>NC_133408.1:1847142-2462857 GCF_049350105.2 Macaca mulatta
AGATGTAACAGATGGTTACATATGGAAATATCTATAGATGTAACAGATGATTACATATGGAAATATCTATAGATGTATATATACACAGGTTAGCTCAAGAAAGATACAGATGGTTACATATGGAAATATCTATAGACATGTGCCTACATACAAGTTAGTTAGTATACAAACATATATCTCCTTTGCTCTGTCAGCTAAAATGGCCTAAAAGCAACAAAACTCCCATAGCAACAAATACATTCAGCACCTAGATATTGGCTTCTTATATTATTCTCCAATAAAAGGAACCAGGACTCCTTGGAGAAATGGCTGATCCTACCACAAGGGCAGGAAATACTATACACAAAATGAGCCTGGAGCATCATCACTTTCAGTAGTACCAGAAAGGAAAGAGGTGCTTAAAAACAAAACACACACACAACGATGCGGGTATGTCAAAGGGACACAGGAACCAACTGAAAGTGCTCCCAATGGGCAAAGCTGGAGCAATTCGAGAGAAAAAAAATGCAACATGGAACTATAAACCCAAGAATTTTTTTTAAATCCATCAGTTCATACTGAAATAAATAAATGATTGGAAAAATAAGTAAGTGGGAGAGCAGATAAATCTCCCAAGATAATACTAGTCTAAATCATTTATATAGACACTCCATCTTCAGTGAGGCAGAGCACAACCCTCCACCCTTTAAGTGTGCACTACACAAGATGACTTGCTTTCAAACAGTACAGTATGGAAAGACAGAGAAAAAAAGAAGAGTCACTTTACAGTGAAGAAATCTGACAAACACACCTCAGCCAGGTAATCAAGGTCACCATGAAGAGTGATTAGTTATGTTGACAGTGAGCTTCCTTGACATGTGATAGCACTGGCAGTTTATCTCAGTGGTCTTCATCCCCAAAACCCATAACTGGCCAGGTGCAGTGGCTCACGCCTGTAATCCCAGCACTTTGGGAGGCCAAGACGGGTGGATCACAAGGTCAGGAGATCGAGACCATCCTGGCTAACAGGTGAAATCCCATTACTAAAAATACAAACAATTAGTAGGGCGTGTTGGCGGATGCCTGTAGTCCCAGCTACTCAGGAGGCTGAGGCAGGAGAATGGCGTGAACCTGGGAGGCAGAGATTGCAGTGAGCTGAGATTGCACCACCGTACTCCAGCCTGGGCGAGACTCCATCTCAAAAAACAAAACAAAACAAAACAAACAAAAAAAAACCCCATAACTAATCACGAGAAAACACCAGATCCCAGCAGATCCCAACTGAGACACATTCTACAGAATACCTGCCCAGTCCTACTCAAAATTGTCAAAGTCATCAAAAACAAGGAAAGTCTGAGAAGCTGTCACAGCCAAGAGGAGTCTGAGGAACCACAATGATTAAATATAATGTGGGATCTTGGCTGGGATCCTGGAACAGAAAAGGACATTAAGGGAAAACTGAAGAAATATAAAATATGGACTTTAGTTAATAATAATGGCTTGATATTGGTCCATTAATTTTGACAAATATCCCTTACAGATGTAAGATGTTAAACTGGATGTGGGGTTTACAAAGATTCTCTGTACCATCCTCATCATAATTCTGTAAATCTAACACTGTTCTAAAATCTTAAAAAATATTTTTTAAGAAATAGTAGGCCGGGCGCGGTGGCTCAAGCCTGTAATCCCAGCACTTTGGGAGGCTGAGACGGGTGGATCACGAGCTCAGGAGATCGAGACCATCCTAGCTAACACAGTGAAACCCTGTCTCTACTAAAAAATACAAAAAAACTAGCCGAGCAAGCTGGCGGGCACCTGTAGTTCCAGCTACTCAGGAGGCTGAGGCAGGAGAATGGCGTGAACCCGGGAGGCGGAGCTTGCAGTGAGCCGAGATCCGGCCACTGCACTCCAGCCTGGGCGACAGAGCGAGACTCTGTCTTAAAAAAAAAAAAAAAAAAAAGAAAGGAATAGTAATTAAAGAAAAAAAAAGGCCCCAGTCTTAGTCTGAACACATTGGGAAAACAGCAGCTCTCACAGCAGTGTCAAATTCTGAAAAGTCGTCCCCTATCTTCAGACACTGACATTGCGGAGGTCATGGTAACAGTGTCTTTAGAAGAGGAACCCAGAAAGTCCAGGTTTACAGGAAGTACTCAACATTTCATCATTTGAGGCACCCAGTTAGACGCCGTATGTCTAAGATATAGAGTGTTTCCCCTCTGACTAAGGTATGTGATGTACTTAGTCACAACTGAAGCAGAAAACGTCAGCCTTGCCCCCAGATATTTCCTAATTCTTACAGTGAATACTCAGCTTAAGCGGCTGAATGTTCTGAAGACAGGCTACCAATTTTGGACCCTGCCATAACAGCAGCCCCTTCTGCTGAGAACTTACAGCATGCCAGGCACTTCCTCTGCATGGCTGCTCTCCTCATGCCAGCTCAGCAAGACAAGGACTATTGTTTCTGTTTTACAGATGGGGAAACAGAGGCCCAGAAAGGCTAAGCATTTGTCCACAACTTCTACAGCTAGCAAGCAAGGGAACCAGTCTTTGAAATCCCATCTACCAGGCACTGAAGCTCAGGCCAGCTTCTTCATCCATGCTGGGTCCCTTGGCCTCTGCACACACATAGGCCTGCCAGTGGGGGCCTCGCCCAGCCATGTGCAGAGCTTTCTGGACAACTGGACATTTGTGTGAACAGTACAAATGCTCCTACGGGGAACAAAGGATTCTTCCGCCCTTGAAACAGAGCCAGGGTCTAAAAGCTTCTACAGAACCCACATGAATCACAGTCACCAATATGCCATTAGATCTTGGACATTAATTCCCTAAAAGTATTTCTGAACCTTTGAAGTGATTAACCCCTCATTGTATTAACTCCCACTCCTGCTGCAAGCTACAGTTGCTAGCTTTTCTTTTTCTATATAAATGAGACATTGATTTTTATTTCTTTATCTCATGAAATTTGCTTAAATGAAGCTATGTTTTACAAGTGATTATTTTCACTTTATTTCCTGAATTTTAGGATAATCCTTTGTCAGCTTCCAAGATTTCCATGGTTTCCAAACTTAAGCAGCAAAACAGTGGTGTTGCCCTCCTTGGCTTCTTGATCAATAGTGTCCCTCAAGGGTTCAGGGGGTCAGAGACCATGGGGGAGTCACAGGATCCCTGAAATCTCACAGCAGCAATTTAACCTTGGAATTGGATAGAAATGCAGATTCTGACCCTCCTGCCACGCCTCCTCCCACAAGGTGGCCCAGCCTTTGCAGGAATACCTTCAGGAGACCAGAGCACCACTCCAGCCCTTGGGAAGAAAAGCTGCAACCCATCCCTCCCCTACAGCACCCACATGGTGAGCCCAAACATCCTCTTTTCATACAGAACCAGTCTAAAGCTTTTTCCCAATTTCGGCATGTGGAACCCCTAGGAAGGAGGGAAGTAGGGTATGCTGAGTCGGACTATCTCAGTAGAACTAAACTTCCTCAGTCCCATAGTTTTACTCAGTGATGAAGCAGAATGTGGGCTTTGCCACTGAAGACACCTGGGCTAAGTTCTGACACCAGTGCAGTGACCTTGAGCAAGCTTCTCAGGTCATCCTCCTCACCTGGAAGGACCAGCTTCCTGGGGCTGCACGTGCAGTCAGGATGACACCTGGGTGCTCGGCTCTGTAACTCAGAAGATCCTTCAGCGTGGGCTCTTGACACTTCCTCTGACTGCACGTGCTAGTGATGGCCCCACTCTCTCCCTGCCTCTCCCAGGAGTCCAAGAACAGGCAGGCAGCACACAGAGAAGCAGGACTATCACCTCCACTATTTGGATATTATGCTCCTAATAATACCTCTATATTTGGCAAACATCCTCTGGAATCATTCTGATTATGCCTCAGTCAAGGATCACATGCAATGATGGCCCAAAGTCTCACAAAGTGTGGACAGAGGTGCTCACTGGAAATGCAGATCCCCATGCCTCACATCCACTGGGTCAGAGACTGCACTTTATTTGTTATATTATTTATTATTTATGTATTTATTTTTCAGATGGAGTCTCACTTTTTCTCCCAGGCTGGAGTGCAATGGCATGATCTCAGCTCACTGCAACCTCTGCTTCCCAGGTTCAAGCAATTCTCCTGCCTCAGCCTTCCGAATAGCTGGGATTACAGGCTCCCACCACCATGCCCAGACAATTTTTCTATTTTAATAGAGATGGGATTTCACCATGTTGACCAGGCTGGTCTTGAACTCCTGACCTCAGGTGATCCACCCGCCTCAGCCTCCCAAAGTGCTGGGATTACAGGCATGAGTTACTGCACCCGGCCATAATCTGCATTTTAAAAACCCAGCTGACTCATGCACACTAAAGTTTCAGAAGCGCTGACCTAGATCCCCAGAGACAAAAAAGTATTCCAATTCCAAGACTTCTATCAGGGAATACTCCCAAGTAGAAAGCATTACTCCTTCCCCATTCCTGCTATCAATAATGTGCGTGCACACTCAGCATGAAGAGCAAGCAGAGGCTGACCTTAGGGGCCTAGAAATAAAAGTTACAGAAAAGGACAAAATAAACGTGCTGACAAGCCTCATAACCAAGAGATTTTCTGTCATCTTTTTACCAACCTCTTTCTAAGCAGTTTCTTGAACTTTGATCCAAACTGCAGAGATAAATATTTTTTAAAGTAAATACCTAATTCCTAGATGTCAGTCCCACTGGGAACTGAAACAGTATCAACTGAAGCACAGAGAGAGAACAGGGGCTTGCTGGTGTCCCTGACATCTGAGAGGCAGCGAGCTCACCCTGATGCTCCACATCAGCCCACCTCCCTCCACCTGGCTAGGGCTTCTCAACCTAAATGCTGAAAGACCTCCTCATGTCATTTGGGATTTGTGCTAATTGAGCCAGCACTTGCTGATTAAGCCAAAAATCTTTCCTCAACTCTAGAGCATTTACAGTATATGGGCAGCGGTGGGGACTGGGGAGGGAGCTATACAGAGGGAGAGAGAGAAATAGAGATAGGTAGGGAAAAAGGGGCAGTAGAGAGAGAAGGCAGAGGGAGAGGGGAGGGAGAAAAGAGAAGGGAGGAAGAGAGCAGAGGGAGGGAAAAGAGAAGCCTGCACTAGTAGCAATAGTAAGCTCCTGTCGCACTCCAATGTGTGAGAGACTCTGCATACTGTAATGTCAGCCAGACTGGACATCCAGGCAGCACACTCAGAATCAATGAACCTGCTGCTAGATGCTGTAAGCCTGGGCAGAGGGCTCTTCTTCTGGCTACACAGTGATGTCAGGGCCCCCAAGAGATTCAACTTTCCTGGTTAGGGGACCTGGGCACTGCTGTTTTGCAAAAGCCCCCCAGATGACTAATGTGTAGTCAGAGTAGAGAATACTGCTCTAGGGGGAGAAAGAGTTTGTTCAAATTCATTACCTCTGGTGTATTGCAGCAATGAGGAGGATTTTCTAAAACGCAACATTGCTAAGGTAAAGGTGGAAAAGACTCTTTGACAACTGAGTGTCTTGAACAGTGAAAGTCTGTAAGAAAGATGGAGGGTCCTCTTCAAAACTGACTTTCACAACGACATAAACACACATGTGCAAAAGAATGATCTGTCCCAGCAAGGGATGTGCTCTGTGCCTCTCTCACCTCTACAGGGACTGAATTAGTGAGCACCACGGCCAAGTCAGTATTTTATTCCTGCCTCCTGGGCTCACAGCAGGGGTCAGTAAGCCATGGCTCACAGACCATTTCTGTACAACCTATGAACAAAAAATGATTTTTATTATTTTAAAAGGCTGGGGGGGGGGGGCAAAAGACTATAAGAGACCACATGTGACCCTCATGCCTAAAATATTTACTATCCAGGCCTTGACAGAAAACATCCACAGATCCCTGATTTGTGGCAACCACAGGTGCCAAGAGGTTCCCTGTTTGGGTCCACACTGACGGGCACTTTCCCTGCTAATTCACAGACAGGAGCACCCTGAAATGGCTTAAGCAGGTCAAGCCATGTAGAAGTGCACTCTCAGCAAAGAATCCCCAGAGCAAACACAGCCACCAATCGCTAGACTCCCCAGGGAGCCGCAGAAGCCCTTGTCTCCGTGCGCACAGTGGCCATCTTCAGCCGAGGAGGGTGTCACTTACCCACTGTGCCCGCATCTCCAGTCTGGGTCCTGCCGTGACCTCACACAGAGGCCCAAGATGCTCACTGAGACCCCTGCTCACAAGGGTGGGGCCTCAAGCTGAAGGCGTCCCTGGATAAGTACAAACAGCAACAGCCCTCACTTGGCGTCAGTGGCCGACGCAGCCAGTCTCCATGAGATTCCTTGGGAACCTGGCTGATCAAGAGAACTCACAGAAGCAAATGAGCCTCACTCAGAGGACGCATCCATCACCATGCTGCACAGAGAGCAACAGCCCAGTGCTCCTGACAAGAGGTCGCAGGGGCCTTCTGGCTGGGCCCAGAGAGAGTGCTCCTCACAGCCAGCAAAGTGACCCTCACAACGGACTCTGGAATCAGCACACCAAAGCCAGAAAAAAGAGGCACACCTCCCCAAGATGGGCTCTGTGGAGGCTAACGGTAGAAACCAGGCTCCAGAGGCCAAAGAGAAGCTGGTATCTGGTTATGTCCAGAACCAACTGTCATCATGTATTCAGCAGACAGCAGGGCTCTGTGTCGTCTACCTGCACTGTATCACATCACTCTCTAGGTCATTTGGCTCACAAAATTGATTTAGGAGAGATTATTCAATTCCATTTTACATTTTCATGTTTTGGAACTCTGCCAGCAGCAACTTCTGTTCTTCCAGAGGTCAGGAAGCTATGGACAAGGCAATCTCTTGCTGTTGTAAATGGAACTCCATATTCCCTTTATGAATTTCCTGTCAATCTTCAAATTACTTCAAATACAATTGCCCTTCACTTAGACAATGTTTTATGTCTCCATGTCTCCCTCCTTCTCATATTCGATCACCCCCTGCCCCACCCCAGTAGCAGACAGCACTCCCTTGTTGCCCCCTGGGGCACCTCTGCCAGAGAAGAGCAGGAAAATGGGGGCAGACACTGCAGCTTCCCAGTCTGCAGCTGGCCCGCAGACCACAGCAACAGAAGATGTCATGTCTTGCATTTTAAAACTTCCTGCTCTTGTTCCCAGTTCCCCCATCAATCACCATGTTTCCTTACTCTTTTCTGCAGAAAAACTATGTCAACTCCCCTCATTCCTGAGGGCTCTGCTCCACCCCAGCAGTGGTGGTCCTTCTCCCAGTCACCATTGACTCCACACTGCTCAGGGTTGCCACCAGAGTCTCCCTTGGATCCATCCCCAGCATCTCATACGACCTTCACCACCACCCACTCAGTGGCTGGGCAGTGCCCCTTGGCTTTCCTCCAGCTGACCAGCTTGTTCTTCCCAACTCCCCAAGAGAAACGTGTCTTCCCTTCCAACCTCTTGACATCAGCCAGAGGGCCAGCCTCCATCCTGGATCCTCGTCTCTCCTTGTACTCCCCACTTGGTAATTTCATCCATCAACCACTCCCAACCTCCATCTCCAGGTACTGGTCCCCTCTCCCAAACCCTGGCTCACATGTAACATCCCATTACTGTCCCCCACAGGACATGTCCAAACTGCAACCTCACGTGACAATTGCAAAGCCATCTTCCTAGGTTATCAGGCCAAGAGCCATTCTTGATGCCTGTCCTTTTCATGTCACATGCATGTTCATGGGCAAGCTCCAGGAGATGTACCACCAAACTACACCCAGAACCCAGCCACCATGCATATCCACTGCTGCCACCCTGGGCATAGCCACCACCATCCTCCCTGGTGAATGTGCTCCTTCTTCTGTTCATGCCCCCTGAAACAGCAGGCACAATCATCCTTTTACAGGCTAAGTCTCTTCATGTCACTGCTCTGCTCAAAACCCTGCAATGGCTCCCTATTTCCCATGGAGTAAAAGTCTAATTCTCCCATCAGCCTCCAAGGCCCTTCAAGACCAACTTGCCCTCTCCCAGTCACGGTACGCCAGAAAAAGTTTCCTCTCAAAATATTGCTGCTCGTGAACAATGCACCCAAGGGCTCTGATGGAGATGTGCAAGGAGAAGAATGTTGTTTTCATGCCCATTAACACCACATCCATTCTGCAAGCCACGGGTCAAGGAGTAATTTTGACTTTCAAGTGTTACTACTTAAGAAATACATTTTGTAAGGCTATAGCTGCCACAGATGGTGATTCCTCTGATGGATCTGGGCAAAGTAAATTGAAAACCTTCTGAGAGGCATTCACCATTCTCGATGCCATTAAGAACATTCATGACGCATGGGAGGAGGTCAGAACATCAACAGAGTTTAGAAGAAGTTGATTCCAACCCTCATGGATGCCTTTAAGGGGTTCCTTCCTTTACTGAAAGAAGTCACTGCGGATGTGGTGAAAACAGCAAGAGAACTAGAATCAGAAGTGGAGCCAGAAGATGTGACGGAATTGCTGCAATCTCATGATTAAACGTGAATGGATAAGGAGTTGCTTCTTATGGATGAGAAGCAGGAAAGTAGTTACTTGAGATACAGTCTACTAGTAGTGAAGATGCTGTGAACATTGTTGAGATGACAACAAAGGGTTTAGAACATTACATAAGCTTAGTTACTAAAGCAGCAGCAGGGTTCGAGAAGACTGACTCCAATTTTGAAAGAAGTTATACCGTGGTGAAAGGCTATCAAACAGCATCACATGCTACAGAGAAAACTTTCGTGAAAGGAGGAGTCCATTGATGTGGCAAACTTTAGTGTTGTCTTATTTTCAGAAATTGCCACAGCCACCCCAGCCTTCAGCAACTATCACCCTGATCAGTCAGCGGCCATCAACATCCAGGTAAGACTCTCCACCAGTGAGAAGATGATGACTCACTGAAGGCTTAGATGATCATTAGCATTTTTTAGCAATCAAGTATTTTTTAAATTAAGGCACATACATTGTTTTTAGACATAATGCTATTACACACAATAGAGTGTAAACATAACTTTTGTTTGCCTTGAGAAACCAAAAAATTCACATGACTTGCTTTGATAGTCACTTTATTGTGGTGGTCTGGAACAGAAGCTGCAATAGCTCCGAGATTTGCCTATAGTTGATGTTTCTGATGAGCTTAGCGGTGAAATTATCAAGTGATTTTTTGACACTGTATATAGAAATGTGTTAACATTAGGAAAATCTTCATAACTCAGCGAACTAGTATTTCCAAATGACTAATGCATGTTATGAAAATCATGCATGGTAAAATATTTGTTTGAGAGGCAAGACTGACAGACAATGGGTTATAATAAAGTACTACAAGTTTATTGATAGTGTTTCAGATTCCATTTTGCAACTAACCTTTAAGAAACTACCACCTGTCAAGTTTTGATGTCCTATCTAACAAGAACATCTACAACAATCTGATAAAGCTACGAGAACACTCCTCTTGTTTCTAGTTTTCTTCACATAATTCCATCAGAACAATGTATCACAACAGATTAATGCAGAAGGACATAGGAAAATCAAGCTGTCATAGTAACTCTGACACTAAAGAGTTCTAGAAATTCTCCTAATTTATTTTTGTTTTATAAAATATAGTTCTTTTGGCCGGGCGCGGTGGCTCAAGCCTGTAACCCCAGCACTTTGGGAGGCCGAGACGGGCGGATCACGAGGTCACGAGATCGAGACCATGCTGGCGAACATGGTGAAACCCCGTCTCTACTAAAAAGTACAAAAAAACTAGCTGGGCGTGGTGGCGGTGGGCGCCTGTAGTCCCAGCTACTCGGGAGGCTGAGGCAGGAGAATGGCGTAAACCCGGGAGGCGGAGCTTACAGTGAGCTGAGATCCGGCCACTGCACTCCAGCCTGGGCGACAGAGCGAGACTCCGTCTCAAAAATAAATAAATATATATATATATATATATATATATATATATATATATATTTCTTTTTATTAAAATGTTATTTTGGGGCTGGGTGAGGTGGCTCACGCCTGTAATCCCAACACTTTGGGAGGCCGAATTGGCAGATTATTTGAGGTCAGGAGTTCAAGGCCAGCCTGGTCAACATGGCGAAATCCCATCTCTACTAAAAATACAAAAAGTAGCCTGGTGTGGTGGCACACACCTGTAATCCCAGCTACTTAGGAGGCTGAGGCAGGAGAATCGCTTGAGCCTAGGAGGCAGAGGTTGCAGTGAGCCAAGATCATGCCACTGCACTCCAGCCTGGGCAACAGAGTGAGAGTCTGTCTCAAAAAAAGAAAGTGAAACTCTGTCTCAAAAAGTAAATAATAAAATGTTTTTATTATGTAATAGGTTCATTATTATTATAAATGAATTTCTGAATAACTTTAAAATCTCTGTGTTAATTTCAAGTAAGGTAACTATCAATAGATAGAATCCAACTTAAGAAGTTGAGAGGAAAGGGGTCCTGAATCCAAAATGTTTGAGAGCCCACTGGCCTAGTGTCATAGGATACCTTGGTGCTTGAGGAGGAAACACAAGTGGTTTTGGTGAAGAACGATGGACCCACTGAGATGATAAGCTGTCACCAGACGCTGCCTGTCCCCTTCCTCACACTGAGTCAGAGGGAAGATCTGTTTGTTTGCTTGTTTGTTTTTAGGTGAGTGCTAATAGGAAAGTAGGTTCACTTGAAAGACTAACATTGGAAGGAAACTGTCTGATGGATTCATTTCAACTTTAATATTGCAAATAATTTTAGAAACTGATATCAGAATTTAATTTTCAAGGCAAAATCCCTCCAGGCGATTATGGTCTGTGAGAGAAGATTTAACCCAAATTGTTCTGTTATCCAACAACATTTATTAGCACTTGGTGGGGGCAATGTGCTGTTCTAAGAAAGGGATCAGGGATATTGCAGATGATTTTTCTGCTCCCAAGGGTTTTAGGAGGGAGAGAATGTTGGTAGGACAAGCTCTCGATGGAAAGGCTGCCTAAGAAGACGTAAAATGGTGGAGGAGATGGGAAAGCTGGAGCCACAGCAGCTCTCTACAGAAGGCTCTGGGCTGAGAGAGGCAGCGCCTGAGAAGGAGGGAGTGAGCAGCCTTCATGTAGGCTGGAAGCAGTCTGGCAGTTTACAGACCTAGACAGGAATTCACATCTCACTGCCTGTTATCAGGACATGGAGCTCACTGGCTGGCTCACTCACATGCACGGGGTACCTATGGCACACTGCGCAGTGGAGAAAAAAAGGTCTGTCAGCACCAGAGAGGTCGTTGTTGCTGGGCGGGCACCTTGCAGGCAACTCTCCCTGTGGAGGGTGTGGGACACAGGCCCAAGATCACAGTACAGGGGGTGCTGTGTACTCATCCTCACTTGGCCTCAGTCCTCTCCATCTATGGGCTGCTTCCAGGGCTCCTTGTGGAAATACAGCAACATCTCTTCTATTGGGAATCCAGGGAACAGGGAATTCTGATTAATGTGTTCCCTTTCAGTTTCCAGACCTTTATTAGAAAATTCCTTAAGCCATAAGACTGTTTCTGATTTATTCCCTAGAACACATTAAATATTATTGAGTCTTTCTAAAAAGACAGGATTTTTCAGGGCCTAAGGGCATCACTGACCACAAAATATTAATAATCCAAGTGTCCTGAGAAATCATCTGGTTTAGATCTCCTGTCTCAGAGCAGAAGCACCCAGGGAGCTTTTCCTGCTATTGCAGAGTCTCCCACCAGACTCAGCAAACATTGTCACTGGCATGCATGGGTCCTGTCCCTCAGCTTCTTGACTATAGAGATGAAATCAGAAAATCTGACTCAGATGAGACTTTGGACTGTGGACATTTGAGTTAATGGTGAAATGAGTTAAGACTTTGGGGGACTGTTGGGAAGGTATGATTGGTTTTGAAATGTGAAGACATGAGATTTGAGAGGGGCTGGGGCAGAATGATATGGTTTGGCTGTGTCCTCACCCAAATCTCATCTTGAATTGTAGGTCCCACAATCCCCACACGTTGTGCGAGGGACCTGGTGGGAGATAAATGAATCATGCGGGTGGGTCTTTCCCATGCTATTCTTGTGATAGTGAGTAAGTCTCATGAGATCTGATGGTTTTATACAGGGAGTTTCCCTGAACAAGCTCTCTTATCTGTTGCCATGTGAGACATGCCTTTCACCTTCTGCCATGATTGTGAGGGCCTCCCCAGCCATGTGGAACTGTGAGCCCTTTAAACCTCTTCCTTTTGTAAATTGTCCAGTTTCAGGTATGTTTATATTAGCAGTGTGAGAACAGACTAATACACTGGGTAAGGGCTAGAGTTCCAGATATGACAAGCTATACATGACTCTGGACTCTCTTACTGTCTCTTTCTCTTAATTGGATGGCACTGAGGTTTGGTGTTGGTAACAAACAGGGAGTGGGTGTTGGTTGAAAGCTCTACCAGAGTGCATTGGAGGGAGGGCAGATTGAACTCTGCCTTATCTTCTAATCTCCATCGTCTCCTGCTATTCAAGAATCAATCGCAGGAGTCAGTGCCCTCCACAGGTCTCCAGGATGGAGGAATAATGAAAATGCAGAAAGTGATGTGGAATTGCTAGCTTCTAGGTCACTTGGGAGAGCCCTAGGCCATGCCTCACTGGGGACTCAGAGGTGTGGATTAGGTTGTCTATGCCCATTTTATTTCTTCCATTACACTCTAACATCTTTCATTACCTTGGGGTATGAAGACTTTCCTCTATTTGTGGGCCATGTTTGAGTTGCTACATAAAGCTCAGGGCTGTGGCAGGTGATGTTAATGAGCAAGCTGGTCTTTAAATAGCACAGCTCCAATAAACAGAATCACCTGTTTTATAGCTTGCTATGGAGAAAAGTGTTCACAGAGGATTCCGAATAGCTGGGAGAATATTAGAAAGGCAGTAAAATGTTCCCTGCCCCTGCCGTGAAGCAAGACTGGCTAAGAACACATCTCACAGCAAAGACACTTCCTTTGGGGTGGACCGGAATCATCCATCATGATGCATTAAACTCAGGTTGCATCAAAATGAAGAAGGGCCAAGCCAAAATCTCCTTGATTATGGGAAACTTAGTCATTTGTTCTCTGAGTCAGCTTAATGGCGCATAATGTTCACATCACATTCTTTTGGGGCTGGGCCAAGAGGCCAGCATGATTGCCAGCAGTGCAGCAATGAGCTAATCAGCCTTTTGGCTCCCACATTCCTGGCCAAGAGCTCTTCTGGAATGAGTGCTGTCACTGCACCAGACCAGAGACCTCATGTAGACTGCTCTTTCCTTTCCTCTATGTCACATGCTGGTCCTTGCTTTCATCAGATGATCCCCAGATCCCTTCTCCCCGAGAGAGCCCTGCCAGGCTGAGGCTCTGAGATGTGATGCTAGAAATTCAGTCCAACAAATTACTTATTGAAAAGCCCTGTCCTGGTAGCTGCTTGGTGGGCGACAGCCCCCATCCTCAAGGAACATGTGTCCCCCATAATGGGAGGCTAATGCATGAACACAAGTGTCTTCAGTGCCATACAGTGTCAGGTATGCATAATCAGAGAAGAGCACACACTCCACAAAGCAATGTGGAGCGTCAGAGAGGTGGGCACTTTGGAGAAAGGGAAGGAGCCTCAAGAGGATGGCACCACAGCCTAATCTTGGAGAGGCTGTGGAACAGGCCTGGCACATAGGGATGTTGCAATAAGGGAGAGTAACTATTATTTTATTGCCTAGACTTCTGTTTTCTAACTTGTAAAATAGAAAAAAGTTGTTTTCCACATCTCTCAGGGACTAAATTGTAAAGCCCAGGTGAGACAACAGGATAAGGTGCATGGGGAGTAGTGTGTAGGGAAGGTGGACAGGCCAGATGGGGACTCAGTATCTGGTGTCTGATGACTGAGATGCTTCAGCCTGCATGATATCTACCCCTGGCCACTTCTGAGGCTCACACAACAGAGGAGAAGTCTTCTGGACTTTGTGGAAACTAGTAGGACACAGCTGATTCAAAACTGAGCCACAGCTACATGTTCTGTCTCTGTCTTATTAATAAGATACTGTAAGTAGGAGAATAATTCCTTTGTAATTTTTTTTTTCTTTTGAGACAAGGTCTCCCTCTGTTGCCCAGGCTGGAGTACAGTGGCATGATCATGGTTCACTGCAGCCCTCACCTGCCAGGCTCAAGCAATCCTCCCATCTCAGCCTTTCGAGTAGCTGGGACCACAGGTGTGCACACCTACACCCAGCTAATTCTTAAATTTTTTGTAGAGGTGGCATCTCACTATGTTGTTCAGGCTGGTCTCAAACTCCTGGACTCAAGCAATCCTCCTGCCTCAGCCTCCCAAAGTGCTGGAACTGCAGGTATGAGCCATTGCATCTGGCAACTTTGTGATTTTTTAAAGTGGTTTGTATGATTAAGATGGAAAAGTTTTTAAAAATTAATTAGTGAGTGTATTCTCCACAAGTTTGTGCTGGAGCATAAATTTAGGGAGATATTTAGAGTAATTTTTTTATGCCATGTAGTATTCCAGTGTACATAGGTTCCATAATTTGCTTGTTTGTTTAACTAAAACAGTTGAACTGCTGACGGGCATTTGGGATGTTTCCAGTGTTTCACTATTAGGCATAAAGCTTCTATGAAATTTCTTATAGATATCATTTGGTCAACATATGTGCATATTTCTCTTGCACATATATCCAGAAGGAAGACTGGTGTGTCATATGGTTGGTGTCGGTTTATTTTAAGTAGATACTTGCCAGACATTTTTTCAAAGTGGTCAAAGCAGGTCACAATCAACCAGCAGCATGTAAGAATTCAGTTGTTCTACATCCCTACCAGAGCTTGCCATTTTCTGTCTTTTTCATGCTTGCCTTTCTAAAGGCTGTCGTGGTACCTCACTGTGGTTTTAGTCTGTACTTTCCAGATCACTGACAGCACTGAGCACTTCTTTATAAGTTACTGGACATTTCAATGTCCTGTTTTGTGAAGTGTCTGCTCAAGTATCTTGCCCACTTTTTGTTGGTTGCTTTTTTTTTTTTTTTTTTTTGAGACAGAGTCTTGCTCTGTTGCCAGGCTGGAGTGCAGTGGCGCAATCTCGGCTCACCGCAACCTCCGCCTCCCAGGTTCAAGCGATTCTCCTGCCTCAGCCTCCCGAGTAACTGGGACTACAGGCATGCGCCACCATGCCCAGCTAATTTTTGTATTTTTTAGTAGAGACGGGGTTTCACAGTGCTGGCCAGGATGGTCTCAATCTCTTGACCTCATGATCCACCCGCCTCTGCCTCCCAAAGTGCTGGGATTACAGGCGTGAGCCACTGCGCCCAGCCTGTTTGTTGCCTTTTTTAAAAAATTAACTTGCAGTCGTTTTTATACATTCTGGAGACAAATCTTTTGGTTAATATATGTATTACAAACATCTTTTCTTAGTGTGTGCCCTGTCTTTGCACATTTCTCTCACTTAATGGTCTTCTGATAAACAAAAGTTCTTATTTTTAATAAAGTCCAACTTCTCAATCATTTCTTTTATAGGTAGGGCTTATTGAGTCTGGTTTAAGAAAAATTTGTTTATCCTGAAGCCAAGAAGAAGATATTCTTCCATATTTTCCTCTAGCAATGTTAGTATATTCATTTAACATTTAGGTCCAATCCAGCTGTGGCTGGTGTGAGACAGAGTCCAAGTTCATGTTTGCCATATGTATGTCCAGTTACTCTACTTCCATTTATTGAAAATACCTTTTCTTTTTGAGACAGAGTCTTGCTCTGTTACCCAGGCTGGAGTGCAGTGGCGCAATCTCAGCTCACTGCAACCTCCGCCTCCCGGGTTCAAGTGATTGCCCTGCCTCAGCCTCCTGAGTGGCTGGGATTACAGGTGTGTGCCACCACACCAGGCTAATTTTTGTATTTTTAGTAGAGATGGGATTTCACCATGTTGGTCAGGCTGGTCTTGAACTCCTGACCTCGTGATCTAACTGCCTCAGCCTCCCAAAGTGCTGGGATTATAGGTGTGAGCCAACGCGCCTGGCTGGAAAAGACCATTCTTTTCGTGCTTAATTGTAGGTGGTGCCTTTGCTAAAAATCAAATGGCCTTATGTACCAGGTTCTAGTCAGGAGACAATAATTACAGTAGTAATTTGAGTAGGGAAAATTTAATAAAAATAATAATTAGTAAAAGGGATTAACTATCAAGATGGGTAAAGGGTAAAGACCACTGTAAAGAATATAGGAATAACAAATGTAAAAGCCACTAAAGGAGAGTCCTAAGAAAAGGAATAAACACAGAAGAGGGTCTCTCTAACAAGTCTGAGATTCAGGCATTGTTACAGAGCGCATTGACCCACTGGAGAAACGCACTGAGGTACTTGAGGCTGGAGCCAATGCTGAGGTGCCTGTGAGACTCTCTGGGCAGTCATCTACTGGGGTGCTGGCTACTGTTGATAAGAAACTGCCCACTGGCTGCCATGCCATCAAACAAGAACAAAAGCCCTGGAACCTGTAAGAGAAGCCCCTTCCTCTACCAGTGTCCCTCCAGCACCCTCTGCTGACAAGCCCACCACTATGCCAAATGGTCAAGAAATTTTCTTAGGGTCCAGCACCAATTTCAACAAATGGGGCCAAGACAGGTGGGATCAGGAGTTAAGAGGTAATAACAGATAACTGGCACAGCACACCTTTTGGGTGGGTCTGTTTCTTGACTCTTCTGTTTCAGTTTCTCCATGTTATGTCAAGGCTCTGTACTGATTACCACAGCTTGATAGTATATCCTCATAATGGCTGGTGGAGATCCTCCACTGGCATTCTGCATTAAGACTGCCTGTGCTATTCGAAGTCTTTTGCACATCTTTATGCATTTTAGAATAAACACGCTGATTTACACCTAAGAAAAAGAAAACCTGCTGAAATTTCTATTGTGGTGTTTAAGTTTCATAGAGTAGTTTGGGAAAGAACTGATATTTTTATAATATTGAGTTTTTCAATGCAAATAATATGATTTATTCCTCCACTTAAGCTTCTTTTTCTCAATGATACTCTGTTGTCTTTACTATAGAGGCACTGGTTTTGTTCAATTTATTTCTAGAAATTCTTTTGATTCTACTGTTGCTGCTACATAGAAATATAATTGAGTGGTGTTTATTCACCTTCTATCCAGGAACCTTGCTAAATTTATTTACAAATTTCCATGTAATGGCATATAAAGTCTTCAACTATGATTGTGTATTTATCTATTCCTCTTTTCAGTTCTGTTTTTGCTTTTTGTATTTTAAGGAGACAATATTAGACGCATGCCTATTCAGGGTGTTACATCTTCCCACTGAACTAGCCCTTTTATTTATGCAATGTCCTTCTTTTTCTCTGGTAATATATTTTGCCTTAGTGTCAATTTTGACTACAGTAATAAAGTTACTCCAGTTTGTCTGGGTTAATGTTCAAGTAGTATATATTTTTCTCGTTTACTTTCAACCTAACTACATCCTTACTTTTAAAATATGCTTCTTTTAGACAGAATATAGTTTTTATTCGGTCTGACAACCTTTAGAATTTTAATTGGAGTGTTTAATCTAGATGCATTCCATTTGTATTTCTAAAATGTTCATTTTAATTCTACCATCTTGCTATTTGGTTGGTTGTTGTTTTTGTTATTCTTTTGGTCCTGTGGTTCTCTGGTTACTTTATTTCCCCTTTCCCATCTTCGTTTGGAATAATGAGGTATTTTTTATTCCGTTGTTTTAATCTCAGCTTTTTATTTATTCTAGTGTTATCATTTTAGCAGTTATCTAAGAGATTCCAATTACACTATAATTTATTATAGACTGTTTTAAAAATCTCAGAAGAGTTTAACTCCCTTTATCCCCTCCTGCACTGACAGTCATACATTTTTACTTTTACATGTTATAGATTCAATATGACATTATTTCTGTTTTAAGCAGTCAATATCTTAAAATATGTTTATATATTTACCCTTTCTTGTGTTCTTCATTCCTTCTATGCTTCCATTTGGGAATATTTCCTTTCAACCTAAAGAACTTGCTAAAAGTATTCTTATAGTACAGGTCTGTCAATGACAGACTGTCTCAATCTTTGTCTGAGAACATATTTATGTTGTCCTTCATTTTTAAAAAATATTTTCACTGAGTATAGAAATTCTAGATTGACAGTTTTCTGTCAGCATTGAAATTCTTCATCTTTTTATCCATTTGTTCCTCTTTTCCTATTTTTAAACATATTAATCATATTTGTTTTCATCAAATTTATTGGGGAATAATTTACCTTAAAAATTATATTCAATCAAAGTGTACAATTTTATGTTTTAACAGTTGTATATGATCCTAAGACAGGGCATTTCCATCACCCCCAAAAGATTACTTGTGTTCCTTTATAGGCTATTGCCTCCACTGCCTCTGGGTCCATGAAAAACACAGACATGCTTTTTGTCATTTTAGATTAGTCTGTATTTTTTATTAATGGAATCATATACTATAAACTTTTAATTCTGTCTTCTTTCACTTAACATAATAATTTTGAGATTCACCCACGTTATTGTGGGTATCAGAACAATGTTGAAGAGAAGTGGTGAAAGCAGACATCCTTGCCTTGCTGGTAGTCTTAGGAGGTAAGTGTTCACTATTTCACCTTTGAGTATGAAGTTAGCCCTTTATCAGGTTGACAAAATTCTTGTATGTTCCCAATTTACTGAGAATTTTTATCATTAGTGGGTGTTGAATTTTGTCAAATGTTTTTCTGCAACTATTGAAATATGGTAAATTACATTGAATGATGATGATTACATTGAATGATGAGTAAACAAAACTCGTATTCTTGCTATAAACCCCATTTGGTTGTGATATTTTATCCATTTAAAATATTTCTGAATTTGATTTCATAATGTTTTAAGGATTTTAGTATCTAATTACATGAGGAATATTAGTCAGTACCTTTTTCTTGTAATATCTTCATCTGGTTTTGGTATCCGGATATTACTGGCCTCATAAGTAAGATGAGTTCAGAGGTGTTTTCCTCTCTTCCGTTCTCTGGAAGAGTCTGGGTAGAATCAGTATTAATTCTTTTAAAAATATCTGGTAGAATGCACCAGTGTAGCCTTCTGAGCTTAGAGTTTTTAACTAGAAATTGAATTTATATAGTAGATATGGGCCTATTCCGGTTATTTATTTCTTTTTGAATGAGCTTTAATTGCTTCGTTGTTTTGAATGAGCTTTAGTTTTTCAAGGAATTCGACCAATTCTTCCCAGTTGTATAATATGCTGGCTAAAGTTGTTTAGGATATTCTCTTATTATCCTTTTATTATTTGTAGGATCTGTAGAGATAATTCCTCTTTCATTCTTGATATTCATGTTTTGTGCCTTCTTTTTTTTATCTTGATCATTCTAGCTATGAGCTCATAGATTTTGTTGATCTTTTCAAAGAACCAGCTTTTAGCTCAATTTTTTGTCTATTTTAAATTTTGCTGATTTCCACGATCTTATTTTTTTCCTTCAACTTACTTTAGATTATTTTGCTGTTCTTTTTCTAGTTTTTTGAGTGCAACCTAAGGTCACTGTTTAGAAACCTTTAGTTTGTCCCTGAACTTGAGAGTGGCCTTCCTGGATTCTTCATTGAGACCCTTCCAGGTCCTTATCTCCTCAATCCTGCAAGTTCAGCCAGTTAAAGCTTCTGAGCTGATCTTTTCAGCTTCTTGCCACACACTGACGGATTCAAAATCTGGAAAAATGACTTGAGGGGGAGATGGACTGTGTATTTGTTGCGGGTCTGTTTCCTTCAGGGTGACTTTATTCCCTAGACACCTGGAGAATGTGGGAGAGTTGCCATTCTATCTCACTGGCCCATCTCCTGGCTTCCTGCACAGTTCCAGAACTTGCCAGATAATCTGATGGACAGAACAGGACTTGTGTTGGGACTCCTTTAGTTTCCAGTCAATTACGGTAGTAACTTAAGACTCCACAAATGCTCTGCTGGTTTTTCTTTTCTCCCATAGAATCCCTCAGCTTGAACCACACCTGATTCCAGGCAATGTTTGCAATTATTGGCTTATTTTTAGCTTATCTAGAAGGGTTGTTATAGCTCATATACTCTTCATTGCTTTGATCATTTTAGAAATATAGTTTTTGCAATTTATCATTTTTTATAAATCCGCTTGTTCCATTGGTGACATTGGCCTGCTCCGTCTCACTGTATTCTAATTGAAGGCAGAATTCTCCCTCTCTCTGTTTAATTTAAATACAATCAAGTTCATCTATTTTAGGTGTACAGATTAGTGAACTGTGATGTATATACACACACCCACACACACATATAAATAGAGTGCTGTATAACTACATCCATAAACAAGATATAGAACATCACCCCAAAAAGTTCTGGTACCCCTTTTCATTCAATATTCCCCACTCTCACCTTCCAGTCTGGGCAATTATTGATATTCTTATGTAAATAGAATCATATGATATGTACTGACTTCTTTTGTTATGTCTGGCTTACTTCTTTTATCATTTTTAAGATGAATCCATATTGTATGAATGTATTTTGTTCCTGTTTATTAGTTAGTATTGCACTATATGTTTGTTTACTTGCCTGTTGATAGATTTTTTAATTGTTCCTAGCTTTTAACTATTATAAATAAAGCTACTATGAACACTTTTGTACATGTCTTTGCATAAGAATATACTTTCACTTTTTTGTGGGTAATCTGGGAGTGGAATGGTTATGTGGTATATGGTAAGTGCTACGGTATTTAGCTTTATAAGGATCTGTCAAACTGTTTTCCAAAGTGGTTGAGTGGTTTACTCTCCCACTTGGCCTGTGTGATGGATCCAGCTTACCACTATTTGTATCACTACTTATTTTCATTCCATTTTAGCCATTCTGTTAGATGTATACTGGTATCTCTTTATAACTTCAGTTTTTATTTTCCTAAAGACTAATTAATATAGATATTAATATCTCATTGTGCTTTTAGCTTTCATTTTCCTGAAGACTAATGATGATGAACATCTTTTTCATATGCTTATTAACCATTTATATGTCTTCTATGATGCACCTGTAGAAATATTTTGGTATTTTTTATTGAGTTGCTGTTTCATTATTATTTAGCTGCAAAAGGTCTTTGTATATTCTGAACGAGCTCTTTTCTCAGATATATGTAGGAAAAAAAATTTCCATTCTGTTATTTGCCTTTCCATTTTGTAAATGGTGTCTTGCGAAGAACAGAATTTTAAAACTTTGATGAAATGTAAATTAAAGTTTTTCTTTTGTTGGTGTATTGCTTTATTTGTATTTTTATTTATTTGTTGATGTTTCTAAGAATCTAGCAAGCCCCAAGGTCAGAAAGATTTTCTCCTTTGTTTTCTTCTAAAAGTTTCATGGACTTAGCTTTTATATTCAGGTTAATTTTGAATACAGTGTTAGGCAAGAATCAAGGTTCTTTTTTTTTTAATGGATATTCAGTTCTTCTGACAGTTTGTTGGAAATATTTCCCTTTCTCCACTGAAATGCCTTGACATTTGTCAAAAATCAATTGATCATACAAGCTTGGGTCTATTTTTAGACTCTGTGTTCTGTTCCATCTACATGCCTATCCTTATGCTATTATACGCTATCAATTACTGGATATTTGAAACCAGATAAATCATGTCCTCCAACTTTGGTCTTATCCAAATAGTTATGGCTGTTTTAGGTCTTTTGCATTTAAAAACAAAAATTTAGAATCAGCTTCTCAACTTCTTCCAAAAAAGCCTGCTAGAGTTTGATTGAGATAGCTTTCAATCTGTAGATCAATTCAAATTGACATATTACCAACATTGAGTCTTCCATTCAGTGTACATCATAATCTCTTCATGTATTAAGTCTTTTG
Source organism: Macaca mulatta (assembly GCF_049350105.2). Classification (NCBI taxonomy): domain Eukaryota; kingdom Metazoa; phylum Chordata; class Mammalia; order Primates; family Cercopithecidae; genus Macaca; species Macaca mulatta. Next base: position 1,868,922 of record NC_133408.1, read on the forward strand.
TTTCTCCTAGCACTGTTTTTGAAATTTCCAGTATACAAGTCTTGCACATATTTTGTTAACTTTATCCTGTTTCATATTCTGGGGTACTATAATAAATGGCTGTTTAGAATTTTTTTCATTTCCAGTGTTAGCTAGTATACAGAAATAGTTTGCTTTATATATTGAACTTGAATCCTCGATTTAGCTAAAGCTATTAGTTTTAATAACCTTTGCTCTATGATCTGATCGTCTGTGAATTCCTATCCAATATGTGTACCTTTTATTTATTTTTCCCACCTTATTGTCTAAGACTTCCAGTATAATGTTGAATAGAAGTAGTGAGAATGGATCTTCTTGCCTTGTTTTTTACCTTAGGAGGAAACATTCAGTCATTCACCATGAAGTATAATGTTAATGTGGGTTTTTCATAAATCCACTTGTTAGCTTGAAGAAGTTCCCTTTTTTTCTTGTTTCCTAACATTTTTTTATCATCAATGTGTGTTGAATTTTGTCAAGTGTTTTACCTGCACGTATTGAGGTGATGATAGAGTATTTTTTTTTGTTCTGTTAATATTTTGAGTTTACTAAATGTTAAACCAACCTTGCATTCCTAGGTTGAACCCTATTTGGTCCTGATGGCTTATCTACCTACCTATCTTCCTAAGTTTGATTTGCTGATACTTGTCATCTTTTATATCAGTGATTAAGGACTTTTATATCTATGATCCTGAGTTAAATTTTCTGGTGTTTTTTATCTTGGAATATTTTTGCCAGGTTTCATGAAAGGATAAAGCTGGCCTCATTAAAGAAAATTCAGCAGTATTCCCTCATCCATTTTCTGAAAAAAAAAAATTGTGAAGGAATATTTTTTTTCTCAAACTTTTTTGATAGAATTCATCTGGGCCTCAAGTTTTCTTAGTGGTAAAATTTTAAATTAAGGACTTAGATTTTTAAAGCTTTTCAGATTTTTGTGTCCTGGGTCAATTTTAGTAATTTGTGTATGTTGTTTTATTAAGGTATTGAATTTTCCTAAGTTATCAAGTTCAATGATATAAAATATTGCATCATTAGCCTTTTCAGTGTTGTAAGATCTGTAATGATGTCTTCTTTTTACTACTGATATTTTAACCTGTATTTCTTCTCTTCTCCTGATCAGTTGAGCCAGAGGTTTATTAATTTTGACTTTTTCAGGTAAAATGATTATGCCTTCATAGTCTTCTTTTCACTGTTTTTCATTTTATTGATCTTTATTCTTAACTTTATTATTTTCTTTCTATTTATTTTGGATATACTTTACTGTTATTTTATTAGCTTCTTAAGGTAAAGGTGAGAGTAATTGATTTGGGATCTTTTTTCTCTTCTGATATCAGCACTGACATCTATACACTTGTAAGTAACCACTGCCTTAGCTGTATCCCACATATTTTTGAACTTTTTATATTTGGAAATAATTGTAGACTTAACAGAAGTTGCAAAAATCATAAGAAGAGTCTTCTTATCAATAACCTTATTATTGATTTCTAATTTAATTTTGTGGTAGTCAGAAAACATTTTATTATTTAACACTTTTTCATGTTTTCTTGAAATTAGTTTGTATTCTTCAGTTGTTGCTGACATATTCTATAAGTTTCAGTAGAATAAACTGGTTGATGGTGGTGTTCCACTTTTCTATTCTCTTACTGATTTCATGTCTACTTGCTTTAGTACAGGGAAAAGAGTACTTTTCTACTTTTAATTCTGTTTCATGTATTTTAAAACTTGTTTTTGGGTACATACATAGTAGGATTGTTATATCTTTTTGTTAAATTGATACTTTATCATTATGAAATATCTTTGGCTGGGGGCACGGTGGCTTACACCTGTAATCCCAGCACTTTGGGAGGCCGAGGCGGGCGGATCACGAGGTCAGGAGATTGAGACCATCCTGGCTAACACTGTGAAACCCCGTCTCTACTGAAAATACAAAAAAAATTAGCTGGGCATGGTGGTGGGCGCCTGTAGTCCCATCTACTTGGGAGGCTGAGGCAGGAGAATGGCATGAAACCTGGGGGGCAGAGCTTGCAGTGAGTGGAAATCGCACCACTGCACTCCAGCCTGGGCAACAGAGCGAGACTCCATTTCAAAAAAAGAAAAAGAAAAAGAAAAGAAATGTCTTTATCTCTAATTAGTCTTTGCATGGTATATCTTTTTCATCCTTTTTCTTCTAACCTGGTTGTATCTTTATATTTAATGTGAGTTTTATTCATATTGTTGGGTCTTGTTTTTTTATCCTGTCTTTGCCTTGTAATTGGAATGTTTTGACCACTTACTTTTATTATTTAATTTTGATACTGTTGGGTTTAAATTTACTAACTTAATACTTGCTTTTTGTTTATTTCATCTGTTCTTTGTTCCTCTTATTAGTTCTTTATCTTTTAGCATTCCATTTATCTCCAGCCCTGACAACATCACTGTATTATCCATATCTATCATAGTGGATTTTTCTTTTTCTTGATGGATACATGCTCACCTATATCATTTTAGTTCCTCCTTAAGAACTTTCTCTAACATCTCTTATTACCTAAATTTGCTGGTGACAAATTCAGCTTTTGTTTTTCTGGAAGTCTTTATTTTCCCTTAATTTTAAATAATATTTACTCCAGAAATAGAATTATAGGTTGACAGTCTTTTTTTAGCACTTTAAAGTTGTGGGTCCACTGGTTGTTTGTTTGTTTGTTTTTTAGGCTAATTTCTAATGAGAAATCCATGCCTATTCATTCTTATATTTCTGCCTCTGTGCTTAAGGTTCTTCTCCTATACTTTGGGGTCTCAATATGGTTTTCATTGTGCTTATCTTTCTTGAGTTTTATTAAGCATCTTCAAATTGTGGGTTTATTGCTTTTATCACATTTGAAGTATTTTCTGGCATTGCCTGCCATTGTTTCTTCAATTTTTTTTTTCTTCACACCTTCCTCTTCTCCTCTTCTGGGACTTCTAAGTTATGCCACACTACCTGATATTGTTCCACAGGTCACTGAAGCTCTTTTTCCCTCCTTGTGTTTTAGTTTAGGTCTTTTCTATTTCTATGTTATACCACTCTTTTTCTTCTGCACATCTAATCAGCTGTTAATTTCATTTATTAAATTTTTCATTTCTGATATTTATTTCACTGTCAAAGTTCCATCTGATTCTTTTTTATATATCTTCTATTTATCTTACACTATGTTCATGTTGCCCTTTAAGTACTTCCACATATTTATAATACTTATTTTAAGATCCTTGTTTGGACAGTTCATCATCTCTACCTTTCAGGGTCTGTTCCTATTGACTGTTTTTCCTCTTGTTTTTGGCCATATTTTCTTGCTTTTTTGTAGGTTCAATAGCTTTAGATGATAGTAGACATTGTGAAAATTACATTAAGTGCCTGGATTTTGTCATTATTTTTTAAAGAACAGTAGACTTTCTTCTTTCATGCAGTTAATTTACTTGTGGGTCAGCTTTTTTAAGCTTTGTTAGATTGGATGTACAGTATCTTCTCTAGAGCTAAGTTAGCCCTACTCTTAAGGTATACCTTCCATTACCTCTACCGATTGCCTTGGTGATTCAGCAGGGATGCTCCATTCTGGCTGGCCAAAACTCTAATTGTCTCTGTTAAGCAATGTAAATTGTTCACCTTAGGCCAGGCACAGTGATTCACGTGTAATCCCAGCACTTTGGGAGGCCAAGGCAGGTGAATCACTTGAGGTCAGCAGTTTGAGATCAGCCTGGCCATTATGGTGAAACCCTGTCTCTACTAAAAACACAAAAATTAGGCAAGGTGGTGGCAGGTGCCTGTAATCCCAGCTACTCGGGAGGCTGAGGCAGGAGAATTGCTTGAACCCACGAGGCAGAGGCTGCAGTGAGCCAAGATCGTGCCACCGCACTCCAGCCTGGGAGACAGAGTAAGACTCCATCTCAAAAAAAAAAAAAAAAAATTCATCTTACAGGTTTTTTGTTTTGTTTTGTTTTTGTTTCTTGTCTTGCCTCATGGAGTTTCATGTGTTGGTTATTGGTCAGTGTTTGGCAACAGACTGAAGGAATCCCCAGTGCAGATTTTTGGAGCCGTTTTTACTTCTCTTCAGTCTTTCCATGTATCTCCTCTTCACCATCTCCAACTAACTAAGCTGCCTGAGCTTTTATCTGTTTCACCAACTCGAATGCTGTAAGGCTCTGCTTATGTTCCCCCTCATTGCCATGCAGTTTGAAAAGTACTTTTACTAAGACAGTTGGGAATTACAGGGTTTATCTTTATCAGTCTTGTGCAGCCTGTTGTCCAGTGTCTGAAGTAAATTGTCTTATATATTTTTCCAGTTTTCTGGTTGTTTGCAACAGAAGGATAAGTCCTATCCTGGTTACTCCATCATGGGCAGAGGCAAAGGTATCCTTCCTTTTTGTATTTCTTATTTTTATTTTTTTAATGGCGGTAAACTACATATAAAATTCACCATCTTAACTATTTTCAAGTGTACAGTTAAGTGGCATTAAGTACATTCACACTGCTGTGCAACTATTACCACCATCTATCTCCAGAACTGTTTTCATCTTGCAAAACTGAAACTCCGTATCCATTAAACAATAATTCCCCAGTTTTCCCTTCCTCACAACCTTTAAAACCCACTCCCCATGTTATTTTCTGTTTCTGAATTTGACTACTCTTGATATCTCACTTAAGTGGAATCATATATTATTCATCCTTTTATGACTGGCTTATTTCACCTCTCTTTGTTTTTAAAGAAAGTGTAACATTTGGTCTTTGCTTCTAATGTTAGGATGATGGTTTGTAATATTCAAAATGTTCAAGCCAACAAGCTGATATGGTAGAGAGTCACAGGGATATACGTTGATGGCTTTCTGTGGCAGAGTGGCAGGGGGCAGGGTGTGGGGAAGATAGACTTCTGTGTGTTTTATTCCATAGCTTAACATTCATCAAACCTCATGTAAATCACTATAAACACTAAGAATGGAAAATTAAGCTGTAGCATTGCCCATTCATATATTCCTCTGGTTTAGCAGACATTTTATGAGCACTGTGTTATTCTGTTTTGCATTGCTATAAAGGAATACTTCAGACTGGGCAATTTATGAAGAAAAGAGGTGTTTTGGCTCATGGTTCTGCAGGCTGTACAGGCATGGCACCAGCATCTTCTTGGCTTCTGCTGAGGCCTCAGGAAGCTTTTACTCATGGTGAAAGGTGAAAGAGGAACAGGCATGTCACATAAACACAAAGAGAGTAAGGAGGGGGGAAGTTCCATGCTCTTCTTTAAACAAACAGTTATCATGTGAATTAACAGAGTAAGAACTCTCTCATTACTGCGGGGAGGACACCAAGCCACTGATGAGGGATCTTCCCCCATGATCCAAACACCTCCCACTAGGCCCCACCTCCAACACTGGGGATCACATTTCAATATGAGATTTGGAAAGGACAAATATCCAAACTATATAAAGCAGTAAAATCAGTAGTTCTCCATCTCTCTTAAGAGTTAAACTCAGGTCCTTCCTTACCAATGGCACCATCAGAACAGATTAAATTTCATACTTAATATCCCCTTAATTTAACATATACTTCCACAGGACCTTATTACTTTTTTGTTTGTTTTTGTTTTTAGAGACAGGGTCTCACTGTCACCCACGCTAGAGTGAAGTGGTGTGATCATAGCTCACTGCTACCTTGAACTTCTGAGCTTAAGTGGTCCTTCCACCTCAACCTCCAGAGTAGCTGGGACTACAGGCATGTGCCACCACACCTGGCAATTTTTTTTCTTTTTTCTTTTTTTTTTTTTTTTTTTGTAGACATGGGGTCTATGTTGACCAGGCTGGTTTTTTTTTTTTTTTTTTTTTTTTTTTTTTTTTTTTTTTTTTTTTTTTGAGACGGAGTCTTGCTCTGTCACCCAGGCTGGAGTGCAGTGGCCGGATCTCAGCTCACTGCAAGCTCCTCCTCTCGGGTTCACGCCATTCTCCTGCCTCAGCCTCCCGAGTAGCTGGGACTACAGGCACCCGCCACTTCGCCCGGCTAGTTTTTTGTATTTTTTAGTAGAGACGGGGTTTCACCGTATTAGCCAGGATGGTCTCGATCTCCTGACCTCATGATCCGCCCGTCTCGGCCTCCCAAAGTGCTGGGATTACAGGCTTGAGCCACCGCGCCCGGCCGACCAGGCTGGTCTTAATCAATCCTCCTGTCATGGCCTCCCAAAGCACTAGGATTACAGTTATGAGCTACCATGCCCAGCAACACCTTATTTTATTTATTTATTTATTTATTTTGAGACAGAGTCTCGCTGTCGCCCAGGCTGGAGTGCAGTGGAGCGATCTCGGCTCACTGCAAGCTCTGTCTCCCGGGTTCACGCCATTCTCCTGCTTCAGCCTCCCGAGTAGCTGGGACTACAGGCGCCCGCTACCACGCCGGGCTAATGTTTTGTAATTTTGTAGCGACGGGGTTTCACCGTGTTAGCCAGGATGGTCTCAATCTCCTGACCTCGTGATCCGCCTGCCTCGGTCTCCCAAAGTGCTGGGACTACAGGCGCAGCAACACCTTATTTTTAAAGCACTCACGTGTATTGATTCCTGTGATAAACTTCTTCAAGGCATAGTGTCACATTCCTGGAAAATTCTGTCCTGACTTCCCATCCTGTAAAGAATCTGCCATTCCATTGCAGTATTATACATATTTGTCTATGATCTCCTGTTACAATCCAATATACCTGTTATTTTTATCTCTCTCCCTATAACCCTAAAAGTATCTTTCACCTTAGATCTCCTTACTTTGCTGTGTCTAACCCAAAGTAAGTCCTCAGTAAAGATTAATTTAAGGAAGGAAAGGCATCATCACTATCCTCAATTATACGTGAACTTAGTGACTCACCTAAATCTACATGTATTATCTCCAATTCCTTCCTATTCTTTCTTTAACCCACTGCAATCTGGATTTTGTCCTATTACTCCACCAAAAACACCTTTGTGGGGATCACCAAAGGCCTCTTTGACTTTGCTAAACCCAGTGGTCAAGTCTCAATCCTATCTTATTTGACCTATCAGCAGGATCTGAACCAGGTCATTGTTCCCTCCTTCTTGAAATACTTTTTTTACTTGGCTTCTAGGATATACCTCTATCCTGTCTTTTCTCCTAGCTCTCTGATTGATGATATGCAGTATTTTGTTTTGTTTTGTTTTAGATTCCTTCCCCTATCCCAGGCCTCACTGGAAAACCCAGGGTTAGGTTCTTGGTACTCTTCTTCTAGCTCACTTCCTTAGTGATTTCACGTGGTTTCATGACTCTAAATAACTCCTATGGGCTGATGAATCTCCACTATATCTTTTCAGCCTGAACTCCATTCCCTAAACCCCAGGCTGCTGTCCATATGCCTACCTAACACCTTGATTTGGCTGTATAATTGGCATGTTTCACTTCCCATTTGAAAAACATAATTCAATCATCCTTCTGTTCCCCCTAGCCTGCTCCTCCTCATCTTTCTCTATATCAACTGACAGCACGCCACTCTCCTGCTCATCAGTCTAAAACCCTGGGACTCTTCTTCTTCTCATACTACATACCTCATACCTCAGCAAATTCTACCTGCATTTTCTTCACATTATGTTCAGAGCCCAGCTACTTCTTACCACCTCCACTGTTATCACTCTATGGCCGTAAGCCACCATTATTCTTCACATGGATAAGTGCATTCAGTTTTTTAATAAGTCTTCTTGCTTCAGCTGTTGCCCAGTTACAGGCAGTCAGTCCCATACCAGTCAGAATGATCTTTCTGTAGGTTAACTTCCACTTCTGGGAAGATGGAGTAGATGTGCTTTTTTCTGTATTCCTCCCACTAAGTATAACTGAAAACACTGGACATTATATATAAAACAAATCATAGACTCTGAAAGATGGCTAGAGGAAGGTAGACCAGCTAGAGACCTTGGGATCCAAGGAATGACATGATAGTGAATTCCCTGGGTGTTCATAATACCATAAATATGAATGGATGCTGGGTGGGAGGGGGAAGAAGCCCCAACAAAAGCATGTTTTATCTAGTTTTGACCAGAAAAAGGACAGCCTAGTAAGACAGAAAACTTTAACAAAATAACTGCTTACTCCAGACAAACACCACAGAAATTTTTAGCTATTGTTTTTTCAAGTACCTTTTCCAGCTTTGCTCTTTTTCTCCTCTTCTTCTAGAACTGTGATGACATGATTCTTACCTCTTTTTTTCATAGCCCCCCAGGTTTCTGAGCCTTTGTTCTTTTTTGGTCTGTATTATATCTGTTATTAGTTTAAATAATTTCTAATGTTCTATCCTTCATTTCACTGATTCCTTCCTCTGATCTCTCCATTCATCCACTGAGTTTTTTATTTTGGTTATCATATTTTCCAGAGGACAAAAGAGGAGGAAAAACTTCTGAATTCATCTTACAAAGTTAGTATTACCCTGACACCAAAACCAAAAAAGACATTACCGAAAGAAATAAAAATACAGACCTACATCCCTCATGAATATAGATGTAAAATATCCTTAGCAAAGTATTAAAAAATAGAATTCAGCAATTCCCTGACTTACAATGGTTCAGCTTATGACTTTTTTATTTTATGATGGTGAAAAAATGATATGAAACCATGAGGTTTCAGACTTTTAGCAACAGTGATTCTTTGACCAAAGACCGGTTGCATTTTTTACTTATGATACTTTCAATATACAATGGGTTTATCAGGATGTAACCCCATCCTAAGTCAGGGAGCCTCTGTACAAAGAATTGTGCAACATGACCAAATGGGGTTTACTCCAGGAATGCAAAACTGCTCCAGTATTTGAAAATCAATTAATGTAGTACTTCATATTTACAAGCTAAAGAAGAAAAATCAAGTAATCCTATTGCTCAATGTAGTGAAGCATTTGACAAAATCCAACATCTATTTGTGATAAAACCTCTCAGAAAACTAGAAATAGAGGCTGTCATGGTCTGAATGTCCCCTAAAATTAATGTGTTGAAACTAAATCCCCATTGTAGTGGTGTTAAGAGTGGGATCTTCTGGGAAGTGATTAAGTCATCAGGGCTCTGCCCTGATAAATAGATTAATGTCTTATAAAAGGGGTAGAGGGAACTAGCTTAGGCCCTTTTTTGCCCTCTGCCTTCTGCCATGTAAGGACAGAGCATTTGACCCTTCTGCCATGTGAGAATGCAGCAAGGAGGCTCTCACCAAATACCAAATACTGGGACCTTGATCTTGAGCTTCCCATATTCCAAAACCATGGGAAGTAAATGTCTATTGTTTATAAATTACTAAGTCCAGGTATTTTGTTAGAGCAGTACAAATAGACTAGGACAGAGAAAAAGTTATTTGACTTGATAAATATCATCTATACAAATCTACAGCTAGCATTATACTTCATAGTAAAATAGTGAATGATTTTCCCCTAACATTGGGAATAGGACAAGGTTGCTCACTCATATTCCACAGAGTGCTAGAAATTCTAATCTGTGTAATAAGGAAATAAATACAAGACCTAAAGATCAGAAAAGATAAACTAAAATTGTCCAAATCTGCAGATGACTTGATTACGTAAAAAATCCCAAGGAACCTACCAAAAAATTCTAGAATCAATGAGTTCAGCAATGTCATAAAACTAAAGATAAACCCACAAAAATTCATTTTATTTTTGTATATTATCAATGAACACATGGATACTCAAATTTAAAATATAATAAAATCCCTGAAAATAAACAACACTTAGGTGTAAATCCACCAAAACGTGTAGAAATTTTATGCTGAAAACTACAACACTGAAGAATTAAAACAAAATAGATCTAAATAAATGGAGACATACTATGTTCATGAATAAGAACATTCAACATACTAGAGATTTCAATTTTCCCTAAATTATTATACAAATTTAATGCAACTTTCATTAAAATTTCTTCAAAAATGTGTGTATATACAGAGAAGTTAGTTCTAAAATAAATATAGAAAAGCAAAGAAACTACAATTACTGAAACATTTTTTAAAAGAGCAAAATGAGAGAAATCTCTACCCAATTTCAAGACTTACAGTCACAGTAGCCAAGATTATGTGACGTTGTCAGAAGGATGGACATGTGGCAATCAATCGAACAATATAAGAAATCCAGTATAGAAAATACTATAGAGAACCACAGAAAGGTGCCCAAATGATTTTGGAGAAATGAGTTTCTCAGATGATTTGGAGAATAGCAAAGGCAACTGCTGACAGGATAGACTTTCTAAAAAATGATGTAAGAGCAATCAAATATCCATAGGCAAAAACATGAACTTCAATCTAAGTCTCACACCTTACACAAAAATTAACTGAAAATAAATTGCACACTCAAATATAAAACGTAAAACTGTAAAACTTAGACAGAATAGAAGGAATCTTTGTGATCTAGGGCTAAACTTAACACCAAACATGATTTGTAAGAACTCATAATATAGACTTCATGAAAATTACAAATATTTCATCTGCAAAAGCACTGATTAAGAGGATTAAGAGCAGATACAGGATGGGAGAAATATTTGCAAATATGATAAAAGACACATATTAGAATATAGCTATACCTCAGAAACACTGCGGGTTCATTTTTCAGGTACCATAATAAAGCAAACATTAAATTAAAGCAAGTCACATGAATTTTTTCATTTCCCAAAGGCATATAAAATTTATGTTTATGCCCTACTGTAGTCTATTGTGTGCAACAGCATTATGTCTAAAAACAATGTACATACCTTAATTTTAAAAATACTTTATTGCAGCCAGGAGTGGTGGCTCACACCTGTAGTCCCAGCACACTGGGAGGCTGAAGTGAGTGGACCACTTGAGGTCAGGAGTTCAAGACTAGCCTGGCCAACATGGCAAAACCTCGTCTCTACTAAAAATATAAAAATTAGCTGGGCATGGTGGTACACACCTATAATCCCAGCTACTCGGGAGGTTGAGGCAGGACGATCACTTGAACCTAGGAGGCAGAGGTTGCAGTGAGCCGAGATTGCACCATTGCACTCCAGCCTGGGCAACAGAGAGAGACTCCATCTCAAAAAAGTAAAAAGAAAAAAGTAAAAATAGTTTATTGCTTAAAAAAAAATGCTAACTATCATCTGAGTCTTCAGTGAGTCATCATCTTTTTAGTGGTGAGGGTCTTGCTTGGATGTTCATGGCCACTGATCAATCAGATTGATAGTTGCTGAAGGCTGGAGTGGCTGTGGCAATTTCTGAAAATAAGACAACACTAAAGTTTGCCACATCAATGGACTCTTCCTTTCACAAAAGTTTTCTCTGTAGCATGTGATGCTGTTTGATAGCCTTTCATCACGGTATAACTTCTTTCAAAATTGGAGTCAGTCTTCTCGAACCCTGCTGCTGCTTTAGTAACTAAGCTTATGTAATGTTCTAAACCCTTTGTTGTCATCTCAACAATGTTCACAGCATCTTCACTACTAGTAGACTGTATCTCAAGTAACTACTTTCCTGCTTCTCATCCATAAGAAGCAACTCCTTATCCATTCACGTTTGATCATGAGATTGCAGCAATTCCGTCACATCTTCTGGCTCCACTTCTGATTCTAGTTCTCTTGCTGTTTGCACCATATCTGCAGTGACTTCCTTCAGTAAAGGAAGGAACCCCTTAAAGGCATCCATGAGGGTTGGAATCAACTTCTTCTAAACTCTGTTGATGTTCTGACCTCCTCCCATGCGTCATGAATGTTCTTAATGGCATCGAGAATGGTGAATGCCTCTCAGAAGGTTTTCAATTTACTTTGCCCAGATCCATCAGAGGAATCATCATCTGTGGCAGCTATAGCCTTACAAAATGTATTTCTTAAGTAGTAACACTTGAAAGTCAAAATTACTCCTTGACCCGTGGCTTGCAGAATGGATGTGGTGTTAATGGGCATGAAAACAACATTCTTCTCCTTGCACATCTCCATCAGAGCCCTTGGGTGACTGGGTGCATTGTTCACGAGCAGCAATATTTTGAGAAGAACCCTTTTCTGGGCAGCAGGTCTCAAGAGAAGTCTTAAAAGATTCAGTAAACCATGCTGTAAACAGATGTGCTGTTATCTAGGCTTTATTGTTCCAGTATAAAGCACAGGCTGAGTAGATTTAGCATACTTAAGGGTCCTAGGAGTTTTGGAATAGTAAATCAGCACTGGTTTCAACTTACAGTCGTTGGCTGCATTAGGCCCTAACAAAAGAGTCAGCCTGTACTTTAAATCTTTGAAGGCAGGCATTGACTTCTTTTCTCTAGCTATGAGTGTCCTAGATGGCATGCTCTTTCAACAGAAGGCTATTTTGTCTACATTAAAAATCTATTCCTTAGTGTAGCTACCTTCATCAGTTCTCTTACATATTCTGGAGAACATGGTACAGCATCTACATCAGCACTTGCTGTTTTACCTTGCACTTTTATATTATGGAGACTTCTTTACTTAAACCCCATGAACCAACCTCTACTAGCTTCAAATTCTCCTATACCTTCCTCATCTATCTCAGTCTCATAGAGGTGAAGCACATTAGGCCTTACTCTGGAGTGGACTTTGGCTTAAAGCAATGTTGTGGTTAGTTGCACCTTCTATCCAGACCACTCAAACTTTCTCCATATCAGCAACAAGGCTATTTCACTTTCTTATCATTTGTGTGTTCACTGGAATAACATTTTTCATTTACTTCAAGAACTTCCTTTGTATTCACAACTTGGCTGTTTGGCATAAGAGGGCCAGCTTTTGGCCTCTCTGGGCTTTCAACATGCCTTCTTTACTAAGCTTAATCATTTCTAGTTTTTCATTTAAAGTGGGAGACGTGTCCAGGCGCAGTGGCTAATGCAGCACTTTGGGAGGCCAAGGCGGGTGGATGACCTGAGGCCAAGAGTTGGAGACCAGCTTGGCCAACATAGCGAAACCCGGCCTCTACTAAAAATACAAAAAATTAGCTAGGCATGATGGCATGCACCTGTAATCCCAGCTACTCGGGAGGCTGAGGCACAAGAATAGCTTGAACCCAAGAGGCAGAGGTTGCAGTGAGCCGAGATCACACCACTGCACTCCAGCCTGGGGAACAGAGTGAGACTCTGTCTCAAAAATAAAAATAAAAAATAAAGTGAGAGATGTGTGACCCTTCCTTTCATCTGAACATGTAGAGGCCACTGAAGGGTTATTAATTGGCCTAATTTCAATATTGTTGTGTCTCAGGGCATACGGAGGTCCCAAGAGAAGCAGAGAGATGGAATGATCGGCTGTGGAGCCGTCAGAACACATAGAACATCTTATATGGGCACAGTTCATGGCATCACAAAATAATACAACAGTAACAAAGATCACTGACCAGAGACAACCATAACAGATATAATAATAATGCAAATGTTTGAAATATCATGAGAAGTACTAAAATGTGACACAGAGACATGAAGTAAGCAATGCTATTGGAAAAATGGCACTGAAAGACTTTCTTGATGCAGAGTTGCCACAAACCTTAAATTTGTTTAAAAAAAAAAAAATTCTGTAAAGTGCAATAAAACGAGTGATGCCCATATTGGGAGGCTATCAAGCTCACCATGACAGATACAAGTCTTTCACAATTCTAACTTTTGCCTGAAAATTCAATTTTATCATTTGCAACAAATACAGGCAGTTAATTCCTTTGAAGTAACAGTCTCAGTCTCAGTTCAATTTTCAGACATTTTATGCCAAAAATACAAGTCTGAATAACCATGGTTTGTCTGTCAGTTGTTCTTTAAAGTAAAAACAGTGTTCCATTAAAAGAGGAGCTAGTTTAACTCCTAACCCAAAAAAAGCACAAGTGCTTTTCCTCAAACAATCATTGTAGTTCCATCTGCCAAAGTACATTATGCAAACTTTCAATTCCATCTCACAGAATATTAAAAAGACATGTACTCATAGGTCAAAATTTAATAAAATTAATCATTCCTACGACTTCATCAAGAACATTCTTAAATGCTGTTGGCTTTTTGTATGCGAGTGGGTAGCAGTGAAGAGTATGATGACTGTCAGTAGAGTTGGTGCCACAGTCTTGATTTGTGTCAAAGCACCTGCCATTGCTTTTACACCATCAGTGCAAATGTCCACACAGTGAAAAAGGAAAGAATGGCTCCATATCATTAGGAAAACAGTTTTGACCTTATGAGTTCACTGAAAGGTTTCCAGGGACCCTGAGAATCCGCAAATCACAGGAGATTTTACAGGCTTACCGTGGTTGCTATGGCAAAGAGAGAGGGAAAAAAAAGAGGGTTTGAGTCCCAGCTCTGCTTTCACTGGCACTGCAATATGCCTAGTGCCCCCAGCCCTGAGCCAACCAGGAGTAAGAACCACCATGACTGCTCATCAGCTATTACTGCCCTCAATGGGTCACATTTTTTCCTCTGTTCAGCAGGAAGTTGTAAGCTCCCTTCTGGCTTGATAGTCCAATCTGGTTCTTTGCCTAATGTACACCACAAATAAGAGCATTTGGGCCTTGTCAGAGCATTTGGAACCCTCGTGGGTTCCCTTGGTGGCACGCACCTGTCTGTAGGGGCATGTTTGCTTAAATAAGATCTATCCCTGCATCAAGGACACCAAGCAGACAGGCCCAGCCCAGGGCCTCAGCCTCAGCTGCCCAAAAGGTAGAAGGCTCTGCCTCCCCACCGTGTGTGCTCACTGAACTGACCTCCACCCCACTGCCCCCATGCACTCACTTTCGGAAATGACAGGAGGAAGACCAGGGTCAAAGTCTCCTCAGTAAGTCCTGCAAAGCACAGGACCTCACCTCAACTATGCTGTTCTTCAGGTGGGAAAACTTCTTGGGACCTTACCACAGAACTCTGGACAACAGAGGCACTCCACAGGCTCCAGGGCATCCCTATCAGCTCAGGAGAAGCTGTGTCCTGAAGATGTGGTGGCACCCAGAGCAAGAGAAATAGAAATGATGGGTGCTAGGGGGGCATGTCCAAGAGAAAGAGGCCCCTGTGGATGTCCAAATGAGCCAGGGAATGGGGAAGTCATGTGGGGCTGGATCCCTGTTCCAAGAGCCAGGGAGAAAAGCCAGTCCCAGCATGGGTCACAAACTATGGGAATCTACAGATCACATCTCATTCCAGTGCCCTCATATAAAAGCAAGCTACTACACCTTCTCTCAATATCAGCCTCCACACTAATCATATGAATAATACATGGCTTATCTTTGAAAAGACTATTAAACCAAAACTTTCAGTTTCCTAAGTGGACCTAAAGAAGTATGGCTACCTCAAGTTTATCAATTTTTTAGTAAGCAACATAACCTACTTCATTATCATTTTTTTAATTAATTGGATAATTAATCAAGTGTTCTGTGAAAGGGCCATATATGCAAAGCGATCCTCAAATACCAAAGGAGCCAAGAAACCAAAGAAGGAGACAAAGAAATCCAGTTTGTTGGTATTGGGTGATTTACTGGAGAATTTACAGACAGAATCATGGTCTTGGGCAGGTGCAAACAGGTAGATTTCTGCACTACAAAACCCTAGACATAGGGTTTATATCTTGGAACAAAAGTATAGTGCTCTGGAAGATATGTGTAGGATGCTGTAATCATCACAGCCTGTGATCTCTGCAACAACAAGGGTTGTTTTGAAGAAAACTTACAATGAATTGGTCTTCCTACATAAAGAGTAATAACATCAACTAAACTTTGTGGAGGTATGATCAGCTCAGGGTTAGTCAGAAGTTACATGGCAGATTTACATTTAAAATAAAGTCACTCTTGAGTCTTGTCTTGACTCAAGTCAGGATAATTCAGTAAAAGACATTACTGAGAAACATGGTTCCATTACAAAATCTCATTATCTTCAAAATTCCATAAAAACTCAAACCAGCAGTCTAGGACCCTAAGTATTATGGTGATTATTAACTGGGTTATATCACAGATAACTGTAAATTGGACTCTCTGTGTCACCATTTTGGATTGTTTCTTTTTTGCTTAAGGATAATTATAAACAGAGCTCAGAACTCTATAGAAAAGCCCCCAACTCAGTAAAACTCATAGAGAGACATGATCACTGGACCTCTCCTCTCTCAATGCTGTAAGTTTCCAAGGCTGGTTTGGGTACCTTATAGTAGAAACACATGGCCTCACAGGATGAACTTAGTGTGCTAAATAAATCATTTACCTTCCAAAAGTACTTCAGGATGAAATAATAATGTCTTCTCTACCCAGAGAGCTTTACTATTGAATGTGTTTGCACATCAGTCATCTCATGTTGCTTCCACAAGGGCCCCAGGAGAAGCTCAGGCCAGGTACTCGTTTCTGCCTGTCTTCAAAGCAGAAAAAGACTCAAAGCAAGAAGGCCCAGGCACTTCTTGTAGGATACTACAGAGAGACAGGAATGAGTCTGGGAGTTGTCCACATCACTGCAACTTAAATGCAAAACTCTTCTCTTCATCAAAAATGTTTATCTTCATATCTCATTTTATTCAAAAAAAAATGAAATGTCTTGTTTTTTCTTCTTGTAAGAAATCAGGAAAGGTTTGATTTTCCAACGTTAACACAGTTAAAAACAAAAAAGATGAACTGCCATACCACACCTTTGTGACGTCTGCTTAGAAAACTGCCACAAATGTACAGCTTCGTTTCCAAACAGTGGAGAGGAGGGAAGAAGAAAATGGGTCAAATAATTGCCAAAGAAAGAGTCCCAAAGAAAGAATCTAATCAGAAATTTTCTTCTTTCAAATTATCTATCATTAAACACATATTTCAACAGAAATAAATTAACACAGAATTGGGCTCTTTGAAGAGGGTGACACCATAATAAAAACCGCTGTCAGACAGCTAATAATGAGAAGACCTATTTTATACAGTGCATGTCATTTTATGAAACCGTTTACCCTTGATCACCTGAAGGCAGACCATGCACACACCCAGCCTCCAGCTCAGGAGGAAGAGAAAAAAGAATGCCAACTGTCTAGGTGACTGTTACCCATTTTGCTCAGTTGAGCATCACAGAAAGACATGAGCTTAGGCAAAAACTGGCTGGCTTGAAAGAGACAAGAAAGCATCTAGAGACAGTCCAGAAACATGGGCCTCACAATCCGGGAAAAGCTATCCCTCGGCACCCCAAGAGTAAGATACGCGACTGAACATGTTCTGAGCAGCAAAGACCCATTAAGACTCCACAATGAAAAGAGGGCTAAACTGTACACACAGGTGAGATTACAGGTGTGTCTCCCACCCACACCTATGCCTATTATATTATGTTAAGCTTCAAGTGCCCTGAGTAGAGAGAGACACATGCACAAGAAAGCAAAAATATGAAGTAGCTGGAAGATTGTGACTAGAAAAGAACTTTGGCTATAGTTACTGGCACATGAAACTATCAGACGCAAATAGATCAGAAGCTACTAGAACTGGGGAGAAACTCCATTGCCAAAGAAACATGAGCCTAAAACAGTCAGTGACCATCAAAACAACCCCAGACCTCCAAACTTCCACAAGCAGAAAGCAGGATGTGGGATCTTGCACCCCTAACCCCTAAGGAAGATGTTCTCCCTATTTTAGTCAATTTTCTGTTGCTTATAACAGAATACCAAAAGCTCAGTAATTTATAAGGAAAATGAATTTCTTTCTTACAGTTGTGGAAGCTGAGAAGTCCAAGGTCAAGGAGGAGAATCTAGTGAGGATCTTCTTGCTGGTGGGGACTCTGCAGAGTCCTGAGGTGGTACAGGGCATCACTCAATAAGGGGCTGAGTGTGCTAGCTCAGGTCTCTCTTCCTCTTTTTATAAAGTCACCAATTCCACTTCCCTGATAACACATTGATCCATTAATCTATTAACCCATGAATGGATTAATCCACTCATAAGGGAACAGTCCTCAAGATCCAATCGTATCTGAAGATTAAGCTTCAACGTGAGTTTTGGAGGGGACAAATATTCAAACCATAGCACTCCCAAGGCCTAGCCAGATGGAGGGACAGAGAAAGGAGCCCTGGAGAACAACAGACCAGTTTCTCCTGCCCCCATTTCCAAAATAGGAGGTGAAAGAATCAGACACGCCACACTGTGACCATGATGAATGAAGACAAAAACAAGATTGTGCCAAAATCCCTCTCCCCACTGACGTAAGTGATGACTGTTTCTTTACCAATCACAGCTTTATCCTCACTCCAGTCTAACCTCCTTGTAGATAAGATTTACAGACACTTATCATAACATTGTCCCCACTTACTGATACCATCCCACTTTCTTGAACCCTCCCCCAAATCACCTAACCAAAGTCCAAATCCTGTAACAGGTTCCTTCTAATGCCCTCTTACCACAACACCCCACGGTTCCCAAGTGAGTGTCTAGTGGCCTTTGCTTAGAAAACATTGATAGATACCTTCATAATACTTGCCTGTGGGATGTTGCTCTTACTGTGGACCAAGAACTGACGTTTATCTTCCATTCTCCCCTTCCAAAATGGAAGTTTTAAAATTGCAGTTGGCTTGATTTGGCTCCACTATTGTATAGTGTGAACAGCAGATAACCTGTGTGTCAGTTCAGTCATTCAAACCACAAGAGCAACAACTGGATTTGATAAAGATCACACAATGCTAGAAATCCATCCTTTGTGCAAGACACAGTAACTGGGGGCAACTCTGGATTGTGTTCCTGGAGAGATAAATGCATGACAGTTGTGAAAGAAGGGTGTGCCAAGGCAAAGGACTGAAGCAGAGATAACTAACTGTTCATGAAGAACTGTGCTCTCCTTTCCCAGGACAGCATTGAAAC
This sequence comes from Macaca mulatta, assembly GCF_049350105.2. NCBI lineage: Eukaryota > Metazoa > Chordata > Mammalia > Primates > Cercopithecidae > Macaca > Macaca mulatta. The sequence continues at coordinate 1,887,655 of NC_133408.1, forward strand.
TGGGAAGCAACTGTCAACCAGGAATAACACACTGCAGATTTCACGCCTGCATCTAGATAGAACCCTGTAACTAGATCTTGCCAGTGGAAAGTATGAAGAGATACAGATCATGGTCCTCGTCACTTTTGGGCCAACATGGCTGAGAAGCATGTGTGCCTTCTCCATGTTGCTCTCCCATCGGCCAGCTGGACTTACAGGAAGCTGGGCGTAGAGGATAAGGATGCCACCTCCATAGCAGATGGCATGACCACCCACTGTGAGGAGCTGGGCCGAATCACCACACAGAGGAAACCTGATCACTGATGAGGAACATCCACAGTGAACTGTTACATGAGCAAGAAGTAAATTTTACCATGTAAGGCCCTGAAATTTGTGGGATTGAAAGTTAACCAAAATATCCAAAAACTAGAGGCAAGAGATACAGAGTAAAAGCATGAATCAGATACTGAGAAACCACCCCTCAATTTGCACTGGAACCACAAAGGGCTAACCCCTCAAGGTAGAGAATAAGTCTTCAGAAGCAAGTCAGCCCTCCCAAGCACTGAGCCTTTGTTCTACTCATCCGGCTGTCCTTAAGACTACACTGGATTAAGTTTGCTCCTTTAAGAACCTTAGCAGTACCTGACGAAAACCTCTCTAAAAACAATAATCATCCCAAATTATTTCAAATTATTCCTCAAAAAAATTCTGCAAATACAAATGTCTAGCAGCCTAAAAGAAATCAGTGACACATCGAGGAAGAAAGAGTAGAAATCACAGCAAACAAAAACATATCTACAAAGACAAGAAGTTAGAATTACCCAACATAGACTATTTTAACAACTACACTTGTATAATTACAAAAACCCAAACAACCCAATTAAAAATCTGGCCAATGACCTGAATACACATTTCCCTCAAGAACACATACTAATGGGCAATAAGGACAAGAAAAAATGGTCAACATTACTAATCATTAGAGAAAAGCAAATCAAAACTACAAAGAGGTATCACCTCATACCCATTAGAATGGCTATCATCAAAATAATAATAAGTGTTGGTTAGGATGTGGAGAAGCTGGAAGCCTTGTGCATTGCTGAAAGAAATGTAAAATGCTGGAGCTGCTATGAAAACAATACAGTCATTCCTCAAAAAGTTAAGAAAATTATTAGCATATGATCTAGTAATTCCATTTCTGGGTATATGCGCAAATGACGTAAAAGCAAGGGACTCAAATATTTGTATACCCATGTTCATGGCAGCATTATTCACTATAGCCAGAAGTAGATGCAACCCAAGTGTCCATCAAAGAATGAACAAAATGTGGTGTATATATATATATACACACACACAATGGAATATTATACAGTCTTAAAAAGGGAAGAAATTCCAACACACGCTACAACATGGATGAACCCTGAAGACATTATGCTACATTAAATAAACCAGTCACAAAAGGAAAAATATTTATGACTCCACTTATATGAGGTATCTATAGAAGTCAAATTCATAAAAACAGAAAGTAGAATGGTAGTTGCCAGGGATTTGGGAAAGGGAGTTATTGTTTAATGGGTAAAGAGTTTCAGTTTTGCAAGAAGAAAAGAGTATTGGAGATGGATGGTTGCACAACAACATGAATGTACTTAATGTCACAGAATTGTACACATAAAACATACTCTTTAAAATGGCAAATTTTATGTTATATATGTTTGACTAAAATTTTAAAACTACACTTGCTGTAGTTAAAAACAGAAACAAGAAATTAGAAGCTACAAAAAGTAACAGTTTCAATTTTTTTAAATCTAAAACTGAAAACTTATAAAGTCATGAATGGGTTTTAAAGCAGATTGGGTGCTGCTGAAGAAAGAATTGGTGAACTGGAAACTAGGTCAAAATAAAATAAAATATTCAAAGTAAAGTGGAGCGGCCAAAATCTAGAAATATAAGAGAGAGCATGAGAATATATGGTGAAAAATCTAACACAAATTTAATCAGAGTCCCATAAAGAAAGAAAAAGGATGATGCAGAAGCAACAGCTGAAGAAAATGGCAGTGAATTTTCCAGACTTATGAAAGACATCATGCCATAGATACAAGAAGCCAACATACCTCAGGCAGGGATGCATGGAACTTAGTGAAACCATAGAAACCTAAGGATAATTGGAAAATCCTTTATGGCAATAGATTACCTCCAGAGGATAGCAGTTACATTTACTGACTTCAGAACAGGAACAAGAAAAGCCAGATGCTGTGGAAATATATCTCCAATGTGCTGAAAAAAAATAATGTCAACATTAAATTCAATATACAGAAACAAAATCTTTTAAGAATAAACACGAGAGTGTGATATCAGTGAAAATATCAAAGTAAGAACTTCTAAAAATCCCTTCTTCCACAAAAGCAATTTTTAAATGCCAAAAAATTAGCCAAATCATCTTTTCTTTAGAAATCTAGAAATTTAACCAAAGGTCTGCCACACTCTGGAGAATATTTGTTAAAGAAAAATGATTAAATATCCTAAGAACATAAATTTTGTGGTATTTTAACTTGCCCTATTCCTTCCCCCAACCCCCAACCCTACCCCAGCTCTATAGTGGTCTTCAAAACCAACAGCCTACAATCATAGTGAAAACCAACATCCTGGCAGCAACAGAAGAGGACAAAACAGGGTTGGAGCTCCTTCAAAGTCTTATTATTTGTTATGGCTACAAGGTTCCACCTGCAAGGTTACATTTATTTGACCTGACACAGAGCTCACTGAAAAGTATTTTCCTCAGAGGTATCTGTCAAAACAACTAAAGACAACTGTTTAATTTTGTGACTACCTGAGACAGTGGACAACGGTTGGAGCAAATAATATGTTAACCCAAAAGCTTAAAAGGAAAATCTGGGGAATGAGATGCCCACAGGGTATTAAAAACTCTGTATATTTCTGGAAATCTAGAAAGCCATGGTGCATACATAGAGCCATGCACCTACTCAAGGTTGTGGGAATGCCCAGAAAAGAAACTGGAGTGCCCTGAGATAGCCCTAAGCTCTCACACTGAGCTGACACTGAGACTCTGCACAATCAGAAAATGAAGACTAATGTTGCAAAATGTTTGCCCTGTTTCTTTCCTGCAGACTGTGAGAACAGGCTGTTACAATGAGACTTGAAAAGTTGCCTTTGCAATTATAAACTAGTAGGTTAAGAGCTGACACATGTCCCAACACATACACAGGGTCTCTTGGGAAAGAATGTGAGACTTACTGATTCCAGGCATTTAAGGAAACCTCTGTCCAATTATTAGCTGACCACTAAGCTATTCAAGTACACAGTCAGTGAAGATACATGACAAAGAATACAGACTTTACAGAGTTAGTTCAGGAAAGTCACTACATAAACAAACGAACAGAAACTACTATAACAAGCAGCAACAACAACAACAAAAGAAAATGGAAGAAAGGAGAATCAGATTTCCAGAGTTGCCATATTATATTATTTAAAACAAAGTTTTCAAAAAAGTATTATAACACATACAAAGAAACAGGAAAATATGGCCCATCCACAGGGAAAGAAAAAGCAATCAATAGAAACTGTTCCCAAGGAAGCCCCAGTGTTGGACTTCAAATAACCTATTGTAAACATATTTGAATAACTAAAGGAAGCCATGTCTAAAGGATTAAAGAATGGCAGTATTGTTTCACCAAGCAGACATCAATAAAGAAACAAATTATAAAAAGAAACCAAATGAAAATTCTGGAGTTAAAAAAATACAATAATTGAAATAGCAAATTCATTAGAGTGGTTCAACATCATATTTGAACAGGCAGGAGAATCAGTGAGCTTGATGATAGATCAACTGAGATTAACCAATCTAAGGAGCAGAAAGTCAAGAAGTTTGAAAAAAAATGAACTGAACCTCAGAGCCCTGTGGGAAACTACCAAGAATACCAACAGATGGCCAACCAAGGTGGCTCACACCTGTAATCCCAACATTTTGGGAGGCTGAGGTGGAAGGATGTCTTAAGGTTGGGAACTTAAGACCAGCCTGGGCAACAGAGCAAGAACTCATCTCTACAAAAATGGAAAGAATGAATGAATGAATGAATGAGAGAAAGAGAGAAAAAGGAAGGAAGGAAGGAAGGAAGGAAGGAAGGAAGGAAGGAAGGAAGGAAGGAAGGAAGGAAGGAAGGAAGGAAGGAGGGAGGGAGGGAGGGAGGGAGGGAGGGAGGGAGGGAGGGAGGGAGGGAGGGAAGGAAGAATGGATGCATAATGAAACTCTCAGAAGGAGAGAAAATAAAGGGGTACAAAGAATATTTGAAAGGATAATAATTGAAAACCTCCCAGATCTGATGGAAAAAAATTATACATTCAAGAACCTGAATATACTTCAAGGATAAACTCAAAGATATCCACACCTAAATATATTATAATCAAACTATCAAAGACAAAGAATTGTGAAAGCAGCAAGAAAGCAACTCATTAAAAAGGAATTCTCAAATCACTTGAACCCGGGAGGCAGAGGTTGCAGTGAGCTGAGATCGCGCTATTACACACCGGTCTGGTGACAGAGCAAGACCCCGTCTTAAAAAAAAAAAAAGGATTCTCAATAAGAATAATAGCAGATTTCTCACCAGAAACCATAGAAACTAGAAGGCTGTAGGATAACATATGCAAAATCATAGAAGAAAAAGACTGTCAAACAAGAATTCCATATCCAGAAAAATCATTCTGCAAAAACAAAGGAGAAATTAAGACACTCTCAAATAAAAGCTGAGAGAATATGTCACTAGAAAACCTACCTAACAAGAAACAGTAAAAGGAGTCCTTCAGGCTTAAATTAAAGGACACTAGATAGTACAGAAAATCCAGGTGAATGAATAAATAGCACTAGTAAAGATATAATTATAATGGTAAATATAAAAGACAGCATAAATGTAACTTCTGTTTGTAACCCTTTCCTCCTACCCGATTTAAAAGATAACTACACATCATCAATGAGCAGAAATAATAATATTTCCTCTTTTCCAAATTGGATGCCTTTTATTTCTTTCTCTTACCTGACTGCTCTGGCTAGGACTTCCAGTATTATGATGAACAAGAGTGGTGAAAATGGACATCCTTGTTTTGTTCCAATTCTTAGAGGGAATGCTTTAGGTGTTTCCTCATTCAGAATGATGTGGGTTGTGGGTCTTTCATATATGGTTTGAATTATTTTTCAGGTATGTTCCTTCTATGCCTAGTTTATTGAGGATTTTTTCATGAAAAGATATTGAATTTTATTACATGCTTTTTCTGCATCTATTGAGATAATCATATGTTTTTTGTTTTTAATTCTGTTTATGTGGTAAATCACATTTAATGATTTGCATATGTTGAACCACCCTTGCATCCTTGGAATAAAACCCACTTAATTGTGGTGTATTATCTTTTCGATATGTTGTTGGATTTGGATTGTTAGTATTTTGTTGGGAATTTCTGCATGTATTTTCATCAATGATATTGGTCTCTAGTTTTCTTTTCATTTTATCCTTGCCTGGCTTTGGTTTGGGGGTAATTCTAGCTTCACAGAATGACTTAGGGAGAAGGTCCTCCTCCTCAATTTTTTGGAATAGTTTCAGTAGGATTAGTACCGGTTCTTCTTTACACGTCTGGTAGAATTCAGTTCTGATTCCATTTGGTCCTGGGCTTTGTTTTATTGGTAGAATTTTTATTACTGATTCAATCTCACTACTTGTTATTGGTCTGTTCAGGATTTCTAATTTCTTCCTAGTTCAATCTTGGAAGGTTGTATGTTTGGATATGATCTTGTACCTAGAAAGCCCTAAAGACCTAGAAAGCCCTAAATGACTCCTGGATTTGATAAATGAATTCAGTCGCATTTCAGGATACAAAATTAACCAACAAAAATCAGTAGCACTTCCTTTTTTTTTTTTTTTTGAGACAGAGTCTCGCTTTGTCGCCCAGACTGGAGTGCAGTGGCGCAAGCTCAGCTCACTGCAAGCTCCGCCTCCCGGGTTCACGCCCTTCTCCTGCCTCAGCCTCCTGAGTAGCTGGGAGTTACAGGCGCCCGCCACCACACCCGGCTAATTTTTTGTATTTTTAGTAGAGACAGGGTTTCACTGTATTAGCCAGGATGGTCTAGATCTCCCGACTTTGTGATCCGCCCGCCTCAGCCTTCCAAAGTGCTGGGATTACAGGTGTGAGCCACTGCGCCCGGCCTCACTTTTTTTTTTTAAAGATGGGGTCTCACTCTGTGACAAAGGCCAGGGTGCAGTGGTGTGATCAAGGCTCACTGTAGCCTCAAACTCCTGAGCTCAAGTGATCCTCCCACCTCAGCCTCCCAAGCAGCTAGGACTACAGGCATGTACCACCATACCTGCCCTAATTTTTTTTAAATTTTTTGTAGATATGGGGGTCTCATCATGTTACCCAGGACAGTCTTGAACTCCTGGCCTCAAGTGATCTTCCTGCCTTGGCCTCCCAAAATGCTGGAATTATAGGCATGAACCACCATACCCCAGCAGTAGTATTTCTAAACACCAATAACCATCAAGCTGAAAACCAAATAAAGAACTCAATTTCATTTGTGATAGCTACAAAACAATAATAAAATACCTAGGAATACATTTAACCATGAAGGTGAAAGATTTCTACAAGGACAAGAGCAAAATGCTGATGAAAGAAACTGTAGATGACACAAACATATGGAAAAACATCCTATGCTCGTGAAATGGAAAAATCAGTATCATTAAAATGACCATACTGCCCAAAGCAATCCACAGACTCAATGCAATTCTTACCAGAACACTAATGTCATTTTTCATAGAGTTAGGGAAAACAATCATACAATTCATATGGAACCAAAAAGAGCCCAAATAACCAAATCAAAAAGAACAAGGCTAGAGGCATCACATTACCTGACTTCAAATTATACTACAAGATTACAGTAACCAAAACAGCATGGTACTGGTATTAAAAGAGACACATAGATCAATGGGGACAGAATAGAGAATCAGAAACAAAGCCATACACCGACAGAAAACTGATTTTCAAAAAGCTAACAAAACACTGGGGAAAAACACTCTATTCAATAAATTATGATAGGAAAACTGGATAGCCATATGCAGAAGAAAACTAGACCCTTATCTCTCACCATATACAAAAATTAACTCGAGAAAGATTAAAGAAGTAAATGTAAGACCTAAAACTATAAAAATTCCACAAGAAAACCTAGGAAAGATGTAGGGACCAGTCCCACAGGGTCAGTGGGTTTTTCTCCCCACATGTGGAGATGAGAAATCGTAGAAATAAAGACACGAGACAAAGAGATAAAAGAAAAAACAGCTGGGCCTGGGGGACCACAACCACCAAGACACAGAGACCAGTAGTGGACCCAAATGCCAGGCTGCACTGTTATTTATTTAATACAAGACAAGGGGGCAGGGTAAGGAGTGTGAGCCATCTCCAATGATAGGTAAGGTCACGTGGGTCACGTGTCCACTAGACATGGGGCCCTTCCCTGTTTGGCAGTCTAGGCAGAGAAAGAGAGAGGAGACAGCTTACGCCATTATTTCTGCATATCAGAGACTTTTAGTACTTTCACTAATTTTGCTACTGTTATCTAGAAGGCAGAGCCAGGTGTACAGGATGGAACATGAAAGCAGACAAGGAGCATGACCGCTGAAGCACAGCATCACAGGGAGACCATTAGGCCTCCAGATAACTGCGGGTGAGCCTGACTGATGTCAGGCCCTCCACAAAAGGTGGCGGAGTGGAGTCTTCTATAAACTCCCTTTCCTGGTCTGCTAAGTAGCAGGTGCTTTTCCTTGGCACTGATGCTACCGCTAGACCACAGTCCACTTGGCAACGGGCGTCTTCCCAGATGCTGGCAATACCGCTAGACCAAGGAGTCCTCTAGTGGTCCTGTCTGGGCATGACACAGGGTTCACACTTGTCTTCTGGTCACTTCTCACCATGTCCCTTCAGCTCCTATCTCTGTATGGCCTGGTTTTTCCTAGGTTATGATTGTAGAGCGAGGATTATTATAATATTTGAATAAAAAGTAACCACCACAAACTAATGATTAGTGATACATATAATCATATCTATGATCTATATCTAGTATAACTTGTTATTTTATATATTTTATTATACTGGAACAGTTCATGCCCTCAGTCTCTGGCCTCGGCACTTGGGTGGCTTGCTGCCCACAAAAAAACTCTTCTGGACATTTGCCTAGGCAAAGAATTCATGACTAAGACCTCAAAAGCAAATTCAGGCCAGGCACAGTGGCTCACACCTGTAATCCCAACACTCTGGAAGGCTGAAGGCAGGTGGATTGCTTGAGCCCAGGAGTTCAGGACCAGCCTAAGCAATATGGTGAAACTCCATCTCTACAAAAAAAAAAAAAAAAAAAAAAAAAAAAAACCACACACACAAAACTTAGGTATATTGGCACACACTTGTAGTCCCAGCTACTTGAAAGGCTGAGACAGGAGGATCATCTGAGCCTGGGAGGCAGAGGCTGCAGTGAATTGAGATCAACAATAACAAAAATAGACAAATGGGACTTAATAATAACTTAAAAGTGTCTGTACAGTAAAAATAATCATCAACAGAGTGAAGAGACAACCTGCAGAATGGGAAAAATATCTGCAAACTATACATCCAACAAAGGACTAATATCGAGGACCTATAAGAAACTCAAACAACTTGACAAGAAAAAAAAAACATAACCCCATTAAAAGTGAGCAAACATGAACAGGCATTTTTCAAAAGATATACAAATAGCCAAAAAACATTTGAAAAAGTGCTCAATATCACTAATCATCAGAGAAATGCAAATTAAAACAATGACATATCATCTTACAACACTCAGAATGGCTATTACTAAAACGTCAAAAAATGACAGATGTTGGCAAGTATGCAGAGAAAAGGAACACAAATGGAAGTTAGTACAATCTCTATGGAAAACAGTATGGAGATTTCTCAAAGAACTAAAAATAGAAATAGAACTACCATTCGATCTGGCAAGCCCACTACTGGCTATCTACCCAAAGGAAAAGAAATCACTGTATCAAAAAGATACTTGTACTCATATGTTATTACAGCACTATTCACGACAGAAAGATAAGGAACCAACGTAAGTACCCATGAACAGATGAGTGGATAAAGAAAATGTAGTATACATATACCAAAAAATACTACTGAGCCATATAAAAAAATGAAATCATGTCCTTTGCAGCAACATAGAACTGGAGGCCATTATCTTAAGTGAAATAATTCAGAAACAGAAAGTCAAATACCATATATTCTCACTTATGAGAGAATATCGGAGCTAAGTAATATGTACACATGGACACACAGAATGTAATAATAGACACCAGATATTTGGAAAGGTGGGAGGATGAGGGGGGTGAGGAATGAGAAATTACCTAATGGTTAAAATGTACACTATTTGGGTGATGCTTATACTAAAAGCCTAGACTTTACCAGTACGCAATACATGCATGTAATAAAACTGTACTTGTTCCCTCTAAATCTATTTTTAAATTGAAAAATAAAAACTATTAAAACAAAACTGTAATGAGTACAGATAACTGTAAAAGACAATACTTACAAATCTGTTTTGAAATGCACAGAATGTACAAGATATATACATAATTTTTTTTTTTGAGATGGAGTTTCGCTTTGTCTCCCAGGCTGCAGTGCAATGGTGCAATCTCAGCTAACTGCAACCTCCGCCTCCTGGGTTCAAGCAATTCTCCTATCTCAGCCTCCCGAGTAGCTGGAATTACAGGCACGTGCCACCATGCCCGGCTAATTTTTGTTATTTTTTAGTAAAGACCGGGTTTCACTATGTTGGCCAGGCTGGTCTCGAACTCCTGACCTCAAGTGATCTGTCCGTGTTGGCCTCCCAAAGTGTTGGGATTACAGGCGTGAGCTACCATGCCCAGCAAGATATACTTTGTATGACAGTAACAGCACAAAGGGAGGAGGAGGGAATGGAGCTATATAGAAGCAAATTTTCTGTATACTAGTGAAATTAGAATGGTACTAATCCAAACTAAACTGTTATAAATTGCCAGCAGTAAGATCCCAAGTAACCCCTAAGAAAATAAAAAATAGTAAAATAAATGATAAGGGAAATAAAATAGTACACTAGAAAATATCTATTTAACACAAAGTCAGTAATCGAGTAACAGAAAATTCAAAAAGACATTGCATAGAGAAAACAAGAAGCAAAACAGCTGGCATAAATTTCGCCTTATCAAAATTGCATTAAATGTAAATGGATTAAACATTCCAATATAAGCACAAAAATTGTCTAAATGGATTTTTTAATGATTCAATTATATGTAGTATATAAGAAAGACACTTAAATTCAAAGAATAGGTTGAAAGCATGTAAAACTATATATGATGCAAATAGTAACCAAAGGAGAGCTTGAATGGCTATATTAACATCAGAAAAAAATTGTCTTTAACACAAAAATTGTTATTAGAGACAAAGAATATTTTATAATTATAAAAAGGTCAATTCATCAAGAGGCTCTAACAATTATATACATATATATGTGTATGTGTATATATATATAATAAAGCCCCAGAATGCATGAAACAAAAAATTAAGAGAAACAAAGGGAGAATCAGACAGTTCAACAGTCATAGTTGGAAACTTCAAAAGTTCACTTTCAATAAAGGATGGAATGCAAGACAGAAAATCAGAAAGAAAACAAAAGATTTAAACAATACTATTAAACTAATCAGACCTAGCAGACATTTATAGAATTCTCCATTCAAAAAGCAGAAAACATATTATTCTCAAATACACATGGAACATTCTCTAAAATAGACCAGGTGTTAGCCAAGAAAATAAGTCTCAAAATTTTAAAGGATTGAAATAATATAAAATATGTTCCCCAACCACAAGGGAAAAAAATAGAAATCAGTAACAGATAGAAATTTAAGAAATTCAAAAGTCTGTGGAAATTTAACAATACGCTGCTAAATAACCAGAGTCAAAGGAGAAACCACAAGGGAAATTAGAAAAGACTTTGAGATCATTAAAAATGAGGCCAGGCACAGTGGCTCACACCTGTAATCCCAGCACTTTGGGAGGCCATAGCCGGAGGACTGCTTGAGCCCAGGAGTTCAGGACCAGCCTGAGCAACATGACAAGACCCTGTGTCCCACAAAAAATTTAAAAATTAGCCAGGTGCGGGGGAATGCACCTGTAGTCCCACCTACTCAGGAGGCTGAGGTGAGAAGATCATTTGAGCTCAGGAGACTCAAAGTTGAGGCTGCAGTGAGTTGTGATGGCACCAGTGCACTTCAGCCTGCATGACAGACCAAGGCCCTGTCTCACAAAAAAAAAAAAAAAAAAAAAAAAAAAAAAAAAAAAGTAAAGTAAAAGAAAGCACAACATATCAAAACTTATGAAAGGCAGTGAAAGCAGTTCTTACAAAATTATAGCTGTAAACACCTATATTAAAAGAGAAATATCTCAAATCAATAACCTAACGTTCTACCTTAAGAAATAAGAAAAAAAGGCCGGGCGCGGTGGCTCAAGCCTGTAATCCCAGCACTTTGGGAGGCCGAGACGGGCGGATCACGAGGTCAGGAGATCGAGACCATCCTGGCTGACACGGTGAAACCCCGTCTCTACTAAAAAATACAAAAAAAAAAACTAGCCGGGCGAGGTGGCGGGCGCCTGTAGTCCCAGCTACTCGGGAGGCTGAGGCAGGAGAATGGCGTGAACCCGGGAGGCGGAGCTTGCAGTGAGCTGAGATCCGGCCACTGCACTCCAGCCTGGGTGGCAGAGCGAGACTCCGTCTCAAAAAAAAAAAAAAAAAAGAAATAAGAAAAAGAGCCAACTAAACCTTTACAAGCGGAAGAAAAAAACAAATATTCGAGCAAAAATGAAATAGAAAATAGAGGCCGGGCGCGGTGGCTCAAGCCTGTAATCCCAGCACTTTGGGAGGCCGAGGCGGGCGGATCACAAGGTCAGGAGATCGAGACCACAGTGAAACCCCGTCTCTACTAAAAATACAAAAAAATTAGCCGGGCGCGGTGGCGGGCGCCTGTAGTCCCAGCTACTCATGAGGCTGAGGCAGGAGAATGGCGGGAACCCGGGAGGCGGAGCTTGCAGTGAGCCGAGATCGCGCCACTGCACTCCAGCCGGGGCAACACCGTGAGACTCCGTCTCAAAAAAAAAAAAAAAAAAAAAGAAATAGAAAATAGAAAAACAACAATGAAACCAAAGTTGCTTTTTCTTTTTTTAAAGACCACCGAAATTGACAAACTTTTATCTACAATGACCAAGAAAAAAAGAGGGAAGTCAATTTGCTAAAATCAGAAAGAAAATTACCAACCTTACAGAAATAAAAGGACTATAAAGAAATATTACGAACAACTGTTGGCCAATAGGTGAAATTCACAAATTCCTAGAAAGACAGAAACTATCAAAACTAACCCAAAAAATAGTACATCTGAAAAAAACCTAAAACAAGTAAAGATATTCAGTATTTTTAAAATTTCCCACAAGGAAAAATTTAGAAACAGATGGCTTCACTATTAAATTCTACCAAACATTTAAAGAAGAATGAACACCAATCCTTCACAAGGAGAAACAGACACTTCCCAACTCATTCTATAAGGCCAGTATTACCCTAACACCAAAACCAGACAAAGAGATCACAAGAAAACTACAGATTAACACGCCTTAAGAATACAAACATAAAAATCCTTAACAAGGCCGGATGTGGCGGCTCATGTCTGTAATCCCAGCATTTTGGGAGGCCGGGGCAGGTGGATCACTTGAGGTCAGGAGTTCGAGACCAGCCTGGCCAACATGGTAAGACCCCATCTCAACTAAAAATTCAAAAATTAGCCGGGCATGGAGGCACGCAGCTGTCATCCCACCTACTTGGGAGACTGAGGCAGGAGAATTGCTTGAACCTAGGAGGCAAGAGGCTGCAGTGAGCTGAGATCACACCTCTGCACTCCAGCCCGGGTGACAGAGGGAGACTCCATCTCAAAAACTCCTCAACAAAACACTGGCAAAACCAAATCCACCAATATATAAAAAAGGATTATACGCCATGACAAGTGGGATTTATCTAAGAAATTCAGAGTTGGCTCAACATATAAAACTGAATCAATGTAATACATGACATTAATATAATAAACGACAAAAATAACATAGTATAGATGCAGGAAAAGCATCTGTCAACATTCAACACCCTTTCATGATAATAACACTCAACAAAATAGGAATAGAAGGGAAATTCCTCAACCCAATTAAGTGCATCTATAAAAATTCACAGCTAACTATACTTACTGGTGACAGGCTAAAAGCTTCCCCATAAGATGAGGAACAAACAATGATGTCCACCCTTGCCACAACAATTAAACACTGTGTTAAAGGTTATAACCAGGGCAATTACACGAGAAAAATTTTTTAAAGGCATGCAGATTAGAAACAAAGAATTAAAAGCATATATATCTGCAGATGATACATTTTTACATAGAGAAAATCCTCAGGAATCCACTAAAAAACTATTATAGCTACTAAGTCCTATGCTCATGGATTGGAAAACTTAATAGTTAACCTGACAATACTCCTCAAATTATCTACACATTCAATTAATCCCCATCAAAATTCTACCTGCCTTTTTTTTTTTCCAGAAAGTGACAAACCAAACCTAAAAATTATATGGAAATGCAAGGGACCAGGAATAACCAAAATAAATAAAAAGAACAAAGTTGAAGGACTCACACTTCCCAATCTTAAAACTTACTACAAAGCTACAATAATCAAGACTGTGTGCTGCTGGCATAGAGACAGACATATAGGTCCATGGAATAGAGTGGAGAGTTAAGAAATAAGCCCATATTTTATGGTCAATTGATTTTTGACAAAAGTGCTAAGGCCATTCAATAGGTAGTCTTTTGAACGAATGGTACCAGGACTAGACAGCCACAGGCAGAAGAACGAAGTTAAACTCCTCCTTCATACCACAGATAAAAATTAACTCAAAATGCACCAAACACCTAAATTTCAGAGCTAAAACTATAAAACAGATGTAGAATAAAACAGAGGTATAAATCTGTGTGACCTAGGATTAGGCAATGTCTTAAATATGGCAAAGCATAAGCAACAAAAGAAAAAAAAATAGATAAATGTGGTATTATCAAAATAAAAATCATTTGTGCATCAAAGGATACTATCAAGAAAATGAGGCCGGGTGCGGTGGCTCACACCTGTAAATCCCAGCACTTTGGGAGACTGAGGCGGGTGGATCACGAGGTCAGGAGATCGAGACCATCCTGGCTAACACGGTGAAACCCTGTCTCTACTAAAAATACAAAAAATTAGCCGGGCACAGTGGCGGGCACCTATAGTCCCAGCTACTCGGGAGGCTGAGGCAGGAGAACAGCATGAACCTGGGAGGCGGAGCTTGCAGTGAGCCGAGGTCACGCCACTGTACTCTAGCCTAGGTGACAGAGTAAAACTCTGTCTCAAAAAGAAAAGAAAGAAAAGAAATGAAAAGACTACTCACAGTTCAAGGGGAAATATTTGCAAATCATATACTTGATAAGGGACTAATATACAGAATATATAAAGAACACTTACAACTCAGCGATAAAAAGACAATCCAGTTTTTAAATGGGCAAAGGATTTATTTTTGTTTTTGTTTTCAGCTTTTTTAAAATTTATTATACTTTAAGTTCTGGAATACATGTACAGAATGTGCAGATTTGTTACATAGGTATACAAGTGCCAGGGTGGTTTGCAGTACCCATCAACATGTCATCTACATTAGTTCTCCTAATGCTATCCTTCTCCTAGGCCCCCACCACTGACAGGCCCTGGTGTGTGATGTTCTCCTCCCTGTGTCCATGTGTTCTCATTGTTCAACTCCCACTTATGAGTGAGAACATGCAGTGTTCAGTTTTCTGTTCTTGTGTTAGTTTGCTGAGAATGATGGTTTCCAGCTTCATCCGTGTCCCTGCAAAGGACATGAACTCATCTTTTTTTACAGCTGCATAGTATTCCATGGTATATATGTGCCACATTTTCTTTATCCAGTCTATCACTGATGGGCATTTGGGTTGGTTCCAAGTCTTTGCTATCACGAACAATGCTGCAATAAATACATGTATGCACATGTCTTTATAGTAGAATGATTTATAATCCTTTGGGTATATACCCAGTAATGGGATTCCTGGGTCAAATGGTATTTCTGATTCTAGATCCTTAAGAAATTGCCACACTGTCTTCCACAATGGTTGAACTAATTTATACTCCCACCAAAAGTGTAAAAGCATTCCTATTTCTCCACATCCTTTCCAGCATCTGTTGTTTCCTGACTTTTTAATGACTACCATTCAAACCGGTGTGAGATGGTATCTCATTGTGGTTTTCATTTGCATTTCTCTAATGACCAGTGATGATGAGCTTTTTTTCATGTTTGTTGGCTGCATAAATGTCTTCTTCTGTTCATATCCCTCGCCCCTTTTTGATGGACTTGTGTTGTTTTTTTTTTCTTGTAAATTTGTTTAAGTTCTTTGTAGACTCTGGATATTGGACCTTTGTCAGATGGATAGATTGTAAAAACGTTCTCCAATTCTGTAGGTTGCCTGTTCACTCTGATGATAGTTTCTTTTGCTGTGCAGAAGCTCTTTAGTTTAATTAGATCCCAATTGTTAATTTTGGCTTCTGTTGCCATTGCTTTTGGTGTTTTAGTCATGAAGTCTTGTGCAAAGGATTTAAATAGCCATTTCTCCAAAGAAAAAACAAAAATGGCCAATAAGCAGTACATGAAAAGGGTTGAATATCATCAGTCACCACAGAAATGCTAATACCACAATATCTACTACTTCCCATCCACTACATGGCTATAGTCAAAAAACTGAAAAATAACAAGTGTTTGAGAGAATGTGCAGAAATTGGAACCCTTATAAATTACTGATGGGAATATAAAATGGTGCAGCATTTTACATTCCAAATTGTTTGGAATTTTACATTGCCAAATTGTTTTCCGAAGATGCTGCAACATCTTTGGGAAACAATTTGGCAGTTACTCAAAAATTTAAACAGAGTTACTGTATGACTCAGCAATTCTACTTCTAGTGTAAACCCAAGACAGGTGAAAACATATATTCATATGAAAACACGTACGACTTTTCATAGCATGTTGTTCACAACAGCCAAAAAACAACCAAAATGTCTATCTACTGATGAATGGATAAACAAAATGCCATATATCTATACAACTGAATATTAGCCATAAAAAGGAATGAAATACTGATACATACTACAACATGGATAAAGCTTGAAAATGTTATGCAAAATGAAAGAAGCCAGATACAAAAGGCCACATCCTATATAATTCCACTCATATGAAATGTTCATAATGGGCAAATTCTTAGAGATGAAAACTAAATTAACAGTTGCCAGGGCCTTTGGGGAGGGAGAAACAGGTAGTTACTGTGTATGAGGTTTCTTTTTGAAGTGAAGAAAAGGTTCTAGAATTATGTAGTGATGATAGTTGCATGACCTTGAAAATTCACCAAAAAAACACTCAACTGTAAACTTTAAAAGGGTGAATTTTATGGTGTGTGAATTATATCCCACAAAATGTTTAAGTAAGTTGAAAGAATATGTTAAAAGATGAAATAAAAATATTTTTAGATTAAAAAATACATAATGTTGGCCAGGCGCAGTGGCTCACTCCTGTAATCCCAGCACTCTGGGAAGCCAAGGTGGGCAGATCACAAGGTCAAGAGATAGAGACCATCCTGGCCAACATGGTGAAATCCTGTCTCTACCAAAAATACAAAAATTAGCTGGGTGTGGTGGTGTGCATCTGTAGTCCCAGCTACTAGGGAGGCTGAGGCAGGAGAATCACTTGAACCCAGGAGGCGGAGGTTGCAGTGAGCCAAGATCGCGTCACTGCACTCCAGCCTGGCAACAGAGCGAGTCTCAAAACAAAAAAAAACTCTCTCTCTCTCTCTCTCTCTCTCTATATATATATATATATGCAGTATCTACATCAGCTGACCTACAATAAAGGAATTTCTAAAGAGGGCCCTTTGGGCAGAAATGAAACCATCCCAGAATAAGTCAGAAATGCCAGAGAGCAATGAAGAGCAAAGACAAGTATCTGAATAAATCTAAAAGAACACTAACTGTTAATATTACTGTTAATACAATACTGTTAATGTTACCAGTAATAATACTATTAATACCAATATTGTTAATATAATACTGCTAATATTAATTTATTTCACTGAATTTAAAAAGAATATATAGAATTAAAGTGCACAATAATAAGCACATATGAAACTGGAGGGGGGCTCATAGAGTTCAAGTCTTCTAAGAAACTATGATTTGTCTAGGAGAAAGATAAAGGTATAACTACATTATCTGGATAAGTTAGTAACAATTTACACAATAACCTCTAAAAGAACGAAAAATAGGACATAATTTCCAATCTACTGGAGAAGGTGGAAAAATGGAATGATTTTTTCAAAAAATCACATAATCAGATTCAAATAATGCAAGAAAAAGAGAGAAAAATAAACATAGAAAATGTAGAACAAGAGAAATACATAATAGGATGATGAATTTAAACCCAAATACATCAGTAATTACATTTAATGTAAATGAACTGTTCCAATTAAAAGGTACAGACTGTCAGACTGAATGAAAAAAAATATATATATCGGCCAGGCGCAGTGGCTCACGCCTGTAATCCCAGCACTTTGGGAGGCCAAGGTGGGCGGATCACGAGGTCAGGAGATCGAGACCATCCTGGTTAACACGGTGAAACCCCGTCTCTACCAAAAAATACAAAAAAAATTAGCCAGGCATGGTGGTGGGCACCTCAGTCCCAGCTACTCGGGAGGCTGAGGCAGGACAATGGCATGACCCTGGGAGGCGGAGCTTGCAGGGAGCCGAGACTGCACCGCTGCACTTCAGCCTGGGCGACAGAGCAAGACACCATCTCAAAAAAAAAAAAAAAATCTAACTATACTCTTTGCAAGAGACATACCTAAAGCATAAAACTATAGTAAGGTCGAGAATAACATAAAAAACAAAGATATCATGTAAATATGAGCCTAAAACATCTAGCACAGGTATGTTAATATTAACATCAGACATACCATATCATAAAGTCAAATATTCATTACTAGATACAAAGAGAAACAGTCATAATAATTAAAGTCTCCATTCATCAGGAAGACCTAACAGTTTTAAATCTGTGTGGCCCTGACAACACAGTCTCAAAAATTTGTAAATAAAAACTGACAGAACTGGAAGGAAAAATGAGACAAATCCATAATCATAATGAAATTGTGTAATTATCTCAGTGATGAATACAACAACCAAAAAAAACTAGTAAGAAAGCAGATATAATATGCTTACCGACTCAGCTAAACAAAATATGTAGTATAGTACATTGAACCCAATTATTTCCAGGCATATAGGAATATCTGAGAAAACTTACATACCATATTCTGGGCTATAAGGCAAACCAGCAAATTTCAAAGGATTAAAATCATAGAAAGCAAGATCTTTGGGCAATATAATGGTCCTGAAGAATAATAAAACAAGAAAATATGCATATGTTTAGAAATGTTTAAATGTTCTTCTAAATTACCTAGGAATCAAAGAAAAAACCATAATGGAAATTAGAAAGTATAACAATAATGAAAATGCCTTAAATCTAACTTTGTATGATGTAGTTAAGGCACTGTTTACAAGAAAATATATCACTTTAAACACACATATTAGAAAAAAAGAAAAAGCTGCAAATTAATAAATTAAGTATTCATCTCAGATTAGAAAGAGAACAGCTATAATAAAGGAAAATTATGAGCCAATTTCACTCACAGGCACAAATGCAAAAACTCCAAACAAAATATTAGTCATCAGGGCGGGTGTGGTGGCTCACGCCTATAATCCCAGCACTTTGGGAGGCCGAGGCGGGTGGATCACCTGAGGTCAGGAGTTTGAGACCAGCCTGGCCAACATGGTGAAACCCCATCTCTACTAAAAAATACAAAAATTAGTCAGGCATGGTGGCACATGCCTGTAACCCCAGCTACTCTGGAGCATGAGACAAGGAGAACTGCTTGAACCCAGAAGGAGGAGGTTGCAGTGAGCCGAGATCATGCCACTGCACTCCAACCTGGGCAACAGAGCAAGACTCCATCTCAAAATATATATATATATATATTTTTTTTAATTGTTATTCTGCTTTTTATGCTAATCTTTCCTTTAGAAATTTTCTATACAAACATCCATTACTTTAGAGACCAGGAAAAATATTTTTGAATTAATCATTAATATTCTGATGGCTCATCTTTTTGAGATCCACTAGTTAATAAATGTCAAGAAGAAAAGAACAAGGGCTGGCTCAGAATAGCCATTTTATCTGAGTAATATAAGGATACAAGGCCTTATTTGTCTCAGTGTCTCTACTGGGTTGACTGAGAACAAAGAAAGGGTGAATAGGAGTAGAAAAAGATTTACAAAGATAGGAATGTGATAATAGCAATTTGTAGGCTTTTCCCCAAACATTAAGGGAGCGATCTCATACACAAATGCGTCTATAAATAGAATCCATATTGCACTTTAATGAATAATTTAAAACCACTCTGCAAACAGGGTTAAGAAAACAGGAACCTAGATGCTCAAAAATCAATAGTTCTGTCCTATCCCAACCTGGTGAGTTACAGAAGCAGATGTCTAACTTTTATATTATTTTTTAGAAATGTTGGAAGATAGATGGTTAAGCACAAAAAGACTTAAAAACATTTACTACCTTTGAGCTAATAGTTCTACCTTTAGTAAAAATTTAGAATTAATCAGTGATACGCACAATGATTTTTGTATAGGATATTTTTCAAAGCATTATTTATTAATGATGAGTATTTTAAAGCAACATAAATGTCTAGCTATAGGGAAATGGTTCAATAAACTGGGACACTTCGGAATAGTATGCAGCCATTTGAAATCATATTTTGGAAGAACACATTATGAGACAAGGAAATGCTCATGATCTAGTAAAAGGAAAAATACTGCTTCAAAAAACATACTTCAGAATGAATCCCAACTTTAGGACATGCATATCATACAAAAATATAAGTAGGAAAAAACACTGAATATCCTTTTGTGGTAAGATTACAGATAATGTTGATCTTCTATTTTATACTTTTCTGTTTGTTCCAATTTTTCTACACAAAATATTTGTATTACTTTTATAAACAGAAAAAACATCATATAAAAGAAAATAAATAATAAGCTGATTACCTTAAATAGAGTCAAACACCCTTCATCAACCCAAATCCACTTCTAAGGGGAGGTCAGTAGAAATCAATACATCAGTTTTCTATTGCCACATAACAAACTATCACAAATTTAACACCTTAAACCAATATGTGTTTAATATCTCAGTTTCTGTGAGTCAGGAATTTAAGCAGGCTTAACTGGGTCCGCTGCTTAGGGTCTCACAAGGCTGCATTCAAAGTGTTAGCCAGGCTGTGTTCTCACCTGAAGGCTTGACTGAGGAAGAATCTGCTTCCATGCTCACTCAAGATTATTGACAAAATTTGTTTCCTTGTGCTATTGGACTGAGTGCCCCCAGCTTCCAGGATGAGGCAGATTCTACCACCCTGCGCCATCTAAAATTAGGTACGGCCAGAATGACTCCTTCTGGCCAATGAAATGTGAGCAGAATGGACTAGCGACCCTTCCAAAGTGATTAATTGCTACTGCAAGTGGCTCCATGTTTAAAAAGGTCCAGATCCAGACCATCTAAGAATCGATTTTGCCAAATTTCCAGGAAACAAAAATTCCTCCCTTTCCAAAACTATTACATTTGGGAGGCCAAGGTAGGAGAATTTCTTGAGCCCAGGAGTTCAAGACCAGCCTAGGCAACATAGCAAGACCCTTATTCTACAAAAAGAAAATTTAAAAATTATCTGAGCATGGTGGTTTGTGCCTATAATCCCAGCTAATCAAGAGGCTAAGGCAAGAAGATCACTGGAGCCCAGGAGTTCAAGGCTGCAGTAGGATATGATAGCACCACTGAACTCCAGCCTGGGCGACAGAGAGAGTCCCTGTCCCCAGAAAGAAACTATTACAAAGATGATGAAGTATCATGTTGATACCAAATCTGAATAAGGGCAATACAAGAAAAGATTATCACTGGTCAATACCTCTTATGAATATATATGCCAAAATCCTAAATGAAATATTTGCACATTGGGTCCAATAATTTAGGCTGGAGTACAGAGGCATGATCACAGTTCATTGCAGCTTCAACCTCCCAGTCTCAAGTGATCCTTCAACCTCAGTCCCCCAAGTACCCAAGTAGCTGGGACTATAGATGCATGCCACCATGCCCAGCCAATTTTTTTTCTTTGGTTTTTGTTTGTTTGTTTGTTTTTGTAAAAATGGGGTCTCACTATATTTCCCAGTCTGGTTTTGAACTCCTGGGCTCAAATGATCCTCCAGCCTCAGCCTCTCAGTGTTGGGATTACAAGTGTGAGCCACCACACCTGGCCTGATAATATATTTTAATGTAGTACATCACAGTTTCTCCCAGGAAATCAATGATGACTTAAATTAAAAGAATAAAATATTTCATCTCAATCACAAGTTTTAAGAAAAGCATAAAATTATCTAAATAAGTACACTGTATAGAAAGCCATTTGAGAAAAATCAAAATCTATTCATGATTTTTTAAAAAAGCTTTTATTAAACTACTAGTAAATGTGATCATCCTTAACCTAATAAAGGAATCTACCAAGAAAAAAAAAATAACAAAGTTCACAATTAAGTCTTTCACAGCATTTCTTTTAAATGAAAAACAATATAAGGATAATCTTACCACAATCTCCATGCAACTTTCTCTAGCGGTCCAAGCAAAGGAAAAAAGACAAAAAAAAAAAAAAAAAAGCTCAATAAAAGATTTAAGAACTAGGGAGAAAGAAATTAAGTTATCATTAGGTACATAAAGAAACCAGAAACTGATCCACGCATTTGTGAAATCTGATGTGTTTCAAAGGTACCACTGCAGATCACTGGGGAAAGGACTGTACTCAATAAACAATGCTGATACAATTGGTTATCAATTTGGAAAAAAATTAAAATTGGATCTCTAGCTCATACCCCACACAAAAATAAGTTCCAAGTAGACTATAAAAAGCAAATATTTAAATATTTTTTAAAGAGGAGGATCTATTATGACTGATATAGTTTAGCTGTGTTCCCACCCAAATTTCATCTTTAATTCCCATGTGTTATGGGAGGGACCCAATAAGCAGGTAATTGAATCATGGGGGCAGGTCTTTCCCATGCTGTTCTTGTGATAGCAAGTAAGTCTCACGAGATCTAATGGTTTTAAAAAGGGGAGTTTCCCTGCACAAGCTCTCTCTTCTGTTGCCTGCTGCCATGTGAGATGTACCTTTCATCATCATCACCTTCCACCATCATTGTGAGGCCTCCCCAGCCACGTGGAACTGTAAGTTCATCAAATCTCTTTCTTTTGTAAATTGCCCAGTCTCGGATATGTCTTTATCAGCAGCATGAAAATGGACTAATACAATGACCTTGGAGTAACACAAGATTTCTTAAATCAGACTTAATCACCATAAACCATAAGGAAAAGATTGATAAATCTGACTACATTAAAACTGAACATCTGTTCATCAAAACAGCATATTTAAAAGGATAAAGAACAGGATACAAATATAATCTAGAATATGTAAAAGAACTTCTAAAAAGCTATAGAAAGGATAATCCAGACAATAAATGGATAAACAATATAAGAATACAATTTTTAGAGGAAGTTCAAGTAGCCAAAGTATGGGTGGAAAATCCTCAAACTCACTAGCCAAGGAAATGCTAATTAAAACAGTAAGATATTTAATATTTACTCAATTGACAACAATTAAAACATCTGAAGATACAAAGGATTAGTGAGGATGTAAAGAAACTAACCTCCGGAAAGTAATCTGACAACAACTATGAGGTTGGAATTGGGCCTAGCCTGTGACAACACAATCTCAGTGGTAAGTATATACCTGGTCTACTCTTTCCCACGTGTCCAACACAGAGGAAAGATGACCCAGTGGGACATGGCAATTGGGAAGGGTAGAGGCTGTGGAAGCTGCTCAGAGAGACTGTAAGTGGGATCTGGGCCAAATAAGACAATATCAGATGCCAGTCTTGCCTAGGAGGTGAAATAGAGAATAGAACTATGCTTCTCTGGAGTGAATTCTCCCCAAGTGGCAGCTCCATCATTTTATCTTCTAAAACCAATCTAATCATGTTATTTCCTCCTTAATTTTGTCAGCTAAGACTGCCAAATGAAGAGCCCCAGCTTGTATCAGTTTCTTACTGCTGTTGGAACAAACTTCCAGACACTTAGTGTTTTAATACAACAAACATTTACCTTACAGTTCTGGAGGTCACAAGTCAGACAAGGGTCTCACTGGGCTAGAAATCTAGGACTGCATTCCTTTCCCAAGTCTCTAGGGGAGAGAATCCCTTTTCTTGCCTTTTCCAAAGGCTTCCCACATTCCTTGACTAGTGCACACTTCCATCCTCAAAGCCAGCAATGGCAGTTAGAGTCTTTCTCACTTCACATCACTCTGACACTATTCTGCCTCTCTCTTCCACTTTTAAGAACCCTTGTGATTACTCAGAGCCCACCCAGATAATCCAGGATAATCTCCCTATTTTAAAATCAGCTGATTAGCAACCTCATTCCATCTGCTGCCTTAACTCCCCTGCCATGTAACATAACATAGTCCTGAGTTTAGGATGTGGACAGCTTTGTGAGCCATTATTCTACCTACCATGCAACTCCTCCTCCACTTTCGCCCCCCTCCATCTCCAACAGAGTTCCAACCATTTCACAATGCCCCTAACACTTCCAGCAGGGTCCCAACTCCTTTACTATGCTTCCGTACC
This sequence comes from Macaca mulatta, assembly GCF_049350105.2. Classification (NCBI taxonomy): domain Eukaryota; kingdom Metazoa; phylum Chordata; class Mammalia; order Primates; family Cercopithecidae; genus Macaca; species Macaca mulatta. The sequence continues at coordinate 1,911,613 of NC_133408.1, forward strand.
TCCAGCCTCCACACCACTACGCACTCTGTACTCCGGTTATTCCAACCTTCCAATCTTTTTCTAATAAATGTATACCCAATCCACGCCCAATTATAACTCATGCCCTAGGGCCCAGCCCAAAGACCACCTCCTCTCTAAAGCTTTCCCTGATTCTCGGCCCAAATGAATCGCCCCTCAACACATTTGCCTGGCTTTCTATGTATCCCAACTGCAGCACTGACTATGGCCCCCTGTAATTATATGTTTACATGTTCCTTCCTCAATCTGAACTGGTAAGCCCTTCAATAAGAACTCTGTCTCATTCCCCCATGGGTTCCCAGGTCATAGCATAGGAAATGGCAAAGAGTAGGCAATCAGGGAGTATTTCTGAAGCTTGGATGAGGCAGAAGGAAGTTTTCCTGAGTTTCTGTCAACAAAAGAGATGTCAAAAACTAACCTGGGTTAAGTGTACAACAAATGGGGCCAAAGCATTAGTTCAGATGATTGTAACAAAAAGCACCTCAACAATCCACTGCTTAGCTTGATATACAATTTACTACCATGTGCAACAATCTCTGTACCACAAGTGATATCTATCATTTTTTTTTTACTGCTAACCTGTGGGGCAATTCTAAAGTAACTGACAAAATTAACTTCAAGAGAAAGAAAAGACTCATGTAAAATGATTTACAAAAATGTCCTCAACATTAGAGAAAAGAGAGTAGATATGGGTCTAACACAACAGGAATGCCTGACAACCACTCACTAGCCCAACACCTAAACAGATCCCTTCATCAGGAAAGGCTGAGAACCAACATGCTGGAGAATGCAAAACATGCTACAGTCAACCCTTTTGGGAACAAGTTGCCCCTACATAAAGATATGCCTACAGATGTATTGTCTGTATTGTAATAAAGGTGCTATGGCTGGAATATCCCCTCCAAAACTTATGCTGAAACATAATCCTCAATGCAGCAGTATTGAGAGGTGAGGCCTTTAAGAGGTGATTGGATCAAGAGGGCTCTGCCCTCATAAAATGGATTAATCCATTCAAGGGTTAATGGATTAGTGGGTTGTCATGTGAGATGGAGCTAGTGGCTTTGGCCCCTGGACCTTAGACTTCTCAGCCTCCATGACTATAAGAAATAAATTCCTTTTCTTTGTAAATTACCTAGTTTCAGGTATTCTGTTATAAGCAAAACAAAACAGACTAAAACAAACTAGTACTTTCTTAAAAGAATGGTTGTTAAGAAAACACGGTTTCATTTAATGTCAGTGATTTGTTACTTGATGCCCACACTCAAGCAACAAAACTCCCACCTAGAGAGACGGTGAAGACTAAGCAAAGGAAACGGAATGCTGTAGCATAACTATCCTCCTTAAAAAGAAGAATAAAATGGCTTAAGTGTTTTGAAGACATGCCCCCATTCAACAGAATTTCCCTGATCAAATTTTATTTAATCATATGAATCCTGAAATTAATTTCAAAGTACGCTGGAAAGGAAGTTTGAGCCCCCCGCCCCACGCAAAACACACCCACACACACGCACAGCCCCACACACAGCGAAACAGGTGACACGGATTCAGCACCATGGACAGCGGGCCCATGACGCCTTGCCTGTGAGAGTCACTGCCACCAGAGATGAGAGCTAAGACATCAGAGCTGCCCCAAAATCTACAGCATTTATTCTAATGTTTAAGTTGGGGCAATTCCAATACATGAGCAAGTACTGTCCTTGGTTATGGCCCAAAGCACAGCCTTCTTCACTGAGAGGATACACAACTTACATCTACTAAAATCTGCTTCAGTGATCACCTTTACAATAAAGCCCTGAGACTTTTGTAAAAACAGAAATGATTCTGCCATTGACACAGGAACTGAAATAATCAAAACTGATACACAGAATCCAAATTTGAATGGCTAGGTTGGTTCAAGAAGCTCATTGAGACTTTTTCAAATTTATAAATGCAGCATGCTCTCAGCCTCCCTCAGAACAATAGGGTAAAGGACAGCTTCTTCAAAACAGCTAACAATATATAACCATGTGTTGAATTTTTTCTCACAAATAACTAAAAATGTAACCACAAAGCTGTGTGGATTTTCCCCCACCTTGAGTATTATAAAGGTATCTGGGAAAGAGATGTTTCGAGGTCCAATATCACCGCTAATCAGCAGCACCTGTGGCAATACCAGCCAAAAAGCACTGAATTCTAGAGAGTCCATTTTTTTTCAGTTATAAAGACCCCATTTACCATCAAAACTTTTTCAAAACCTTATAATATTGAGTATCAACTAAGAAAATACGTGAAGCTATGTAAGTTCTAAAACATTTGTAATGAACTTGCACTGTATAAACAACAGCATCTACACACAAGCAAAAAAAAATACTACTCGAAAGTGAGACATCAGTTAGTCGGTCACTGCACTTGTGTGTTAAGGCCCCATGTTTTCTGATGGATCTCCAAGTCTGAAAACACCAGAACTATTTCTGCTTCTCTCATGTGAGGATCAATCAGGTCATTTCAGATCTTGCCAATGATCCCTTCAGAGTGCCACTGTTCTACAAACACTCCTTCTGGGGCTAAAATAAGTATCTCTGACATGCTTTAAGATGATGAATTGTTCCTGAATATGAAGAGACTGGGAGTTAGTTCTCTTAAATAGGGAAGCACCCTTGCACACTCCTTTGGGATCCACATCTGAGAAAGTCCAAAGAAAAGAAAAAGGGCAACAGTGTGCCCCTCAAAGTGAGTTCAATTTCGGAGGAATGTGTGAGGGCCTCTGCCAGGGAAATATTTTTGAAATGGGGGGAGTCTGTAAGTTACCCAGTCAAATCTCTAAAGGCCTCTCCGCAAGGCCCTGCTGCCCAAGATTCCTTCTGGTGAATCTCAAACTCTACAAACACTCAACAACTAAGAGTGCTATGGGCTCACATAGAGGGCTAACAAGACCTGCAGATCCAGGCTGCTCTGAAGGACGGTGGAAGATAATCAACCCCGAGCCACGAGATTGAGGACCCGACTTTTGGTTAACTTTCAAATTTCTTAGGCCAGTATTTCAGAGTAGGGGGAGGGGATACTGGAAAACACCACCAGGCAAAAAGAAAAAACAAACTCTTTCGCAAAACAAGACTTCCAATTAGAACACGTGTGGGGACAATAAGAAACACGTTCTAACCACCCTCCAAATTAAAACAAAACAGCTACCAACAAGAGGGACCTGCGCGCGCCCCACCGCCCGCGCGCGGCTCTCCGTAGGGTCACCGAGGGGTGAGGCCGCGCTCTCCCGGCGGCCGTCCAGGGGGAGGAGTCCCTGCGCCGCGCCCCGCCGCCCTCCAGCCGCCGCGGCCGCTCCGGGGTGCTCCCCAGATCTCTTCTCAATCAAGAGGTGAAATTTGTGCCGTTTTGAAACTGAAGCCTCAAGTAGTCCAGACGTTTTCTGACCCACGTCCGAGGCGCTCTCGGCTTCCCGCCGCAACTTCCGAATTTGGGGAAGGGGCGGAGGCGGGCGGGCCAGGCCTGGCGACCGCACCTTGAGGGAGCGCGGGTCCCCTCGCTGCCCCGGGCCGCCGCAGGCGCCGGCGGCGGTCGGGGACGGCTCTACCCAGCCCGGGACCCCCGCCCGCCCCGGCTCGGGCGAAGTTTGCCGCGGCCCGGGGTCGCCCCGCCACTCGGCCTCCGTCGGGGACTCGGTCCCCGTAACCCGCAAGGGCGCCCGACCCCGACCCCGCCCGCCATCGCTCACTCACCTGCCCTGCGCCGGACGGCGAGCCCGCGGGCCGGCGGGGAGAGGCCGGGAGGCCCGGGCGGGATCGGGGCGGGGTCGGGGCGAGGCGGGCGAGGCGGGCGAGGCGGGTGAGAAGGCGGCGGCGGAGCCTAAGTCGGCCGAGGCGGCGGCGACCGCGGCTGAGGCGGCTGAGGCGGCTGAGGCGGCGGTCGCGGCTTCAGGCGCTTCAGCCGGAGCGCTGCGCGCGGCGCGGGCCCGCCCCTCTGCGCCGCTAACCAATCTAGCGCCGGGCGCCACCGCCGGCCCCGCCCCCGCCTAAGGGCAGGCTCGCGAAAGCGGGCGCCGCGGGCCAATCAAACGGCGGAACATCGACCGGCACGGCCAATCCGAGCCCGGGAAGTTCTCTGGAAAAAGCCAACTCGAGTCAAAGGGGCGGGGGTGGGGCCGCGGGCGGGGCGGGGACTAGGCCCAAAGACGCGCAGGGCGGGGCCGAGTATTGGGCGAGGAGGAGGCGGGGCCTCGAAAGGGCGTGCTAGTCACTAGTAGTGGGCGGGGTCGTAAGCGGGACATTGAGCGGGCGGGGCAAGAATCGGGACGGGGCCCTAATGAAGTGAAGCGGGGTGGGCACGGGCAGTAGGAGGGGCGGGTCATCATTTGGGGCGGGGCAGGGGCGGGGCAGGGGCGGGGCTGAGTTCGAGGAGCCAGGCCGGGACGAGGCCTAAGTCGGGGCTGGCGGGAGACGGGCAAGAGCAGTGGACGGGGTTCGGGGTTGGGGGATTCCTGTCCTTGACGGGGCGGGGCCCAGGCTGGGGGCGGGCCTGTGGTGGGCGGGGCCACGGATGGGCGGGGCGAGCCATGGTAGGCGGGCCAGGCCTGTGGTGGGCGGGGCAGGCCTGTGGTGAGCTAGACCTTGGTGGACGGGGCGGGTCTGTGGTGGACGGGGAGGGCCCGTGGTGGGCGGGGGCGGGCCCGTGGTGGGCGGGCCGGACTGGACGCGGGTGGCCGTTGAATTCCCGGCCCGGCCGCAGCTCCGAGGGTATCCCTGCAGCACCCGCTTCCCGTTCCCTGCGGGCCTGAGGCTGGGGCCGCAACGCCCGGCGGGCAGGGGCTCCGAGCGCCCCGTGAAGGGCGGGTCCTCTCGGGCTGGGCCCAGACACCGCCCGCCCCACGTTGGTCCCGCGGCCCCGTCCCCTCCGCCCGCCCGGCGTTCGCGTGCCCTGGCCTGGGGCGGGGCGTTGCCGGGCCCCGCGGGCTGCGGGCGAGGCCGCCCTTTCTCTGGGCTGGCTCCGGGCTGTTCTGCTCCGCGCGGTTTTCCCGGTACTTCCCGCGGAGCCCGCCTCGTTGTGCGTCCCCGCCCGGGCGTTTCTTCCGCGGCGCTGATCGCCCGCCCCGGCCTCGGGCAAGGGCAGCTGGACGCCCCCCGGACCAGGGCGCTGGGGCCGAGATGCGTCCTCCGCAGTCGCCGCGCCTGGGCCCGTTTCCCCGCGGGTCCTCGCCGGGGTGGGGGACGCCTCTGGGCGTCCGTGGGGATCTGGGGTGGGGGGCAGCAGAGCAGGAGGTGGGGGGCTGAGCCGGAGAAACGTCCTCGCCCCGCCCGGGACCTCGGACACCCCAGAACCTCAAGCCGGCAGCCAGCGGCAGGAATCGCGCCCCAAAGCCCGGGGTCCGCGCCCGTCCGCCTGCCGCGAGCGCCAGGGGCTGCCGGGTCACCGGATGCGGCCTCGAGGCAACGTCACAGGCCCCACGCACCCCCGGAGCTGGCGCGGGGACAGGGGTTCGGGATGGACGGAACCCACCTAGGGAACGCTCCGGCCGTCCACGCCAGGCGCAGGGCGGCCGTCAGCTGGGGTTGGAGGTGGGTCAGGAAGAGATGTGTCCTTTTGTCTCCAAATGTCGCTTGTGTCATTAAAAGAAAACCTTAAAATAGAGAAAAAAAAAAAAAAAAAAGCCTGGGCTGGCAAGGAGGAGGGGCCGTCCGCGAGCTACGGAGGCCGAGTCCGCGGGGAAGGGAAAGTGGAGCGGGGGGCACTTGGCGAACCCGTGCTTTGGACGGGCCTGGCGGTTTTGGGGAGAATGAGAATGGAGGAGAGGGAGGCCGAGGCCCGCAGCCTGGTGGGAATGCTGAGAAGGACGCTGTGGGCAGGACCTTACTGGAAATGAACCAGAAGGGATGGTGGGCTGGGTGCGGTGGCTTGCCCCTTAATCCCAGCGCTTTGGGAGGCCGAGGCAGGAGGATCGCTTGAGCCCAGAAGTTGGAGACCTGCCTGGGAAACATCGTGAGACTCTGTGTTTTTAAAAAAGGAGGAGGAGAAGGGATACTGGGCAGCCTCAGCCTCACCTGGACTCTACGGGCAGGGGGCTGGAGGGACCGAGGGCTGCTGTGCTGGAGGCTGGAGCCGGCGCCAGGGTCTGGGCAGAGCGCTGTCAGCGCCCCCAGATTACAGGCTGCCAGCCTCCCACATCCCGGTCCTCTGCAGGAGCCTGCGGCCTCAGCTGCCTGCCCCGCCGGCTGAAAGACACAGTTAGTCATTAGGAAAGTAATGATAGTGTTTTCAGGGCAGCGTGTTGGACCCTAACGACTTTCTATTATTTCCAGTTCCTGCCAACCCTGCGAAGAAAAAAGCAGCTCATCTCTCACGCCCCGCCCCTTGACACGAGCTGATCCGGCCTCGTTCTGGGTTCTCCCGGAGCCTGCAGGGCAGCCCCGCCCCAGGTGGCAGCAGCTGGGCCTGCAGCGTGTCCCTCAGGGTGCCTGGCCTCCAGGTCCAGAGTTTCCTGCGTCCCTGAGCTCGGAGTGCGCTGTCTCCACCCTCTCATGGTCGTCAGGGTGCTAGTCCCGGCAGAAGTGCACCCAGGGGTTCGCATTTATAAATAACTCCAGGGTGTCTTGCTGTGAGTATGGAAATCGGGAAGGCAGGTTATCATCTGCTTGGAATGATGTCAGATCCAGCCCCAGGAAGTCTCCCAGCACCCAGCCTTCGTGGGCTGGGACATCTAGAGGGGTAACGGCGGGGGCCTTCTGTAGCTCCACATTAGCCGGCTAAAGTTTGGGGAAAGCAGTTACACACAGAAAGCAATCACGGTGGTAATTAGCGTCAAAATCCTGCGAGATGTTTAGGCCTCCCAGGAGCCCTGGAGAAGCCCAGTCCTTCCACACAACCCCAGCACTCCTAGTGGCAGGGCCTCCATCCCCCTGCTGGGGAGGGAGATGGGAGTCTGGGTGGAGTGTGTGGTCTCTGTGGCCTTCAGCAGGACTGCACTTCAGGCTGAGCCTTTCCTCGGGGAGAATTCACACCTTTACCTCAGCCTGCAACCCCAGAACACGTTACCTAGGGGCAAGTGAATACTTTGCCCTCCTGTCCTCTTCACAAAGCACTGGGGCACAAGCCCCTCTTCCAGGGACCAGCAGCACCCAGCCCCTGCTTCCCCAGGCTCCTGCCCTGCACAGGGACCGCTGCCACTGCCCACCAAAAGCCGCTGCGGGGGGTGGGGCTGGCTCAGCTGCGCTCACAGAGGATCCTCTGATGGCCAAAGTGCTGGAGTGGAAATCAGAGACCAAGAAGCCAATTCTTGTGCCAGCTGCCCTGGTTAGGGAAATACAGAAACTAAAAATACTTCCCACTTCCGCTTCCTCCTTTTTATATCAGCCTCATCATAAATGCACCTGACCTAACTTACCTGGTGCCGTGGTGTTTGTACTTGGATTAGATGAAGCAGCTCAGGGGTCCCCTCGTGCCCTCTCCTCTGTCCCCCTGCTGAAGAGGCAGCTCCCACATGCGGCACTGCCTGACTGGCTGCTGGCCCTGGGCCTGGGACACCTGCAGATAGACAGCAAGCCATGGCCAGCAGGCTCGCAAGGTGCCCCCAGCTTGGGTGATGGTGACACCCAGAACAGGGCACTTCCTGGAAGTGTGCTCTGGAAGGGCAGCGGGCACGGGTGGAGCATTGGAAAGAGACACCCAGGACAGGCGGAGAGAGGCATCCGGCATAGGTGGGGCTGCAGCCACCTCTCCTCTTCAGGGCTGGCAAGGTAACCCTTGCCCTGTGCCCCACAGCTGCCCTGCTTTCCAGGCGTCTCCCAGAAGCACACTCCGCACTGCTTCTGCATCCTGGCCACTCCCTCAGTGCCCAACCCCCTTCCCCAGCGCAGAGTGAACACAGAGAGGATGGGGAGTGCCTGCTCTGCCAACGTGAAGGGCTGGCAGTGACACCTGTCCCTATCATAGGCACAAAAAGTTATCCATGTTGGTAAGTTGGATTCAAGCCATGCATGGGAGCAGATGGCTCTGCCCCGAAGGGTAAAACATCGTGGAAGTGATTTGGAGCCTCACACAGAGCAGCCCATCAGCTTCTCTGGCGGCGTGCCCTGGTTTTAGCAGAAAATAATCACAGGGTCTCTAATATCTGGCTGTGGAGAAACTTGGCCCTCATCATGCCTAATGGACAAGGGGTGGGCCCTGTGTCCTCTCAGCCCTTCACGGTAAGAAGCAAATGAATCCTTGGCCTGCCCCCCTCAGACGGGCATCTCCGCAACTGGGATAGACATCTCAGGCCCTGCAGCCCATGAGTCACTGCTGACAGAGAGAGAGAGAGGGAGGAAAGAGCTCCTGCTGCCACCCTGGTGCCCTTGGGTGCTTCTCAGCCCTGGGGAGCAGTCCTCCCCTGCCCTGGGCCCCTCCCCCACTGCACGCAGAGCACTCCCCCCGGTCTTTTTTATGTGCAAGGTTTCTTATATTTTGCATAAAGAAGAAATGCACATACATCACACATGCACCAGAAACGTCACGGGTCATCCAGACCTTCCTTTTATTTTGGGAAGACTTTCAGCTCAGAGGCAGCCAGAACTCCGCCCCTTCTCTGTGTGCCTCAACGGGCTCCATTAAGACTCTAAAATTAGAACAACTCTTTGTTTTGGTGCCGAGCTACCACGTCACTCCCACCCTCCCTCCAACCTCTGCTGGGTTCTCAGGAAGAGACTGGAGGGGAAACGCAAAGCTTCCAAATCCCGCACAGAAAGTCCACCAGCTGCTGGGCAGACCAGCATGGGTGGGGTGTGCTGCAGACGCCCTTGCTTTGCCTACCGACGAGTAACACCTTAAAACTGACTTTTATATCCATTTGCAGCTTTTTCATTACGGCCACCTAAAACCTCTCTGTTGACATCAGTAATCCTCTGTAATGTTTGTAGAGATGTATTTAAACACGTGGAGCTGCTCAGCAGAGTATTCCTGTAAGAGAAAGAGGGTGGTGGGACAGGCTTGGCCCAGCCCCCCAAGCCTTTATTTACTTAGGACCCCAAATTTCTTGGTGTCCCACCTCTGCCACAGTTTAGCAAGTGCCTGCCTTCCTACTTTACTGGACTGAAAAATAAATACCAATGCATTTAGTCTCCTTGCAACCAACGACCTCTGGTAAGTGTTTTATGGTGAAAATTCAAGAACATAAATCATGAGAAATATACCATTAAAATGTAAATTAAGGGGACAAAACCCTCCACTGTAGCTGGAGTCACAAATGGGGAACATAGGAACTTAGTCTGGCTCACAAAGGATTCTTTTTAGCCCCCTCTCTCCCAATTGCCACCCCCCAGACCACCTAGGACTAGGCCAGTCTCTGTGTTTATGGTACCTGGGGAGCCTAGGAGTTTGCAAACCTAGGAACAAAGGCTGGGCAACAAAGCTAAGGTCAGGAGGTCTTGTGTGTGCTGCCCTCTGGCCTCCCGGGTGAATGAGTCGGAAACCCCACACCCAGAGAACAGGATGCGCCCAGCAGGTGGGTTGCCACGGCAGGTTCCCTTCCTCCCTGCCTGACATCCAGATGATGGGGCCTCCTGGAAATGCACAGATATGACTCACATCTGTTGGCATCCCAAGCTCCGACCGCACCGGTCTCTCCTTTCCCCTCCGCGTTGCGGGTCCCTGCTTAAATGCTGAAGGGGCAGATGGAGGTGGAGGTGGAGGAGCCTGCTGGTCCACTCCCAAGTCCCGGGGTCAGCCATCATGGAGAGCCAGGGGCGCTCCAGGCCGCTCCAGCTGGGGAGGCTCCTTGGGGTCCACCCCACCGCATGCCCCGGCTGCCCCACTAACCACCAGCTCTATGGCCACTGTATCAGCAGCCCTGGCCCACACAGACTCTCTCCTGGAGCTCAGCAGGTCTACCCTTGCCTACCTCTGGCCTAAAGGCCCCCAAAGGAGCTGGTGGCACTCACTGTGCTGGTGTGGACACTACACGGAGGGTGCTTGTCAGCTGCTCAAAGAGGGCCTGACAGACAGCAGCTTCAACTCCACCCCAGCAGGCTCCACAGCTGCACCCACGCACGACGCTACTGCTGTTCCTTCTCTCTCTGGTGGCTGACCCTCTGCAGCAGGCAGAGCACGCTGTGCTGATCCTGGGAGCAGTCCCGTCCAAACCACTGTGGAGCTGCAGCACGGCCGGCACCGCGGTCCCGGGCTACTGGACACATGGAGTGGCAGGGCGCTGAGCTCCCCAGCACAGACTGCAGGTGCAGAACGGCGCCAAGGATGGGAATGCTCCCGGCTGGAGAAGTTGTGCCCGGTCACCAGCATGCCCACGGCCCTGTGCCTGGCAGCCCTTTGGGAGGACTGCAAGGAGGCAGCGTGAACGCAGGGAAGAGGGCTGGAGCCAGGTCGCCACTTCGTGTACGGGGGCCCAGGGGAGAGCAGTCCCTGCTGGCTGCCTGGCGCCAAGCTGAGAGCAGAAATGCACAGCCCTCCCCCAAACACATGCACACCACACACATCACACACATACACATATCACACACACCACACCACACATCACACACATACACATATCACACACACCACACCACACATCACACACATACACATATCACACACACCACACCACACACACATCACACACATACAAATATCACACACACCACCCCACACACATCACACACATACACATATCACACACACCACCCCACACACATCACACATACACATATCACACACACCACACACATACACATATCACACACACACCACAAACATCACACACATACACATATCACACACACCACACCACACACACATCACACACAAATATCACACACACCACACATCACACACACATATCACACACACCACACACACATCACACACATACAAATATCACACACACCACACCACACACATCACACACATACAAATATCACACACACCACCCCACATACACATCACACACATATCACACACACTACACACGCACCATCACACACATCACACACATACACACCACACACACACCACCACACACACATCACTCACATACACATATCACACACACACCACACACATCACACACATTCACACACCACATACACATCACACACATTCACACATCACATACACACCACACCACACACATCACACACATTCACACACCACATGCACACACCACATACACATCACACATATGCACACCACACACACATCACACATATACATGTAGCACATGTATGCACACTACATATAAACATATACACATCACACACATATCACACACATTCACACCCACACCACACACATCACATCCATACACATAACACACACACACATCACGCATACATACATGCATCACACACATACATATATATGTATATCACACACATATACACATCACACACATTCACATACACACACACCACACCACACACCATACCACACACATGTACAAGCGCATATCACACACACCACACACATACACGTATATCACATACTCCACACATTACATGCAAACACATCACATGCATACGCATATCACACACACACCACACACACATCACACACACACACATACTATGAATCACACACACAGACACACCACACATACACATACGCACATAACACACACACCACACACACATATCACACACATACACACCACACATCACACATACATATCAGATACAACACACACATGCATCACACACATACACACACCACACATACATCACACACAAACACATCACACATACATATCACAAACACACATCACATACATATCACAAACACATACATCACACACACACACCACACACACCACACACTCATCATACACAAACGTCACACACATACATATCACACACAACACACACATACATCACACACACACACCATACACACATACATACCACACACATATGTCACAAACACATATCACACACACCACACATGCATACACACCACACACATAGATCACATACAAACACACCTAACACACATACATATCACACACCACACACACATACATCACACACACATCACACATGTACACACTCTACACAGATTCCACAGCCTTACACATGCACACACACCCTCTGAGACCTCCAGCCTCGGAGACCCACATGCCCCAGAGAAGACTCAGCTGCATTCCCAGCCCACCGCTCCCACAGCAGCAGCCAGTTATGGCAAAACGTCTCGTCTTCTGCTAGTCCCCGCCAACAAGAGTGCTATTCTTTGAAAACAGAAAAGAAGTGAAACCTTGCAGGAAGTTCCCCAGGGATAGCACACATTTTAATGTGATTACTAATTGGCTCCAGCCCTCAAACCAGCCTCTCTTTTCAAACTAGATGGAGCTGATGTCACTGCTTTGGTGGGAAGGGGACGTGGTGGGAAGGAGGCAGGAAACCAGCCTCAAGGAGCCCGACAGCAGCTGCCGCAGCAGATGTAGGGTCTCACCTGGGGCAGATCCGCCCAGCCTCTGGCCCAGGAAGGTAGCTATGGAGTGGTACCCATGTTCACCTCAATCTCCACCAGCACGGGGACCAGAAGCACTGCACCGGCGTGGCTGGAACAGCAGCACAGGCTCCCAACCCCACACTGCTCTCGGACTACTGAGGGTGTAGTGCACAGGGCCTTGAGTGCTGGGGGCTGCTGTATTGCTGCATCCTAACCGGGCCTGGTGAGTAGAACACAGGGGTGCCCTGCCGGCCCTAGGAGCTAAACGCTGCGGTGCCCTGCCCACCCTAGGAGCTGAACACCATGGTGCCCTGGCCGCCCTAGAAGCAAAACACGGCAGTGCCCTATCTGCCCTAGGAAACACCTGTGCACGGGACACTGGGAGCCAACCCAGGAAGACTTAGGGGCCTACCCAGGAGTGAAGACGTGGGGGATCTAGTGACTCGGGGCATGCCAGGATATGTCTTCTAGGTAAATGGCAAGTTGTTGCACCTTGAATCTTCTTCCTTTAAGGAGGCGGCACCGGCTTTGGTGGGCCTCTGTAGATTTCAGAGATAGCGTATGCCACAATTGGAATGAGTTCCAGCCCACCTAGTATCAGAGCCAGGAAGTGCCTGTTTCCAGTGGGACCCAGAGCAAGGGAAGGCTCCGCATCAGGTCCAGGCCACAGTGCAAGCTGTTGAGCCACTTGTTCTGTGGGATCGGCAGAGTCAATGGTTCTGGAAGTTCCTCTGGAGAGAACAGTATGGCAGTGTTTCTGGTGAATCCTGATACGACAGTCACAGAACATCCCTTGGAGTTCTCAAGCAAGGCCGTGCCTTCAGTGCCAAAGAGCTACCCTCCATTTCAAAAGCAACTGGGCACGCTTGGCGTTAGCAGAGGCTGACTACACAACTCACAGTCAAGTGACTGTGTGAGCAGAGCTGCCGTGCTAGCTATCATCAGCGCACCGAGCCACAGGAGGGCGAGTGCAGGGACAGCCCAGCACACGACGGAAACAGTCTGAGCAGGTTCAGAAGGCACAGGTGAGTTTCAGGTGCTGCGGAGTCCGTGCTGCCTGCCTCCATGCACCGTTACTCTTCCTCTGCTTACAGCCGCACTCTCGCGGGGGTTCCCTGTGGTAACTGACAGAGGAAGATGGAAACATTAACACACACCGAACACCGTGGAGATTGGGGTTGGGGGGCCACACTCTGAACTCACGGAGATGGGGAGTGGGCAGGCTCCGAACACCGTGGAGATTGGGGTTGGGGGGGCCACACTCTGAACACATGGAGATGGGGAGTGGGCAGGCTCCGAACACCGTGGAGATTGGGGTTGGGGGGGCCACGCTCTGAACACACGGAGATGGGGAGTGGGCAGGCTCTGAACACCGTGGAGATCGAGGCTTGCTTCTGCACCACAGGGCCAACGAGGGGAATGCCTCTGGAGGAATTGCACAGAAACACAGATGCAGCAGCACAAAATGTTAGTTCCAGCCGGGCATGGAGGCTGCCACCCGACGACCCCTCTGGGTGCGGGAAGTCCTCCTGGTGAGAGCTGTGCACACAGCACTCAGAGTTCCAGTTCTGTGGAACGAATGCTAAACACCGGATGGCAGGTACCTTCACCGGCTCCTGGGCAAGCAAACCAAAAGGAGCAAGATCAGAACATGGGAAATAATAGATGTCAGGGAAGAGGCAGGCAGGTGGTCCTACAAAAGAGGGCCCCACACGCGGAGGCATTTGTGTCTTACATTAACACACACTAGGAAGCATCTCCTGCAGAGAACGCAATAGGCCACCAGGCTGACTGGATGGTCGGACAGTGGCCACGAGCCAACCTGTGCCATCCGCCAACTGAGCCAGGAACAGAGCACACAAGAGAGAAAGGCTGAAAGCTTGGCCTGGGGCCAGCAGCGTGGGTCTCCTCAAGGCTGGCTTGCCAGAGCATGGACTAGCACGGTTTGTGACCTGGAGCCCTGCTCTTGGGGAAAACCCGTCAGCCTCGTGGAGGCAAACCGATGACCTCAAACTCCTCTCGCCTTGGAGGAGAGGGCAACTCATCCTTACAGAACTTGACCGACACTCAGGGTGTGGGGCTGCCTTCCCACCCTTTCTGTGTCTTCCAGCTCCCCTGGCAGTGGCTTTCAGAATTTGAACCCCATTGACTTGCTGACATAGAAGATTAAAGATGCTCACAAATTCCTTGACAGCCCCCCCATCAAAAGGTGAAACCTGTGCTCCTTGTGTTTGAAAGTGGGTGGGTTCTTTAGCCAATACAGTATGGTAGAAGCAATGCTGTGCCATTTCCAGGGTTGACCTTCAAATTCTTCCCTCTGGGATTGCTCGCTCTGGGAAAAGCCAGCCAGCACACAGGATCCAGCTGCGCTGGGCTTACCATGCCGGGAGGAAACCCCAGCTGGACGGACGGAGGGGCTTCATAGAAGGAGAGATCCCTGCAGCAGACACAGTGTCCCAGTGAAGAAGCTTTCAGATGATTCCAGCCTCAGCCGCCATCTGACTGCACCATGTGAAGGAACAGAGTGAGAACAGAACACCCAGCTGAGCCTGTCGGCCCTCAGCACAGTGAGAGATAGCACATCGGGGTTTCAGGCCACTAAGTTCGTAGGTGGCTCCTTACGCTGCATTAGACATTTACGACAGTGTTTCACACAGCACCTGCCTCGCACCCAGAGACCTCTTCCAAGTAAAGAAGGTCTGATGACGGGCATGTGACCATGGAATTCACTGGCGTTACCACAGACCCATCACCCAGAAGCAGCCGGCCTACAACAAGTGAAGGGAGACTTGCGAATGGCCCAGCGTGGGTGGCAGCTCTGAGACAGCCTGGGCCTGTCTGGCCCAGGAACTGCACTCCAGGACGTAGGATCCGTGCTGAGCCCACGGCCAGGAAATGATCCCGTGTCCTTGGAATCTTGCATACAAAGCTCCAGAGACCCCAGGGAGGGAAGCCAGATCGGCCCCTCCCCGGCACACACGGTGAACGGCTCGCACGACTGTGCTTCCTGGGGCTGAAATCTGAGGCTCTCTTGGACTGGAACCCTTGACACCCTGGTTGAGAGGAGGCTCCTGCCAGAGTACACAGGTTGCCTCAAGACTGGAAGCCATGACCACCATTTGGCCACTGTGGCCTCCTCGTGCCAGTGCGCAAGCCACACATGCACTTGCTGTACCTGTGAAGGGGTCAGGCTCTGAACATCATGGAAATCGTCGGGGTTGTGGGGTGGGTGCCAGGCTCCGAACACCGTGGAGATTGGGGTTGGGGGGGCCACACTCCGAACACATGGAGATGGGGAGTGGGCAGGCTCCGAACACCGTGGAGATTGGGGTTGGGGGGCCACACTCTGAACACACAGAGATGGGGAGTGGGCAGGCTCCGAACACCGTGGAGATTGGGGTTGGGGGGCCACACTCTGAACAGACGGAGGTGGGTAGTGGGCAGGCTCCGAACACCGTGGAGATTGGGGTTGGGGGGCCACACTCTGAACTCACGGAGATGGGGAGCGGGCAGGCTCCGAACACCGTGGACACTGGGGTTGGGGGGCCACACTCTGAACAGACGGAGGTGGGGAGTGGGCAGGCTCCGAACACCGTGGAGATTGGGGTTGGGGGGCCACACTCTGAACAGACGGAGGTGGGGAGTGGGCAGGCTCCGAACACCGTGGAGATTGGGGTTGGGGGGCCACACTCTGAACTCACGGAGATGGGGAGTGGGCAGGCTCCGAACACCGTGGACACTGGGGTTGGGGGGCCACACTCTGAACACACGGAGATGGGGAGTGGGCAGGCTCTGAACACCGTGGAGATCGAGGCTTGCTTCTGCACCACAGGGCCAACGAGGGGAATGCCTGCAGCCGACCAACTCGCTGGGGCACTTCGGGATCTGCACTGAGTGGCAGCTGTAATCACAGCAACCATGACCCATCCAATGCAGGATGACCGAGGCCTGGGTGCTGTGGAGCGAACAGTTCGGACCAAGGCTCAGCTGAGGGAGGCCAGTCTAGAATGTGGGGAGGGCAAGGAGAGGCTAGTGTGGGGTTTGGCCCCAGGACTAGTGGTGTCAGCAGGGACCATAGCCTGGTGTGGCAACCCTTTTAATGGCTTTTCAGTAGATTACAACCAGAGAGCCTCTGGAGGAATTGCACTTGCACCACCCCTCAGGAACCAGGGCCGTCCATTCCCGGGTGAGACACGCAGGGTGGGCTGTCATCTGTTCCAGGGCCGTCCATTCCCCGGTGAGACATGCGAGGTGGACTGTCTCAGGTTCCATTCAGGTCACTGAGGCTGGCATGGTCGCCTTGCTGTTGGGCTTGAGCAGCCGTCATGAATGTCTAGCCCGGCTCCTGCATGCACAGCTGGGTGGCTGCTGTTGCTCCTGCAGCCGTGGCCAGTTGCTGGGTCCCTGGGGAGTTGTTTCCAGGTCCACTCATCAGGTATCAACAAACCCCAACAACGCCCAGCTCCGATTGCACTGGAGGCCTCTTGCTTACTTTCTCAGGGCTCTCTTGTTGCCTGTGATGGGGGAGACGCATGAGAAGCTGTCTGCCACCTGCATTCTGAGGTGTGAGATGATGGAGCAACAGGAACTGGCAGGTCCACCCTGTCCCACTCCTCTCCCTGCTCCACTGATCAGAGATGCAGGAGCTTCACACAGTCCCTGAGGAGAAGCATGGAGCCAGCCATCAGCCTGCAGTGGACCTCCCTGAGAGTCGCTTCCCTGCTTTTCTTGCCCTAGTCCCCTCTTCCCTCACTCCTGCTTCCTGGGATTGCACTCCCCAGAAAAATGCAGGCACAAGACTTTTGCCTCAGGCTCTGTTTGATTGGGGAGCTAGGCTAACAATACACAACCACCATAATAAAGTGTTGGCTATCCAGCCTTGTTCAAAAGAAAGAAAGAAAGGTATAGAATCATGGTGTCAGAAAACAGACACAATTTGACTTCTTCTCTTCCTGTTCGAATACCCTTTATGTCTTTCTCTTGCCTGATTGCCCTGGCCAGAACTTCCAATACTGTGTTGAATAGGAGTGGTGAGAGAGGGCATCCTTGTCTTGTGCAGGTTTTCAAAGGGAATGCTTCCAGCTTGCCCATTCACTATGATATTGGCTGTGGGTTTGTCATAAATAGCTCTTACTATTTTGAGATATGTTCCATCGATACCTAGTTTATTAAGAGTTTTTAACATGAAGGATGTTCAATTTTATCAAAGGCCTTTTCTGCATCTATTGAGATAATCATGTGGTTTTGTCTTTGGTTATATTCATGTGATGGATTACGTTTATTGACTTGCATATGTTGAACCAGCCTTGCATCCCAGGGAAGAAGCCGGCTTGATTGTGGTGGATAAGCTTTTTGATGTGCTGCTGGATTTGGTTTGCCAGTATTTTATTGAGGATTTTTGCATCGATGTTCGTCAGGGATATTGCCCTGAAGTTTCCTTTTTTGTTGTGTCTCTGCCAGGTTTTGGTATCAGGATGATGCTGGCTTCATAAAATGAGTTAGGGAGGATTCCCTCCTTAAATTTAGAAAACTCCATTATCTCAGCTCAAAATCTCCTTAAGCCAACAAGCAACTTCAGCAAAGTCTCAGGATACAAAATCAACGTGCAAAAATCACAAGCATTCCTATACACCAATAATAGATGAACAGAGTGCCAAATCATGAATGAACTCCCACTCACAACTGCTACAAAGAAAATAAAATACCAAGGAATACAGCTAATAAGGGAAGTGAAGGACCTCTTCAAGGAGAACTACAACCCACTGCTCAAGGAAATAAGAGAGGACAAAAACAAATGGAAAACATTCCATGCTCATGGATAGGAATAATTAATATCATGAAAATGGCCATACTGCCCAAAGTAATTTATAGATTCAATGCTATTCCCATTAAACTACCACTGACATTCTTCACAGAATTAGAAAAAAACTTTAAATTTCTTTTTTCTTTCTTTCTTTCTTTCTTTCTTTTTTTTTTTTTTCTTTGAGAGGGGTCTTGCTCTGTCACTCAGACTGGAGTGCAGTGGCGGTGTGATCTCGGCTCACCACAACCTCTGCCTCCCAGGCTTAAGCGGTTCTCTTGCCTCAGCCTCCCAAGTAGCTGGGACTACAGGCGCCTGCCACCACACCCGGCTAATTTTTGTGTTTTTAGTAGAGATAGGCTTTTACCATGTTGGCCAGGCTGGTCTTGAACTCCTGACCTCAAATGATCCAACCACCTTGGCCTCCCAAAGTGTTGGGATTATATGCATGAGCCACCATGCCTGGCCTAAATTTCTTATGGAACCAAAGAAGAGCCCATATAGCCAAGACAATCCTAAGCAAAAAGAACAAAGCTGGAGGCATCATGCTACCTGACTTCAAACTATACTATAAGTCTACAGTAACCAAAACAGCATGGTACTTATACCAAAACAGACATATAGACCAATGTAACAGAACAGAGACCTCAGAAATAACACTACACATCTACAACCATCTGATCTGCAACAAACCTGACAAAAACAAGCAATGGGGAAAGGATTTCCTATCTAACAAATGGTACAGGAAGAACTAGCTAGCCATATGCAGAAAACTGAAACTGGATCCCTTCCTTACATCTTATACACAAATTAATTCAATATGGATTAAAGAGTTAAATGTAAAACCCAAAACCACAAAAACCCTACAAGAAGACCTAGGCAATACCACTCAGGACATAGGCATGGGCAAAGACTTCATGAAAAAAATGCCAAAAGCAACGGCAACAAAAGCCAAAGTTGACAAATGGGATCTAATTAAACTAAAGAGCTTCTGCACAGCAAAAGAAACTATCGTCAGAGTGAACAGGCAACCTACAGAATGGGAGAAATTTTTTGCAATCTAGCCATCTAACCAAGGTCTAATATCCAGAATCTACAAGGAACCTACATGAATTTACAAGAAAAAAAAAAACCAACCCCATCAAAAAGTGGGTAAAGGATATGAACAGACACTTTGCAAAAGAAGACATTTATGCAGCCAACAAACATATAAAAAAGGCTTTACATCGCTGATCATTAGATAAATAAAAATCATAACCACAATGAGATACCATCTCATGCCAGTCAGAACAGGGATTATTAAAAAGTCAAGAAACAATAGATGCTGGAGAGGCTGTGTAGAAACAGGAATGCTTTTACACTGTTGGTGGGAATGTAAATTAGTTCAACCATTGTGGAAGACAGTGTGGTGATTCCTCAAGGATCTAGAGCCAGAAGTACCATTTGACCCAGCAATCCCCTTACTGGGTATATACCCAAAGGATTATAAATCATTCTAGTATAAAGACACACACACACGTATGCTTATTGAAGCACTATTTACAATAGCAAAGACATGGAACCAACCCAAATGCCTATCAATGATAGAGTGGATAAAGAAAATGTGGTACATATACACCATGGAATACTACGCAGCCACAAAAAGGAATGAGATCATGTCCTTTGCAGGGACACACATGAAGCTGAAAACCATCATTCTCAGCAAACGAATACAGGAACAGAAAACCAAACACTGCATGTTCTCACTCGTAAGTGGGAGCTGAACAATGAGAACACATGGACACAGGGAGGGGAACATCACATACTGGAGCCTGTTGGAGGGTGGGGGGTGAGGGGCGGGAAGCTAGAGGATGGGTCAGTAGGTGCAGGAAACCACGATGGCACACGTATACCTATGTAACAAACCTGCACGTTCTGCGCATGTATCCTGGAACTTAAGGTAAAATAAAAAAGATTTAAAAAGAAAGAGAACTTCGTCAGTGCCCAAAAGAAGCAAGACGTCACAGCCCGAGTTGTCATGGGGGCTGATGCTGGGAGCAGCCCTGGGAAGAGGGACCAGAAACAGGCCCTGGAGAGGTGAGGGTTGGGTTTTATTTCAAATGGGGTAAAAGAGATGGCCCTGGCCTGCCACAGCAGGGACAGCAGCCTCCTATAGGGTCATTAGGCCACGAGGGCTCTGCCCTCATCCATGACATTTATTTTCTTTATTTTTTTTGAGGCAGGGTCTTGCTCTGTTGCCCAGGCTGGAGTGCAGTGGCACAATCATGGCTCACTGCAGCCTTGACCTCCTGGGCACAAGCGATCCTCCCACCTCGGCCTCCTGAGTAGCTGGGACCACAGGTGTGCACCACCGCGCCCAGCTAAGGATACTGGCAAGGTCAGCACCCTGAAGGGCTATCTCATCCATGAGAAAAGACTAGGTAAATTCTACCCACGGCTCTAAGATATCAGCAAAGACATTTTCCCTCTGCCTAGAGATCTTAATGGAAAAAAAAAAACCCTCCCCAAAGAGATAAATGAATATGTGACATGTGACAATGTGAAATCTGATTTTCCACTCACTCTTGGTGTGTGGATCTCAGCGAAGAAAGTAAAATGAAAACTTGTTTAATGTGATTGAAGTCCCTGGTGCCTGGAAAGAAGCAAATACATGTCTCCCTGGAAGGAAACTCCTGCAACCTGAAAGACAAGCTTGTTCTAAAGATGCCCAAGCCCCACGAGGGAGAGAAACACACGAGAAAGCATCCAAGGGCTGAGGAATGTAGGTTTTGTGTCCTCCAGAGCTAAAGATGCATTAAAGAATCAAAACAATAATAAAATTAAGAGCAACACGAATAAACAAATGGTTTAGAAATGAACAACATAATCACAGAACCTCAAAACTCAAAGGAAAGGTGAGAACCAGATGAGACACCGTAGAAATGAGAACAAACAAGCTAGAATGCAGACAGGAGAAAATTATCCAGAAAACAGCAGAGAAAGGCCTTAAAATATTCAGGATCTGGGTCATGACGAGATGTGAAAAGCAGAATGAGCGACGTAGCAGAGGTAGCGTCTGTCAGTTCCTGCTGCTGTAACAAAATGCCGGAGGCCGTGCGAGCTGTAAACAGCATGAGCTTATGGCTCACAGTTTGGAGGCTGGAAGTCCAAGATCAAGGTGCCGGCAGGTTTGGCGTCTGGTAAGGGCTGTCTCTGCTTCCAAGACCGTGCCCTATGGCTGCATCCTCATGTGGAGGATGATGGCAAAAAGGGCCCAGACAGTTGTTTTGAGCCTTTTTATGAGGCACTCACTTCATCTGTCAGCCTGGGCAACATAGTAAGACCCTGTCTCTACAAAAAAAAAATTTTAATTAGGCTGGGCACAGTGGCTCATGCCTGTAATCTCAGCACTTTGGGAGGCTGAGGCGAGTGGATCACCTGAGGTCGGGAGTTCGAGACCAGCCTGACCAACATGGAGAAACCCCATCTCTACTAAAAAAATACAAAATTAGCTGGGTGTGGTGGCACATGACTGTAATCCCAGCTATTCGGGAGGCTGAGGCAGGAAAATCGCTTGAACCCAGGAGGCGGAGGTTGCTGTGAGCCAAGATCTCACCATTGCACTCCAGCCTGGGAAACAAGAGTGCAACTCCGTTTCAAAAAAAAAAAAAGATTTTTATTTTTTTATTTTATTTATTTATTTATTTATTTATTTATTTTTTGAGACTGAGTCTGGCTCTGTCGCCCAGGCTGGAGTGCAGTGGCCGGATCTCAGCTCACTGCAAGCTCCGCCTCCCGGGTTTACGCCATTCTCCTGCC
The DNA here is from genome assembly GCF_049350105.2 of Macaca mulatta. Classification (NCBI taxonomy): domain Eukaryota; kingdom Metazoa; phylum Chordata; class Mammalia; order Primates; family Cercopithecidae; genus Macaca; species Macaca mulatta. Next base: position 1,933,625 of record NC_133408.1, read on the forward strand.
TCAGCCTCCCGAGTAGCTGGGACCACAGGCGCCCGCCACTTCGCCCGGCTAGTTTTTTGTATTTTTTAGTAGAGATGGGGTTTCACCGTGTTAGCCAGGATGGTCTCGATCTCCTGACCTCGTGATCCGCCCGTCTCGGCCTCCCAAAGTGCTGGGATTACAGGCTTGAGCCACCGCGCCCGGCCAAAAAAAGATGTTTAAATTAGCCAGGTATGGTGGTGCGTGCTGTAGTCCCATCTATTCAGGAGGCCGAGGTAGGAGGATCACTTGAACCCAGAAGGTCAAGGCTGCAGTGAGCCAGGATTACGCCAATGCACTCCAGCATGGGTAACAGAATGAGACTCTCTCCGAAAAGGAAAAGGAAAGAAAGTCACTCCTGAGGACAGAGCCCTTGTGGCCTAACGACCTCCTAAAGTCCCATTTCTTAACACTAGCTCAGGTTCCCACACATGAATCTGGGGGACATGCATTCGAACCACAGCAGGCAGTGATGAGAGAGGGGAAGAAGATGAGGTTCAAAGAGATGGTGACTCAGAATTCTCCAGAATGTGGAATGCTTTTGTCTACTAGGGCTGCCATGAGAAGTGCCACAGCCTGAGCAGCTTAAACGAGGCACATTGTCCTGGAGGCTGGACGTCCAAGGTCAGAGTGCCACGGGGCCGGTTCCGCTGGGAACTCTCCCCTGGGCTTGCAGATGGCGTCTTCAACCTGAGTCCTCACAGGGCCATCCCTCTTGCGTGTCTGTGTCCTCATCCCCTCTTCCTGTAAGGACATCGGTCATACTGGGTTAGGCTCACCCTAACATCCCCATTTTAAATCCATGACCCATCTCCCAGTACAGTCACATTCTGAGGTCTGGGGATTAGGACTTCGACGCAGGAATCTGGTGAGGGGGAGGACCCCATTCAGCCTGTAACAGAAAGCGACTGAAGATAGAAAAAGAGGAAAGCAGCATTCTTAGGCTTGGGCAAGATTAAAACACAAAATCTCAAAAGTGAAGAGGAGCTTGAAGGTAACTGGAGAGAAAAGGTAAACGCCGTCAAGGAGGAGGGACCAGAGCGACAGGAGGGGCCAGCAGCAGCCTCAGATGCCAGAGAAAGAACGACCTCTTCCCCGCTAGGAGGGGAGCGGACCCCCGAGAATGGGCCCAGGAGGGGAGCGGATCCCCGAGAATGGGCCCAGCTGAACTGTCATCCAGCTGGGAGCTGAGGTCAGTGTCGGTCCAAAGTGACCACTGAATGTTATGGCCCAGCAAGAAGGAAACTGAACCCAGAAGGAAGCCGTGGGATGCAGGGACTGGAGCACAAAGCCTGAATAAGCCTGGGGCATGAGATGAGCTTCTCACTGAGGGGTGCGGGGACTGTGGGCAAGACAGGCTTGAGACAGCAGAGCCTCGTCTACAGGATGACACTGGGGATTCTTGCTGTCACTCACTGACCTGACCCTAGGGCTATGAAGCATTGTTGCGGTGGCCCGTCTGCCACGTTTTGGAAACAGCCACCGTTTGGCCACAGGTGGCAGCTGGGTCTGCCTTGGAGGCCCACACGGGCTTGAAAGCTATCCTAGATAGTTTGTCAGGAAGTTCCAGGTTTCGGGGACCCAGGATGTGGTTCCCCGGGGAAGGAGTGTGGGATCCAGGTGGAGACACCCGTTGGTTGGCCCCACGGATTTCTGTGGGGTCTATGTCCTATTATGGGAGAGGCAGGTCGAACCAGACAGGCTCTGGGTGAAATCTCTCAGGTCCAGGTTACATGAGCCTGACGGCGTGGGTGCACACACATCTCACTCTGCTTTCGGTAACTATCCTCCACCAGATGGATAAGTGGCTTTTTTTAAAATTATACTTTAAGTTCTAGTGTACATGTATACAACGTGCAGGCTTGTTACATATATATACATGTGCCATGTTGGTGTGCTGCATCCATCAATTCGTCATTTACATTAGGTGTATCTCCTAGTGCTATGCCTCCCCCCACCCCTACCCCACAACAGGCCCTGGTATGTGATGTTCTCCACCCTGTGTTTAAGTTTTCTCATTGTTGAATTCCCACCTGTGAGTGAGAACACGTGGTGTTTGGTTTTCCGTCCTTGAGATAGTTTGCTCAGAATGATGGTTTCCAGCTTCATCCATGTCCCTATAAAGGGTATGAACTCATCCTTTTTTATGGCTGCATAGTATTCCATGGTGTATATGTGCCACGTTTTCTTCATCCTGTCTATCATTGATGGACATTTGGGTTGGTTCCAAGTCTTTGCTATTGTGAATAGTGCCACAATAAATACATGTGCATGTGTCTTTATAGCAGCATGATTTATAATCCTTTCGGTAAGATAAGTGGCTTTAAGAGACACGCACACACACAGCCCCACAGGCTGGAGACAAGGCAGCAGCTCACACCACACGCGGAAGAGAAGGCACTGACCCTGCCGGCTCTGCAGCCTGTGGACGCCCACACAGGTACCGTCCTCACACTCCAGGCAGGCCTGAAAGCGGGGCGCTGCCGGCGGTCTTAACAAAAAGCAAAAGAGCTGACATAATCTCTCTCCCTTCCAGGTAAAAATGAAGTTTTTAGCAATCACTGAAAAGTCAGCTGCCTTTAGAGGCAGGTGCTGGGAGAGGCTGCTGGGGAAGAAACGTTTGCAACAGTTTCTGAATGTCATGTGACCTTCTTGCCAAAACCTGTTAAACTTGTCACATGTAACAACTACCATATTTACTCATCCTTAAAATATAGAAATGTTTTCTCTAACCTGTTAAAAAGTTTTCTAAACCAAAGGTTTCAGTGAAGCCGTTTGTTAAAAATATACGAATGCAACTCTTTCCAATTATTTTGCAAGAACCGGGATTGGTATCAGGGAAGACGGAAATTTACCAGCTGAATTTCACCAAAAGCCAGTGCATAATTGATAGATGGGGTGAAACCAAGAATATTATGATTCTGTACCTGCAGCCAACAATCCACTTTTTTATTTGAATTTGCATATTTTTGAGGTGTTCTTTTCAGCTGTAATAGCCAACTATTCAAACAAGCTAGTCTTAAACCAGACTCTGGAAATCACAGTTTCACAGCGTGCTAAACCAAGGTGTTTAAGATAAGGAAGCTGACATTAATTCACTAAATAGGATTATGATTATTAATTTTACATTAGTAAAATGTTAAATTGAGTGCACAATGTTTTTAACAATAAGTGAAACATTTGGAAATATTGTTTATTCCATTTTATCTCATCCTTTTTCATGTGTGTGCATGTTTTTAGTGTGTTTTTAATTAGATTACATGTATTTGGGGAAATTTGCTCAGATGTTTTTACTCATGAGCTGAATGACCAAAAAAGTTTAAAGACCACTCATCAAGCTAAAGAATTAGAAAAAAAAATTTAAAGAGCTAACAAATACACAAAATGCCGAGGAGAAATCGGAAGCAGCAGAGAAGAAAGTGCAGGTGGCCAGGAGTTTCATCCAGAAGCTGTTTTTGTTCATTCATTCCCACAATGAACGTACAAGTAAAGCCCTGCCTGGGCCTCCAACTAGAAAACACGGATAATAACAGTCCGTCTCTGGGTCTGGTGGGAGGATGAGCAAACAGACACAAATCATCAGTGCCCAGCACATGGCAATTGCTGTGTAAAGGCTGCCGTTCTGATGAGGTTGAACTGTATGAACTTGCCACTGTTTAACTGTCTGACCCACAAATCAGTATTCATCATTCTCCCAATGGCAGAGACGAGGAAAATGAGGCATGGAGGCATTAGAGGAACATGGCAGCTCATACTTTCCAAAAAATGCAGTGTTTCCTGGCACAGATTTCCTGCCCATACATTCTTCCAGAACTTGCTACTGGCCCACGAAGAGGCAAGGCCTGTGTCCGCTCCCCTTGACCCCAACTGGACTCGTGGCCTGTTTCAATTCAGAAGACGGAGTGGGCGATGCCCCGTGACTCCTGAGGTCAGGCTAGAAAACACAATTCAGCTTTTTCCTGGCTCTGTCTCTCTGGGGCCAATCCCTCTGGAGCCCCGAGCTGCCATGTAAAACACCTGCCTGCCTGAACTGAACCAGGCTGGAGACCGCGTGGAGGTAGACGGGGCTCCGCAGGGCCTTCGCAAAAATTATAACTGAGGAAGTGATGACAGTGAAAGAGGTCAGACCTCACCACCTCCATCTTGCTTCTAATCCTTAAGCTGCCCTTGTTCATTCCTGGGTGTAGGCTGAACTAACCTAGGGAAGGAGTTCAGTTCATGGTTTGACTCGGCTGAACTAACCCAGGGAAGGAATTCAGTTCATGGTTTTGAATCTGAAACAAAATTGATAACAGCCCTTTCCTGAAAGGACCGCCTTCTTGCCTAGGGACCAGTCTGCCTTTGCAGGACTAACAAATTAGCTACAAGATTAGAAATTACGGTTTAGGGGGTCAGGCAGCCTCTGGCTGCAAGAGTCTGAACTTCCCCAAATTGTTCCTGGGGATAACATCAATATCATAAAACCTAAGACCAGTGCGTGAGGTATTCTGCAGACCCTGCACCCGACCAGTCATCTGGCTCAGCCTGGTCTGCCGTCACAGCCAGAAACAGAAGACAGCAAGAAAAGCTCGCTTTGACTCCCTATGATTCCGTCTCCAGCCTGACCAAGCCCCTACCCACCAAATTATCTTTAAAAACTCTGATTCCTGAATGCTTGGGGAGACTCATTTGAGCAATAATGAATCTCGGGTCTCCTGCATAGCCAGCTCTGAGTGAGTTACTCTTTCTCCATTGGAATTCCCCTGTCTTGATAAATCAGCTCTGTCTAGGCAGTGGGCAAGGTGAACCCACTGGGCGGTTAGAGCTCCAGTCCCAGATACTGAGTCTCCCCAGCCCTGGGTCAGGCACAGGTGAATGAGCCTCCATGGTTCCCCAGCACCATTCAGTGCACGCGAGAGCCAGCCAGCTGAGCCCTGCCAACACAGAACCAACACAGATAAGGATACACACCACTGCCATTGCTCTAAGCCACTAGGTGTCGGGCTGCTCGTTACCCAGCCCTGTGTAACCGGAACGAGGAGCTTTGCTGAGTCACCACAATGCTGGTCAATGCTGCAGCCTCTGCTGCCAGCCCAGGGGCAGCTTTCGTGCCTGGGGCCCCGGAGAGAAACACCACAACTCCATGGGTACCCTGCTTCCCAGTTCACAAGCCCTTCGTCCATGGAGAGCCTGTGAGGGGGCTCGAGGGAATGAGAAGGGACGTTACCTCTCCCTGACTCAGCAAAACCCTGAAGCACCTCCCGGGCGCCGTGTCCTGGGAAGACAAGGGTGTGTAATGTGGGGTCCCGTCCACACGGGCTCACAGTCCCCAAGCTCTGAAGGGAAATTGGCTGGTGGCATCAGTGAGGCTGGTGACCTTGGTTTCCAAGGAGAGGAGGCTACCCAGCTCCCATCCCCAGGACCCCTGCCCACTCCCGGCCAGCTGGTCACCTCGTTCACCTGATCACCTTGCTGAGAGCACTGTCCCAGGAATGTTACCACATTTCACTTACAAGCAAAAGAAAAGAAACAGCCAAACAAGCCACACACCCCCAGGTGCCCCTGCTCCTTTAAAGCACTTTAAAGCAGAATTTTAATCAGTCCAAAGCTAGGACAGGTCCCCATAAGCCCTTGGATTATCAGCTCAGTGTTACAGCTGCACTCTGTAATGTCCTGTGACGCCCTTCCCAGGATGTGAGGCCCCCAGGACTCCTCACAGAGCCAGTAACCCCTGGCGCCCCGGCACCCTGCCACATTGCGTCATTCTCCGTGACAAACGACACTCATCTTGGACAAAGCTGGGCATTAAAATGTTCAAGGGAGAAAAGTCTGGGGAAGATTCTGACGAGGATGAAGTGACTGATCCTTCCTGAGAGTTTATATCCCTGTGCGGGGAGGCTTCGGATTAAAACCTCGGTCCTCGAGACGTGGGGCATTGTACTTCCTGCTGCCTGTCACTGGAAACCAAAGTATTTGGCTTAAGCTTATTTTTTCTCTTTAAGCTCCCGGCACGCAATTTGCTTGAGAGTGATTTTACAAAGCAAAGATATTTATTTCCTGAGTTATGGGAAATCTGCCCCCCTCCGAGTGACCTGCTTCTGGGAGAAGTTAAAGAAGGAAGTCCAGGCTGTCCAGATGAGGCTGCTGAGCCCTCAGGGTGGCCCAGACACGACACCACCTTGGGGTTGAAACTTGAGTCTGCTCAGTGGCCCACACCAGATAATTCTTACCTGTGGGTATAACTGCACTGTTTTTGTTAAGCGTTATACACATCCCTGGGTCAGTGATATCCCAAGTCCAGGAGCGGGGCCTCAAAACTCCTTGTCCTTCTCCTCCCAGGCACCCACAGTCTCCCGAGTCAGGGTCAGGTTTGCCGGGGTGGACACTCCCCTACGTGAGTACCTCCAGCTGCCTGGTCAGCACCCACTGTCTCTGGGCCTCAGTTTCTCTCTCTACATGCAAGACAAGGATGTCCATGTCCTGACTTGGTCTCAAGGTCGCTGTGAGAACCGAATGGGATTGCAGGCCGGGAAGGTGCTTTAAGCAGACCTGAGCGCTGGCTGTCCGGTGAGCGGCCAGGCTGAGCAGCAGAGGGAGCCGGCTTGGGGCAGCCTTCCTGTCCAAAAGCTTCCTCCTCCACTTTCCCATCTCCAGGACACACCTCTGTGGCTCTGGTTAAACCACAGCGCGTGGTGTCCTGCAGGCTCTTGAAAAAACCTTGTGGAGAAGAGTGAAGAAAAGGGGCAAAGCAGAGAGGCAGAGCGGATCAGGGGAATAGGGAGAAAGGAGGAGAGGCCTGGGTGGAAGGAGTGGCTGCCCCAGGGCCTGAGGAAGCAGCACCTCTGCCATCACTCTAGGCTTCAGCTTGCAGGAGGGTGAGGAGTGAGAGTGGGGCGGACCCTGCGGCTCCTTCCCATGGGTCAGGGCCACCAAGGCTGGTTCTCATGGCATTCTCTGCGCTGCTGCAAGGCCTCATTAAGTGCCTTCATCTCTCATCCACCCTAGACGAGCACAGAAACCACAGGAGGACAAAGCCACCTCCTGGCCCCAGGGCTGCAGGCGGGAGTGGAGCGTACAGACCCTGCTGGGGAGCCCACCCTGGGCTGATGGCCTGTGCACAGGATGCATGCGCGTGTCCACCCTCTGGTCCGCTGAGCGGATGGAGCAGTGATTCTAGGAGCGCCGATGGGGGTCTAGAGATCCACGTCCCCAGCAGCCACCTTCCTGGAGGAACCCGCCCCCCGTGACCCACCCTCACGTCTGCAGGCCCTGACGGGAAACAGCAGAGACCCCCGGGCCACTAGACATCAGGAGGGAGTGACCTGCCCAAGACCACACAGCCAGGATGATGCCATGTGGGACACGGGTCTGGGTACCTCTGCCCAAGGCATTTTGCACCCATGTAGATAACTTACAGAAACCAACACTCATTCGAAATACCAAAACTTTAACGATGTCTTAACCATTTAATTTAAAAATGTGATGTAAATATAGTTTAAGTATTCAGCTTTTTTGAAGCCTTGTGACACGCAGCATCCCTTAAGGTGACCTGTCATGCACAGAAAACTGTGGGTAGGCGTGGATCCCGGCCAGGAGCCCGGCGGGCAGGGGCTGGCGGGAAACCGGGATCTTGCGTGGGAAAGGTAAAAAGGGGGCATTTTCAGCAGACTCAGCTTCTCTGGGTGGGCGAGGCGGACACGGGCTCCTGGGAAGCCTGTGGTGCAGGTGGTCAGTAAGTGCAGGGCAGCCAGCTCACCCAGGACAAGGCAGCTGTCGGCTGGGGTACAGCTGCCGTGTGGTCCTCACCACCCTCCGCCTGGCCCGGGACAGACTCTGCAGTGCAAGAACCGAGGGGCAGGAGGGGCTGGGGAGGCCAGCGGGGACAGGGTCTGCCAGCTGGGGCTGCTGGGAGGTGAGGGATGTGCAGACCGCATCATGAGAAATGCCAGATGTGTGTGTTCTGCAGTGGTGCCCATTAGTATGAATAACTTTGGAATACACGTGTTGTCCTCATTTCAGGACAGTCCAGGAGTGGGCTGACTGTGGGAGAGGCTCTGTTAGGTTCCATGAAGCTCCCAGGCTTTCATAAATCCCTAGGAGGTCTGCAGCAGCGGAGGTGGCGGAGGCGTGGCCTTTGTCTGCACTTTTTATTCTTTAACTTTTGTTACAGTGTTACATACAGAGAAGTGCACAGAGCAGAAGGGGATGGCTAGCAAGTTACCACAAAGCCCGGCAAAGCAGCAGAGCTCTGGACATCCACAGCCCTCCTGGCGCCCCGCCAGGGCCACTCTGTTTTTCATCTGGGTGAGTTTCCCACAGTGGTTTCCTCTGCTCCCCATGCGGTGGTCACCTGCGTCACCGTCATCGAGTACAGCTGCAGCCTGCTTGCTCCCACGCCTGCTTACTGTGTCGTCTGTCTGGATTTCTCTCCCCTCTGCTGGTGAGCCTGTGGCCGTTTCCCCTTCTCCCACGTCTGAGCACACACGCGTGCACCTGTCTGGTATGGACCTAGGACATGAATTGCTGGATTGGCACCAGCGGACATGCTTGGTTTTAATGACTGGGGGCCAGGCAGCCCTCCAAGGAGGCAGAGCCAGTTCACATTCGTGCCCGCCATCCGCTGGGGTCCTTGTCACTCCACGGGGTCATCGACAATGCCATAGTTTAGCCATTCTGCCACGTGGTGGCATCTGACTGAGCTTTAACTTGTGTTTCCTTGGTGGGTCCTGAGGCTTTTCACGCTCTGACTTTTTACCACACATTTGAATGTCCTCTTTGGTGAAGTTGGACATGTCTGTCCCCTTTCCCACTGTGCCGTTTCCCTTCTGGATTTGCAGGACTCCGCGTGTTGTCTGTAAGACCTCCAAGGCTGCACGCACTGCAGACACCACCCTCACTCCGTGGCGTGTCTGTTCACTTTCTTATTTTTTTTTTTTATATTTTTGAGATAAAATCTTGCTGTTTCCCAAGCTGCTGTGCAGTGGTATCATCTGGGATCACTGCAGCCTCCGCCTCCCGGGTTCAAGTGATTTTTGTGCCTCAGCCTCCCAAGTAGCTGGGATTACAGGCGTCCACCAAGACACCCACTAATGTTTGTATTTTTAGTAGAGACGGGGTTTCACCATGTTGACCAGGCTGGTCTTGAACTCCTAACCTCAGGGGATCCACCTGCCTTGGCTTCCCAAAGTGCTGGGATGACAGGCATAAGCCACCACACCCAGACCCTGTTCACTTTCTTAATGGCATCCACAAGACAACAAAAGGTCTGAATTCTAACCTTACCAGTTTACCAATCTTTGCCTTTATGTTTAGTGCCGTTTGTGTATCTCAAGGTCGTAACTATATTTTCTTAGAAAATTTTATTTTGTCGGCCAGGCACGTTGGCTCACGCCTGTAATCCCAGCACTTTGGGAGGCTGAGGTGGGTGGATCACAAGGTCAGGAGATCGAGACCATCCTGGCTAACAGGGTGAAACTACGTCTCTGCTAAAAATACAAAAAATGAGCCGGGCGTGGTGGCGGCGCCTGTAGTCCCAGCTACTCGGGAGGCTGAGGCAGGAGAACCTGGGAGGCGGAGCTTGCAGTGAGCCGAGACCACACCACTGCACTCCAGCCTGGGCAACAGAGTGAGACTCCGTCTCAACAAAAAAAAAAGAATATTTTGTTTTGTCTTTCACTTTGGAGGCTAGGATGAAACAAGGATTTTATCAGTCAGCTTTTGCTGGATAATGAACCACCCCTCAACTCAGAGGTTTCAAATAGCCCGTGTCTGGGCAGGGCTGGCTCTCTGCTGGTCTCTGCAGATGAGCGTTTGGCTGGAGACTCAACGCGCCACTCAACTGTCCTTTGTTTCACTTTCAATTTTTCCCCTTATCCGTGGCTTTCTACATTTTCCCTCGAGGTGAGGGTGAGGTTTCCTTTTAGTTTATCCCGCGTGGTGTGTGTGGGGCTTCTAGAATCTGGGGTTTGGTATCAGTTTTACATAATCATCAGTCGTTACCTCTTTACATATGTCTTCTGCTCGTACTCTCATTCCTTCCCTTCCAGGACTCAAATCCCACCTGTGAAGCCTCCTGCTGTGGCTGGTGCCCTCTCTCTCTGTCACGGTTTCTAGTCTTCATCTCTTGCATACTTCACTCCGCTAACCTAAGGCACTTGCCCGTTACATGAATAATGCACAGTAACAGTTACGCTGACTGACCCATAAATACCCTGGCCCAGCCCCAGGTAAACTGCAGGACTTCAAACTGAGTTGAAAGGGAAGCCCCAGGTCGGGGTGCTGGCCAGGCCTCTGCCCTGCGGGGCCCACCCGTCTCGCAGGCATGGTGTGCACTGTGTGTGATGTGGCACCTTCTGACACTCAGCCTGCAGAGCTGATGTGGAGGGTTGCTGGGGTTCGTCCTTCCTCACAGGTGGAGGGTAAACATGTCCACACAGGAGGAGCTCTGGTCCTCTCACTCTGTAGATCCTAACAGACACACAGGCCCCCCAGCTGGACCTGGTCTCACTCTAGATCCTAACGGACACGCAGGCCCCCCAGCTGGACCTGGTCTCACTCTGTAGATCCTAACAGACACACAGGCCCCCCAGCTGGACCTGGTCTCACTCTAGATCCTAACGGACACGCAGGCCCCCCAGCTGGACCTGGTCTCACTCTAGATCCTAACGGACACGCAGGCCCCCCAGCTGGACCTGGTCTCACTCTAGATCCCAACGGACACACGGGCCCCCCAGCTGGACCTGGTCTCACTCTAGATCCCAACGGACACGCGGGTCCCCCAGCTGGACCTGGTCTCACTCTAGATCCCAACGGACACGCGGGCCCTCCAGCTGGACCTGGTCTCACTCTAGATCCCAACGGACACGCGGGCCCTCCAGCTGGACCTGGTCTCACTCTAGATCCCAACGGACACGCGGGCCCTCCAGCTGGACCTGGTCTCACTCTAGATCCCAACGGACACGCGGGTCCCCCAGCTGGACCTGGTCTCACTCTAGATCCTAACGGACACGCGGGCCCCCCAGCTGGACCTGGTCTCACTCTAGATCCTAACGGACACGCGGGCCCCCCAGCTGGACCTGGTCTCACTCTAGATCCTAACAGACACGCGGGCCCTCCAGCTGGACCTGGTCTCACTCTAGATCCTAATGGACACGCAGGCCCCTCAGCTGGACCTGGTCTCACTCTAGATCCTAACGGACACACAGGCCCCTCAGCTGGACCTGGTCTCACTCTAGATCCTAACGGACACGCAGGCCCCCCAGCTGGACCTGGGCTCACTCTAGATCCTAACGGACACGCAGGCCCTCCAGCTGGACCTGGTCTCACTCTAGATCCTAACGGACACGCGGGCCCTCCAGCTGGACCTGGTCTCACTCTAGATCCTAACGGACACACGGGTCCCCCAGCTGGACCTGGTCTCACTCTAGATCCCAACGGACACACGGGTCCCCCAGCTGGACCTGGTCTCACTCTAGATCCTAACAGACACGCAGGCCCCCCAGCTGGACCTGGTCTCACTCTAGATCCTAACAGACACGCGGGCCCTCCAGCTGGACCTGGTCTCACTCTAGATCCTAATGGACACGCAGGCCCCTCAGCTGGACCTGGTCTCACTCTAGATCCTAACGGACACGCAGGCCCCCCAGCTGGACCTGGGCTCACTCTAGATCCTAACGGACACGCAGGCCCTCCAGCTGGACCTAGTCTCTTTTTCTCCAGCATCCCATAGAAAGTGGTCTTGGGCTGGTGCCGAGGGAATCTGTGCGAATGAGTGAGGAAGAAAGCACCTTCTCTCTGCTCTTCATTGGAGCCCTTCTGGGAGAGCCTAGGGGCCTGGGACAGCGCCACTCCCTAAAAGCCAAGCCATGCACCCAAATCCCAAAGCTTCCTGAGATTCCGAAGACTTCTGACTTACATCTCATTTTTGCCCTAGGAGGTTTGAGGAGGCAGCCTCTGTCAGACTGAGGGTGAGTCACTTCCGGGTTTATTTAAAGTCTGATGCTCCTAGTGTGAAATGTCCCCAGCTAATAACTGTCTGAGAAGAACCGGAATGTCGTCTTCCTACGCTCTGTAAGCCTCAGGTTCCCCCACACCCCCAGTCACCTGAAACGGCAACCTCAGGGCATCAGACGGCCGCTCCACCTTCCTGCTCAGAAGGGCATTGCGTCATCCTGGCTCTGAGGCTGCTCCCAACAGGGAGGCACATCTTGGGCCTGCTGCCCAGGAGCTGCTCTTCCCAGCCCTGCACGGTGACGTACTTGCCACTCCAGCCTGAGCTCGCTCACTAACACCAGCTGCTTCTCCCCAGCTCTACATAAGAGCCTGCGACTGACAGGAGAACACTGTGGCGACCTCGTATCGTTTTTGGAGTGAAGAGGCAGCGAGGCCGGCAGATGGACAGAGGGACGAGGCGAGCAGCGGACCCTCACAAGGAGTCAAAGCTGGACAGAGAAACTAAACCCAGAGAGAGCAGGCAGAAGGGAAAAGCAAAATGGGACATCAGTGAGAGAGAGCAGCCATGCAGTGAGAAAGCCAACAAAACAGAAACCCGGTTATTTGAAATGATCAATAAGATTGATAAAGAAAACACAGGGGGGAAAAATGAGCAACGAGCAATGATGGCTACTTTCTCAGGAGAGAAGGTGCGGACACCCGGCGGGTCTTACAGGCACCAGAAGGTTACGACAAGGTTCTCATAAGCAATTTCATGCCCGGTGAAAGCGCAAATTCCTTGAAAAACATAACCTATCAAAATTGACACACACAGATATAAAAACTCTGACATACCTACTGCCATACTATATCCATTACAGAAATTTAATCCGTAATTAAACAGATTCCACAGAGAAAACTCCCAGCCCTGAGGGGTCACCGATGCGCTCCAGCAAACCCTTAAGGATGAAGAACAAATGCAGTGTTGCCCGTGTTCCCACGGAAAGCCCCGTGCTCGGAAATCCTAAACCCGGTTCCGGCAAATCAGACTCAGTGACATATGAAAAGGTGGCTGGGCGCGGTGGCTCACACCTGTCATCCCAGCACTTTGGGAGTCCAAGGCAGGACTGCTTGAGCCCAGGAGTTCAAGACTAGCCTAGGTAACATAGCAAGATCCCATCTCTACAAAAATGTTTACAATTTAGCCAGGTGTGGTGTCATGTACCTGTAGCCCCAGCTGCTCCAGAGGATGAGTGGGAAGATCGCTTGAGTCTGGGAGGTCAGGGCTGCAGTAGGCCATGATCTCGTCATTGCACTCCAGCCTGAGCAACAGAGCAAGACTCTGTCTCGAAAACAAATAAATAAATAAAATTAAAATTAAAAGGCCAAGACCAAGAAAAGCTATCTCAGAAATGCAAGATTGTTTTGACATTCAAAAATCAATCAATATCACTGGTAAAATAAAAAACAAAAACCATATGATCAACTCAATAGACTCAGAAAAAACATTTTTCTTTCTTTTTTTTTTTTTTTTTTTTGAGACGGAGTTTCGCTCTTATTGCCCAGGCTGGAGTGCAGTGGCACGATCTCGGCTCACCACAACCTCCACCTCCCGGGTTCAAGCAATTCTCCACCCTCAGCCTCTCAAGTAGCTGGGATTACAGGCATGTGCCACCACGCCCAGCTAATGTTTTACTTTTAGTAGAGACAGGGTTTCTCCATGTTGGCCAGGCTGGTCTTGAACTCCTGACCTCAGGTGATCCACCGGCCTTGGCCTCCCAAAGTTCTGGGATTACAGGCGTGAGCCAACATGCCCAGTGGAAATAACATTTTATAAAATTCAGTTTGTTCACAATAAAAACTATCAACAAACTGGAAGCAGTAGGTTCCCCAGTCTCGTAAAGCATATCTGTGGAAAACCCTCGGCTAACATCAAAACTTCCTAGTGAAGTCGCCTGGCACTCAGCCACCTGCCTGGAGAGAGGCGGCATCTTCACTCAGAGGTGCCGCAATAACTGGGCATCAATAGGGAAAATAAGGAACGTTGGCCCTTCTTCGGTGCTACACATGAAAGCTAATTTGAAGCAGGTCATAGATCCAAAGGGGATGGGGCACAAGGGGCACAAACATGATCACACTTCTAGAGGAAAACACAGGAGAGGCCTCCGGACCAGGCACTGGTGAGGATTTCTTGGGCAGAACTGAAAAATCCCACTGATGTAAAATTAAACATTGACAAATTGGACTTTAAAAAAGTTAAAAGCAATTTCGTGCAAGATGGAATAGACAAATTTGGCCAGGCATGGTGGCTCACACCTGTAATCCCAGCACTTTGGGAGGCCAAAGTGGGCAGATGACCTGAGGTCTGGAGTTCAAGACCAGCCTGGCCAACCATGGCGAAACCCCATCTCTACTAAAAATACAAAATTAGTCGGGCATGGTGGCACATGGCTGTAGTCCCAGCTACTCAGGAGACTGAGGCAAGAAAATCGCTTGAACCCAGGAGGCAGAGATTGCAGTGAGCCGAGATTGTGCCATTGCCCTCCAGCCTGGGTGACAGAGTGAGACTCTGTCTAAAAAAAAAAAAGAAGAAGAAATAAAGAAAAAAGAAAGAAAGAGACAAATTCCTTGAAAAACACAACCTACCAAAATTGACACAGCAGATATAAAAACGCTGAATATCTGTGACAGTATTGCATCTACCACAAATTCATCAAGAGACACCGTCAAGACAATGAAAGAGCAAGCCAGAGTCTGGCAAAGACGTTTGTAATACATGTATATGGCAGAGGATTTCTGTACAGATAGATAACGAATTACGAGTAATTAAGAAAGCGACAAACAACTGAACCAAAGCATTGACAGTGCCTTGAGCAGGTGCTTCCCAGGACAGCACATCCGGGCAGCCCTAAGCATTGAACACGTGCACAGAATCAGCATTCATCAGAGGAATGCAAATCAACACCACCGGGAGACACCACCACACCCCCACCAGGAGTACGAACGTTAAAAAGACTGACAACACCAAGCACCAGCCGGCGAGGACGGGGAGCAGTAGGAAGTCCTGTACGTTGCTGTGGGAGTGTGAACGGTACAATCACTTTGAAAATCATTTTGACAATTTCTAATAAAGTTAAACGTATGTCCACCCTGTGGTCCAGCAATGCTCCTTCTAGGTGTGTGCCCAAGAGATGGAGGCATCTGTCTACAAAAAGGCTTGAGAACAATCTTCACAGCAGCCTTATGCATTACACCCCAAACTGGAAACAGTGCCAGCATTTAGCAAGAGGAGAATGGATACGCAAATCAGGGCCCACACACGGGGTGGGGTACTGTGGTAGGCACAAACACTGCGCAAGTCTCAAAGCTCAGATTGAGTGGATCAGTCAGATTCTATAGCACAGGACACACCGAGGGACTCCACTTTATTCGAAGCTCGAGAAAGGAAAAACGAGTCGCCGAGCTAGAAATCAGACTGTGAGTATCTAGTAGGGGTAGGGTGGGGAGCTGCTGCCTGGGAAGGGGCAGGAGGAGACTTCCTGGGAGATAGAAATGCTCCATATTTTGCTCGAGGGGTCAGTCACATAAGCGTATATATGTGTGAACTCTACTGTGCTGTAAAGTTACAGTGGATGCATTTTACTGCCTGTAAACTGCACCTTAACATAAAATACAGCAGGCACCCCTCAAAGTCCAAACTAACATGCACAAGTATATAAGCAACCTGAGGGGCGTGGGTGGGAGCGGAGCTGCCCAGGGCACAGTGGAGCATGACTCAGGCAGAGCGAGGCTGCAGCTGCCGCAGGAACGCCCGCCGCCCACCCTGAAGTCAAGTAGGACACGGTGATTTCTCCTAACTCGAGAATAGCAGGGATAGCTGCGGCTTGGACTTTGATTTCTCTCTCAGGCATTAATAATAGAAAAGGCTCATAATGTTCGGTGTGGAGTATTTTTAAATGGTTGGCATTTCGAAAGTGAATTCTCTTTACTCTGACTTTTCCGTTGTTTTCTGTTTTTTCCTCCAGCTTTAGTGAGGCATAATTGATACATAATTACATGTAGTTACGCTGACCCCGTTTTAAAGTGCACGGCCTGTTGAGTTTTGACACATGACACCCTGAACCCATCTCTGCAGCTCTCAGAGTTCCCTCCCTCCTCTCGTGGTCCCTCCTTCCCCTTCCTCCTCCCTTCCCTCCCTCCCCTCCCTTCCCTCTTTCCTCCCTCCTCCCCTCCCTCCTCCCCGCCTTCCCCCCTCCCTCCTCTCCTCCATCCTGTCCCTCCTCCCCTCCTCTCCTCCTTCCCCTCCCTCCTCCCTCCTCCCCCCTCCTCCCCTCCATCCTCCCCTCCCTCCTACATGTCCTGGATCCATAGCAAGTGCAGGTCTGCCTCCTGCCACTGCTGGTGAGTTTGCTGTAGGATTCTGGATACATGGGATTATACTGTGTAGACTTTTTCATCTGACTTCTTTCATTTGGCAGAATTATCCTGAGGTCCACGCATCAGTACTTCCTTCCTTTTCATTGCTGAGTGCTACAGTCATGCGTCACTTAATGACAGGGAGACTTTCTTTTTTTTTTTGAGACGGAGTCTGGCTCTGTTGCCCAGGCTGGAGTGCAGTGGCCGGATCTCAGCTCACTGCAAGCCCCGCCTCCCGGGTTCACGCCATTCTCCTGCCTCAGCCTCCCGAGTAGCTGGGAGTACAGGCGCCCGCCACCTCGCCCGGCTAATTTTTTTTGTATTTTAGTAGAGACGGGGTTTCACCGTGTTAGCCAGGATGGTCTCGATCTCCTGAACTCGTGATTCGCCCGTCTCGGCCTCCCAAAGTGCTGGGATTACAGGCTTGAGCCACCGCGCCCGGCCGACAGGGAGACTTTCTGAAAGATGCATCTGTAGCAGTTTCGCTGTTGTGAGAACATCAGAGGCAACTCACACACACCGGGACAGTAGAGTCTGCGACACACCTAGGCCATTAGTGCAGCGTGTCACTCCTGGGCTGCACACCTGTGCAGCATGTGACTGCACTGAATACTGCAGGCGACTGTAACACAGTGGTATTTGTGTATCTAAACATAGAAAAGGTACAGTAAAATATGGAATAAAAGAAAAAAGTAGGGGATAGTGATGTCAGTGAAACAGCTGACTAGAAGCCCCCAGCACTGGTGTCCCTCACAAAGACCCAGAACAGTAAACAAGCCAGGAAATGGTTTTTCTGTTTTTTTGAGATGGAGTTTCATTCTCATCGCCCAGACTGGAGTGCAATGGTGTGATCTAAGCTCACTGTAATCTGTACCTCCCAGGTTCAAGTGATTCTCATGCCTCAGCCTCCCAAGTAGCTGGGATTACAGGCACCTGCCACCATGCCTGGCTAATTTTTTATTTATTTTTTATTTTTAGTAGGGATGGGGTTTCACCATGTTGGCCAGGCTGGTCTCAAACTCCTGACCTCAGGTGATCTGCCTGCCTTGGCCTCCCAAAGTGCTGGGATTACAGGCGTGAGTCACTGTACCCGGCCACAAGCCATGAAATGTTAATGAAAATCCCCACAGAGAGCTCCAGAACACATCAGAGGAGCCACAGCAACCCTGGCGAGCCCAGAAATTCGTGATAATCACAAAAAGAACATAAAGAAACGCCGGGACCCTGCCACCCCATCCCCTAACCAGGGTCAGCTAGAAGCCAGGAAAATATCTCCCTTCAGTGAGGAGGTAATCAAAAGGACCCCAGCAGCCCCCACCAACACCGTGGACACCCACCACCCTCACCCTTGGGGTCCCCTGCAGTCCTCACAGGCGCGAAGCCCAGGGTGGAGTGAGCTGCCTGGAGGCCACACCGCGGTGCTCCCGCCGGAGAAGGAATCAACACTGTGTCTGCCCCCATGGCCCTCTCGGTGCCCTCCTGGAACTGGAACTACCGTGGAGTGTCTTGTTCCTGGGGGAGCAGCCCCAGCTCCCCTTCACCCCTGAGGCTAACCCGCTGCCCAACCACCCCAGCCCAGTGGCCCCACATCCCCCAGCCAAGCTGCAGGCAGCTGTTACACCTTCTCTGTGGGGCCAAGCAAAGGTGGGACCACTCCACTACCCGCTCTCGCCCCCTCAGGCTGGAGCTAAAGCCATAAACTGCCTCGGGGAAAACAATACCTTGGTTGCTCAGAGCAGTTGTACCTCCTGGAACCCAAGTTGAAGAAGCACTCTGCATCCAGGAAAATGATGCCTGGGCCACCCAGGACAGTCCCGTCCCTCAGGCCTGAGCGGAAGCAACAAACCACCCCAAGGGGAATCGGAGCCCTGGCTGAGCGGAGCAGCTGCACACTCCAGGGCTGAGCTGAGGCAGTGCCCTACATCCCAGAGAAACAGAAGTAGCTGAGCCCAGACATCCCACCCTACAGGCCAAACAACTCAACTGCTTGCTTCCTTGGAGCTGAACTATCCCCCTAGAGTCTAAGGAATCCCCTGGCTAGTCTTCCCATTACGGGGAAAATGAGAATAGAAGAACCCCAACAGCCCTTGAACTGAGGACGTTAAAAACCTACACTGTCCCCACCAGTGTCAC
Source organism: Macaca mulatta (assembly GCF_049350105.2). Lineage (NCBI taxonomy): Eukaryota > Metazoa > Chordata > Mammalia > Primates > Cercopithecidae > Macaca > Macaca mulatta. The sequence goes on from NC_133408.1 coordinate 1,952,102, forward strand.
AAACTCCTACAGCCTAGGCTACTGGGGGTCCACAAGCTGCAGAGACTATGCCACTGCACTGATCTGGAAACAGTCACCATACCCTTCCCAAATGGCTCGCTAAAATCCACTGCAGGTAAAAGCTTTTCTCTATGAAAGCCACTCTAGAAAGTGAAAGAAGCAACTGTTCCACCAGATACACAGACATCAACACGGGGACACAAGAAACAGAAAAGGACAAGGAAATATATCACCAAAGGAACAAAATAACTCTCTACTAACAGGCCCCAGTGAAGAGGAAATCAACTAACTGCCAGAAAAGGTACTCAAAACAATGATCTTAAGGAAACTCAATGAGATACAAGTAGATAAGACAAGTCAACAAAATCAGGAAAACAATTCATTATGTGAACTAGAAATTTAACAAAGAACTGGAAATAATAAAAAGAGCCAAATAGAAATCCCATAGCTGAAGATTTCAAGCAATGAAATAAAAATGACAATAGATAGCTTCAATAGCAGACTTGATCAAGCAGAAAAAAGAATTTCTGAACTTGAAAACTGGTTATTTGAAATTACCCCATCAAAGAGAAAAAGAAATGAGAATGAAAGAGAGTGAAGACAGCCTACAAGGAGTATGTAACACTATTAAGTGAACAAATGTTCATGTAATGGGAATTTCAAAAGTAGAAGAGAAGGAGAAAGGCAAAGAAAACCTATTTAATGAAATAAGAGTTAAAAAATTCCCAAGTCTGGGGAGAGATATGAACACTGACATTTAAGAAGCTCAAAGTCCCAGAGTAGATTCAACCCCAAAATGTCCTCTTACAGGCACATTATAGTCAAACTTTCAAGTAAAAGAAATAATCTAAAAATGTCAAGAGAAAATCAAGTCACATATAAGGGAATCCTCATTAGACTGACATAAGATTAGTTATGTTCATTCTCTCCTGCCCTGTAATGGTGCACATGCCTGTGGTCACAGCTACTTGGGAGGCTGTAATGGGCAGGAGAGAATGAGATAAGATATTACAGGGCGGGAGAGAATGAGATAATATATTCAAAGTGCTGAAAGAAAAAAAAAGTCAGTCAAGAATACTATACTATATATTCTTCAGAAATGAGAGAGAAACAAAATATTTCCCAGAAAAGCAAAAATTGAGGGAAATCATCACCATTAGACTGATCTCACGAGAAATGCTCAAGGGAATCCTACATCTGGAAGTGAAAACGTGACAATCACTATCATGAAAACACACAAAAGTATAAAACTCACTGGTAAAGCAGATATACAAAAGAGAAAGAGAAAAGAATGAAACCCCATCACTACAAGAAACCACCCAACCTCAGTGATTAATAATGAGAAGGAAGAAAGGAACAAAGAAACAAAGGATCTACAAAACAATCAGAAAACAATTAACAAAAGTATAAAATAAACCCTCACCTACCAATAATAATCCTGAAGGTAAATGGATGAAATTCCCCACTTAAAAGACACAGACTTGCTGAATGGATTTTTTTTTTAAATGACCTAACTATATACTGCCTGTTAGAAACTCACTTCACCTATAAATACACATACAGACTGAAAGGAAAGGGATGTAAAAAGATATTTCATCAACCCAAAGTGAGCAATAGTAGCTATATTTCTATCAGATAAAACAGACTTTAAGTCAGAAACTAAAAAGAGATGAAGGTCATTATATAATGATAAAGGGACTGACTCCGCAAGAAGATATAACAATTGTAAATATATATGCACCCAACACCAGATCACCCAGATATATAAAGCGAATATTATTAGATCTAAAGAGAGAGAGAGACTCCAATATACTAACAGTTGGGGTCTTCAACATCACACTGTCAGCCTTCGCCATATCATCAGATAGAAAATCAACAAATAAGCATTGGATTTAAACTATGGTTTAGACCAAACGGACCTAACAGGCATTTACAGACCATTTCATCCAACAGCTGCACAGAATATACATTTTTTCCTCAGCACATGGAACATTCTCCAGGATAGACCACATGTTAGGCCACAAAACAAGTCTCAACAAATTTAAAATAATTGAAATACCAAGTTTCTTCCTCTCCTCTCCTATCCTTTCCACTCCCTTCCTTTCTTTTCTTTCTTTCTTTCTTTCTTTATTTATTTTGAGACGGAGTCTCGCTGTGTCGCCCAGGCTGGAGTGCAGTGGCCGGATCTCAGCTCACTGCAAGCTCCGCCTCCCAGGTTTATGCCATTCTCCTGCCTCAGCCTCCTGAGTAGCTAGGACTACAGGCGCCCACCACCTCACCCGGCTAGTTTTTTGTGTTTTTTAGTAGAGACGGGGTTTCACCGTGTTAGCCAGGATGGTCTCCATCTCCTGACCTCGTGATCCGCCCATCTTGGCCTCCCAAAGTGCTGGGATTACAGGCTTGAGCCACCGCACCCAGCCTCTTTTCTTTATTTTTAAGAGATGAGGTCCCACTCTGTTGCCCAGGCTGGAGTGCAGTGGCATGATCACAGTTCACGAAGCCTCAAACTCATGGACTCAAGTGATCCTCCCTCCTCAGCCTCCCAAGTAGCTGTGACCACAGGCATGTGCACCACATCTAGCCAATTAAAAAAAAATTCTTGTAGAGGTACAGTCTTGCTTTGGTGCCCGGGCTGGTTATGAGCTCCTGGGCTTCAAGCAATCCTGCCTTGGCCTCCCAAAGTGCTGGGATCACAGGCATGAGCCACCGCACCCGGCCCCAGCTAGACTTTAAAATTTTAGCCATGCTAGTGTGAATGTCGTGGTGTCTCATCTCTGGTTTGATTTGCATTTCCCTGATGAATAATGATGTGCAGATCCACACTGATCTTTGATCTCATTTCCAACATCTGGTGAGCTACTTTGAGGAAAACAGGTAAAAACTGAGATGAGAAGAGCATAGGGAGGAGTGTCCATTGGGGGAAGAGTTGAACCTTGGAGTTGATTTGTCATCCTGTTCTTAGCCACCTCAGAGTCTCTGGGAATCCCAAGGTGCAGTGCCTGCCAGGGTCTCACATGACATAGGGGTGCCCCAACCCCACCCACCCACCTGCCGACCGACGGCTTCCTGACCAAGCCCAGTGGGTTAAAAGAGGATGGTGGATGAAGGGGATGTTTCCAAGAGGGCACTTTGATAATGTCTCTCTGGTCCAAGTGGCCGACTGGGAGAGCCATAGAGGATGCCGTAGAGGATGTGTGGGAGGAGGGTCACTGTGTGGGTCCCCTCAATGGGGACGGTGTGGGTCATGTCACCCTCGCTGTGGGCCCTGGGGACCCTCCTCTCGGGCTGCTCAGACCCACCCCCTGCCAGGTCCCAGGTGGGGCCGATGAGGCCATTCCACTGCCACACAACATCTGCATCAGAGACTAAAGTAACACAGCTCGAGGCGGGACGGGCTGGCTCTGCCCAGTGCACCATGTAACAGCACGGACAAAACTACACAAATCCCGGCCGGCACGGTGGCTCACTCCTGTGATCCCAGCACTGTTCGAGGCCGCGGTGGGAGGATCACTTGAGGTCAGGAGTTCCAGACCTGCCTGGCCAACCTGGTGAAACCCCATCTCCACTAAAAGTACAAAAATTAGCAGGACGTGGTGACACGTGCCTGTGATCCCAGCTACTCGGGAGGCTGAAGCAACAGAATCACTTGAACCAGGAAGGCGGAGGTTGCAGTGAGCAGAGATCACGCCACTGCATTCCAGCCTGGGCGACAGAGCAAGACTCCATCTCGAAAAAAGAAAAAAAAACAAAAAACAAAAAACTATGCAAATCCCCATTAAACACAAGCAGCTGAGTCTGCTTTGCACTCCGTGTCAAGGTCAGGCTGCCTCTGGGGACCCAAAGAGACACGGATCCATCGAGGGGTTTGCTTCCAAGAGAGGCCAGGTCCATCACAACGTTAAAGCCACATTTTCTTAATCCAGTCTGTCACTGATGGACATTTGGGTTGATTCCAAGTCTTTGCTATTGTGAATAGTGCCGCAATAAACATACATGTGCATGTGTCTTTATAGCAGCATGATTTATAATCCTTTGGGTACATACCCAGTAATGGGATGGCTGGGTAATATGGTACTTCTAGTTCTAGATCCTTGAGGAATCGCCATACTGTTTTCCATAATGGTTGAACTAGTTTACAATCCCACCAACAGGGCAAAAGTGTTCCTATGTAAATGACGAGTTGATGGGTGCAGCACGCCAACATGACACAAGTATACGTATGTAACAAACCTGCACGTTATGCACATGTACCCTAGAACTAAAAGTATAATAATAAAATAAATAAATAAATAAATAAACCCCAGAATTAAGTAACAAAAAACAAAACAAAACAAAACAAAAACAAAAAAAAACGTTAAAGCCTGACCCACCATGGAGCCTTCTTGTCAATAACTTTCTTTCCTTTCTTTTAAATGCCAGTGGAAACATCTGTGTCTCTCCCGACACTTTGCCTGATGTGGACAGTTTCCAGGTACTTGAGGCTGCTGACCCAGTCACTCCCTGCCCTGGAAGGAGATACTGCTGAAGGATGTTAGGTCCTTTCCTTAAGATGTGCAGGTATTTAATTGTGCGAAAGCATGCAGTGATTGCTTCTCTGTGAGGTCTTTATGGAGGACTATGGTCTTGGCAATTCTGGGGTCTAGGGAGAAACGAGTTGGGCTCAGCCTCTTCCTCTCACCCCACGTCTGCTGCCCAGCCATGCTGGAGGTATCTGCCATGTCTGCCACAAGCTCAGAGAGGAGAATTAGAGAGCCACAGTAGAGGATGCAGGGATCTTGAGCAAAGCCATGTCCTCTTCAGCAAACAGCTCTCCTCTCCTCCCTCCGTGGAAATAGCTCTCAGACTGGTCGCGAATCCGAGGTTGACCAAGGAGCTGTTTGGGGGAACACCAGGTGTCTTGGATGATTTGTGTTGGGAGGTTGCGTGATTTATAAAGGAAAGGGGTCTATTTGGCACACAGTTCTGCAGGCTGTACAAGAACTATGGCACCAGCATCTGCTTCTAGTGAGGCCTCAGGAAGTGTCTACTCATGGCAGAAGGTGATGGGAGCAGGTGCGTGCAGACCATATGGTGAGAGAGGGAGCAAGAGAGAGCGGGCAAAGGAGGTGCCAAGCATTTTAAACAATCGGTTCTTGTGAGAAGGAATAAAGCATGAAAGCATTCATGACCACGAGGACAGCACTAAGCACTCACGACCCAGGCACCTTCTGTCAGGTCCCACCTCCAACATTGGGGTTCAAAATTTCAACACGAAGTTGGGGAGACAAATGTCTGAATTATAGCACCAGGCAAGTGCCATCGCAATGAGGGTTACAGGCTGGCACTTCCAGCAGCCCCCAACATCAGGAGGAGGCAGTGTCAGGAGACCAGGCTTGAGAGGGTCTCCAGGTGCACGTGCAGGTGCTCTGCCATCTCCACGTGACCTGCAGACGGAGGAAGAGAGGTTCCCACCTTGGGCAGGTGGCTCAGCTGAACATGACGCTCAGCGTGTATAATTGGGATTTGCATAGTTTTTTTTTTGAAACGAAGTCTCCCTCTGTTGCCCAGGCTGGAGTGCAGTGGTCCAATCCCGGCTTACTGCAACCTCTGCCTCCCGCCTCCTGGGTTCAAGTGATTCTCCTGCCTCAGCCTCCCAAGTAGCTGGGATTACAGGATGGATCCTGGTGCATCACAGGCAGTCCTGGAGAAAGTGGAGCTGGGGTCCTCCTGGAGGGAGACCCGTGAGTGTTGGAGTGGTCCACATCCAGGCAGGGGCGGCCTGCAGATGGGATGGGGGACAAGACCATGACTCCAGCCCCACGGGAGTCTGAGGAAGGAACACATAGGTGACTGGGAGGGGCCAAGTTCAGTCCACGCTGTGTGATTGCCAGCTCCTCCCCAGACTGTCCCAGGAATTGCTCCAGGGGCCATGGCAGCCCGGAGGGAACAAGGCATAGCATGGGCAACAGGCCCCTCTGTCCGCCAGGAGCAGCCAGGGCCATGGGGGCCTGGGACAGGGTCGCGCTGGTTCCTCCATCCTGGGGGGGCTGGAGTCACCCTTGCTCTGGACATGGACCTGCATTCCCTGCCTGACTCCCCGCTGGGAGCTTCTGGCAGCTCCTTCGATGCCAGCAGAATTGACCCCCGGGCTCGCGGGGAGGATTCAGAATCAGGTGGGCTTGCTGGCTTCCCAGAGGCCCAGCGTGCAGCCGGCTGGGGAAAGCACAGGGTGCTGGGTGGTGGAAACTCGACTTGGATGACCCACTCAGGGCCAGAGCTGTCCCAGCCAGGGAGCCCGACCTCGCTGCTTTCAGAAGTTTTAGCCGAGGGAGTGAGGACTCTACCAGGAGACATGTTAGGTCCCCACAGTTGAAAGCTGAGGGTGACCGTGAGGGTTCTGGGAAGTGCGTCCTGCTGGGGGAAGGTCCCTGCGGACGTTACTGTGGTTCCCAGGTGACCAACCCTCACGATCAGGGTGCTGCCCTCTTGCCTACATTCTGGGGGGAGCCCCCTAACCAGATCCCTTAGTGGGGATGGTGTGGGTCACCTCTCTCTTCAATAAACCCTTATCTGCAAAGCCTTGAGAGGCTGCAGACGCTGCCCCCCTTGTGAGGGCCCAGCCGCAGGAGCACAGCTCAGAATACTGTTCCTGCTCCAGGGGCCCATGTGCAGCTCGCCGACCTGATCCCGCCCTCCCCCGCTCGCCACAGCCATAGTTAGGGCGCTCTGAGCGAGTGAACTTTAGGGTACATCCCAGGATGCCAGATGCTGAGAAGGGAGATTGCTGGGACTGGGAGAGGAATGGGCATCATCTGGAGTCCCGGACTGGGGCTGGGGGTAATTTTCTGCTCCCCCAGTAAGAGAAGGGCTGACCTAGTCTGGTGGGAGTATCTGGGAAGAAGTGAACAGTGCTGTGCAGTCAGCGGGTGGCTGTTGTCACTTTGGTCAGACTCTCTTCCTATGCTAGGGGAATTCTCACGGTCTGGAGGCGGAAGCCCAGGCAAGCCAGCGGGAGGCAGGCAGGCAGGGCTCCCCTGTACCTCAGGCCCAGTACCAGCCCCTTCCACGCTGCTGCAGGCTGCTCTGGGTGTGCCTGTCAGGATGAGGGGGTTCCCTGAAGCCCTGGCTCCACCCTGAAAGCCCATGCAGCTCCTTGCCATGAGCAGAGGGATTTGTGTCAAAATACTGCTTCGGATTGCATATCCATGAGCGAGACCAGCACTCCAGGCCATGAGCTGAGCGTGTCCTGCGGGTCTGTGTGCTTGCTGGAAAACTGCCAGAAATGGCTCCAGGGTAAGAAATAAAACGTTGTGTGTTCATTTTCCCCAACTGGGGTTTTGTTTTCTCCACAGAGAACCACGGATTATAGAAGTGATGCTGACAACAAACCAATCTTTGATGTCTACCTGGAAGATGCAAAAAGACAGCAGGTGGGTGAGGCACAGCGGCTCATGCCTGGAATCCCGCACTTTGGGAGGCTGAGGCGGGCTGATTACCTAAGGTTGGGAGGTCAAGACCAGCCTGACCAACATGGAGAAACCCCGTCTCCACTAAAAATACAAAATTAGGTGGGTGTGGAGGCGCATGCTTGTAATCCCAGTTACTCGGGAGGCTGAGGCAGGAAAATCACTTGAACTTGAGAGGCGGAGGTTGCGGTGAGCTGAGGTCATGCCATTGCACTGCAGCCTGGGCCACAAGAGCGAAAGTCTGTCTGAAAAATAAATAAATAAAAAGACAGCAGGTGATGTGGTTTGGACCTGTGTCCCCTCCGCCCAAATCTCACCTCGAATTGTAATCCCCCACGTTGGAGGAGGGGCCTGGTGGGAGGGGATTGGATCATGGTGGTGGTCCTTCACGAGTGGGTTAGCGCCAGTTTCTTGGTGCTGTTCTCATGATGGTGAGTGAGTCATCGTGAGATCTGGCCGTCTGAAAGTGTGCGGCACCCCCTCTTTTTCTCTCTCTCCTGCTCCCGCCATTGAGACGCCTCACACTCCCTTCCTTCCACCATGGCTGAAGGTTTCCTGAGGCCTCCCTAGAAGCGGAAGCCGCACTGCTTCCTGTACAGCCTGCAGAACCGTGAGCCAATCAAACCTCTTTTCTTTATAAAGTGCCCAGACTCAGGTATGTCTTTTTTTTTTTTTTTTTTTTTTTTTTTTTGAGATGGAGTCTTGCTCTGTCACCCAGGCTGGAGAGCAGTGGCGCGATCTCAGCTCACTGCAAGCTCCACCTCCCGGGTTCACGCCATTTTCCTGCCTCAGCCTCCCAAATAGCTGGGACTACAGGCGCCCGCCACCACGCCCAGCTAATTTTTTGTATTTTTAGTAGAGATGGGGTTTCACTGTGTTAGCTAGGATGGTCTTGATCTCCTGACCTCATGATCCACCCGCCTCGGCCTCCCAAAGTGCTGGGATTACACGCGTGAGCCACCGCGCCCGGCCCTCAGGTATGTCTTTACAGCAGTGTAAGAACAGACGAATGCACCAGGTCTTCAGGACAAGCCCGATTTTGTTGGTTACGAGATGCATGTTTTTCATTCTAGCCCCCAGAGACCTGGATACATTGCACAGGTGTGACAGCAGGTGGCAGTGTGGAGCAGCGGTGTGACACCTGCAAGGCCCTCTGTGGACACCACACAAGGGCAGTCCCCGCGTCCCGGAGCCTGTGCAGTGTGACGGCTGTAGGTACCTCTCCAGCCAGCACTCCACCCGTGGAATTACAGCCTACCGAAGCATCTCTGCTGCATTCGTCAGCTTGATAAATGTCCGAGAAATGAGCCAAGACTAGGGACCATCTCTTCCAGCAGCTTCTCACCATCGCAGCTTCTCACCATCGCACACACTTTGCAGGGCCGAGGGCTCTTCCTGGCCCATATCTAGCACCTAGATTTTTTTTCACTTATGTGTTGAATATTTCATGGGTTCTTCTCCCCCAGAGGCCTCAGAGCACTCCCAGAATTGGAATGGAAATACACAGTGTGTCCTTGTCAGCTGTCCAGGCCGCCGCGTTCAAAGGGCAGGACATAGCAACTTCCGCTCAAATTAGAATGATCTGTCTTGTCAAGCGGAAGATGGTTGTTGGGACTTTGTGTTTTTAAAGTATTGCCTTAAAAAGCAAGATTAAATGAACACATGAACGCTTGTGCAGTACGGCAGGAAAATCCCGGGGGTCTGCCTGGACTGCTTGCCCCAACCCTCTCTACATGTGGGTTCTGCTGCAACATTGAGGAGAGAGCAGGGGGTACTCATCTCCAGGCCATCAGCAAAGATGTCAGACTGTGCTTGTCCCACAGGCCTGGCCGGCAACAGCAGGGTCTCCCCCGAATGGGGCTTGCCAGCCTCACTGCTGCATGTGGCTCTGGGAAGGCCTGTGGGAGCCTGCTGGTCCCCATGGCCTGGCAAGCACCTGCCCAGGTAGGCTGAAGTGCCCCCAGGCCCTGTGGCTAGAGGAAGCCTGCTGGCGCCTAGGAGATCTGGGAGAGGAGAACTGGACAGCTCACCCACCATGGCCAGCATGAAAGGCAGCTAGTAAGTCCCCCTGCACTGTCAGCCTCTGCTCAGAAGTCTCTGGAGTGATGTCCAGGTACTGAGGGAGTACACTGATGCTGCACTGATGCTCAGCCAGGAGCAACTGGAGCAGAAAGCAGCAGTCATGGGAAGATGCCTCAGATCACACACATGCACAGACACACACATGCACATACACATGCACACACATGCACATGTACATACATGCACACACATGTACAGACACACATGCACACATACAGATGGACACATGCACACACACACATACACACACATGCACATACACATGCACACACATGCACATGTACACACACATGCACAGACACACAATGCACACATACAGATGGACACATGCACACACACATGCACAAGCGCACATGCACACACATGCACAGACACACACATGCACACACACATGCACAGACCCATAGACATGCACACATGCAAATGGACACATGCACAGATGGACATGCACAGACACACACGTATATGCGTGCACACATGCACAGACATGCACACGCACACATGTACAGACACATGCACACAGGAGCGACTGAAACTCACAATAAAGCAGGAACAAGTCTAAGGTTCCATAGACGTAGCTCTCGTCTAGCAGACGCTGACCAACTCTCCCATTAAAAACAACAACACAAGCTAGAAAAAACTATCTTAAAATGTCTGTTCAAAATCAATGGAGAATTCCTAAAGCAGTGAAGATTTGGGGGGCCAAGGTCTGAAAGAAGGGAAAAGTAAAGATGATGGGCCGACGCTTGGGGCAGCGTGGATCCGGGCTGACCAATCACTGGGGAAGCAAAAGCCGAGGTGAGCCATGGGAGCTGGCCTCGGCTCTCAGCACTCATGGGGCCAAAGGAAACGAAAGAGGGGCCCTGAGAAGCCGAGAAGCCCCTCAGCTGTTGGTGGGAACCCTGAAGGGGAACCAGCCTGACCTGACCCTCCCAGAGTCTGCCGCTGGGTCGCAGGGGTCTCCCTCCCTGGGTGGCCACAGGAGCAAGTGCCACTCGGCTCCCTGGAGACGGCACCACTGGTGGCCTGAGATGGCCTCTGAGACCTGTCCTATGAATGTCTGTCACTCAACCAAAAATGCCAAGGGCTACAAGATGAAAATCAACCACAAAAGGTGAAGGAGAAGAAGCAACGCAGAGAAGCTACAGAGGGGTGGGGGCAGGGGAATGGAGGGAGGTGACCCCGGGCAGGCAGGGGAGTGGAGAGGGTGACCCCGGGCAGGCAGGGGAGTAGAGGGAGGCGACCCCGGGTGGGCAGGGGAGTGGAGGGAGGCGACCCCGGGCGGGCAGGGGAGTGGAGGGAGGTGACCCCGGACGGGCAGGGGAGCGGCCACCCAGAGACCTGCGCCCATGATGAGGGGCTCATAGGGTGGAAGGGAAATGACCCCCCAGGTGGGGTGGGAGCTTGGGGATAAAGGAAGGAACGCAGAGCCGGGAAGCGGGAGTGAATACACAGACACACACATGGTAGAAAATAATGATAATGTGCCCAGCACAGGGGCTCACACCTGCAATTCCAACATTTTAGGAGGCAGAGGCAGGAGGATCACTTGAGCCCAGGAGTTTGAGACCAGCCTGGGCAACACAGCGAGACACTGTCTCTACCAAAAATTTTTAAAAATTAGGCTGGCATGGTCGTGTATGCCTGTAGTCCTGGCTACTAGGGAGGCTGAGGTGGGAGGATTGCTGGAGCCTGGGAGTTGGAGGCTGCAGTGAGCTGTGATGGTGCCACTGCACTCCAGCCTGGGTGACAGAGCAAGACCCTGAAAAAAATGAAAAAGAAAATAATAACAATAGTGATTTCCAGAGTTTGACACGTAAGTAGAGTTAAAATACGTAAGAACAACAGAACAAAGGGTAGGAATGGAATAAAGGGGGAATCTAAATATTTGGTGGTCTGGTAAGAGATGGCAGGAAGAATTTACGCTGGACTTTAACATGGATAACTACTGAATGAACAGTAACTTATAACTGGCAGGCTAGGAGAGGATAAACATGGAATAAAAAATAATTGATCTGAAAGAAGCCACAAGAAGAGAGAAGAAGGAACAGGGAACAGGTAGGAAAAACAGAAAACAATTCATAATGCCAGAATTCAAACCCAGATAATGAAATCAAAATAAAAGAACCAGAACGTTCAATTCAAACATAAAGGTGGTCAGACTGGATCCTGCAGGAGACAAGCCCTCAATGTAAGGCCACAGAAGGATAAATGGAGAGGGAGGTCTGGAAAGCTGGGGTGGCAGCATTAACACCAAGCAGAGGAACCACAGGCAAGGGGCTCAGCAGACCGGGGTCAGCTGGCGGCATGGGCCCCAGCCCACGGGAACATGCCAGCCTCAAACTACAGAAAACAAAGTTGCAGAGTCCAAGAGAGAAGCAGAGAAATCCACAATCATATAGAGAAATTTAAAACATCTCCTGGTCACCAATAAAGCATGTGTATTAGTCCCTTTTCATGCCACTGACAAAGACATACCTGAGATTGGGAAGAAAAAAGGTTTAATTGGACTTACAGTTCCACATGGCTGGGGAGGCCTCAGAATCATGGCAGCAGCAAGAGAAAATGCGGAAGAAGGAAAAGCAAAAACCCCTGATAAACCCATCAGATCTCGTGAGTCTTATTCACTCTCACGAGAATAGCACGGGAAAGACTGGCCACTATGATTCAATTACCTCCCCCTGGGTCCCTCCCACAACACGTGGGAATTCGGGGAGATACAATTCAAGTTGAGATTTAGGTGTGGACACAGCCAACCCATATCCGCATGCAAGGAAAATACTAGCAAGCGTAGGCACGATTGGAATCAATCACCTCACTGACGTTTAAATCAATGCGCACGGCAGGCGTATCCCAGGGCTGAGCAGCCATCAGTGCTTAAACGATGGGGCCATGGGGCGACGGGGCTGTGGGGTGACGGGGCCATGGGGTGCTGCTGGGCGTAAACCTAGGCGTCACAGTGTTAACGGTGGAGGGTGTACAGGTTCCTGGCGCCTTCAACAAAGAATTGGACAAAATGCACAAAGCAACGAATGAAGGAACTGATTGAAAACGAAAGCACCTGCCACAGTGTGGGAGCCGCGGCCAAGCATAGGGGCTCAAGGGCCCCCATTACAGAATTTCTGGGAGTTTAAATACCATCTAGGGGATTCCATTGGCTTCTTGGGGGTACGCCCTATGTAACTGGAGAGGATGAAGTGAAGTTACAAAGTCATTTACTTGGCCCACACCCTATGGAGAGGGTATTTCCTGTCTTAGCTGAAGTGTGAACTGCCTTATGCTCCCTGCCTCCAGACCCAATTTTCCTGCCTTAACAGATGCAGGTTTCCCTGTCAGCCTGCCCTGCACTCCTGCACTCCTATCTGATCTCCGGGTGTTATCTTTAAATCACTGTCAGATTCGTGTAGTGATTTCTGTAAGTTTAGATTTTTGCGCCCTTGTTCCCAAGCAAAGTTGGCTGATGATTTTCTTGCGCTATTGACGGGGACCCCGTGTGACCTCAACCAGGCCCTATGGATGGGTGGCCATGGGCGGTCCACAGTTGACTGACAGAAATGTGGACGCATAGTTTTCTTCTATTTCAAGCACTGTCATCGTGAGCATCCTTGTGCATGTGTGTGTTGTACGTCCACGTGGTGTGTTGTGTGTGTGTTACTGGGAATTCTGTGTTTGGATGGATTTTTTTTTTTTTTATTTTTTAGACTGAGTCTCACTCTGTCGCCCAGGCTAGAGTGCAGTGGTGAGATCTCGGCTCACTGCAAGTTCTGCCTCCCGGGTTCATGCCATTCTCCTGCCTCAGCCTCCCAAGTAGCTGGGACTACCGGCGCCTGCCACAATGCCAGGCTGATTTTTTGTATTTTGAGTAGAGACGGGATTTCACCGTGTTAGCGAGGAAGGTGGATGGGTTTTTTAACCGACGAGATCCACAGAGCCAGAGCTCTGAAACAGCTATCTGGTTCTTGTGACAGTGAGCAAAGAATTGCAAACACCAATGTAAGCTTAAAGCAAGGTTGATTGAAATTTGCAGTAATACTCTCTCAGAGGGTGTGCAGGCTGATTTCTGTGAAGTGATGTCAGTACCTGGTTACAGAGTTCAAGGTGCTTCTGTGGGGTGTGTGAGGAGGAGCTGAGGTTTGGGCTGTGTCTGAGCGACAGAGTGATGTCATTTGATTGGCAGTTTATGATGATATAGCTAAAATTAAACTGTGCATATTTTTACCCATACTTCATTAAGAAAAGCCCAGTGCGGGGGGACCACATGTAAACGTTATTACAGTTTTAGGTTACTGGGCATATGCTGCTTTAGGGCAATTTCCACCTATGCCCTGGTTTCCCCTTCCACAGGACATGCTGGCCACAGGTTTTACTTCAAACTCCGGCCCTCAAGGTGGAGTTAGGGCAGAGTGTTGTATGTGTGTGTGGTTTGTGCATAGTGTGTGTCTATGTGGAGTGTTGTATCTGTGTGTGTCTATGTGTAGTGTATCTCTGTGTGTGTCCATATGGAGTGTTGTGTGTACCTGTGTATCTGTGTGTGTGCCTATGTGGAGTGTTGTGTGTCTATGTGTACTATGTGTGTGTATCTGTGTGTGTGTCCATATGGAGTGTTGTGTGTACCTGTGTATCTGTGTGTGTGCCTATGTGGTGTTGTGTCTGTGTGTACTGTGTGTGTGTATCTGTGTGTGTCCATATGGAGTGTTGTGTGTACCTGTGTATCTGTGTGTGTGCCTATGTGGAGTGTTGTGTGTCTATGTGTACTGTGTGTGTGTATCTGTGTGTGTCCACATGGAGTGTTGTGTGTATCTGTGTGTGTGTCCACATGGAGTGTTGTATCTGTGTGTGTGTGCCCGCGCATGCAAGGGTTTCTCGGGCAGGGCCTGGGAGGCGCGTCCCAGGCTTGGCGCGCATCTGCCCCGGGGTCCCCACGTGGCCCGGCCCTATCACGGCCTGGAAATGCCCCAGCACCTCCCGCGCGGGCGGGACATCGGAATTTCCCAAACTTCAAGCCGGGCGCCGTCCCCTGTGCGAAACCCCCGCTCCCTGCGAGTGGAAGCCGCCGCCTCGCCCGCGGTGGGTGCCCCGGGACCCCTGCCGCCCCCGCCCCGCCTCTCCCGCAGGCGCGCGCTTCCCCAGCACCGAGGCTCCCTGCACCCGGGCGGTGCTCAGCACGAAGCCCGACCGCCCCAGACCTCTCAGGCCCTACGCCGTGGCAGTGTCCCGTGCCAGGGCGACCTCCCCGAGGTCCCCCACAGAGTCTTGGGAGAGGACCCCCGGGTTTGCCCTGGGGCAGGAGCCTGCGGAAGGGGCGGGCCCGAGGCGGAGGTGGGGGGCGGGGTGTCTCAGGCTCTGCCCCGCTCCTCCTGTCTCCGCCCCGCCCCCTCCCGTCTCCGCCCCGCCCCAGCCCCGCCCTCTCGTGTCTCCGCCCCGCCCCAGCCCCGCCCTCTCGTGTCTCCGCCCCGCCCCCTCCTGGCCCCGCCCCGCGCCCTCCCGTCTCCGCCCCGCCACAGCCCCGCCCTCTCGTGTCTCCGCCCCGCCCCCTCCTGGCCCCGCCCCGCGCCCCTCCCTGGGCCCTTTTCCGTCCTAGGTCCACTGGCTGCCGCCGCTGCCGACCGGAGCCCTCCCCGCGGTCCCTGCGCCCCTCGCGCTCCCGTGGCGGGCACGGAGCTCTCGGCAGCCGCGTCCCCGCCCTCCCCGCCGGCTCCAGAGCGAGGGCTGCTGCGGGCCGCGGGCACCGGGCTTGGCCCGGAACCTCAGAGGCGGCCGGGGCCGAGAGGGAGGGAAACCCGGGAACGGGCGGCCGCGCGCTCTGCGGGGTCTGGGCTCGGCCACGCCCTCGGGCCTCCTTCCCCGACGCGGGGTCGCACCCGGACCCGGAGCGGCCCCCGTGGTTCCGCCTGGTCCAGGACGCTGAGCCCCCTTCTGTCTCCCCCGCTTTCCTACCAGTGCGGGAAGCGGAACGAGGACTTTTTCGAGAAGACCGGTGTCTGCGCTTCCCACCGGGCAGGTTGGACCTGAAGACTCGTCGGTCCCCAGAGAACGCGCGGCACCGTGACCGACACGCGGCTGTCCCGCCTTAGAAGGCGGCCCGGCCCGCGCGGGACCCGCAACCTGGGGACCTTCCCCGCGCGCCGGAGGGGTCTGGGTGGAGCGGGAAAATTACAAATAAAAAAAGAAAAGGCGAGAAAGGAAGAAGTCCGCTGGAGAACTCCGTGCGAAGGCCCCGCTCCCACACGTCCCCGGCCTCAAGGGGAGACGAGGAAGACAGCGGCCCAGCCTGGGCCTGGGAGTATCGTGACCCATTAAAGAACTAAACGTGGTGTTACAAATAGGTGGACCAGACACCATCAGAATTGTTTGTTTTTAGATGGAGTCTCACTCTGTGGCCAGCCTGGAATGCAGTGGCGCGATCGGGGATCACTGCAACCTCCACCTCCCGGGTTCAAGCGATTCTCCTGCCTCAGCCTCCTGCAGCCTCCTGTGTAGCTGGGAACAGGCACGTGCCACGACGCCTACCTAATGTTTGTATTTTTAGCAGAGACGGGGTTTCATCATGTTGGCCAGGCGGGTCTCAAACTCCTGACCTCAGGTGATCCACCCGCCACAGCCTCCCAAAGTGCTGGAATTAAAGGTGTGAGCCACTGCACCCTACCACACCGTCAGGATTGAGGAGGCAGATATGAGAAACATCTTAGGAATAAAAAAGAATAAATGAATTTGAAAACAATGAATAGGCTAAGCAGCAAATTAGATGCAAATACATATAAAATTAGTGAACTGGAAGATATATTTGAAGAAGTCACCCAGAATGCAGCACAGACAAAGGGTGAAAAACAAGTTTTCTTTAGTGGTTGGCATTGTGATGGAGTAAAATGGCCCCACATGGCCTAACTGGGGCTCTGGGGGGAGGGGGGGAAGTGTATTAAATGGGTCAAGGTAATAGGGAAGAGATGTGAATGGAAAGGTACCATTCCTCAGACTCTGAAGCTTCAGAGAATCTAAGCAGTGTGTTTGAAGAAAGCCACATCTGGATACATCTGTTGTACTGGAGATTCTCAAAGACAAAGAGATTATAAAAGCACCTGGAGAGAAGAATGAGTAGCTGTTAAACAGCACTGAAACCAACACCTAAACAGCAATAGGGGAAACCGTGAGAAGCAGTTTGATTCTCCTTATGAGAATCTAATAGCCTGATGATCTGAGATGGAACAGTTTTGTCCTGAAATCCTGAAACCATAGCCCCGTGCCACCCCTCATCTGTGGAAAAATTGTCTTCCATGAGACTGGTTCCTGGTGCCAAAAAGGTTGGGGACCATTGCTTCATAGCACCTAAAATTACATTATGTTTTTGTTGACAGAGTTTTCTAGAGGGATCTGCAGGAAACTGTTACTATTTATTGCATGGGGAGGGAAGCTTGGGGTGATTAGAATTCTTTATTTCTCCTGTGTTGATTGCACTTTCTACATTGTATGTATGTACCTTTAATATTTTATAAATATGTGTTTTTCAGAAGGGACATGCTGACATAGGACACAGGAAGATTTAAAATAAAGTGAAAGAAAATATATATTAAACCAATATTACCCATTAGAAAGGTGCTGAATTGCTATGACTGTCCCATGAAATAGACTTAAAAGCAAAAAGCATCGTGAACGTTAAAGATGTTAAGAGGAAAAAAAAAAAAAACTCATTCATTTTTCTTAAAAAAAAAAAAAAATGTTAAGAGGAATGACTCACCAGCAGGACAAAAACTGTGATGGACAAAAACTGTGGACATGAGGAATGACTGTGATGAATCCATATGCACCTAAGAACATGGCCTCCAAACACAGAAAGCAAACACTAATGGAACTGTGAGTCCACAAGAAGTTGTGTATATCTATTTCACTGACAAGACAATAACAACAAAAATTAGGATACCAAAGAATGAGTTGAGTCTGTTTGTATTAATTTGAAAAGATCTCTTCAATGTATTATTTATTCAATATGCCAAGATGCAGAGCAGTATTGCATAGTGTAATCTCATTGATGTGTTAAAAGTATACATGTGCACAGGTGTGCACACAGGCATGCACGTGCACACACACACACACACACATGCCATTTGGTTCTGCACATACATGTTCTGCAAGGTTCCAGTGGGGAATGGAACCAGAGTTTGTAGGGATGGGGAAACAGAAACTTGTATCTCAAATTTTACTTCCCTTATGTTTAAATTTTGTCATGCACATGTATTCGTATTATACCATTTTTTTTAAAAAAAAGGAAAAGAAAAAGTCAGTTTAAAAAATCTGAGTAACTGTCCCTGCAAAAGGCATCCAGCTGGTTTCCCAAGTGCTGTCAAGTCAAATTGGTGACAGAAATAATCACCACAGTCTATTTTCAATGGAGAGAAGGAACACAGTTTTTGAACATTAGTCTATTTACTTTGAAAACTGAAATGTGTATCAAGATATGACAAACCTTACAGTGGGGAGAAGTTTGTGCGAATTCTGTACCACTTCCATTTAAAAACTTCTTTATCTCTAATTTTCACAGCCTGGTCTTACCTTTCCAAGTTTGGTGGTGTGAGTTAAGATAAAGGGATCCTTAGACCCTATTGTTGTCAGTGGAACTGGTGCACACCACCCCTGCTTGCAGTGAGTCACACAGAGTTTCCCCACTGCAGGGTACAGAGACTCACGCCGTTTTGGTTTTGGAAAGGAGGCACCTGCCCTTGTTACCAGGTACCTTCTCTGAGGGCCACGACTCCCTCCCCAGAGCCGCGCCCACCATACTCTCCAGAAAAATACCAGGGGTTTACCAAAGACCGTGCAGAGTCAGAAGCCTTGGTAACCTCACGTCTGTGTGGAGTACCCAGGAGGTCCTCAGGGCCCCTCCTGCTTGCTCTGTACAAGGTCACGGTCCTTCCCAGGGGCTCCTGCTGTCCCTAACCACATAACGTTGACCCCTAAAGCAGCTGAGGGACTTGCTCAGTTAAAAAGGCTGGGCTGGGCCAGGTGCAGTGGCTCACACCTGTAATCCCAGCACTTTGGGAGGCCGAGGCGGGCGAATCACGAGGTCAGGAGATCAAGACCACGGGGAAACCCCGTCTCTACTAAAAATACAAAAAATTAGCTGGGCGCAGTGGCGGGCGCATGTAGTCCTGGCTACTTGGGAGGCTGAGGCAGGAGAATGGCATGAACCCGGGAGGCGGAGCTTGCAGTGAGCTGAGATCCGGCCACTGCACTCCAGCCTGGGCGACAGAGCGAGACTCGGTCTCAAAAAAAAAAAAAAAAAGGCTGGGCTGGGCAGACGGTCCTCTTCCAAGGCGGCCTCCTTCTCACTTGCTTGTCTGATGTACCCCCCACCCTGGGCTCCCTCTCCCCACATGGAAGCCCACCCCCCAGGCCTCTCCATGAGCCTGGGCTCCACCCAGCACGGGTTCTCGGGTAGATGGACTTCCTGTGTGGCAGGAGCTTCTAGACAGCAGGAAGGGGTGGCCATAAGCCAGTTCCCAAGGACAGGTGGCTCTGCTGTGTGCTGCCCATCAGCCCGGCCGTGGGGCGCACTGGACTCGGGGCCCCTTTATGGGATGAGGGCTGTGGCAGCTGTCTCTGGGGAACATACTGGCCACAGTGAATCACGTGCTGGCATGTAGGGTGCACTCACCTTGCTCAAAGCCCCAGTGACACATCCCAGAATATCGCTCCAAGTACATGATCTCATCATCCATATGGGGTCCAGGTGAGGCTGAGGCTTCACAGGTGTGGATCCCCTTAGTCTACAACGGGACATAATAGCTACAAATAGCACTCCCTACTCCAAAGAGAGGCACGGGTGCTAGTGGCCGCTGGCCCACAGCAATTCTGAAATCCGTCTGGGTGCAGGCCACCAGTGATAGCACCAGAGACCCGGTCAGTGGCTTTGCTGTGCCAGACAGTGCAGGTCCAACGCCCACCTCACATTGACCCTCCTCACCCAAGGCCTTCTCTGAGACCACGTTCAAATCCAAGCAGGCATCTGACGAGGGAGGTGAGAATTCGTCACTGCCTTCCCTTCACAAGTCTGCTACAGTTCACACCTGGCTTCGCACTCACTGAATGGCGTGGCGCATGGGCCTGTCTCCCACAGAGATTCTCCTGGGACTGCGGCGTCACCTCCTACTTGCTCGTCCCCACCCTCCCAGTGCTGCCGGGCCTCCTGCCCCGTCCTTGCCATCTGGGATTTGTCCCCTGCCAGATGTGTACTCCCAGGGTGGCATCCTGCCCTTCTCCTGCAGTCACAGCTGCAGAGTGGCAAAAGCACCTGGAATGGGGTGGAGCCTGTGGTCCCAGCTGCAGGGTGGTGAAAGCACCTGGAATGGGGTGGAGCCTGCGGTCCTTGCTGTAGGGCGGTGAAAGCACCTGGAATGGGGTGGAGCCTGTGGTCCCAGCTGCAGGGTGGCGAAAGCACCTGGAATGGGGTGGAGCCTGCGGTCCCAGCTGTAGGGTGGCAAAAGCACCTGGAATGGGGTGGAGCCTGCGGTCCCAGCTACAGGGTGGTGAAAGCACCTGGAATGGGGTGGAGACCATGACCAGCTCCTCCTGCACCCCGTGGGGAGTCTGGCAGGGATGTGACTGCCATCCAGAAAGCCTTGGACCTGTGTGGCCCTGAGACTGGTTCTTACCAGCAGCACTTGACAGGAGAGACGCAGTCCACTCCACTTTTAGAGGCTTTTAGAGGCAGCTGTGTCTCCATCAGGCTCAGGAGATGGTGGGGCTCAGCCACCAGGTAGGCAGGGACCCCATCTGGGACCACAGGGTGGAGAACACTGTTATGCGTGAATCGTTTTGTACCTTGGGGCCTGTTTTTCACACACCCAGCCTGCCCTGGCAGCACAGAGGACCTCCGAGAATGTGTGTGGAACGAATGAGTGAATGTGGAATCTGGTGGCTGGCATTGGGCACATGTCTGCTGCAGCTGAAGCCCAGCCTCACATTCCAACTGCCCCCCCAATGGCCAGATGCCCAACAAGGAAGGTGCAGCTGGCACCAGAGGTCTTGGGCCCATGCAGGAACCTGAAGAAAGTTCTGGAACAGGGCTGCTGGCTTTGCATGCCATCAAACCCACCGTTCATGCACCTCGACTCTCCATTCAGTACTGGTACCTTCAGGCAGAACCTTGCAGTGTGCAGGGCTTCCACTGTCCCTGCCACCAGGAAGCTCTCCTTGGCTCACATTGAAATGAAGCCGTGGCCAGAGTTTACACAAGTGGCCAAAGGCCAAGTGGCTGAAGCTGCCCACTGGGAAGGATGTCAGAGGCAAGGGCACCCGCATCCCAGGGGCTCCACATCCCAGAGTCACCAACATCCCAGAGGCATCTGCATCCCAGGGTTGTCCACATTCCAGGGGCACCCACATCCCAGGGTTACAGACATCCCAGGGGCACCCACATCCCGGGGCACCCACATCCCAGGGCGCCAGCATCCCAGGGGCACCCGCATCCCAGAAGCACCTGCATCCCAGGGGTGCCGTGCACAAGAGGTGACCCTCCCCTCCCCCAGGAGCACTCCTCTCCAGGAGCTGCAGGCCAGGGTGGAGAGAACCCCATCTGGATTGGGAGTGTCAGGGCAGGGAGGGCCCCGGGCTAGGAATGCACACTGTGGCAGCGGGAGCCCTGATTCCCTGATTCGAGTGGAGTTTGGCAGAGACACCCTGAAGACGCAGCACTTGGGCGCAGAGCTCCAGGCTGAGTGGGAGGGACGTGGGTGCAGGGTGGTGAATGGATGTCCAGCCAGCGCCAGGGAAAAGTCCCATCAAAGTGACAGAGTCTTCGTAGAAACTGGCTCAGGGCCAGCTCCAGTCGAAGGACAAACAAGAGGTGAGTCCCAGGCTGCCAAGGCAGGCGGGTCTGATGCAGGGCTCGTGGGTGTCTGGCGTCCAGGCACTCGGGCCAGAACCTGCAGCAGGTTCAGAGACAGCTGCGCCACGCCCTCACATCTCCACCAGGAAATCGATTTTGGAGCTCAGAAAGAAGTGGGCCTGGGACAGCCACCTACACAGGAGCCCCCGTGGCTGAGGTCGGGCCAGAGTCACACGGGGAGGACACTCACCCACCTCTGCCTGCTGGCCTCGCTGCCTGCACTGGGGCGCATCTGGGTCCCAAGTGGAGACCACACCTGCCCCAGTCCCCAGGCCCCTCCCAGGCTCCCTGAAGGGCAGTGAAGGCTCAGGAACCTTCCAGGCCACACCAAAGCTTCTTCCCCACTTTGGGTGTGAGGCCACACACCTTCCCCCAAAGCTGGTGCAGACATCGCAGTCACCACTCACATGACCCCGAGAGGCAGACTTGGTCACTGTCCCCGCTCACCTGACCCTGGGGAGTCCAAGCACATGCAAAACTCACCTTCAGCCTGGCTGTGCCCTAACTCCAGGTATCCAGGGTCATGTGGGCAGGATCTGAGCATCAATCTGCAACCCACCCACCTGCCCCGGGGTTGTGCACTGGCCAGCACTCAAGGCCCTTTCCTGAGCCGGGACGTACCCCACACGGCCCACCTGGGCCTCCTGAGCAGGTGGATTGTTCTCCCCCTCCACGGGGCTGTGCCCTGGTCAGCACTCCAGGCCCTTTCCTGAGCCGAGACGCACCCCACATAGCCCACCTGCGCCCCCTGAGCAGGTGGACAGTCCTGCCCCTCATGCCTGTCACCCTCCTGCCTGTCACCCTGAGAACTCCTGGTTCTCACCACTGGAGTCGCCAAGCTCCTCCAGGTCCTTTAGGGGCCCCCAAGTCGCCACCTCCTTGGTAACCCCCAGTCTCCCCCAGGCCAGCTCAGGGCCCACAACACTATTGTAATTACTTTTAAATCATAAGAAAAAAGAAATTTTAGGTCAAATAAAATGTTTTCATATATAATATTAGCACATTTGGGCTTCTTATCAACACAGATGTAAAATAGGATTTTTGATGTTTTGTGGAGGGAGGGCCCACGGAGGCAGAGTGCTTGCCCCACGGCATCTCATGTCCTGGCCACTGGGCCACGTGGCTTCCCAGCTGGGCAGGACCCTCACCCTCTAACTCCTGGGGCTCCCAGCCTTGGCAGGAGCTGAAACCTCATGGGTCCAATTGAGCCTCTGGATTCTTGTTGAACGGAGCTCAGGAAAGACTTTCTGATTCTGTGAAACCTTGTGGGTCTGGCACAGCTGCCCTCTTCTTCCTGCCGAAAAGTGCCAATCACTCCCTGGTGTGGTGGAGCTGCCAGCCAGCTGGGTGGCTTGTGGCCCAGAGCCAGCAGCACTAAGCAGAGCCCCCCACCCTGGGAGTGCCTGGGGGGCTAGTGGGGAGGGGTCCTCAAGCCCCTCCAAGGAGTGCCCAGGCAGTGCCATGTGGTCCAGAAAGATTTAACCCCTGCCCAGAAGCCATACGAGGCGGGCAACCGCTGCTTCCCACGGGGCGAGGGCCGCTCGCCCAGCCCACTGCAGCCACTGGCAGGAAGGCATGGGCTGCCCCGTGTCAGGGGAGGGATGGCGCATGGGCCCGGGTCGCTCTGACAGGTTCTCCTCATCGTGAGAAGGGATGGCATCGTGTGTTCAGAGGTGGGAATCAGTGTCAGGTGTTGCTGGGTGCCGTGGCGCTTTCCTCTGCAGCCCGAGGCTGCCTGGGGAGAGGTGGGAACTGACCTTTTGTCGCTCTCTGCAGCATTCCCTGCCACAGGCAGCTCCCCAGATGCCACCTCTTGTTCTGGGGCCCTGGCCCTGCCCCAGGGGGAACTCAAGGGTTGTCTCACCCCTAAAATCAACCTGTAGGTCAATGGCCCCGAAGACCCATGGAAACCAGGAGCCTACCTCAGGCAGCTTCGGCCTCATTTTGGAGGTTCCAGCTGAGCTGAGCCAGCAACTGAACAAGCCCACAGGCCCCGCAGTGTCCTTCCCAGGTGGTTCCAGGGCCTCCACAAGCTGCGTGGGGTGGGGAGCACGCCTTTCCCTGGCAGAGGCCGGGCGCTGGGTGGGGCGGAAGGACAGCCAGGGTCTCTGATGAAGGAGAGAAGACTTTTATTGTCAATGAGAAGAAGACGGAAACAAGGGACAAAAAAGATGTTATTGGTGAAAGCTTGGGGGATTCAGCCAACTTCTATTTCTAACACATGAAGGACGAGAAAAGGCTTAATCAGCTAATGGAATACAGGTTGGGCCACTAACGCGGTGTGAGGGGCCAGGGAGACGGCGTCCGTGTTCAAAATGTAAATCAGCTGTGAAGGCGCCAGTCCACCAGGGAGAAACCAAGCCGTGACGCCAGAGTTGCTCACAGCGCCAGCTCTGCAGGCAGGGGAATGAGCTGGGCCAGGGCGCCATGTGAGGGGGCAAGGGGGGCCAGGGCGCCATGTGAGGGGGCAAGGGGGGCCAGGGCGCCATGTGAGGGGGCAAGGGGGGCCAGGGCGCCATGTGAGGGGGCAAGGGGGGCCAGGGCAGAGAGTTTCGTCCCAGGGTCCTCCTGCATCTGCAGCTCACGCAGCTGTAGACAAGGGCAGGATGAGTGGGGGCGCCAGGCGGGGGCCTCCAGGAGGCACTGAGAGAAGGCCCAGGGGGCCAGAGTGGAGCCTGTGAGGTCCTCCTCGGGATGGATGCTCCAAAGGCCAAGGCTGTTGGCGGCAGTTTCACTGATGTCCGCCCAAGGCTGGCGCTGTCCAGCTGCGCATTCAAAGCCCCCTCAGCAGCGAGAAGGCCACTATCCCCACGGCAGGAACAGAAACCCACCTGGACCACTATCCCCACGGCAGGAACAGAAACCCAGCTGCAGGGAGGGAAGCCAAGAATCCCCAGGGCATGCCCAGCAGCGGGTGGGGAGCTGGTGGGAAAGGGGCTTCGTGGGGAAACAGCCTGGCCTGCTCTGGGTCTGGGTGGTGGGTGCACCTGTGCATGAAGTTATCAGAACCCAGAAATAGACACCTGGTTTGTGCATTTTAGTAGAAGCTAATTAACCTCAACTACCCACAGGTACATAAAATTCTCGGAACCAGACTGCCAACCTGTTGTCTCTGGAGGCAAATCCAGGAACCCCCCGGGCACTGCTGACTCACCGCGCCCCACCAGAGGGCACAGGTGAGCTCCCGTGCCCAGGTGAGTGGATGTGGGACGTACTCGTCCAACAACGGCGGCGACTGCCCCTCTGCAGTGCTGGGGTTGTTACTGTGCATGTCTGTAGGGGGCCAGCCCGGACACAGGGCAGGGCCTCGCCCACCCACCTGGGGGGTGCTGCTTTAGGGAGCAGGTCACACTTTGGGGGCCACCTGGCGAATGCTAGGGTTCTTGGTTCCCTAAGGAGATGGGAGGGGCCCAGTGGTGCATGCTGTACGCTGTTTCGTGGGGCTAGGTCATTCTCAGAAGTGCTTACGGCCACGTAGGTGTTCTCCGCAGAGTCCACCAACCTGTACAAACTCAGAGGGGTTTTAAATTATTCTTTTTTTTTTTTTTTTTTTTTGAGACGGAGTCTCGCTCTGTCGCCCAGGCTGGAGTGCAGTGGTGCAATCTCGGCTCACTGCAAGCTCCGCCTCCCAGGTTCACGCCATTCTCCTGCCTCAGCCTCCCGAGTAGCTGGGACTACAGGCGCCCGCCACCTTGCCCGGCTAGTTTTTTGTATTTTTTGGTAGAGACGGGGTTTCACCGTGTTAGCCAGGATGGTCTCGATCTCCTGACCTCGTGATCTGCCTGTCTCGGCCTCCCAAAGTGCTGGGATTACGGGCTTGAGCCACCACGCCCGGCCTTAAATTATTCTTACAATTTTTAATGAGGTAGGAACTAAAACAGAAAAACTTGAACCACCAACCACCAGAAAATGCCCATCACTGGAGGCAGGAGCTGGGCTGACTCCTCCTCATCCTGTGGGCATCAAGTGGCCGGGCCCACTGTCCAGCCAGGCGCTCCAGGGGAGACCAGCAGGGAGACGGCCGCTGCTGTGGGGTGGGGGCTGTGTGGGAGACACACCTGTCATGCCGGGGCAGGGCCTCCACACCCTCCCCACCAGCCCTGTGGCCCTGTGACCCTCCGAACAGTGCCCGCTGCCTCTGCCTGGGGGTGGGGTCCGCGTCGGTGTTCTCTGCCCCTGGATGGGGGGCACTGCCCGATTCTTGGCTGCTCGCTGAAGTGGGGGTGGGGCTGGGCGCCTGCGCACTCCCGGGGCGCACAGAGGTCAGGGAGGTCCTCCGCAGACTCCCAGCCCGCACAGCTGCAGCCAGCTGGCCACCCACAGCTCCGGGCCCGAGAACGGTGCCAAGTCCTCCTCAGGTCCTGGTCCCCATAAGAAGCACTGGGCAGTTAGTGGATTTCCCCTACTCTAGGGGAAAAAGGATGGAATCTAAAACGTGGGACTGTTCACGGCTCTCTCAGGAGGGCACAGCAGGGAATCAGCAGCTTTCCCCCAAGATCAGTTTAACGTTGTGAAAAAGAAGCACGCGGGTCGCTCCTGCAGCCTTGAAACGTGATGTCCCGCAGGCCCCGGGGCTCACTGAGGTCAGAACCACCTGACAGAGCCGACCCCTCCCCACACATGGGCAGCCCAGGGGACTTGAGAGCCTGGCTGGGTGTGGGGCAGGCTGCTCAGGGCAGGAAGTGAGGAAGTGAGGCCCAGGGCACAGCCCTGGGACAAAAGAGTGTGGACGGGGAGGAGGGTGGCCGGAACACCCACTGCCTCTTTGGCTTCGCTGTCCTGCCAGGGTGCAGGTGTGGGACGTCTCTCCCAGGTGGTCGGCGTCGCCGCCAGTCTGGCCTGTTAGCTCAGGCGGCTCTGCAGGGGGAGATGCAGCCAGTGAGGAGAGCCCGGCAGAGCCGGAGAAACTGAAACGCAGGGTGTGCAGCCGCTGCTGGCCTTTACATCTGTGGGAACAAGCAAAACGGAAAAACACTGAGAGGCCGAGAATAAACCACCATGAGGCCATTCGAAGGCCCCTCAGCCCAGCAGGTGGAAGGTGGTCCCACCTAAAACTTCTGGGCTGTGACAAACAGAATGGGCGAGGGCTGGAAGCCTCAGCATCTACTGCGACGAGACAAAAAGCCACGAAAAGAGGAGAGTGGGATAAGAAGCAAGGGCTACAGCTGAGTTCCAGAGAAATGCGGGTCACAAGGCCAGGAGGCCCTTCCTGGGAGCCAGTCACAGACCAGACACGGCTGCAAAGCGGACCTGACCCGGAGGCCGAGGCAGAGAGGTCGTGCTGCATGAAGGAGACAGAGTCCCACTCAAGTAAGGGCTCTCGACATTTTTGGGGAATAAACAAAAACATTTGAATGGAAAGAAAAATAACTGAAAACATAAGTGGAAATGTTTTCCTCTGGCCTCAGAAGGATCTGTTGACGCAGATGGGGACGTGCACTGTGTTGCTTTAAGGAGTCAAAGCAAAGAAACACAGACACATGCTGAGAATGAATCTGAATCACACGAATTTTGGAAACATCCTACGTGTGTCTAATGAAGAAAAAAAACCACAGGGAAAAAGATAACCAAAAGAAACCAAAGCTGGCCTGTCATCAATCCCCCACCCGCTACCCCACGCCAGGGTGTCTCTGTGTGGGAGAAAGAAGAGCAGGACCCAGGGAGGGGGGTGAAGCTTCCGCGTCTGTAAGCCTGTTTCCTCCTCTGCAAGATGGAGCTAATTACAGCTCCCGCCCAGAATGCTGTTGGGAAGACGAAGCAAGTTGCTGCCTGTGGAGACCTTGGCACTGCCCCAGGTAGGGTCAGGCACTGTATTATTATATCGTTATCATTGGCATGTATGAGCCCACAGAAAGACAACTCGAGCAACCCGAGAGCTTGATGGCCTCTCTAGTACTAAGAATGTGCCATTTAGTGCTGGCATCAGATGGGGACTTTTATGTTTCAAGAATGCCCAACTCAAACCAGCTTAAACACGCATTTGTTGATTAATATTGACTCTTATAACTAGAAAGTCCAGAGAAGAGCAGGCTTCGGGTACAATGTGATCAGGGTTCCGGTAACATTTATCTGCAAATCTCTGCTATGCTGTGCTCCACCCATCTGTCTCTGTCTTACCCTCAGGGATGCTTCCCTCCTGGTATCAAAGTAACCGTAGTAGCCGGGCACAGTGGCTCATGCCTGTAATCCCAGCACTTTGGGAGGCTGAGGCAAGCAGATCACTTGAGGTCAGCTGGCCAGCATGGTACAACCCTGTCTCTACTAAAAATGTGAAACTTAGCTGGGTGTGGTGGTGTGTGCCTTTAATCCCAGCTACTGGGGAGGCTGAGACAGGAGAATCGCTTGAATCTGGGAGGTGGAGGTTGCAGTGAGCCAAGATCGTGCCACGGCACTCCAGCCTGGGCAAAAGGGTGAGACTCTGTATAAAAACAAAAACACACAAAAAAGCAGCACACACACAAAAAAACTGAAGTAGTTCCAGGCTTCACACCCACACCCCACACCAGGGACAGCACGAGCTTCTGTCCTATACTTCCAAATAAAGATCAGGAACTGCCCTGATGGTTGAAGGGCCATCCGCCGGAAGCTGGGATCTGTGCAGAGGCTGTGCTGACTGGCTCAGAGCATCAGGGCACCCCTCCAGCAGGGGAGTGTGCGCGACCAGCACTAATGGGGAAGTCGCTGAACCCTGAGGATAGGCAGTTGGCCTGCAAACCCAGACTCCATGCAGCCCCTTCTCCCTGGTAAGAACCAGACATCGGGCTGGCCACAGCCGTGGCGACTTCAGAGCTGAGCCAGGGCCTTGCCTCCTCCAGCACCCCACGCCAGTTTCTGTCCTTTCCAGGGTGTTGAGTCATCCTCCAACGCATCTCTCCCCTCAGGGTTCAAGTCTCCTCACTCCTCTTACAGCAGCCCCTGGGGCTGCTCTGTCTGCATGTACCTAATAGCTGGCCTTTGACTTGCACAGCTGGACAGTTCATGCTGGAACAAACTTTTACCTGTTCTCCCTGGAAGGAAAGCTGCAGGGACCCACACGAGACCTGCAGCCTTGCTGGTGTCCTCTGCAGGTGCTTCTTTCTTTCACACGATAGAAAATGGTCTCTTTTTCGTGAACTTTGTAGAAACATTGAATCAGAGTCCGAAGAGCCCCAGGATGGTAGATGGGAAGGGGACACTTCGACCGCAGGGTGCAGGAGGCTGGGGCCCAGAGAGAGTAAATCACGCTCTCAGGGTCACAGGTAGCGGTTCATAGAACCGGATCTCATCCAAAACAATAGCCCATTAACAGACCTTTGAGTAAAGAACGATTTCATGAATCACGGTGCACCGGTACACTCTGTCTTTTCTAATTGGAGTGAGGAGGGAAGCGTGTGCTTTTAAAGACGGCGTCCGTCTGGAAACGCCGCACATTCGTTTTGACAGGAACAGGGCAGGCAAAACAATCTGATTAGTGACCCTCCGGGAGCTGCGATCCGATTAGGCCTCCCAGGCGCCTGTGCTGGCTGCCCCTGGGCGGAGGTGGCTGGAGACAGCAGAGCGGGCGGAATCAGGTCTGGTTTATGTTGAAGACTAAGATGCATCTCTGGGGACGCTTGCCAGTTTCTTCTTGGCCTTGGCAGCTTTGTTAACCTGGCAACTGGAGCAAGAGAGAGGCCCATTTGAAAAATTAAAGATGTGACAAAGGAAAAAAAAAGTCTCTGGAAATTTCCATCTGAGTTCTGGAGACCAAATCTGTTTCCCCCCATCAGGACAGCAACTGGGGCTGCTATCTTCCTGCCAAGAAGCTCAGCGGGGCACGTTTCCACTCAGCCTGCTGAGGAGAAGTCAGCTATTAGCAGTGTTATTTTTTAAACATGAGACGCGTTCTAAGAGAATTCGGAAGACATATTTGTCTTAAAAATTATGACTCATTCGATGCAAGCTGTTTGTTTAACAAGATTGGGTGAAATGAAATCCGCTCCGATGACAGGGCTTCTGTTGGAGTGTGCCACTAGACGGTCTGTGTTTACAGACTTGAGAGTTAATCATTTTAATCTCAGAAAGAACTCACAGACTTCCAGGGTGAATGCTAAAGGCAGTGCTGTGGTCCCCCTGTAACACCAACAATCCTCAGGCTTTACTCCAAAACCCACATTTCCAACTCTGGGGTTCCTATGTGCTTCCCCCACCCTGGCTTTGCTTTATTGGGAACACAATTGCACAGGTTTAAAGTGTACAATATGATATGTAGGCACTTGTGAAACTCTCACAAATCTAGATCATGAACATATTCACCCCAAAATATCTTCCTCCCCCTTGGATTCTCTTATACTGCTCCCTTGTCCCCAGGCAGCTGTCGGTCTGTTTCCAGAGCTACCAACAGATCCCCACCTTCTAGAGTTGTATAGAAATGGACTCAGGGGGCCGGGCATGGTGGCTCATGCCTGTCATCCCAGCACTTTGGGAGGCTGAGGCTGGCGGATCACCTGAGGTAGGGAGTTCGAGACCAGCCTGGCCAACATGGTGAAACCGTGTCTCTACTAAAAATACAAAAATTACCCGAGCGTGGTGGTACACATCTGTAGCCCCAACTAGTGGGGAGACTGACACAGGAGAATTGCTTGAACCAGGGAGGTGGAGGTTGCAGTGAGCCGAGATCATGCCATCACACTCCAGACTGGGCAACACAGCAAGACTCCATCTCAAAAAAAAAAAAAGGACTCAGGCAGCACACACTGTTGTTAGACTGGCCTTAGTCACGAGTACAATCGCTTTGACATTCATTCACGGCATTGTGTGAGCCGGTCACTCCTTCACCGAGTCATGTGGATTGGTCATTTACTTTTTTTTTTTTTTTTTGGAGGTGGAGTCTCACTCTGTTGTCCAGGCTGGAGTGCAGTGGATGCTATCTTGGCTTACTGCAAACTCCACCTTCCAGGTTCAGGTTCAAGCAATTCTCCCATCTCAGCCACCTGAGTAGCTGGGATTACAGGCATGTGCCACCACGCCGAACTAATTTTGTATTTTTAGTAGAGACGGGGGTCTCTCCATGTTGGTCAGGCTGGTCTTGAACTCCTGACTTCAGGTGATCTGCCCACCTCAGCCTCCCAAAGTGCTGGGATTACAGGCGTGAGTCACCGAGCCTGGCTGGCAGTGTATCTCTTGAGGAGCGTCCGCACCACTTTCTAAAGCAGTTGTGCTCTCAAATTCCCGCCACAGTGCACGGGTGTTCCAGCTGCTTCCCCTCCTCCATAGCACCTGGTATATGCAATCGTATGCATTTCAGCCCTTCTAGCCATGGGTGGTGCTGTCTTACCGGGTTTTAATTTCCGCTTCCCTCATGAATAATGACACTCTTTCATGTGCTTATTTGCCACAACTAAACTGTTTATCATTTTTTCTAGTGTAGTTTTTTTCTTTTATTTATTTTTAAATCCTTTTGTTTGTTTGTTTGTTTGAGATGGAGTCTCTGTCATCCAGGCTGGAGTGGCACAATCCCAGCTCACGGCAACCTCCGCCTCCCTGGTTCAAGCGATTCTCCTGCCTCAGCCTCTCAAGTAGCTGGGATACAAGTACCCGTCACCATGCCTGGCTAATTTTTGTATTTTTAGTAGAGATGGGCCTTCTCCATGTTGGCCAGGCTGGTCTTGAACTCCCAACCTCAGGTGATCCACCCACCTCAGCCTCTCAAAGCACTAGGATTACAGGCATGAGCCACCTTAAAGTACTTTTTGTAACAGATTCAGATTCACAGAAAAATTGTGAAGACGGTACAGAGAGTTCCCACATACCTGGTACCCCCACAGCTTCCCTCATTATAAACATCTTCTATTACTAGGATACATTTGTTACAATTCATGAACCAATATTGATACACTGTCGCTCTCCAAAGTCCCCACCTTATTCAGATTTTATGTTTTTCTCTAAGGCACCTTTTCTGTCCCAGGATCCTGTTCGGAATCCCATACTACATTTAGTCATCTTGTCCCCATAGACTTCTCTTGACTGTGACAGCTTCTCGAACTTTTCTTACTTTCGATGGTCTTGTCAGTTTTGAGGAGGACCGGGCAGATATTCTGCGTGTCTCTCAGTTGGGATCTGCTGGAGTCTGAGGTTTTCTCATGATTAATCTGGGATTACGGGGTTTTGGAAGAAGACCATTGAGGTAACCTGCCATTTTCAGCCAATCATGTCAAGGATCCATATGACCAACATGATTGTCACCATTTATGAGGACTTTCATCACCTGGCTGAGACAGTTCACCCATGTCCTTGCTGACCGTGTCCTTTCCCCTTCCAGAACAATCCTCTTGGAGGGAAGTGGCTGTGCCCAGCCTGCACGCAAGGACTGGGGAATTACCCCCTTTTGAGGCAGAGTGTCTACGTAAATTATTTGTAATTCCTCCACACAGATTAGTCTCTTCTTCATTTCTTTGTGGTATATTATGGCATCCTTTGTTTAGATTGGCATGGATTTGTGGGTATTTACACTTGGGTCATGTTGCAATAACATTTCTTGATTTTGTTGCTCACACTGTTCCAGCATTGCCCGTTAGGAGCTGTTCCAGTCAACTCCTGTAGCCCTTTGACACGGCCCGTCAGTGTGAGGTTTGTTTTGGCATCTTACTACTACCTTTTACTAGAAGATGCTAGAGGTCTTACTAGAAGTCTCATCTTGGCCGGGCACGGTGGCTCAAGCCTGTAATCCCAGCACTTTGGGAGGCCGAGACGGGCGGATCACGAGGCCAGGAGATCGAGAGACGATCCCGGCTAACACGGTGAAACCCCGTCTCTACTAAAAAATACAAAAAAACTAGCCGGGCGAGGTGGCGGGCGCCTGTAGTCCCAGCTACTCGAGAGGCTGAGGCAGGAGAACGGCGTAAACCCGGGAGGCGGAGCTTGCAGTGAGCTGAGATCCGGCCACTGCACTCCAGCCTGGGTGACAGAGCAAGACTCCGTCTCAAAAAAAAAAAAAAAAAAAAAAAAAAGAAGTCTCATCTTGTATATTACTGGCCCCAGCTCTGGAATCCAACAGTTCTCCAAGGAACCCTGGTTCCTTTCACTGAAGAAGGGTATTGAAAACCAAGATCTGAGCATGAGATGTGCTTATAGCCAGTGGGGTGTTGTTGCTGCTAAACCCTCTCAGCTCACAGAGAAGAAAATATATATGCAGGTGTTAACCCATGTGTATATGCATATCTAAAACACTTCTCCGGGTAACCATCGAAATCTATACTGGGCTAAACATCAGTTCATACCAATGTCTCCAACTCAAATCTAGCACCATGTGGATCATCCCAGCTGCCTCTTGCTTCTGTAACCTCCTAATAGTGAGAAACCTGTCTCCTACCATCTGCTATCCATGTATTTAATTGTTCAATTTCAGTATACATGTGCTGTGGTGTGAATGTGTTCCCCAAAAGTTCCTGTGTTGAAACTTGACCCCCAGTGAAGCTGTGTTGAGAGGCAGGACCTTTGAGAGTTGATTGGATTAATCAATTCATGGATGAATGGGTTATGCAGGGAGTGGGTTAGTTCTCACGAGAATGGGTCTGTTGGAGAAGCGAGTCTGGCCATCTCTTGTAAGCACCCTCACCATCTGATGCCCTGTGCCACCTGGGACTCTCCAGAGAGTCTCCACTAGCAAGAAGGCCCTGACCAGATGCAGCTCTCTGACGCTGGAACTCCCAACTTCCAGAATGGTAAGAAATAGATTTCTTTGAAAAGTACCTAGTCTTGGGCATTCAGTTATAGCAACAGAAAACAGACTAGGACAATATTATGGTGGTGTCAGAACTGTTAACTCACACCTCAGTGGGAGACAGCTTTGTCAGCTAGAGTCCAGTGCTTATGTACTGTTCCTTTGCCTGTAGTCTCACAGACTCCACTCATCCTGAATTAGGTCACTGCTTTCCCCCTACTCCCTTCAGTGAGGATGTTTCATGCATTTATAATACAGTTAGATGGTTTTGTCACATTCTGGATTCCATCCTGAGGTCCCTGAGCTTCCTAAATGATTTTTAAATTTGCATACAATGAGATGTATTCTTTGTACTATAAAGTTTCACAGGTTTTTGATAAGTTTGGAATATCACATATCCACCAATACACTATCATACAGAATACTTTAACTGCCCTAAATAATCTCCTGTGCTTTAGCTATTCAGTCCTCCAGCCCTTCCCACAAACTCTTCACCACTGATCGTTTTGCCAGCACAATGACTGTGCCTTCTCCAGAATGTCATGTCATTGGGGTTATATAGTGTGTAGTGTTTTCTGCCTGACTTCTTTCACTGTCTTATGCTTTTAAGATTTATCAAGGGCCGGGCGCGGTGGCTCAAGCCTGTAATCCCAGCACTTTGGGAGGCCGAGACGGGCGGATCACGAGGTCAGGAGATCAAGACCATCCTGGCTAACACAGTGAAACCCCGTCTCTACTAAAAACTACAAAAAACTAGCCGGGCGTGGTGGCGGGCGCCTGTAGTCCCAGCTACTCAGGAGGTTGAGGCAGGAGAATGGCGTGAACCCGGGAGGTGGAGCTTGCGGTGAGCTGAGATCCGGCCACTGCACTCCAGCCTGGGTGACAGAGCGAGACTTTGTGTCAAAAAAAAAAAAAAAAGATTTATCAGGAATGTGTTTCTGTATCTATTGAACATATGGTTTTTCTTTATGTTTATTGTGGTGAATTCCATTGATTGATTTTCCATTGCTAAACCAACCTTACATGCTTGGCATAAACACCAATAGGTCACAATGGAGTTTCTTTTTTATATGTTTTTGGGCATAATTTGCTAACATTTTAGTTGAGAATTTTTGTACCTACATTTAACCAAGGACAGAGCAGGGTGAAATATTTAAAGTGTTGAAAAGGCCGGGCGTGGTGGCTCACACCCATAATCCCAGCACTTTGGGAGGCTGAGGTGGGCGGATCAGGAGGTCAGGAGATTGAGACCATCCTGGCTAACACGGTGAAACCCTGTCTCTACTAAAAATACAAAAAAATTGGCTGGGTGTGGTGGAGGGCGCCTGTAATCCTAGCTACTCAGGAGGCTGAGGCAGGAGAATGGTGTGAACCCAGGAGGCGGAGCTTGTAGTGAGCCGAGATGGTGCCACTGCACTCCAGCCTGGGTGACAGAGCAAGACTCCATCTCAAAAAAAAAAAAGTGTTGAGAATCCCACCAACTTCGAGTTCTATATCCAGTAAAATTATTCTTCAGTGTAAGGGAAAAATAAACATGTTCTCAGACAAATGAAAATGGAGAGAATCACCAGCAGACGTGCTCTGCCAGAAATAGTAGAAGTTCCTTAGGAAGAAGGAAATTATATAGCTCAGAAACTTGAATCTACATAAAGAAACTAAGTGTTTGAGAATGAATAAATATAAAATCCTCCCCCCCTTATTCTTAGTTTATCTAAAATACAGCTGTTTATTAAAAGTAATAATAATGATATTGGGTGATTATAGCATATAGGAGATAAGTAAAACCAATGACAGCAATGTGGTAAGGGATGGGAGAGGATTGGGAATATTCTGTTACAGGATACTTGTACCTGGAGCAACATAGCGTTATTTGACGGTGGATTTGGATGAGTTATAAGTGTATATTGCAAACTCTAGGAAAACAACTTAAAATTTTTAATAAAAATTGATATGCAAAGAAAAGAAACATGTAAGATGGAATGTATATGGAACCATGTAAGATGCTCAGTTAAAACCAGAGAAAGCAGAAAAAGAATCTCAAATTGTGTTTTCATCTTCAACCAGTTTAAAATACTTTCTAATTTCCTTGTTCATCATTTCTTTGACTGGTGGGTTATTCAGATATCTGTTTTCAATTTCTAAATATTTGGAGATTATTGAGAAATCTTTGTATTATTAATACCTGATATATTTCCGATGGGTCAAAGAACATACCCTGGTGCAGTGAATCCTTCAAATTTATTGGAAATTTTTTTTTTTTTTTGAGATGGAGTCTTGCTCTGTGGCCCAGGCTGGAGGGCAGTGGTACGATATTGGTTCACTGCAAGCTCCGCCTCCTGAATTCATGCCATTCTCCTGCCTCAGCCTCCTGAGTAGCTGGGACTACAGGCACCTGCCACCATGCCCCGGCTAAATTTTTTTGCTCTTTTTTTTTTTTTTTTTTTTTTTTAGGAGAGATGGGGCTTCACCATGTTAGCCAGGATGGTCTCCATCTCCTGACCTTGTGATCCGCCTGCCTTAGCCTCCCAAAGTTCTGGGACTACAGGTGTGAGCCACCGCGCCCAGCTGGGAATTGTTTTGTGACCCAGAATACGGCCTATTTTGGTAAATTGTTTGTTACAGATGAGAAGAATGTGTATTCTCCTGTTGTTGGGTGACATGTTCGATAAATATTAATTTGGCTGATTGTATCCTTCAAGTCTTGTCTGCCTTTACTAAGTTGTCTGTCAATTTGTTCTATCAGTTACTGAAATGGGGTTTTGAAATCTCTGACTATAATTGCTGGTTTGTCTGCTTCTCCTTATGTCCTAGCTGTTTCTCCTTCATGTATTTCGAAGCTTTATTATTAGGTGCGTACATGGTTAGGGTTGTTAAGATCTCTTGATGAATTGATCCCTTTATTATTATAATCCTCTTTATTTCTTACAATGTTCCTTATCTGATACCTACTTTGATATTGTAATAGCCACTCCGGCCATCTTTTGAATAGTGTAATGCTATATATTTTTCCATCCTTTGATTTTAAACCAATTTGTATATTTACATTTAAAGTGTTTTTCCCTGTCAGCAACATAAAGTTGAGTCTGGCTTTATCTAATCATATAATTTCTGCCCCATTTGAAATGTTCAGGCCATTAGAACATAATTGTGATTACGAATATGATTGGGTTTAAATCTATTATCTTACTATTCTTATATTTGTTCCATCTGTTATTTTTTCTTTTTTCTGCCTTCTTTTGCATTGTGTTTTTAGTCCCATTTATCTTCTTTGTTGGCTTATTAGGTAAAATTCTTTTTTCTTTTATGTGTAGCTTTAAGATAAATAATATACATCTTTAACTTATACAGTAATGTGACATTAAAATAGCATATTTCCATTCCCTCTCACAGCTTTAGTGCTGTTGTCAAACATTTTTAAACCTCACTCACTTTTTTTTTTTTCTGAGACAGGGTCTTTCTTACTCTGTCATCCAGGCTGGAGTGTGGAGTGCAATGGCATGATCATGCCTCATTGCCACCCTGACCTCTTGGGCACAGAAGATCCTCCCACCTCAACCTCCCGAGTAGTGGGAACTATGGCACGTGCCACCATGCCCAGCTAATTGTTTGTATTTTTTGTAGAGATGGGGTTTCACTATGTTTCTCAGGCTGGTCTTAAACTCCTGAGCTCAAGCAATCCGCCCATCTCATCCCAAAGTGCTGGGATTACAGGCGTGAGACACCGTACCTGGCCAAAGTCACACATTTTTAAACCTCACAATACATCATTAGGTTTTTTCTTTTCATTTTAAGCAGTTGGTTATCTTTTAATGAGATTTTAAAAGTAAGTTTTTAATATTTGTCCACGTTTTCCATTTCCAATACTTTTTATTCCTTTTTCCAGATTCAGATTGTCCTTCTGTCTGAGGACTGCCTTTAACATGTCATATGACATTTGTCTACTGTTGATGAAATCTTTCAGTCTTTGGATGCCGAAAAAAATCTATTTCACCTTCATTTTTAAAAGATGTTTTTCTCAGGTAATAAAATTCGAACACTTTTTAAAAATCTTGGTATTTTCGGGCAGGCACGGTGGCTCACGCCTGTAATCCCAGCACATTGGGAGGCTGAGGTGAGTGGATCACAAAGTCAAGATATCGATCGAGACCATCTTGGCTAACATGGTGAAACCCCGTCTCTACTAAAAACACGAAAATTAGCCGGGCGTGGTGGCGGGCGCCTGTAGTCCCAGCTACTTGGGAGGCTGAGGCAGGAGAATCGCTTGAACCTGGGAGGGGCAGCTTGCAGTGAGCCGAGATCACACCACTGCACTCCAGCCTGGGTGACAGAGTGAGACTCCGTCTCAAAAAAAAAAGAGAGAAAAAAAATATATATATATACACACACACACACACATATATATATATGTATGTATGTGTGTATATATATCTGTTGGCTGTTGGTACTTTATTTTATTTATTTATTTATTTATTTTTGAGACGGAGTCTCGCTCTGTCGCCCAGGCTGGAGTGCAGTGGCGCGATCTGGGCTCACTGCAAGCTCCACCTCCCGGGTTCACACCATTCTCCTGCCTCAGCCTCCGGAGTAGCTGGGACTACAGGCGCCGCCACCTTGCCCAGCTAGTTTTTTTTTTTTTGTATTTTTAGTAGAGACGGGTTTTCACTGTGTTAGCCAGGATGGTCTCGATTTCCTGACCTCGTGATCTGCCTGTCTTGGCCTCCCAAGGTGCTAGGATTACAGGCGTGAGCCACCACGCCCGGCCGGCTGTTAGTACTTTAAAGAGGTTGCTCCATGGTCTTCTCACTCGCATTGTTTCCAATCAGAAATCCATCCTTATCCTTATCTTCATTCCTTTGTATGCGAAGTTTTCTCTCCCTCTGGCTGGTTTTAAGAAATTTTTCTTTAACACCAGTTTTGAGCAGTGTGATTATAATGTGACTTGGTGTTGTTTTCTTAATATGTATTGTGCTTGGGATTTATTGAGATTCTTGGATTTGTGGTTTTCCCTTGTTCAAATCCTTGTTTTACAACTTGATGTGTCCTAACATTACACACATATGAGGACACTTTAAGTTGTCCCGTAGCTCACTGACGCTCTGCTCACTTTTTTAAGTCTTTTTTTTTCCTGTGTGTTTTATTTTGTACAGTCTCTCTTGCTGTTGCTGTGTCTTCAAGTTCACACATCTTTTCTTCTTCAATGTCTAATCTGCGGGGATCCCATCCAGTGTATTTTTCACCTCAGACATTGTAGTTTTCATCTCTAGAAGTTTAACTTGTGTTCTTTTTGAATCTTCAATGTGTCTCCTCCTAATACTCTTTTCTTTGCCATTTTGAACATAAAAATGTAGTTATAATAATTGTTTTAATGTCCTTTTCTACTAAATCTACCTTCTTTGTCATTTCTAGATCTGTTTCCATGGATTAATTTATATCCTCATTTTGGGTTACATTTTCTTTATTTTTATCATTATTTTTTTGCATGCCCACTAATTTTTGATTGCATGCCAGACATTATGAGTTTACTTTGTTAAATAATTGACATTTTTGTCTTCCTACAAATATTCTTGAGCTTTGTTCTGGAATGCAATTAAGTTACATGGAAACAGTCTGTTTCTTCCAAGACTTGCTTTGAACTTTTCATGCAAGGTCAGAACAGTTTTTAGCCTAGAACAAGTTCATCTCCCCTACTGTGGCAAAGTCTTGTGAGTGCTCCACTCCACGTCCCATGGGCCATGAGATCTCCTCTCTGACTGGCGGGAACAGGCAGCATTCCTGGCTGTGCATGAGCTCCAAGGGTCACTCCTGCTTCTTTCTGATGGTCCTTCTCTGGCCTTGAGTATTTGCCTCTCACACCTGCACTGATCCGTACACACCTAGATTACCAGAGGAGGATCTTCCACGATTGTTGGAATCTACCGTAAGTTCAGCTCCTTCCTCTCTGATCCATTCACAACTAGATACCGGAGGAGGATCTTCCACGGACTGTTGGAATCTACCGTAAGTACAGCTCCTTTCCGTCTGGGACTCCGTCCCGTGATTTCTGGCCATCTTTGCCTCTCGGGCTCCCAGCTTTGTTTCCTCAGCTGTAGGAAACTGCAGTTCTGCCTGGCTTCCTTTTCCCTGTGCTGCGTCCTGGAAACTTTCTCCCTGTCATGAGCTCTGGCAGCTCTAGGTCTCAACCTGTTTGTTTCGTGTCTCTCAGGGAGCACTGCACCACAGTGCCGGGAGACCAGGGTCTGAAAACATTTTGCTTCACGTATTTGCCTGTTTTTTCAGTTGTTTCATGGGGGAGAGAGAGTCTAGGTTCTGCTCCCCCACGCGCTGTAAGTGGATGTTTTCAGAACTTGGCCTTTTGAAAAACCTCCCGGAGACCGTCATAAATGTTCAGTAGTCATGAGGGTTTCCCTTTACGATGCCGATATGGCGCATGTGTGTGGTGTTGTGTCAGTGTGATGTGCATGCATTTCTGGAAGTCGTTTTTTTTTTTGAGATGGAGTCTTGATCTGTTGCCAGACTGGAGTGCAGTGGCGTGATCTTGGCTTACTGCAACCTCCACCTCCTGGGTTCGAGTGATTCTCCTGCCTCAGCCTCCTGAAGAGCTGGGATTACAGGCACCCACCACCACGTCCAGCTAATTTTTGTATTTTTAGTAGAGACGGAGTTTCACCATGTTGGACGGGATGGTCTCAATCTCCTGACCTTGTGGTCCGCCCACCTTGGCCTCTCAAAGTGCTGCGATTACAGGCGTGAGCCACTGCGCCCAGCCTGGAAGTCATCTTTCTTTGCTGTGCAGGTTCCCACCTTCACTTTTTATTATTACTATTTTTTATTTGTTTATTTATTTTTGAGATGGAGTCTCGCTGTGTCCCCCAGGCTGGAGTGCAGTGGCACAATCTTGGTTCACTACAATCTCCGCCTCCCAGGTTCAAGCAATTCTCTTGTCTCGGCCTCCCAAATAGCGGAGATTACAGGTGCCCGCCACCACACCTGGCTAATTTTTGTATATTTAGTAGAGATGGGGTTTCACCATGTTGACCAGGCTGGTCTTGAACTCCTGACCTCAGGTGATCTGCCCGCCTCAGCCTCCCAACGTGCTGGGATTATAGGCGTGAGCCACTGCACCCAGCCTCACCCTCACTTCCAGTGCAGAGTCCAGCACTTGTAGCTGGAACCCACTAGGCCAGGAGTGGGAACACTGGGAGGTGCTCCGGGCCCCAGACCTGCCATATGTAATCCTGGTTCAAAAGAAGGACAAAGGCAACACTGTTCTAACTTGACAGAGATTGATTTATTGCAAGTGAATGGCATGGCAAATTATTGCAATAGAATACTCAAATATTTATTTTATATTTTGTCAATTATTTTTAGCGCATCTTTTAGGGTCATTACTCATTCCTGTTTTACTTTGATCATGCTTGTCTGAAGGCATTCGCCCCAAGCTGGGTGTTGTTCAGAACTCTTGCCTCTCTCATCTTCTCAACAAGACTCGGTGACATTTGCTCTCTCCAAGTGCACAGTAGTGGAAAATACTGTGGTTCACATGGCAGGGAAAGTGGATTAGGCTCGGTCGTTTGTTCCCGTTCTTTCCTTCTTCCTTTGCACATGGGTGGCTGGCAAGCAGCTTTGTTTAGAAGGGCAGGGAATGACCACAACAGTGGTAAGAGCAGCAGCTGAGGCTGAGCCAGGCCACCAGCATCCCCTCTGCCAGCCACGAGAGCGCCTCTTTATCAGGGAGAAAGCAGGATCAGAGAGGCCAGCTCAGAGGACAGCACCGATTCTCCGGGGCTCGGGCATCTCTCAGCTCCAAGCCTGGGTGCTGCTCTTCTTGTTTCTCTGTTTGACCTCAGCCTAGCATTGGGTTCGTCCTCCTCGTTGGCACTTGGCCACTGCTGTCACCACTCCGCAAGGCCCCTCACCTTTGTCATTCCTCCTCTTGGTCTCTCAGATCCTCATTCCCAACCCTGACCCCCGCCCCCTACCCCGCGTGGGCGGCTGTCCTTGCTGGTGTTGTCTCTTCCCTCCTGTTCGGGAGGAGTGTCTCTTTGTTTGGACTCTGACTTCGCTTCCTACCAGGGTGCCAGTGCCACGTCCCATTCCCACATGGTGTCTCCAAGTTCCCTCCCTGCTGCGTGGCGGATTAGCTCCTGTGGGGGCCATGGTGGGCACCCTAGTGGGGGTGCCAGTGCCACGTCCCATTCCCACACGGCATCTCCAAGGCCCCACTTGCCGCGTGGTGGATTAGCTCCTGTGGGGGCCATGCTGGGCACCCAGTGCGCTTTGCCTGACCCTCCCCAGGTGCTGGACATGGAGTGTCCTGCTCCTGCCGGCCTCACCGAGCTGTGGGCATGTACCAGTGTGGGCCCCGTGTGGCTGTGGGAGGAGTCCTTGGGGGATGGGTCCTGGAGAGGACTTGCCCTGGCGTTCCCACCTCTCAGGGCCAGGCTATTCCCCAGGAAGGCTGCACGGTTTATGCTCCACGGGTGACCCCAGGGCTCCCCTATGCCCACGTTCCGGCCACACCTGGCACGAGCCAGTTTCCTACATTTTGGGAGCGGGGGGTATGACGTGCTACCTCTGGCAGAGTAAGCTGCATTTCCGACGTTTGGGCCCCTGTGGATGGTCTGTTCACATGCGGATCCTGTCTCTGGGGCTGTGGCTGATTGCCTGAGGTTTACCTGGGCCCACTGCCCATGTGGAGGGCTGTCTGCCCCCATCATCACCAGAACTGGACGTTACAGTGAAAATAAATCTGCTTGTCACACCAGGGGCCATTTCGACAGCAAACTCCATGTCTAGCAATTTCTGTTAAAAATACCCTGTGTGAGGGAATGATGGGCATTTGAGTGACTAGTTCTTCACTGCTGTTAATGAGGAACACAGAAGCTCTGTGTGTACTGATGTGGAACCACCTCCGAGACAGTCAGTGAGAAAACTGGGTGTGCAGGTGTGGCCCCATGTCCGGAGGTCCATCGGCACACCCCGGGCTCCACGTTTGGCCGGACGCTCCCTGGACAGAGCTGCAAATCAGAATCCACAAGTACCTTCAGGGGCCTCCATAAAATAAAGACTGAAAAACAACTGGAAAAAAATATATAAATCTTAGCAAATCTTTGCAAGTTGGAGCTGGAGGACGTGGCATTCCCGTGGTCTCCGGCGGACCCTGCCTACCGCTGGTCCCCATGGGAGGACTTGCCCACACCCCTGCTCGTTTTCAGTGTGTGTGTTTGTCTCCTTGTTGGTACATGGTGACACCTCACCGACCTAAATACACAGACGGGGGCAATTGCCTGATGGACCCAGGACACTGACGCTCACCCAACCTCAATGTTGTGACGTTTCTACACAGCTGAGGGGCTGGCAGTTATTCACGGTGCCTTTTGACTTAAAGATGTTTTTAGATTGGATGCAAGTACGTCTGTCTTTTCCTTTGTGATTTCTGCTACTGGCATCCCCAAATGTATGTAGTTATTGACTTCCACATGAAAATTCAACTTAGGCCAGGCACGGTGGCTCACGCCTGGAATCCCACCACTTTGGATGGCCAAAATGGATGGAACACAAGGTCAAGAGATCGAGACCATCCTGGCCAACATAGTGAAACTCCATCGCTACTAAAAATACAAAAATTAGCCAGGCGTGGCGGCAGGCGCCTGTAATCCCAGCTACTTGGGATGCTGAGGTAGGAGAATCGCTTGAACCTTGGAGGCAGAGGTTG
Organism: Macaca mulatta; assembly: GCF_049350105.2. Classification (NCBI taxonomy): domain Eukaryota; kingdom Metazoa; phylum Chordata; class Mammalia; order Primates; family Cercopithecidae; genus Macaca; species Macaca mulatta. The sequence continues at coordinate 1,994,902 of NC_133408.1, forward strand.
CAGTGAACTGAGATCGCGCCATTGCACTCCAGCCTGGAGACCTAGCCAGACTCCATCTAAAAAAAAAAAAAAAGAAAAAGAAAATTCAATTTAACTGAAATGTGTTTTCTTGTGTGCTGAGAAATTGGAACACAGCTCTCCATCATATTCCAAGCAACCAGGTGGCTGTGCTCTGTCCTGCCCTGGGAACAAGCCTGCCCTGACTCCCTCAGATTCCCGGCCTCAGGGCTTCCTGTAGCAGCTCCGCTCCCTACCTGTGCCTGCCCTGGCTCAAACCAAATGCAGTCCTCTCACACATGTATTTCTGGAGCTGAACTTGAGTCACGCTGGCCACATGCAAAGAAGAAACACCCTCTGCAGCCTGGTAGCAGCCCCACCATCTGCATCCCTGGGAGGATCCCCAGGACTCGCCGGCCAGCACCCCTTCTGTGGCACCACTGCCTTCCTGGGTTCTCAGGGGATCTCACTGCAGTGACAATGGGGCAAATCCTTCCCCCTTCAAAGGCTGAAGTGCTCACTCAGGATTTCTCAGCAGCCAGAGCTGCAGGCCCACACCCTGGGGCCAGGCTGCAGAGCAAGCACGTCCGAGTCCCAGCTGAGGTCCAGCCAGCCGTGGCCCACCTGGGCTTGGGGGTCTCAGTCCGTCGTCTTGGATGCTGAGTGTCATGCACTTGTCTGGCCTGATCTGTCACCAGCCGTGTGGAGCCCGACTAGACAGCCTTAGCCCTAAAGGGTTTTCAGAAGCCGCTTCCAGTCTCTCACCAGCATGGGACTTGCTAACCACTGAGATCAGGCTTGGAGATGATACCGCCGCTCTCTGAATATGGAGCCACTCGGCACAGACTGCCTTGGATGGCACGACCCTAAAAATAGGTGGCCTCCCGGTCATGCCCTCCAAGGAATGATTCTGTCAGAGACGCAGGAGGCAAGTATGGGCATCGCACTAACACTCCCCACCCCACTGGGCTCAGGAGGCCAAGTCCGAGTGCTGAGGGCAAGGCCACCCCCACACCCCGCTTCTCCGCAGCCGTCTGGGCTGCATCTGTGCTGCATCTGTGCTGTTAGTTGAGCAGAGGGCTCAGTCTGAGCCAGGACAAGCTCCTCACTAGCATCCCTGAGGGTCACCAGAGCCCAGGGCAGGGTTCAAGAGAGGCACACCGTCTGAGTGGGGTGGAGGGTTGAGGCTCCCCGGAACATCCCTTCTGCTCAATTGAGGGCAGTGAGTGGCCTTGGTTTGGGCCCCTGCACCCTGGTCTTGGTCACCGCACAAACCCCCAGCCCTCGCTCCTCTCTGCTTTAGCCACGAACCACTCCAGGGCTGTGACTGAAGCGGGACACTCCAGGTGGACACTCCCATCTCTGTGGCAGAGGCTACCAGCAAGGTGTGCAGGGCCCGGGGTTCAGGGCCAGGCGGGGGCCACAAGGCACAGGTCAGCATCTAATTCACCCAGAGTGGACGAGAAGCCTCAGGAGAATGTGGCAGGGGCTACGGGGTCAAAGCCAGGGACTCCAGCGTGTCACAAGACCAAGGTCTGGCTCCACTGATAGGGAAGACCCGTCTCCTGGGGCTGCTCTCTGAGCCCCAGTGCCCTGGCCTCGGGTTCTCTATCTCAAATCGCTTCCTGCTGCCAGGGCTCCAGCAGCCCCAGGGCCCAGCCTCCAGCTCTGTTCTTCCTGAGTCCTGGGCAGCTCCATGCAGTGGGTGCTGTTGTGCAAGGAGCTGACATGTGGGGAGGCAGTGGCTGGTGCCCAAGTCCCAGCAACAGGGCAGTAGCCAGGCCAGGGAAGCCTGGGAAGGCTATGAGGTGTCCAGAGGCCCTTCGGAGTGGCCAGGCCTCTGAGACACTGTCCCAGGAGACACATGCAGGCTGGTTGCAGTGCAGGGCCCCCAGGAAGCCCCGGTCACAGGTCTCCCACGCCACCCTCCACCCCGCCTCTCTCCCTATCCAAGATCTTCCAGGGGACGTGAGAGAACACTTAAAATACTTTGGTGCAACAGAGACAGATCAGCCATGGAGCCCTTGACAACGTCCTGTTCTGTCCTGTCTGCGGCAGCTCCGGCCACGACTCCGTGTCTCCTAAAGCCATGGCTGCAGACGGGTGTGTCTCTGGCTGGCTTCATCTGCACGGTGTTTTGAGAAGAATTCAGTTAGCTTTAATTAGTACAAATTTAATCAATTTTAATTAATTTTAACTAGTTAATTTTAAGTCTTTAATTAGTTAAGAAAGGCAGGGTTTCACATAAGAATTACAGATTTCAAGCTTCTCTTTAAAAGTTGGAAGCATCAAAAATCCAAGCCCACAGCCTGGCACTGGTGGGGAGCAGTGGGCGGGGGGGGGGAGACTGCTGACCCGGGGCCTGGCTCAGAGCAGCTTCCACCCTGGGCCCTCACAGGCTCAGCTGCCCTGCAGCCAGAGCTTGAGCGTGCAGTCTTGGGTCGGCCTGGTCTTTCTGTGTGCGGGGGTGGTGGAGATGCTGTTGTGCCCAACTTAGCAGTCTCAGGTCTCCCCTGACCGCAGGCCATGAGGACCTCTGCTGGTCACCCCCCTGGTGACTGGAGCTACCCTCTTCTGGGGACTGGGACCGGAGCATCCTTGTGGCCTGGAGGGGACCCTGCTGGTGGCCGCCCGACGCTCAGGCCCCTCTTTCCAGCTCTGTGTGCCCCACCCCAGCTTCTGTTCTCGGCTTTGATCCGTGACCTCCGACCTTCAGAGGGTTAGGGCAGGGGTCTTCCTGGAAACCTCATGGGAGCGTCTGTCCCGTGGCCACCTCCCGGGCGTAGACCTTGGTCCATGCGCACCGTGGCCACCTCCCTGGTGTAGACCTTGGTCCATGCGCACCGTGGCCACCTCCCTGGTGTAGACCTTGGTCCATGCGCACCGTGGCCACCTCCCTGGTGTAGACCTTGGTCCATGCGCACCGTGGCCACCTCCCGGGTGTAGACCTTGGTCCATGCGCACTGTGGCCATCTCCCTGGTGTAGACCTTGGTCCATGCGCACCATGGCCACCTCCCGGGCGCAGACCTTGGTCCATGCACACCGCGGCCACCTCCTGGGTGTAGACCTTGATCCATGCACACCGTGGCCATCCCCGGGGTGTAGACCTTGATCCATGCACACCGTGGCCATCTCCTGGGTATAGACCTTGGTCCATGCGCAGCATCGCAGTGATGTCACTCACTGGGCCCGCGGGGACCACGTGGATCCAGCCTCAAGGTCCGCGACCCCCTCCTGGCACCTACAGGACTGCTCAAGGGCGGCAGCTGGGCCCCTCGGGCTCGCGCGAAACTCTGCGTGTGTCGCTTTCTGCCAGCGTCCGCCGTTCGCGTGTAGACCACCCTGAACCGGAGGCTGCGGTTCCAGGCCCCGGGCCAGCCTCAGGCGCTCCCCACGCAGGCCGCGCGGCCCCCGCCGCCGCCCCCTGCACCTCCGTTTCCTGGAACCTGCGCCGCCACCCAAGCCGGTTCCCCTTGCCCCCACAACCGCCCCCAGCCCCCCACACCGCCGCTGCCCCCGCCATGCTGCCCCCGCCCCGCTGCCCCCCGCCATGCTGCCGCTGCCCCGCTGCCCCCCGCCATGCTGCCCCCGCCCCGCTGCCCCCCGCCATGCTGCCCCCGCCGCCCCCTGCAACCCCCACCCGCTCCGGCAGCGCCGCCCCCTGCGCCGTGAGGCTGCTGGGCTGGGACCCGCGGAGGCTCCGGGCGCCGCTCGCCCCCTGGTGGCCGCTCCCCGCGCTGCGTGCGGGAAACCCGAGGCCCCCGGGAGCGCACGAGGCGGCCCCACATCACCTAGACATGCTCCCAGGACTGGGCGCGGGGTTCTGGAAACATCGACCCAGGGAATGGACCGAAAGTCCTGACGTCGTCAAAGGGGCTGCTGCTGGGGAGAAGGCGAGGGGCCTCGCCACTGAAGCCAAGAACAGGGCCCGCTGCTGGGGCTCCATGAATCCGGACAGTTAAAAGCAGATAAAATGGGAAAAACCCAGACAGTAAGAGGAAGGTTCATGTGTCAACTTTTCATAGCAATGATAGTAAAAACGATAGCACAGCTGCTTTAGTCACCACAGCCAAGCGGAAGGAGACGTCCCAATGTCCGTCCGTGAATGAAAAATGAAAAGGTGGAGACCCACGCAGGGAGGATCGCCGGCCCGAAAGGAAGTTCCCACGCGGCTGCCCCGTGCAGGGACCCGGAGACACGATGCTGAGCGCACCTGGCCAGGCACAGGAGGACGCCCACTGTGCGCGGTTCCACTTGGAGGCCCCGCGGTGGCCAAACCCGGCCGGAAAGTGGGATGGGGACGCGGGGGATCGGGAGGGGGCGCGGGGGATCGGGAGGGGGCGCGGGGGATCGGGAGGGGACGCGGGGGATCGGGAGGGGGCGCGGGGGATCGGGAGGGGGCGCGGGGGATCGGGAGGGGGCGCGGGGGATTCGGAGGGGGCGCGGGGGATCGGGAGGGGGCGCGGGGGATCGGGAGGGGGCGCGGGGGATCGGGAGGGAGGGCGTGGGGATTGGGAGGCGGGACGCGGGGAACTGGGATGGGATGCAGGGGATTGGGATGGGGGCTTAGGGGAATTGGGAGGGGGCGCGGGGGATTGGGAGGGGGATGTGGGGGTTTGGGGGTGAGTGTGTCCTGGGTGCTGAGCTTCAGTTTTGCAGGATGAAAGAGTTCTGGAGATGATGGGGGTGATGGCCGTACAACAGTGTGAATGTCCTTAATGCCATTGATGTGTGCAGTTAAAAATAGAACATGGTACATTTTATGTCTCTTTTACCACAAAAAAATACAAAATAATAGCAACAAGGCCTAGGGCTGGCACTGTGATGGGCCGGGCTGCCTGTGGCTCCTCTGGACTTTATCCCAGGGACCCTCGTGGGCTGGAGGGAGGATGTGGCCTGGAGTCATGTCCTACACACAGCGCCATGACCATTGCACAGGTCCTAAAGGTCAGCGGCTCCCGTCCCCTTAGGCTGGTGGGAGGGATGCACTGTGCTGGGAAGGACCAGTAGAACTTGCAGGGCAGGACCCAGCCCCAGCCTCTGCTTACAAAACAGCGCCCAGGGAAGGGCAGCAAAGGGCCCTGCCCTCCAGGCCCAGCCTCCAGCGAGGCCCCGCTCCCGTCCTGCCCCAGCCCTGAGCCTGGCCACCTTCGACCCTGATGGAGTCCTCTTTCTTCTCAGCGTCGGTGCTGAGGCCTCCAGGTGAGCGAGATAGTGGAAGCTCATGGTACTGTGAGCACAGGCGCCTCAAGCATGAGGGATCTGCCCCTGTGATTTGCCTGGAGGAAGAGCTTTCATTGCGCGAGGTCTTGTGTAAAAGTGAGCACACAGGGGGCCCCAGGGAGAGCTGGGGCTGGCCCTGCCCCGGGTGCCCTGTTCTGGGCGAGAGGCCGTCTGCTGTGCTGGTGGGTGTGGATCATAGCGCACAGCCGTCATTTGTGCAGTGTCCTCCTATCAGCACAAACACAGGGACAGGGTGGACGGGCGGACCAGCCCAGAGACTCCGTGTCAGGTCAGACTCATGGCCCAGGAACCTGCAGGCTCGGCATTAGGGGTCTGGGACCACACCCAGGGCCAGGCTGTGACTGGCCCCACTCCACTGAGACCCGCCCCACTCTGCTGAGATCGGCCCCTCCCTGCTGGGGCTGGCGCTGCCCCGGGTGCCCTGTTCTGGGCGAGAGGCCGTCTGCTGGTGACTGCGGATTATAGCACCCGCTTATCTCTCATCCACATGGTCTCGAGACCCGGGCCTGGGTGGGGACGGGGCATCTCCGCACATTCAAGGGCTGTGGTCCTGGCCTGGGCTGAGCCTCCAGGTGGGTGTGGCTCTCCCCTGTGGCTCTCCCTGAGGCCCCTGATCCAACAGTCACAAATGTCCACGCTGCCTGCTGGTGGCACAGCCTGGGGGTCTCCCTGGAGCAGACAGGAGGGCAACTTTGCTCTTCCCCTGGGATGCTCCTGAGAGCTGGACCGGCCCAACCCCTGCTGCTCAGGCCAGGAGGGAGGTCCTGAGGCCAGGACGCAGCTCCCCTGGGTGGGCACAGACACAGCAGCAGCAGCCCAGCCTCTTCTTGGGCCCATCACAGATCTCTTTGGTCTGGCAGTGCCCATGCCCACTCCCTGGGTCATTACCGGCTTCTCCTGAGGAGGCCGTCAGTCCCCACCACACAGCCAGCCTCACGGAGCGGTGGAGACCATGGGTCAGGCACTTGGGTGGACACCTTTTGTAGAAAAGCAAATTTCACCCCATGCTCTGAGGGACGCACCTGAAATAGCCATAAGGAGGCTGTACAGGAAGCCGAGGGTCTCAGGCCGGCGCAGCGGCAGAACATGCAGGTGATGTGGGTCCATCTCCACACTGCCCTAAAATGTGGACACGAAGGCGTGGACATGCAGGGAGGCGTGAACCCCAGTCACAGAGGGCCCTCGACTCTGGCAAACTTGACACATACCCCAGAAAATGCAAATGAGGCTATGAAAGACTGAAATCCCACTGTTTGCAATTTAGATTTTATTGTTCATAGAAAACACGACGTGCATAGAGAATACGCATTTTTCTTTTTTTTTGAGACGGAGTCTCGCTCTGTCGCCCAGGCTGGAGTGTAGTGGCGCGATCTCGGCTCACTGCAAGCTCCGCCTCCTGGGTTCACGCCATTCTCCTGCCTCAGCCTCCTGAGTAGCTGGGACTACAGGCGCCCACAACCGCGCCCGGCTAATTTTTTTTTGTATTTTTAGTAGAGACGGGGTTTCACCGTGGTCTCGATCTCCTGACCTTGTGATCCGCCCGTCTCGGCCTCCCAAAGTGCTGGGATTACAGGCGTGAGCCACCGCGCCCGGCCGAGAATACGCATTTTTCAAAAGCCCATGAAAAAGTTTAAAAGATAACCCAAAACCAAGCCACAAATCGAAGCACAGAACAATTTCACAGAATGAAAACCTGCTTAGGTCACCTTCTTTGATCTTTATAAAACGACATATTAATGAAACCAACAAACAACAACATCTGGCCGCTGGAAACATTTGAATCATTCTCTCAAATGAGTCATGAGTCCAAGAGGAAATCAAGCAAAAATCATGTCCTACGTAGAGGCTGACGGCAACAAATGTAGTGACACAGCGTCTATGGGTTGGCCAGAGGTGCCCTGTGAGAGGAATGAATTATTAAATGGTTTATTATTCCTAGTTTTATTCGAATTAAAGGAACATAGCAGTTAACTCAGAAACCAGAACAGAAAAGGAACAACAAAATCAACAGGAAAAAGAAAAAATGAGAAAAGCAGAAATTAATTAATTGGAAAGCAATTAAAACTTGATTTTTGTTTTGTTTTGTTTTGTTTTCCTTTGAGATGGAGTCTCGCTCTTGTCGCCCAGCCTGGAGTGCAGTGTCTCGGCCCACTGCAACCTCCATCTCCCAGGTTCAAGCTATTCTCCTGCCTTAGCCTCTTAAGTAAAACTTGACTTTTTAGATCCGAAAGGTAGTTCCTTGAAAGAAAATAAGAGGAACAGAGAATGCGCTGGCCAATTTAACCAAGAAATAAAACGAACTTCCAGTGCTAGGACTGAGAAAGGGTGCCCAACCCAGGTGCAGCTGGGACTGTGAAGAACAGGAGGGGGACTAAGATGAGGGGGAAGGTGGAGGAGGAAGTGGGTGTTTCGGGGAGGAGAATGGAGGCAGGAAGGTCAGGGAGGGTGGGGGAAGGGAAAGGGAGGGAAAGGCAGAGGAGAGGGGAGGAAGGCAGAGGAGGGAGGCAGGGAGGGGAGGTGGGTGTAGGGGGAAGGGAGGTTGAGGGGAAGGCGGAAGAGAGGAGAGGGGTCTGCAGACTGCACGCCCCTGCACCACTGCGTGTGAAAATTGAAAGGGAACGCCAATCATCCAGGAACACGTGAATACTGAAACATTCTGAAGACGACGAAACCTGCGTGAGACAAACCCACAGAAGCCCGAGGCCTGCAAGGCTGAGCCTCTGAGCGAGGCCGCCGTGATCCTGAACCGTGGATGGAGTGCTGGCTGTGGTCTCCCCTCGGCTGGGAGAACTGAACTCCATCCTGCCCAAATCTGCCTGTTTATTTCATGCGGTTCCACTCCGGATCTAATAAGACGGTGCAGTCAAGGAAATTCCAGCTGGAGAACCAGCCATCTCCGCCTGGAGCCGTTCACTTGCTTGTGGACAGGGTGGCAGGTGGGGCCTCAGGAAGAAGGGAGCACGGAAGACCCGGTCTCCATGGGGTCTGGCATACGGGGGCCTGAGGTGTCTGTGGGGGACAGAGAGAACCACCAGCTGCCACCTGGGGACACGGTCTCAAGTGACCCTTTGGGGCTCAGAGGCCTCACGGGGCAGGAGGCGCCTCCCCAGGAGGGAAACACCCCAAACCACGAAGGTGACCAGGGCAGTGCACGGCATGTGGGAGAGACCAGGAGGAGGTGCCAGCCTGGGCCGGGTGGGCAGAAACAGGATGCACAGGAACCTGGGAGGGGCTGGGATGGGGTGGGCGGTACCCCACACTGACCCCCACTATCTACTTTTGGCCAATCCTGCAACATCCACATGTGCCAGCCTGGCTGGGGAGAGACAGTTCCCAAGGTACTGGAGAGTTCGGGGCTCTGCAGCCTGGGAGGGCCGCCCTGGGGCTGAGAAAGGGCAGAGATGGGGGTCTCTGTGGGGACAAGATGTGAAGGAGGACACATGGAGACCTACCTGGCCGAAGCACACTGGACCTGCACCCCACCTGCAACCAAGAGCCAGAGTGTGCGCCCAGCTGTCCCCTCCCCGCTGTCCACCACCCACCACCTGTCCCCCTGCCATTCCCCCGCCCCGTCCCCCTCCTCACCACCCACCACCTGTCCCCCTGCCCCTCCCCCGCCCCCCTCCTCACCACCCACCACCTGTCCCCCTGCCCCTCCCCGCCCCCCTCCTCACCACCCACCACCTGTCCCCCGCCCCTCCCCCGCCCCCCCCGCCCCCCTCCTCACCACCCACCACCTGTCCCCCTGCCCCTCCCCCGCCCCCCTCCTCACCACCCACCACCTGTCCCCCTGCCCCTCCCCCACCACCTGTTCCCCATGCCCCGCACCACCCACCACCTGTCCCCCTGCCCCTCCCCCGCCCCCCTCCTCACCACCCACCACCTGTCCCCCTCCCCACTGACCACCACCTGTCCCCCTGCCCCTCCCCCACCACCTGTTCCCCATGCCCCGCACTACCCACCACCTGTCCCCCTGCCCTTCCCCTGCCCCCCTCCTCACCACCCACCACCTGTCCCCCTGCCCCTCCCCCGCCCCCCTCCTCACCACCCACCACCTGTCCCCCTGCCCCTTCCCCGCCCCCGCCCCCCTCCTCACCACCCACCACCTGTCCCCCTGCCCCTCCCCCGCCCCCCTCCTCACCACCCACCACCTGTCCCCCTGCCCCTCCCCCACCCCCCTCCTCACCACCCACCACCTGTCCCCCTGCCCCTCCCCCACCCCCGCCCCCCTCCTCACCACCCACCACCTGTCCCCCGCCCCTTCCCCGCCCCCGCCCCCTCCTCACCACCCACCACCTGTCCCCCTGCCCTTCCCCCGCCCCCGCCCCCCTCCTCACCACCCACCACCTGTCCCCCGCCCCTCCCCCGCCCCCCTCCTCACCACCCACCACCTGTCCCCCTGCCCTTCCCCCGCCCCCGTCCCCCTCCTCACCACCCACCACCTGTCCCCCTCCCCACTGACCACCACCTGTCCCCCTGCCCCTCCCCCACCACCTGTTCCCCATGCCCCGCACTACCCACCACCTGTCCCCCTGCCCCTCCCCTGCCACACCACTGCCCTTTTCTCCCAAGGCTGAAGCCGTTCTGGGTTTTCCTTTGTAATCAGCTGAGGCCTGGTTTTTCTCCCAAGAGACACAAGAGGGTTTGGAGCATTCAACCTGTTTCCAGGCCTTTCACCCACTTCCACCAGTGCAGGCTTTTAAAAAACAATTTTATTGAGGTGCAATTCACATGCCATAAATTGTACCCATTAGAAGCATTTGTCAAACATGTCTGACAGGTGAACACAACCATTAACCTCTACCCCCATCAGACACAGAACAATTCCACTGATCCCGAGTCTCCACCACAGGCACCTGGTCACCTGCCTCCTTCCAGGATGGAGCCTCCCTCCCCAACAGATGGACTTTCCCAGGCTGGACTCTGGCCCCCTAGCACGAGGATGCTGAGACTCACTCCGTTGTTATTTCCTTTTAGTCTGAGTAGTCCCTGTTATGTGGATGTACTGCATGTTTATCCCTCATCCCATAATGGATATTCGGGTTGTTGCCAGTTTTTAGCAGTTACATGAGAACGGGGTACAGCCTGTGTGCATGGGCTTTTGTGGGATCATGTATTCGTATCTCTTCAGCAGATGCCTAGGAATGGAACTGTGGTTCATAAAGCAGACACATGTTAAACTCCACAAGAAGCTGCCCCACTGTTTTCCAAAGTGTTTCAAAGTGTTTGTAACATTTCACATCTCCATGTATTGCTCCACAGCCTTGCTAACACTTAGTATTGTCAGCTTCTTAAATTTTAGCCTTTATAGTGGGAGTGGTTTGGTACCTCAGGCCTTAATGACAAAGGATTATGATATTTATGATATTATGTATATTTTCACATCTTATTTAAGTGTTCAAATCTTTTGTGCATATATATATATATATATTATTTTTATTTTATTTTTATTTTTTGAGATAGTCTTACTCTGCCACCCAGGCTGGAATGCAGTGGTGAGATCTCGGCTCATTGCAACCTCCCCTCCCAGATTCAAGCAATTCTCCTGCATCAGCCTCCTAAGTAGCTGGGACTACAGGCACCCGCCACCACACCAGCCTCATTTTTGTATTTTTAGTAGTGATGGGGTTTCACCATGTTGGCCAGGCTGGTCTTGAACTCCTGACTTCAAGTGATCAACAGGCCTCAGCCTCCCAAAGTGCTGGGATTACAGGCCTGAGCCACTGTGCCCGGCTTCTTTTGTGTATTTTAAGAAGTGGGCTGTTTTCTTATTACTCAGTTGTAAGGGACAGTTATGTGTCTGGATACAAGTCCTGTATCGGATACAAGTCCTGTATCAGATACAAGGAATATGAATGTTTCCTCCCAGGTGTGGCCTGACATTTTGTTTGCTTCTTGTGTCACTTGATACAGATCTGCAAGTTTGACAGTATTAGCTTTTAATTTGGGTCTATCAGCCGTCTCAAATTAGCGTTTGTGAAAGGGACGTGGTAAGTCTAATGTTCATCTTCCCCTGTGGATATCCAGCTGTTCTCGAACTATGTGATCTAGAGACCGTCTTTTCCCCAACTGAATTAAATGGACACCCTTTTTGGAAATCTGTTCTCTGTGTGGGTGGTCCTATTTTCGGACTCCACCAGCTTCCCTTGGTCTCCATATCTCTGAGCTCTCCAACGTCGCTCTTCTTAGTCACAATTGTTTTGGCTATTGTAAGTCTTTTACATTTTCACCTTAATTCTAATCAACATCTCAATTTCTAAAAAATAAGCCTGTGAGATCTCTATTAGATTGTGCTAAATCTATGGATCAATTTGGGGAGAATTTTCACCTTAAATAAAGTGCCTTCCAATTTGTCAATGAAAAGAGTCAGACTATGTAAAATATATGAAAAGATTTATGCTGAGCCAAATATGAGTGTCCATGGCCCTTGACACAGCCCTCAGGAGATCCTAAAACATGTGTCCAAGGTGACTGGGCACAGCCTGGTCTCATACATTTAAGGGAACATGAGACCCAATCAAATACATGTAAGATAAACACTGCTCTGGTCTGGAAAGGTGGGACAACCTGGTGGGGGCTGGCTTCAAGGTTATACGTAAAGCTAAAAATGTTGGGATTGGTAATTGGTTGAAAGAGTTATTATCAATAGAAAGGAATGTCTAGGTTACAGTAAGGGGTTGTGGAGATCAAAGTTTTATCCGCAGTTGAAGTCTCTGGGTCGCAGGCTTCAGAGACTAGATTCTAAATGATTCTTATCAGACTTAAGGTCTGTGTTGACGTTGAAAGCTGGTCAACTTTCCCTGAATTCCAAAAGGGGGTCAGGTATAATGACGTGTATCCATCCCTCCCTTCCCCTCGTGGTCTGAACCAGTTTTTCAGGTTAATTTTGGAATGCCCTTGCCCAGAGGAGTGGTCTGTTCAGAGGGCTGGGGGCTCAGAATTTTATTTTTGGTTTACACAATCCATGAACAAGGTCTGTCTCCCCCATTTGTTTAGCTACTCATTAATTTCTCTCAGCAATGGTCTGCAGCTTTTGGTATAGGGAACTTGCAAATTTTTCATTAAATGCATTCTTAGGTATTTTCTGATTTTCAATGGCATTGTAAATGCTGTTTTTCAAATTCTGTCTTCCAATTATTTGTTGCTAGATTATAGAAGCACAATTACTTTCTTATATAGACTTAGTGTCTTGTGACCTTGCTAAATGCCCTTATTATTTCTAGTATTTTTGATAAACTGTTAGGATTTTCTGCCCTGGCAATTGCATCATCTGTGAACAGAGACTCTGCCCCTTCCTTCCCAATCATTTTGTCTTCTAACATCATGCACAGGTTTCTCAAATAGCTTGCTTGCAACCAGGATGCACGCCTATGATTGCAGAGCTCAATGCAAACCTCTTCCGACCCCAGGACGTTCCTGTAGCTGGGCATCACTGCACACTCCACCTGCGGGCAGGAGGGTTATCACCTCCAAGTTCTGGAAATGAGGACCAGGCTGGGTAGGCTTCAAACTCCACCTTGCACTGGCCAGATTTCCACTGGTTATTTTAATGTTTTCTTAACACTCTCTTGTTAGATGACATTACTCTAAACAGCTGCCTTGTGATTCCAAAGAGGTTCAAACCTCCCGCTTTCCCTAGTAAAGATGGGCTATTTAAGCACAATTTTGTGAAAGTCTGGCTGTAGGGAGACGTGGGGGCATCAGGATTCAGTGTTCTGCTGCTGGGCCAGGCAGTGCTCAACTGGGAGTGGCTGGGCCTGCTGGGGCCACTGTCCGGGGCCCCAGTGGGGCTCGGGATTCAACTCCATAGGACCAGGTGGGACATGTTTCCAGAGAAGGAGTGTGGCAGGCACAGGCCCAGGTTAGCCCCATTGCTGTGACGGGCTGTGACAGGCTGTGAGGGTCCTGCGCTCACCTGGGGGATGCGGAAGCCGGGAGCTCCCGGGCTCCAGGCAGGCCAGGGACAACACTTCTTGCTCTAGGCTTTGCTTCTCCGCTCAGCTGCCACGGGGCTTCTGGCTTCATAGAGAAGGTGCTGAGGACGGTGGCCTGGCTCAGCCTCTGAGAGGATGGGGGCCACAGCTGCAGGCCGGCCTGGGCCTGGGGGCCAGTGCTGGGAGGCCTGACACAAAGGCCTCCATGTCAGCCCCCTTCTCCAGATCTTTGGGCCCCTAGGTCCTTGTGGATGGGCCACCCCTGGCCGCTGGGAGTGTTAGGAGGTCAGCTCGTGGAAAAAGTGGGGGTGAAGGCCCGGCGGGAGTTGGGGGTGGAGAGAGGGGCAGCTACAGCAGAGACCCCCTGGCCAACAAGCGAGGCAAGGCGTTTACAGGGCACATTGCACCTCTACCAAGCAGATTCAGATGGGAGCAGAAGCACCTGTCATTCGGTGAGACTGGGGCGACGCCTGGAAGGGTGGGAGGAGAAACTGTGGCTGAGGCCGGGTGCAGGCCAGTTCACTGTACACGCTGGGGCACGGCAGGCTGGTCCGCACCCGTCTTCCTGCGTATGGAGTGCCATGTGCATGTGAGCATACATGTGTCTGTATGTTTCTGGGTCTCTGTATGTCTGTGTGTTTACATCTCTGTATCTGTGCATATGTCTCGGTGGTGTCTGTACGTGTATGTGTGCGTGTGGGGGCTGTTTTTGTGTTGCTGTAAAGGAATACAGAGACTAAGTATTATACAGAAAAGAGGTTTAATTGGCTCACGGTTCTGCAGGCTGTACAGGAAGCATGGTGCCCGCATCTGTTCCTGTGAGGCCTCAGGAAGCTTCCACTCATGGTGGAAGGTGACAGGGAGCCAGCATCACGTAGCGAGTGGGAGGAGGGGAAGGAAAAGGGGAGTTCCCAGACTCTTTTAAACAATCCGCTCTTGAGTGAGCTAACTGAACAAGAACTCACTCATCACCAAGGGGATGGTGCTAAGCCATTCACGACGGATCCACCCTCATGATCCAACACCTCCCACCAGGCCCCACTTCCAACACGGAATCACATTCCAACATGAGATTTGGAGGGAACAAAGAATCCAAACCACATCAGTGTGTGCGCGTGTCTGTGCATGTCTGTGTCCATCTGTGTGTGCACGTCTCTGCACGTCTGCGTGGATCTGTGTGTCTCTATGCATATGTGTCCATGTGTTAGCATTTGGTCCAAGCCTTGCTTCCAGAGCCACAGCAGCCACAATAGCACCAGCTGAGGGAAAGGGCTGTTTGAATGCCACTGCCTCCCTGATGCTGACGGGGACCTTAACCACAGGGACAGCCCGGAGTCTCTCCAGCCAAGGCAGAGGATTGGCCGGTTGGTCTCAGAAGGCAGTGGGTGGGCAGGGTCCTCATTCTCTGGCCGAGATTTCTTGGGCCTGGACTACGGGTGCTAAGGCTGCCGAGGAGTGGGGGCCCAGGAGCTGGGGATGGTTCACTGCTGTGGGGTGGGCTGCAGAGCCCACCTGAGCCCCTCCAGGAGGGGAAGGGGATCTCTGTGGCCTGCAGCCCCCAGACATCACTGTATGTGGCTGGAGCCTACAGGCTGGAGGGCTGGGATCCACACTGCTGGGCCCCTGCTGATCACTCCAGCCCAGGGCTTCACCCAGGAGCCAGCTCTCCTTCCCATCCCTAATGCTCAGGCACTTAACTATTTGACAAACCAATGACGAACCATGCAAGGACGGGGACCGCTGGAGCCTCGTGAGGCCCCAAGCACAGGATCCATTCCCAGATGCCAGTGTCACTCCCAAGTCACCTGCTTTTGTAAGTCTCTTATTTTGGGTGGAGCCCTCTGGAAGCCCACGCCCTGCTGTCTGTGGCCACTCCTAGCAGCGAAGCCTCGATGGAGGTTTCTGTAAGGTCTTCACGAGTCTCCTGGCTCCTCCCTCAGAGCAGCTGCCTCCAGATTACAACTACCACGTGCCGTTGGTGGCTGCAGCCCCACCCCCCTACTCTAAAGCAGCTCCTGCAGGAAACCTGGGCCTTGTGTGGCTGGGGAACTCCCAGGACTCCTGCCACGCAGGTGGACCGGAGGACGGCTTGGGCAGGCCCCTCGCAGGCAGGGGAAGATTCGCTTGGCTCCACCTGGCCGGAGAGATAGGTGAGGGACTGGCCTTTGTGGGTCCTGTGGGGTCCCCTTGGGGCTGTGGCTCCCTGACCTTGCTGTTTCCAAGCGGGAAGGGGTCTAGGAGCCCTGCTGCTGTTCATCCCGGCTTCCTCTGGGCTTCCTGGCCTGTCCTGCACATAAAGGGAGCACGCTGCCCTGGAGAGCTGGCCCCATGGCCCGCTCCTCTTTGCCTGGAGGGAAGGAAGGCCTCCTCCTCCTTGGCGTTGCCCCTCCTGCCTTCCAGCAGGGCCAGGCTCTGCCCGCCCGTGGAGAAGGCCAGTACTGGGGAGACAGCCAGGGCTCCCACGAAGCAGGGAGTCCCTCCAGGCGAGGCGCTCCATCCTGTAGTGCTCCCTTAAATTCTGCAAGCTACCCCAGATCCCCTGTTTCCAGCCAACAAATCCTTTTTAAGTTCCTTTGAGATTTGTTCGTGTGGACTCCGGAAAGAAGGCCCAGGCCGGAGCTTTGGGCAGGCGGCCATTTAGGGCAAGGGCGCTGTGCCGGCTTCCCAGTGGGGCTGCCCGGTTGGTGGGCAGGAGAGCCAGGGCACCCCCCACACCAGAAGGCAGGTCGTGGACTGTGTCGTCTACACCCGGGAAGGGGTGCATTCCAGGGGCGCTGCTCCAGACTCGCCACTCACCTGGGACTCGCAGTCTTGAGTTGTGGGTACCAGGGTGGCCATCCCCTTCTGTTCTGTGCGGCTGACTTTCTGGCTACTCCTTAGCCTTGGGGCCCCCACAGCCCTCGGCTTAACTTCCCTCCCCATAGCCAGGTCTTGGATAACTCCAGGGTAAAGTGACGCTGTGGACCCCCACTTCCCCTGGGTCCTGCACAGGCCTGAGGCTTTCGGCGGCGCTGTCTGCTGCAGCCCCGCGCCTTCCTGGGAGAGTGGCCCAGGCCTCCCTTCCTGAGTGTGACTGCGCTGCCGTCCCCACCTGCCAGGCCTGCGCGGGTCTTCCCCGGGCTCTCCCTGCTGGGATGGGGACTGGTGGCCCCGGGCCGCGTCCTGAATCCGGCTTGCTCCTTGGTACAAGGCCGGTAGGGTCACCGTCAGGCAGGAGGGCGGGCGGCGGGGGTCCTGGGGGCGCCGGATTCGGGGCCGTGCCGTCCCCAACAGCAGGCTGTGCGTGTCCCTGTTGGAGGCCCACGAAGGCAGCTCAGGGCCACCCCTGAGGGCGCGTGGGCCCGCCGCGCTCCCGGATCTGGCTTGCGACAGGCCGGGAAGGCAGGTGTTTAACGATGCAAAAAGGAACGCACAAGGCCTCGTCGAGGAGGTGGGGGTCGGGAGGGGGATTAAGGGGGGACTGGGGGTGGAAAGAACGCGGGGGGAGGGATGGCAGGGTGCCCGCCCGAGGGACCCACACTTCCGCGCACGGCGCCCCAGGATGCTGACGCCGGCGGGGGTGCGGGCCCGAGGGGCGGTCGGGGTCAGGTGGCGGCCCCAGGGGCAGGGCCGCAGCACGAGGGGCCTCGTGACCCGGGCAGGGCGAGGCCGGCGCCGGGGCTGGGAGAGGGCAGTGGGCGGGCGCTGCCGTAGGTGGGAGGATGCCCGTGGGGACTCTCGGGCGGCTGCGCCCCGCCACGCGCGAGGCCCCGCCCTCAAGGCGCGTTCAGTGGGACGGACCCGCCCTCCCCGCAACCGCGCGCCCGCCGCGCCGCCTTGTGGGCGCTGTAGTCCCGGAGTCCGCGTGCGCGGGGCCGGGTCCCAGGAGCCCCAGGCAGCAGCCTCGCCGAGCCGCAGGTACTGGTGGCGAACGGGGCCACGGAGCCGCGTGTCGGGGGCTGCGGGGTGTCTCGGGGCCCTGGGGTGAGTGCAGGGCGCGGGCCAAGGTTTGCAGGACCCTGTGAAGTTGAGTGTCGGGGGCTGGCGCTGGGGTCCGCGGGGCTCTGGCCCGGGCGCGGTGGGCTGAGAGCCAGGCGCCTGGCAGAACCATTGCAGTGCAGCGGGTTTCCCGCCGCTAACTTTCCGCCCCAGCCTGCTAATGGGTTGGTGAGGCCCGCCCCCCAGCCTGCCCTCCGCGTCATCCTGGGGCGCCAAGTCCCACCTCCGGGTCTGGAGGAACGCGTGGATCCGGAGTTCGCGTCCAGGCACGTGCTGCTTCGGGACGGTTCAGCCGGCGGGTGAATCCTGCCAGCCACGCGTGGGGCGGGCCCCTGGCACCTCTCCAGGCCATTCTCTCCTGTGCCAGAAGCTTCGTAGGTGCAACTTCCCCTTGGAGCAGCTGTGAGTGCGGATCCAGCAGAGCAAACCCGAGGCGTCTCAGAGAGAGCCTGGACAGCCGCTGCAGCCTTTCCCGAGTAGGTCCTAACAACACCCCTGCACTAGGGTCCTGTCCATCAGAAACTCCTGTCCTGGGGAGTCTCGCCTGTCTGGCCTCAGGACACAGGCTAACTAAGGTGGCCCCAAAATCCAGAATGCATCCAGAGGGAAGGTGGGAGAGTCCTTGGAGGTGCCTGTTGGCAGCCCTGTAAAGAGGTGGCCTCCCCCCCACGGAGACCCGAGGATCCCTGTACAGCCCTGATTCAATCAGCAGAGCCGAGGCTGCTCTGGCCCAGTGCACCTACCTGCCCTGTCCAGGCCTGGGAGACAGGCTGCATCTCACTGGCCGCCTTTGCCTGGGTGCCACCTGTGCACTGCTTGTTGCAATTGCTAATTGCTTTCTTTCCGAAGGGGCTTTGGTGGATTTTTACAATACCAGATAGTACAGTTTTCTGTGCTGGACACAGATGAGAAACAGTGCTCGGGTGTTTGGGCCTGCAGCAGTGATAGCCGGAGGGTCTAATTATGCTCTTAGGAACCCTGAACTTGGTCATCTGAACGGGGGCGGGAGGGTGCGCGATGCTTTCTTCTTCTTCTTCTTTTTAAACTAGCAGGCGTTCTAAAAACGTGCCGAACATTCTTGGTTAGCCTTCCAGAGTAGGAGCTCGTTTAAACACGGAATGATAGGTGGCGTTTGCTTTTGTTTTGATTGCGGGTCTCCAGCCTTCTCAGGTGCTTGGAAGGACAGAGCCTGGGCGGGGGTGGTCACTGGGGACAGTGGGGCTGGGGATTTCGGGGGGCTGTTACAACCTTCTCCTGAAGCAGGGATTCTCACTGCTTCCCCGTGGCCCTCCTGTCTGGCTGGGGACTTCCTTCAGATGCCGGGAAGAGACCTCAAGCTGTATGGGACTGGGCTGGAGTCTAGGTTTCCCCTGGCTTGGGGCTGCATTTCTATGATGGTGACCAAGTTCCCTATCTTTCCTCTTGGAGGTGGTCTTGGCCGTGCTGGCCAAGCATCTGCCAGTGGGCTACGTTCATTGCACGTAAGTTAAGCATGCTAGCGGCAGAGGCTGACTGTTAAGACCAGCAGCACCCGCTTTGCTGGCTGAGACTCTGGCTGTCTCTCCAAGAAAGGAATGTTCTGGTCGCTTCTCAGAACAGGGGGCCGAAGTACCTGGGGCTTCTGGGGGTCCTGTGGGTGGGGATCTGACTCCTGGGGCCGTGGACTGTGGGCCCCAGACCCTGGGCTTAGTTCAGCTCCTGACGGCTCCCCGTTGTCTGTGGTGATCTGGTTGCTCTGGGTGTCTGGGGATCAGTGCACCTGTCTAAACCTGCTGACGGGTGGGAAAGTGAGCTTGATGGGGAGTCCCAGCGCCGAATGGGTCTCCCAGTGAGGAGGGGTGGGTGTGGTCCGAGGTATGTCCAGCTCTACCCGTGGCCTCTCTGGGCATCAGGGTCCCTGGTAATGGAGCCCAGCCTTTGTGCACTGATCGTCCCAGCTGTTGTCACAGGCCCTGGGGAGGCGTGGAAGGTGAGGCCGAGGCTGGTGACTGTCAGATCTGCCTCAGCCTTGCAGTGGCCCCTGCCTGCGCTTCCTCCTGCCTGGCTGGCTGTTTTCATTCTGGCCCTTTGAGAACTTCTGGAGTCCCGGCTGCCTTCGATGGGGGTGCTGGTCCCATCATCTTCCCAGCCGTGCCCTGCCGTGGAGCTCTGGAAATCTTGAGGTTTCCCTAACCCTTCCCCCGCTTCCCTGCGGCCCCCACGGCAAGCCCACTAGCCTCTGCCTCTTAAGGGCTTCCCTGCTGTCACCTGTCTGTGTTCCTTTGTCACAGATGTGAGTGTGTAGAGGTGTGAAGACAGGACCCGGGATGTTGCTGATGGCTTTGCCTGCGTGGCCTGGGGAGGGTCTCCCTCTGTGGACCCTGCAAGCCACCTCTTTCCTAAGCCTGTGTGTCAGGTTGGGGGCAGTTCAGGGACCACTTGCAGCCTGAGTGGTCTCTGATACTCGGAGACTGAGTGCTGAGAGCTTGGGGCAGCTTTTCCTCAGAGTCCCTGGACCCCCAAAGCCGGCCCCACATCGAGGGATGCTCTGAGCCCGTGCTGGAGGGTTGGAGGAGACTCTCCCCAAATCCAGACCCTCTGCAGAACCCCCGCCACCCTCCCAAGCAGGCCCTGTGGCGAGGCACAGCTGTCCGACTGTGTCAGCCCAGTGCAGACAGGACGGCGACCCCGCCCCATGCGGCTGCCCAGCTGCCCTCTGCATGTGCTGTGTCCCCACCCCACCTGAGCAGCAGGCGGCCTTTCCATGAGCACTCTGCCAGGCCTGGCCTCCGGGAGCAGAGGTCAGCTGATACAGACCTGAGGTGCACCCATGGGGGACCAGGGCTGGGTCCTGGCCTCACTGGGTTGGCTTGGGGGGGGCCCTGACACACTTGTTTATGGCGGCTCACTTTTGACTTACTTGAAAGAGAACTTTACACTGAGGCCTTAAATGGAAACCAGCACTACGTGGCACCTGGAGACATGATTCTGATAAGTGGACAGGCTGCTACCCCGCAGCTAGAAGGCACGATTTGTGGTGGCGAGATGAGCTCTTGCCCGCACCAGAGAAGCCTTTGTCCTGGGCAGAGTCAGGACTGAAAGAGACAAGCCCTCGAGGGGGCTGCGTACTGCTGCTGCTCTGCCACGTGCCCTGGCCGTGTGGGGCGGGGGTGCTGGTGGGACGGTCCCCAAGGTTGGATGCATGTTGCCTCGTGGATGAAGGCCCGTGGTCTGGGGTGCTCCATTTGGAATGTGTCAGGTCCACCCATGGCTCCTGCCAGCTGCTTCTGTCTAGTATAACCTGCCTCCGGGGATGCTGGGGTCCCTGGGCTCAGGGGCTGGGCCTCAGCTCCATCCCATCCTCCCTCCCATGCATGTTTCACCCCTGGCTGCCCTCAGTCCCCTCGAGGACCCCTGCTTTTTCCTCTGCCCTTCCCTCACTGTGGACTTGGCCTGCATGCCCTCCTGCCAGGGCACGGGGGCCAGTGTGTTTCCCACGCTCGTGTGCAGGATCTGACCCCAGGCTGATGGGGACCTGAGGCTGGTACCTGCAGCCACCCACTGTCGGCCACCCGTGGTGTGACCAGGTGTGTCCCTGGCCTCCAGCAGCGTCTGTTCTAACTGTGCCCTCCCCGGGCCACCTGGGTGCCGCTAGAGCAGCAGCAGGCATGTGGGCTGCCCTTAGGCCTGCGGGGTGAGGTGTGCCCGCCTGGCCGCCATAGCCACACATGCTGCCCAGCAGTGACATGAGTCTGGTATGGCCCCAAACCTAAATTTTGTTAGTTTAGTTAATGTAGTAAGTCAATTAATTAATTAATTTGGTTTTGATTGGCATTTAAATCACTCCACGTGACTGGAGACTTCCCTTAGCCTCAGAGACCCTGGAGGTGGTGACAGCCTGGCCTGGGGGGACTCCGGAGCGACTCAGGTGTGGGTGGCTCGCAGTTTGGTGCGCAGGGCGAGGATGGTCCGGGGTCTGCGTTCATCTCCAAGGTGGTTGGTTCTGAGTGGCGAGGAGGAGGCCGGCACTGGGCCTCATTCTGCGGGGTGGGGAGGCCTGCAGACCATCTTCCGAGCTGCCCTGACTCCACCCCTCCTTCCAGGCAGAGTGTCACCGTCGTCCCCTCTGGAGCTGCGTGTGACCTGGGCAGCATGGTGCCCTCCGGCCCAGCGGTGGAGAAGCAGGTGCCCGTGGAACCTGGGCCTGACCCTGAGCTCCGGTCCTGGCGGCGCCTTGTGTGCTACCTTTGCTTCTACGGCTTCATGGCGCAGATACGGCCCGGGGAGAGCTTCATCACGCCCTACCTCCTGGGGCCGGACAAGAACTTCACGCCGCAGGAGGCACGTGGGCGCCGGGGCGTGGGGGCGGCTGCCGTGGGTGGTGGGGAGCAGCTTTGGGGGCCAGGGCGCTGTTCCTGTTGGAGGCGTGAGCACCCGAGGCTGGAGAGGGTGAGTGGCCACGTCAGCTGATCGTGGTCCCGGAGGGAACCCGGCTGGGGTCTCACACCCCCTGCAGCGGGCACCATCAGATGGAGGGGCCTGGCTGCGGCTTAGTGACCAGGCTAGATAAAAAGTGATATTGTTCCTCCCGAGAGGTAGCCTGCCCCACCCCACCTGCCAGGCTGGGCTCATCGGCCCTCCTGGTGAGGAAGGCCCACGTCCAACCCTGCTGGGCACCTGCCTCCAACAGAGACTCAGTGGCTATTTACCTAAAGAGATTATTGAAGGAATTTTCTCATTTTACTCAGCCATGAGGACAAAGGGTCTTATTGAAACTGTTCTAATAGACTTACGCCCAGTCACGGGTCTCTCAGGCCACATGAACGGTGGAGCCAGGAGTGGTGGTATCTGAAGCAGTTTCCTCCTGGGGCTGTGGGGTCCTTGTCCATATGGCATATCCACACAGAAGGAGCCTGGAAGGTCTCACAGGCTGCCAGCCCAGCTGATCACCCCGACACCCCGTCTCAGGGCCCGGGGCCTGCTCACCTGCCCATCCCAGCCGCTGTCCCCGTCCTCTGCAGCACAGCCACCTGGCCCCTGCACCCACACTGCTGTCGCTAGGCGTGCCTCTTGTTCCCTGCGTCTCCTGGCCGGAAGCCGGCCCCCACCCCTCGCAGACCCTAGAATTGTGAAACTGATGTGCAGCCGAGGGGTGTGCTTGTGGAAAAGTGGAGTGCTGCCCTTCCCGCGTGCCCGGCTCAGAGCACCGTGCGTGTGTGACTGTCTAGTCCCACGGCCAGCACTGCTAGCCGCCAAGGCAGGGTCACTTTCCAGGTGAGGACAGGGTCTTGCTGGCTCTGGCTGTCGGTGGCGGGGCTGGGGCTGGAGCGGCAGAGCCATCTCCTTGACCCCTCATGAAGTGCCTTCTGCTCCTGGCCATTCTGCCCCTCTCCCTGCCACCCACTGACCAGATGGCATCTCTGCTCTTAGTGGAGGGCCACTGTCAACCGCCAAGGTTATTTATAGGGATGAGCATTATGTGTGGCGTTTCCCTTAAAATAACACAATAAGAAAAGTCTCTAGAGCGAAGATGTTTAAATCCCATCTGCCTGCCCTCTCATGTCGCACATTAACGGATTACAAAGTAGATTCCAGAAATTAAGCCATTCCACCAGGCCTTGGATGTCATCAGAGGGACGATGGGTGCAGGCGCTCTGCGCACCTGCCACTTGGCGGGGCCCCCTGATCTCAGCCCCTCTGGCTGCAGGAGAGGCCGGAGAAGAGCTTTATCACTCCCTACCTCCTGGGGTCCAACAAGAACTTCACACGGGAGCAGGCACGTGGGCGTCGAGGTGCGGGGGCGGCCACCGGTAGGTGGACGGGGAGCAGCTTTGGGGGCAAGGGAGGCCCAGCCTGCCAGGACTTGCCAGCCCCTGTTGTTGCCGGGCTTGTGTCTAGGAAGTTCGCGTAAGTGGTGTCTTGTGACCCAGCTTTCGCAAGTTACTCTCCTGCCCAGTCTGACTTAAGAGATGTTCCACGTGGGTTCAAGGGTGTTCTTAAGCTGCCCCTACCGGGTTGAACTACAAGGTGCTTATCTGGTGCTTTGCTGGAGGCGATTAGGGGATTCTGGCTTCTCCCACTGCTTGTTGATGGCTTCGGGTAGAGCACGAGCCAGCAGCCTCAGGCAGTGGGCCTTGACCCAGCTGGCCCGGGCTGGCATTTCCAGCTCACTCCTGGGGCGAATGCTGCTTCCTCCGCAGCCTGCCACGGACTGCCTGTGTTCCCCTCACCAGCTTGGGTGGGCTGCTGAGCGCCAGCCATCTGGCTGCGGTGAGGAGCGTGGTTTCCTTTGCTCACATTTGCTGTGCCTCCATTTCTCTCTCCGTGGGCTGGTGTTTCCTGGCATCCCTGCGGTTGCTGTCCTCCTTGGACCTGGTTCCCTCTTCTGCTTCCGGGGGACCCCGTGCCCTTGGGATCGGACTGGCTGTGTGTTACATATGGTGTTTCTCTGGAGTCGTTTTGAATTTGGCCAAATTTCCCTCTGGGGTTTCTGCTTTGAGTGGCAGCTGAGAGCGCTTTCCGCGGCCGAGTCCGTGAGGTGCTCCTGGGTGGGTTGCGGTTGCCTGGAACCCCACTGGAACTGTGCTGTGTGGTGGGAGCTGCAGCCCCCACCCTCCTCCAGGGAAACCCCCGGCCCAGGACCCTGTGCATAGCCATCCTTCCTGACCTGCGGCCCATGCCCCGTCCCCAGCTGGTCCCTGTTGGATGCCCTTCTCTGGCATCCAGTCCTGCTGCCCCACGCCCGGCCCTGCCCTCATGTCCTGCCTGCCTTCGGGCCTTGCCCACCTTCCCACCTCCCTGTTCAGAGAAGCCTCCCTGAGGCTGTCCAGGTGTAGATTTGGGCGCAGCTCCCTGCACTCTGCCCATGCAGCCTGGACCCCAACCACGACCTGTGGAGAACAGGGCCGACGCCAGGCTCAGGCAGCGGGAGGCTGTCCTCGTGTCAGAGCCGTGGCCGCCTGACAGATGCCACCTCCCTGCTGGGACCGTTGTGGGGGCCCCTCCCCCAGCACCCTTGTAAGTGGGTCGCAGGTCACAGCTCTGGGCAGAGCCTCCCTGCTGTCTGCCTGCCAAGGCTGAGGAAGGGGGAGTAGGGGCCATCGAGGAGGTGCAGGGAGAGGAGCAAGAGGGCCCTGGGTGGGTGTTGGGGAGTGTTCAGGCTCCACCTTGACCCCGTGGTCTGCCAAGGGGGAGCTCTGCACTCAGTCCCTCAACTAAGACCAGGAGGTGCCAGATGAGGCCCCAGCCTGCAGAGCCGGTTCCTGGTGGAAGAGGAGAGTGAGGTGGGTGAGGCTTCTAGGACACCCAGTGCCCTTTTCCAGAGAGCCGTGGGCTCTGGGGAGAACCTCTTTGCTGGCTGTCTACCATTTTGACTCTGGGCTGTGGGCAGGACCTGTGCCCTGGCCAGGGGCTGGGGCGGTCATGCCCCCGCGCGGCCTCCTGTATCTGGGGGTCAGGGGTCCCTGAGGCCCTAGGAGGGCCCCTGCCTCTGAGCCGCTTCTTTCGGAATCTGCAGGGGTTCCCTGGGCTGGCCCCGAGGAGGAGCCTCCCCCAGTCAAGCAGGCCATCAAATGGGGCTGTTTGATGTCCCCAGGACATTGCTGTAAACACAGTGCAGAAGCCGATGGCCGGCCCTGAGGCTCTCTGTGACCCGGCATGGTCACTCAGCCTCCTGGCGCCTGACCTACCCTCAAAGAGTGTCCAAGAATGTCCTGAGCAGGATGGAGTGCGGGAGGGACCTTGGGTGCCTGGTGCTGCTGGGACCACAGCCTTCGGGTCAGCTTGGTCTCCATGAGGGTGCAGGCTCCGGGGTGCGACCTCAGGGTACCCTGAGGTGGGGTCTCTGGGCAGCCTTCCCCTGAGCCCTTGGGAAGCTTCTCAGCATGCTGGCCTGGCTGCAGGGTCCTGTTCCCCAGCTGTTCACAGTAGCCGGTGGCCAGACTCCGAGCACATCGGGCCACACATCTTGGGTGTGCCAGACACGAGGCTGAGAGGCCCTGGGGAGGAGGCGTGGCTCGGCGCCGCACCCCTGTGCTGACCCAGGGTTTGGTCTTCTCAAGTGTGGCTAGCAGGGGCTGAGGTCACCTGGGGCAGCATGAGTAGGGCTGTGGGGTTGCTGGTGGTCAGGCCTGAGTCAGGTGGGGCCTACTGGAGGCCCAGAGTCCAGCAGGGCCCTGCTGGCCCACCTGGTACCAACCTCCAGCGGATCTGAGGTGGGGTCTGGTGGGGCCTCTGGGCAGGGCCACCTGCTGAAAATGCACCTGGGCCCCAGGGGAGGCTCCAAGCATAAGGTGGCTCCCACATCAGTCCCCAGGGAGGGGCAAGGCAAGCGGCTTGGGCCTCACGGGGGTGGGGTCTCTTCCTCTGGACTGTGCCCAGGTGAGCCCAAGTGTGCCTGCAGAAGCCCTGGCCCCTGCCAAGCCAGCTGGGGACATTTGGTGCCTGCCTGGAGTAGAGTCTGGGGCAGTGCCCTCTGACCTTGTCCTGTAGGAGGCAGCACCCCCAGACCCATGCCCAGCTCCACATTCCCATGGAAGGTGGATGTGTGTTGAGCCCACAGACACGGAAGCCAGGCCTGGAGTGTCCACCGGCAGCTCAGTGGCCAAGGCTGTGGAGCTGGGTTCCCACATAACATGTGATGGAGGAGGTGGGGGTGGGCAGGCCGACAGCCTGTGCTCCCCCTCCTGGGTGGGTGCAGGGCGGCTGCAGGGGCGCTTGTCCCCCTCCCTGCTCCTGGGTTGGAGCCTGGCCTTAAAGACCTTGCTCTGGGGACTAGTGTGAGATGGGAGTGCGCAGCCCAGGGCCCTCTGCCCTTCCCCACACCCTCTCTTTCCCCTTCTTCCCTTTCCTGTCTTTCTTCCCCTGCTGGGTTCCCCACAGTCCCTCCCACGAACCTGCTGTTCCTGATCTTGCTCTTCCTTTCTGTGCCTTCTGTTTTTGTCTCTCTCCAGGAAGGATGGAAGGACCTTGTGTTAGTGTGAATGTGTTACGGGTTACAGCTCTGTTTTCCGTATTGTTTAAGATGAAATAAAACTATGTTTTTATGCTATTAAAAATAGAGAAGCTGGCTGGGTGTAGTGGCTCGCGCCTGTAATCCCAGCACTTTGGGAGGCCAAGGTGGGCGGATCACCTGAGGTCAGGAGTTCGAGACCAGCCTGTCCAACATGGTGAAATCCCTTCTCTACTAAAAATACAAAAATCAGCCAGACATGGTGGTACGCAGCTGTAACTCGGGAGGCTGAGGCAGGAGAATTGCTTGAACCTGGGAGGTGGAGGTTGCAGTGAGCTAAGATTGTGCCACTGCACTCCAGCCTGGGCGACAGAGCAAGACTCTGTCTCAGAAAAAAATAAAAATAAAACTAGAGAAGCTTAGATGAACAGGATTGTTAATAACGATTCCTTCTGTGGCTACTGTCAGCTTTCTGCAGGCAAACGCTCCCAGGCTCCTGGGACGGTCGGGAGCCAGAGGTCCCTGTTCAGAGAGGACGATGCAATGGGACATGGGACAGGGGCATGTTGGGGAGAGGGGTCACACCAGGCAGTGTTGGGGTAGGTAGCCGTCAGCAGCCATGACCTCGGGCAGGCTGTGTCCGCGGCAGCCCCAGCATTGCTAATGCCTAGTGGGGCGCCCGCCCACCTGTCCGCAGGTCACCAACAAGATCACGCCGGTGCTGTCGTACTCCTACCTGGCCGTGCTGGTGCCCGTGTTCTTGCTCACCGACTACCTGCGCTACACGCCAGTGCTGCTGCTGCAGGGGCTCAGCTTCGTGTCGGTGTGGCTGCTGCTGCTGCTGGGCCGCTCGGTGGAACACATGCAGCTCATGGAGTTCTTCTACAGTGTCACCATGGCCGCGCGCATCGCCTACTCCTCCTACATCTTCTCTCTCGTGCGGCCCGCGCGCTACCAGCGTGTGGCCGGCTACTCGCGCGCTGCGGTGCTGCTGGGTGTGTTCACCAGCTCCGTGCTGGGCCAGCTGCTGGTCACCGTGGGCCGAGTCTCCTTCTCCACGCTCAACTACATCTCGCTGGCCTTCCTCACCTTCAGTGTGGTCCTCGCCCTCTTCCTGAAGCGCCCCAAACGCAGCCTCTTCTTCAACCGCGACGACCGCGAGCGGTGCGAAGCGTCGGCTTCGGAGCTGGAGCGCATGAACGCAGGCCCGGGCGGGAAGCTGGGGCGCGCGCTGCGGGCGGCCTGCGGGGACTCCGTGCTGGCGCGGATGCTGCGGGAGCTGGGGGATAGCCTGCGGCGGCCGCAGCTCCGCCTTTGGTCCCTGTGGTGGGTCTTCAACTCGGCCGGCTACTACCTGGTGGTCTACTACGTGCACATCCTGTGGAACGAGGTGGACCCCACCACCAACAGTGCACGAGTCTACAACGGCGCGGCCGATGCTGCCTCTACGCTACTGGGTACGCGCGCCCTGGTCCCCGAGGCTCCCCGTTCACCCCATGCCCCGTGGATACCTTAACCCAGAGCCTCCCCACCACCTCCCTCTGCCCCATGGATCCTTCCCCCGGAGGCTCCCCCTCCCCGCCCCCTGTCCCATGGATACCTTCCCCCAGAGGCTCCCCGCCCCCTCCCCCTGCCACGTGGATGCTTCCCCCGGAGGCCCCTCGCCACCTCCCCCTGCCCCGTGGATCCTTCCTCCAAAGGCTCCCTGCCACTTCCTCCTGCCCCGTGGATCCTTCCCCCGGATGCTCCCCCTCCCCACCCCCTGCCCCGTGGATACCTTCCCTCAGAGGCTCCCCACCACCTCCCCCTGCCCGGTGGATGCTTCTCCCCGAGGCTCCTCGCCGCCTTCCCCTGCCCTGTGGATCCTTCCCCCGGAGGCTCCCCGCCACCTCCCCCTGCCCCGTGGATACCTTCCCTCAGAGGCTTCTGCCACCTCCCCCTGCCCTGTGGATCCTTCCCCCGGAGGCTCCCCCTCCCCGCCCCCTGCCCCGTGGATACCTTCCCTCAGAGGCTCCTGCCACCTCTTCCTGCCCCGTGGCCCCCCAGGGCCGCTGCAACGCCCCATCCCTCCCGTCTCAGGTGCCATCACGTCCTTCGCCGCCGGCTTCGTGAAGATCCGCTGGGTGCGCTGGTCCAAGCTGCTCATCGCAGTCGTCACGGCCACGCAGGCCGGGCTGGTCTTCCTTCTGTCGCGCACGAGTAGCATCTGGCTGTGCTATGCGGCCTTCGTGCTGTTCCGCGGCTCCTACCAGTTCCTCGTGCCCATCGCCACGTGAGTTCCAGAAGGGTGGGGAGCCGGGGGTGGGCAGGCACCAGGATCACGCCCTGCGCTTCGCGGGGTGCTCCCATCTTCCCGCCACGCCCCAGCGACTGTGCCAGTGCTGGCCCCGCCAGCCACCTGGAGCTGACCAGGGTCCCCGCTTGTCTCTCCCTGGGACCTGGGGCATCCCTGCCTGTGCCATCCAGCTGCTACCCCAGGCCCTCCGCGCTCCTCTCTGAAGCCTGCTGGGCTTGCTGCCCTGCTCCCAACCCCATCCTCCAGGCCCCATCCAGGCAGGAGCCGGAGCATGCACCTGTGTGAGTTCATCCTCAGCTTACACTCACACCAGGCACTCACACCACACACACACACCACACGCTCCCACATGGACACACACCACACACTCATGAACACACACCACATGCTCACAGATGGACACACGATACAGACACACCACACTCTCACATGGACACACACCACACACATGAACACACCACACATATACGGACACCACACACACACAGACATGCACCACACACGCGAACACACCAACACACGGACACGCACCACACATGAACACACGGACACACACCGTGAACACACTACACATATACAGACACCCACCACACATGAACACATACACTCACACACGGACACGCACCACACACGTGAACATACCACACACACGGACACACCACACACATGAACACCACACGCTCACACATGCACACCCACCACACGTGAACACATACCACACACTCACCAATGGACACTCAGCACACACACTTACCACACGTGCACACATGGACAAACACTACACTCACACATGGATATATCACACATGGACACAGACTACACACGGACACCACACACGGACAAACGCACACTCACATGAACACACCACACACTTGGATACACACCACACGCTCACAGATGGACACACACTATATGCACGGACACACACCATACGCTCACACATGGACACACCCACACGTTGACACACCTACCACATAGACCACACACACTGACACACTCAGACACTGACCCTGTGTGCTCACACCCGCCCCTGCCTCCCTGGACCTGCCCCCTCTTTCCTGCCAGCTGGGAGGACTTTGGCCCCAGCTCCCCTTCCTGGGCCTCCACTCCAGGGTGGCCTCCGAGCCCTGTCTCTCTCCCTCCGTGGGTTGTCCCCCTGAGGCTTACGCTGGCCACGAGCCTGTTGAGCTGAGAGCACCCTGCCGACCCTTGCATTGTGCCCTCTGCATTGGTAGCCTCATCCCTGCAGCATTCTGCCTGGATGTGCCCAGCCCCGTACTTCCCCGTCCGCCCCACACGCAGGCAGCAGTCTCCTGGCATGGGCAGCCCGGCCCACCCTTCTCTCCTGCCCCTGCCATACTTGAGGCCCCTTTTGCTCCTGTGTGGCCGCCTTCTCCATGCTCCCTGAGGCCCACGCAGGGCTCTTGCTGCCCCCAGCTCCTGAAGGCCCCCCTCCCTGACCTGCCAGCACGGTGGAAAGGGCCAGGGCCTCTGCTGATGTGCCGTCCCATTGCTGCATCCAGGGGGACAACGCCTGAAAGGTTTTAGTTATAAAGTCATTGATGCCCATCGCAGAAAATCCAACACGGTGCAGCAGTGTGCAAAGCAGAAAACCGCCATCTGCTACGGGGAATCCCAGCATTTTCTGCTTGTCTGTGTTGAGTTGATGTCAGACACAGACGTAGGTGGTCACTCCAGGTCATGAGTGGTGGGCCTTACAACCCATCCCCGGTCTGTGGGTAAAGTCACCATTTCCATTTTTCTTACAACAGAAGAACACTGAGATGAATGCCCTTCTACCTACATTTTTCTTTCCAAATTCTAATAATGGCCCTCAGGTGGATTCCTGGAAGGGGAATGGCCAGGTTGGAGAGTCGGTGCTTTTGAAAGGTTTCTGTCGATATTGCAGGTACCCTGCAGGCTGGCATGCGGGCTTTCTCCCCATCAGGATGATGGAGTGGCCTTCCCACCCTCCCTGAGCCCCTGATGGACCAGCTGGGCTCCCAGCCTTTCCTTCACAAGAGCGAGGCTGGCCGGCCTGCTGTGGACTGAGTGGCCCCTGTGTGTCTCCTGACTGTGTTGGGACTCACTTTCCTCTCTCCTGATCGGGGGAGCACTCATCTGTATCATGTATTTTCAATCACCTGTGCCCCCATCATGCCCCACACTCGTTTGCCTTTAATTCAACTCCCAGTGTTTCTCAGTGTCCTTGGAAGCACCCTGGGGGCTGGCCTACCCAGCGCCGCGTCCAGAAGCTCGTTTGTGCTGGGATTTCCCTGCTGTTCATCTGCCCTTTGTCCTGCTGACCTGCTCATCCGGACCTCTGCGTGCTTCTCGTCCTCACTGCCACCCGCCTGCCCGCCCCCCTATCTGCACTGTCCCCGCTGTCCCCCCATCTCCAGTGCCTGGCAGCACAGACACCTCTGCCCTTCTCTAAATAGAGAGTTTCTGGCATTTTTGTTTATTTTTTCTTCAGGTGAACTTTAGGATATTTTTTTGTCCAGTTCTTTTTTTTTCTTTTTTTTTTTTTAAAGCACTTTGCGGATTTTAATTGGAACTGCATCTGAAGACTAGTTTCTCTGCAGAGCACCAGAAGCCTTGTATGTCACCTCTCCATGTCAGGAATATGGTGCCTTCATTCCTGGACATGTGCATGCCACCACCCACTTCCAGGGCTCGCGGTAACCGGCTGCCACTCACCTCCAGGGCCTGCCCTGCCTGGCTGCCACTCACCTCCAGGGCCCACCCTAACCGGCTGCCACTCACCTCCAGGGCCCCCCCTACCCAGCTGCCACTCACCTCCAGGGCCCACTGTATCTGGCTGCCATTCACCTCAAGGCCTACTCTGCCTCCAGGCCCACCCACCTCCCACCCAGCTGCCACTCACCTTCAGGGCCCGCCCTACCCGGCTGCTGCTCATTTCCAGGGCCTGCTCTGTCCAGCTGCTGCTCCCTCACCGACTCTGGTTTCACTGCTCTTCTAATTTATCGAACATTTAACCATGAAAGACTTTCGTTCCAGACTTTTCTGTCTGTGCCCAGGGGTTCTCTTGATGATGATTTTCCGAGCGTTTTGAGATGCCTGTGACCTGGTCCGTCCCAGAGCTCACGGGAGCCCTTCTAGGCATCTTGTTGAGTTTGTGTTTTGTGACACCCATTGTACAGGTTCAGCATCCCTAATCAAAACAGCCAGAATTCAGCCGGGTGCGGTGGCTCACGCCTTTGATCCCAGCACTTTGGGAGGCCGAGGTGGGCAGGTCACCTGAGGCCAGGAGCTCGAGACCAGCCTGGCCAACATGGTGAAACTGTCTCTACTAAAAATACAAAAATTAGCTGGGTGTTGTGGCGCATGCCTGTAATCCCAGCTACTCGAAAGACTGAGTGAGATAGGAGAATTGCTTGAACCCAGGGGGCAGAGGTTGCAGTGAGCTGAGATTGTGCCATTGCACGCCTGGGCAACAGAGTGAGACTCCATCTAAAAAATAATAATAACAACAACAACAACAACAAAAATCCAGAATTTGAAATACTCCAAAATCTGACAGTGTTTGAGCTCTGAGAAGACAACGCAGTGGAAAATCCCACACCTGACCTTGTTTGACGAGTCTCAGAACATGGTCAAAAGTTTCTTTATGCACAAAATTACTCCAGAACTCAGGGTGAGGCCCTGGTCAGTAGCATCCCCTTTGGCTTGCAAATATCTGTTAGGTATTATATAAAATCACCTTTTGACTGTACGTATACCGTGTATATGAGCATAAATGAATTTCATGTTTAGACTTGGGTTCCATCCTCAAGGTATCTCCTTATGGATATGTGAATATTCCAAAATCCAAAACCTCTGGCCCCAGTCATTTTGGATAAGGGACCCTCACCCTGTACTGAGCCAGGGGGATGCAGCACATACCAGAATGGCCCCTCGAGGGTGGGTGGCCTGGGTGTTGGCTCCTGCCTGGGAGGGGCGGGCATGTGTGGGAGAGATGGGGGCCTGGTGGGGGGCTTATGCGTGGCCTGGGACCTCATGGCTGCCCGGCGAGTCATGGGCTGGTGGGAGCCGGGCTGCAGGCTTTTCGCTGTTGCTGCTTCTCGTTCTCCCAGCAGCGCCTGATCTGCCCGCTCTTCCTGTTCAGCTTTCAGATCGCATCTTCTCTGTCTAAAGAGCTCTGTGCCCTGGTCTTCGGGGTCAACACGTTCTTTGCCACCGTTGTCAAGACCATCATCACCTTCATCGTCTCGGACGCGCGGGGCCTGGGCCTCGCGGTCCGCGAGCAGGTGAGCCCATTTCAGGCCTGCATCCTCGGGGAGGGAAGCTACTTGTGGGGACGTTGCCAAGGCCTCCTGGTGCCCTCCTGATGTGGAATCCACTGTGGGCCGGTGGCACAGGGTACGGGCCTGGGGCTTCCGGTGGGACACACCAGGCCAGCGAGAGCAGGAAATGAGAGAGACCCCAGCAGGGCTCAGTTGTTGGGGGTGGGAGCCTCCGTCAGGCCCTGGGCCTTGGTGGAAGCGACTGAGCCTCTGCTCGTCAAGGCGGACCTGTCCTTGTCTCTGTTCTTGGCCTGTGGCTGCCGGAACTTGGTGTCCTTGAGCCCTGGCTAGAGGCCACGTGAGCTTTGTTCTCTTCAGGAAGGAGAGCTGAGCAGAGCCACTCAGCAGTGTTGGCATGCAGGCTTCTGTGGGTGCCCTCCCCTTCCCCACCTCTGGCGGGCCTTTGCTGCTTCTAAGAGGAGCTGGAAAACACACATTTAACTCCTGAAGGTCCCAGCCAAGGCCGGGTCTCCAAGTGAGCTGGATACAACCATGGTGGGCGTGGTGTGAGAGGTCCTCCCGGGCTCCTCAGGACTGCCCCGCCCCAGCCTGCAGCTAGACAGATGCGCTTGGCGGGTGGGACAAGGGCTTTGTCCACCTGCGGCCCAGGTCTCACTGGGCAGGAGGGCTGTCAGGGCTGGCCCTGATCCTCTGAGGGTGCCGCGTCTGTTCAGCCTCGGTGACTCTGGAGCTCAGGGTGAGGCCTGGGCAACAGCAGGCATCCCCTTCGGCTTGCGAATGCCTGTTAGGTGAGGGTGGCTTTTGCTCACTCATCGAAATGCATCCTTCAGCCCAAGAGTGTCATTAGGGCCTGTCCACAATGGCAGGCCACGTGGCCCCGTTCCACAGAGCCCTCCCGGTGCAACGCCTCTGACCCAGGTGTGAACACTCAGGGCGGTGACCCTCCGATGGGTGGGGGTGAACACTCAGGGTGGGTGACCCTCTGAGGCCCGGGGGTGAACGCTCAGGGCGGTGACCCTCCGATGGGTGGGGGTGAACACTCGGGGTGGTGACCCTCTGAGGCCCGGGGGTGAATGTTCAGGGCGGTGACCCTCTGAGACTTGGGGGTGAATGCGTCCAGGCCTGGCCTGAGTGGACACAGCCTCCTGGTGGCCGGGCTGGTCTCAGGTCTGCAGAAAGGGGGCCCAGAAGGCTTCTGTTGAATGCATGGCCCCGGGGGGGGGTGCTGGCAGTAGTCCAGCTGGCCTTGGAGGGGCTCCAGCACCCCGTAGGAAGTCCTCCCCATTCTTGGAGCCCCTAGTTACCTCTGTCCCCAGACAGCGGTGGCTGCCAGCGTGTATGGGCAGGGAGGGCCTGTCCCAGGGAGACTCCAAGGGTCCTGCGTGGCCCCCGCCAGGCTGGGCCTGGCTTTTGACCTGCCTCTGGGTGCTGACTGCCCCTGACTACTGTGCCCCCCCCCACCTACATCCCTCTGTGACCGCCTCTTGTTCAGCCCCTGGCAGCTGGAGGGGCAGATGCCTGAGGGCCCTTTAGGGACCCTGTGCATGTGCTCCCCTGCAGCTGCCCTGTGGAGGGGACCCCTCACAGTGGACTTCTAAGGGCCCATGGGGGCTTGGTGCAGGGGGTGGTGCAGTTCTTCCCGAGAGGGCTGCTCACGAGGAAGCCCTTTCCCTTCCTCAGCTGGTCCTTGTCCTGGTGTGGCCGTGGAGGCCGTGGGGAGATGGCTACGGGGAGGTGGAGGCAGGTTCCGGCCTGTGGCTGCCTCTTGTCACATGGAGAAAAAGCACACGGACTTTTCTCGGGCTGGTTTGATTTCCAGGTTAAAAAGTAACTAGTGGGGCATTTTGCTCATGGCTAGACATCCTGTTGAGTCTAGAGGAGGTGGTGCCGGCTCCTCTTGCCCCCCTGCCTGTTACTGGGTGCCGAGTGTCCACTCTCTCTCCTCCAGCATGGGGAGAACAGCTGGAGGAGTTCAGGCTTGGGGTTGCGAGTAGAGTCTGGAGACGGGTGGGAGCCGTGTTGGAGCACGGGGGGGCAGACAGGCCTGGAGCTTGCCTGGGTTTGCCTGCTTTTTAAATTAAGCTTTATATTTGGGTAATCTTATATTCACATGCTGTTTAATAAATAATACAGGGAGATCCATGTACCCCATACCCAGTTTTCACAGTGGTCACATCTTACAGTTCTGCAGCACATCACAACCAGCATGGTGACAGTCGGGATCCAGAACATTCTGTCCCCACAGGGATCCCTCACGCCGCTCTTTACAGTCACGGCCCACCCTACTCCCAAGCCTCACCTTCTCTTTAACCCCTGGCAACCACTACCCTCTTCTCCACTTGTATAAGTTTGTCATTTCAGGAGTGTTATATAAACACAGTTATGCATTGGGTATCGTTTAGGGATTGGCGCTGTTCACTCAACATTGTTCTCTGAACATTCATCCAGGTTGTTATTGTGGCTCTAGCTGATTCCTTCTTGCTGCTGAGTGGTGTTCAGGGTGTGGATACAGCACACTTTATTTAACTATTCACTATGAAAGACGTGTTTCCAGTGTGGGGTATTACAAATAAAGCTGCTATAGACATTCTTTTACAGGTTTTTGTGTGAATATAGGTTTTCCTTTCCCTGGGACACACGCCCAGAAGTGCAAATGGTGGGTCACCAGGTAGTTGCCTGTTTATGAAGAAGCAACCCACTTTCCATAGCAATTGTACCTTTTTGTATCACCACCAGACTTTGAGAGATCAGTCACAGTGTCTTCAGTATGTCGTGTTGCTACCTGTTTTTATTTTGGCCATTGTGATAGGTGTAGTGATATTTGATTGTGGTTTTAATTTGCATTTCCCTGGTGGATAATGATGTTGAACATCTTTTTATGTCCTTATTTTCCATTTGCAAAATCTTCACATCTTCTGCCCATTTTCTCATTGGATTGTTCATTTTTATACTCTTGAGTTTTAAGCATTGTTTGTGTACTCCAGATTTTAGTCCTTTGTTGGATATATACAGTTTGCAGTTTTTTTCAACTCTGTAGCTTGTTGTTTCATCTACTTAACATGGTCTTTTACAGAACAAGTATTTTTTAACTCCCATGAGGTCTGATTTAACAGTTTTTCCTTTTATGGAAACTCTTTGCCTAGCCCTAAATTCAGAAGATTTTCCTTAAATTTCTTTTTTAAAGTTTTGTGTTTTTACATTTAAGTCTCTGATCAGCTTTGAGTTAATTTTTGTATAAGATGTGAAGTTTAGGTTGAGGTCACTTTTTTTGGCCTGGGTATCCTTTTATTCCAGCATCATTTGTTGAAAAGACTTAGCTCTCCCCATTGAATTACTTTTGTACCTTTGTCAAAAGTTGGGCCTATTTATGTGAGCCTGCTTCTGGGCTCTTTATCCTGTTCCATTGAACTATGTGTTTCCCGTTGTACCAATATCTCACCATCTTGGTTATGAAGCTTTCTAGCAAGTTTTGAAATTGGATGGACTGATTCCTCCAACTTCTTTTTATTCAAAATTGTTTTGACTATTATAGTTTCTTTGCCTTTCCATATACATTTTAGAGTAATCTTATCTATATCTACAAAAATTCTTGCTCAAATTTTGTTAGGAATTGCAATTAAGCCAGTATATCAATTTTGGGAGAACTGACATGTTGATTGTGTTGTTTTCCAATCCATGAACATGGCATATCTTTCCAATTATTTAGATCTTTGATTTCTTTCAGCATTTTGTAGTTTTCAGCATATGAGTACTGTGCATGTTTTAGTTTATGCTTTTTTTAAAGTAAATCAAACCGTATCTTGAAATTTGTTATCTGCATTAGTCTGTTTGGGCTGCCATAGCCAAATATCACAAACTGGCCGACAAACAGCAGAAATGTGTTCTCTCACAGCTCTGGAGGCCGGAAGTCTGAGATTAAGGTGTTGGCAGGTTGGTTTCTCCTGATGCCTCTCTTCTTGGCTTCCAGATGGCATTTTCTCCCTTTGTCTTCATATGGTCTTTTTTAATGTGTGTGGTCCTCCTTGGTATCTGGGTTTTTTTTTGTTTGTTTGTTTTTTGTTTTTTATTGTTTTTGTTTTTTTTTTTTTTGAGATGGAGTTTCCCTCTTGTTGCCCAGGCTAGGGTGCAATGGTGTGATCTTGGCTGATCGTAGCCTCCTCCTCCTGGGTTCAAGCAATTCTTCCTCAGCCTCCCGAGTAGCTGGGATTACAGGCATGTGCCACCATGCCTGGCTAACTTTGTGTTTTTAGTGGAGACTGGGGTTTCTCCATGTTGGCCAGGCTGGTCTCACACTCCAGATCTCATGTGATCTGCCCGCCTCGGCCTCCCAAAGTGCTGGGATTACAGGCGTGAGCCACCGTGCCTGGCTGGTGTCTGTCTTCTTATAAGGACACCCAGTCAGGTTGGAGTAAGACGCCATCCTTATGACCTCATTTAACTGTAATTACCTTTTGAAAGGCCCTATCTTCAAATGCAGTGACATTGCGGGTTAGGACTTCAACATATGAATTGGGGGATGGGTTCACAATAGTGAACCCAATAGTGAACCCAATAGTGTATACGTGTTCATTGCTAGTGTATAGAAATATAGTTGATATTTGTGTGTTTATCTTGTATACTGCAATTTTGCTGAGCTTACTTATTAGTTCTAGGAGGCTTTTCTGTTTTTTGGTCTTTGTTTTTTAAATTCCTTGAGATTTTCTATATAGATAATTATGTCATCTGCAAAAATTTCTTCCTTTCTGATCTGTATATCTTTTATTTCTTTTTTTTAGTGCACTGGCTGCAACTTTATTAATTCCTTATTTCTGCTTACTTTAGATTTATTTTGCTGTTCTTTTCGTAGGTTCTGGAGGTGAGCTATTGATTTGAGACTTTCCTCTTTTCTAATTTATGCATCTAATGCTATAAATTTCCCCACTCAGTACTGCTTTAGTTGCATCCCACAAATCTTAATAGGCTATGTTTTCATTTTCATTCAGTTCAGTGTGTTTTTGATGCATCATTATCTCAACTTTTGTTGTTTAATTTCCAAGTGTTTTGAGATTTTCCTGTTATGTTATTAATTTCTTTTTTGATTATATTGTGATCAGAAAACACATTCTATAATTATTTCAGTCCTTATAAATTTGTTAAGATTTGTCTTATGACCCAGAATATTATCCGTTTTGATATACTGTGGACACTTGGAAAGAATGTATATTCTGCTTTCGGGTGGAGTGTTCTGTAAATGCTGATCGGATCCTGTTGGCTGATGGTATTGATTTCCTCTCAGTTCTTGTGGATTTTCTGTCTAGTTTTATTATTATTGAGAGGGGGTATTGAAGTCTCCTAAGTATAATTGTGGATCTATTTCTCCTTTCAGTTCTGTCATGTTTTTGCTTCACATATTGGTATCTCTTTTGTTTGTTGCATACGCGTTTGGGATTGAAATTTGTCTTAGTGGACTGACCTTCTTGTCAATTGTGTAATAGTGGATTATATTATGTCCTTCTCTGTCTCTGGTCTTTTTTTTTTTTGCTCGGAAGTTTACTTTACCTGACATTAATATAGCCACCCCTGCTTTCCTTTGGTTAATGTTTGCATGATACATATTTTTCCATCGTTTTACTTTCAGCCTTCCTATCTTGGTATATTTGAAGTGAGCTTCTTATAGACAGCACGTGGTTGAGTCATGTTTTAAAATCTACTTTGCTAATCTCTGTCTTACAGTTGGTGTATTTAGACCATTTATATTTAATGTGATAATTTGTATATTAGGGCTTAAGTCTGCCATTTCGTTTTTAATTTTTTATTTATTCTCTGTTTTTAGTTTCTGTTTACATTTTTTCAGCTTCCAGTGGGTTACTTGTACATCCTTTCGAATTTTGTTTGGTTTATCTATTGTGTTTTTGAATGTACTTAGTATAGCTTTTTTGGTTGCTTTATGTATTACATTACTAGTTTGAGTGAAGTATAGAAACTTTGCCTGCCTTTATGTCACTTTATCATCTCCCGCTTACAGTACAATTATCTTAAATATTTTCTCTACATACCTTTAGTGCTACATAAGAAAATATTGTAATTTTTGCATTAATCATCAAACATATTTTAGAAAACTCAAGAAGGAAAGTCTGTTTTATTTACCCATAATGTTGCCTACTATGGTATTTCCTCTTTCCTGTTATTTCAAGATTCTTTCCTTCTTTAGTAATTTCCTTTCTGTTTAGAGAACTTGTTTTTTGTGGGTTTTTTTTTGGCCATTATTTTAGATAGATCTGCTGGTTATGAATTTCTTCTCTTAGTTTTTCTTCATCTGACAGTGTCTTGATTGCTCTTTTATTCTTGAAGGATGTTTTCACTGGATATAGGATGTTGGGTAGACTGTTCTTTTTTTTAGCCTGTGAGAAATGTGGTGCCCCTTCCTCATAGCTTTCAGGATTTTTGATGAGAAATTAGTGTTATTCAAATTGCTTGTCCATGAAGGGTCATTTTTCTCTGGCCACTACCAAGATTTTTTTATTTATTTTTATCGTTAGCTTATAGAAGTTTGAATATGGTATGTGTTGGTGTGATTTTGTTTGGGTTTTCTGTTTGGGGTTTGCTCAGCTTCATGAATCTGCAGTGTACGTCTCACCAAATTTGGGAAGTTTTCAGCCATTATTTCCTAAAGTGCTCTTTGAACCCCACTCCTTTTCTCCTCTTTTTCTAGAACCCCCATGTTACAAATGTTAGGTTCATGTTATGAAACCCCACAAGGAATGAGACTTCATTTTTTTTTCAGTCCATTTTTTCTTTTGTTCAGGTTGGATAATTTATATTGTTCTACCTCCAGTTCATTGATCATTTCTCTGCCTCTTCTATTTTGTTGAGATGATTCATTAAGTTTTAAAATTTTGGTTATTGTACTTTTCAGTTCTAATTTTTTTTTATTTCTCCCATTTCTTTGCTGAGACTGTGTTTTTTCATTTGTTTCCAGCATGTTTCTTATTGTTCACTGAAGCATTTTTATGGTGGCTGCTTTAAGATCTTTCTCAGCGAATTCTACCATTCCTGTTGTCTTAGTGTTGGTGTCTATTAATTGTTTTTCAGGTTGAGATCTCTGTGGCTTAGTGTGCCAAGGGACTTTTTAGTGAGATGCAAGCATTTTGGGTATGATGTAATTTCAGCATCCTGTCGTGGCTGACGCAGCTCCAGCAGGTCGAGTGGGGTGCGCACCTCGCTACAGGGAGGAGGGGTGGAAGTCCAGGCTCCCACTCAGCCTTCGTGACACCTGAGTGAGGGTGGGTGGCTGGGTGGGGGCTCCTTCTTGTTGCCAGGCAAGGATGGGAATCCAGCTCCCCTTGTGGTCCCCTTGATGCCCCTAGGGTTGGGACATTCTCATTATTCCCGGGTTGGGTGAAAGTCTGGACTCCCTGCTTGACCCCCTCTGATACCTCCCAGCATGGAGAGGGGGATGGGCACCCCATTACTACTGGGCGAGGATAAGAGGCCACGCTCCCCACATGGTCTTCGCTGACCCCATGCGGCTTCAGGGTGACAGTCTAGGCTTTCCTGTGGTCTCCACTGACTCATGTGGGTGAGGGTGGGCGTCTTTACCAGCCAGTGGGAGTGAAAGCTGTAGTGCCCACTGGTGGTGTCTGACACTACCCTGCAGGGGACTTGGGGGTCCTTGTTACAGGCTGGGGAGGGTGAGGGGTCCTTGCTGACGTGGTGGGTGGAGCCGAGGTCTGGTGTCTGCGGGGAGCAGGGCGATTCCTGTCAAAAGGTCTTTCCTCATGTTGGGCTGCCCCTTCCCTGGGTCTTAGGCCAGATAGAGCTGCTTTCATGGGCTCTTTTTTCTGCATCTGTTGGCATTTCCAGCCTGCTGCCTTCTTCAGTTTCAAAATATCTGAGGCGAAAAGAAAAGGCCCCAGGGGCCGGGCGCGGTGGCTCAAGCCTGTAATCCCAGCACTTTGGGAGGCCGAGACGGGCGGGTCACAAGGTTAGGAGATCGACACCATCCTGGCTAACACGGTGAAACCCCGTCTCTACTAAAAAATACAAAAAGCTAGCTGGGCGAGGTGGCGGGCGCCTGTAGTCTCAGCTACTCGGGAGGCTGAGGCAGGAGAACGGCGTGAACCCGGGAGCCGGAGCTTGCAGTGAGCTGAGATCCTGCCACTGCACTCCAGCCTGGGCGACAGAGCGAGACTCCGTCTCAAAAAAAAAAAAAAAAAAAAAGAAAAGGCCCCAGGGAGCTCTGCGTGGCTCCCCAGACCCCACGGGCCCGGCCGGTCTGCCCGCCTCACTCCCGCTTTCAGAGTCTTCCCAGGTGTTTATCTCAGTGTCTTGGGTAGGAGAAGAACAGGGAGAAGTGTGCCAGCCCCATCTTCCTGAGTTTGCTTTAAAAACAGTTTTCCTGGAAGGGTGCCGGTGCCGACGGGCTGCAGGGATTCTGGCCTGCGGGCGTGGAGCGGGGGCCTCAGGGGTCTTGGGCGGGACTCACTGGGCTCTGCCCACAGATGTCCTGAAAGCACTGCAGCCTCCTGAACCCTCTGCACCTCCGGGAATGATCAGGTCCCTCCCTGGTGTCCCAGGGACATCTCCAGTCCCTCCTGCCCCTGGCAGCTGTGAGAATCAGGAGAGATGTGGCCACTGCTGGTGTCGCTCCTTCTGGTCATCGTAGCACAGCTTCCACTGCTGAGGTGGAGACGGGCTTCGTGTGCAGGCTGCTGAGGGGTCGCTCTGGGCGTGAAGCCCTGGGGAGTAGCTCCCGGTCACCCGCTGTGGCTGTCCTCACCCTGATCTGCCAGGCAGGACATTCTGGCCCTCATGGGCGTTCTCTTGTTGTCTCAGCACCATGGATGGGCAGCAAGCACCACCAAGCAGGGGCCTCAGGAGCAGACACTGCAAGCCATGCAGAGCCAGGCCCCCTGCCAGGTTCTGAGGGGTTCTTGGGAAATGGTGGAAGCCCCTCTTAAGGCCTGTGCCAGGCCGTGGCGGGAAGGGGGGCTGTGGTGAGCACTGTGGCACCTGCTCCTGGGGCTGGCCTCTGGCTGCTGTGCCATGTTCAGGGTCAGCCTCTGAGCTGGAGGAGGGTGAGCCTGGGAGCAGGCATTGGTGTGTAGGGTGCCATCATCCCAGCCAGGCCCTCCCCACCCGCCTCACCTGCCTCACCTGCCTCACCTGCCTCTCTTTCCAGTTCCAGTTATACTGTGTGTACTTCCTGATCCTGTCCATCATCTACTTCTTGGGGGCCATGCTGGATGGCCTGCGGCACTGCCAGCGGGGCCACCACCGGCCACTGCCCCCGGCCCAGGACCTGAGGAGTCCCGTGGAGGAGAAGGCAGCACAGGTGCTGAGTGTGCAAGACAAGGGCCTTGGAGGCCTGCAGCCAGCCCAGAGCCTGCCGCTCTCCCCAGATGGCCTGGGGACTTTGGGGCCAGCCTCCCTGGAGCAGAGACAGAGCGACCCAGCCCCAGCCCCGGCCCTGCAGGCAGCTGGATTCCTGAGCCCAGTGACAGCCCCTTCTGCCTGCACTCCGTGCTCCGCCCAAGCCTCAGGCCCTGACACTGCAGATGAGACCTGTCCCCAGCCGGCTGTCCATCCTGGTGTCAGCAGGCTGGGTTTGCAGCGTCATCCAAGTGACAGTGTTCAGAATGTGAACCAGTGACTCTTGGGGGCCCCTGTGGTAACTTTGCAGGTGACCCTCGGTACGTCCCTGTGACCCCTGCCTCGAAGGTCACTTGCCTTAGCCACAGGGGCCTCTGCTTATCCTGCTGGCAGGTCCCCTGGGATTCCCCCCACCCTGTGCTGCACTCTAGCGGTGGCCACAGCCTGCTGGCGACACTCAGGGCAGCTGCCTGGCCATGCTGTCCCTGCGCTGTGCCCCGCGGGCTTTGGTTGCTGGAAGAGGTGGGTGGTGGGCTCCTGTGTCCACCCGGCCTCACTGGCTCATGCCCCTTGCGGGGCTTGAGACAAATCCTCTGTGCCCCTCTGGGCTGGTGAAGTGGACTTAGATACCAGCTCAGGGGACACTGGCCACACAGGAGTTCTGAGCCCTCTAGGGCAGGGTGGGAGCCTGGGCCCCTGGGCATAGCTGAGCTGTGACATTGCTGGTCATCCTCGGTGCTCTTGCGTTTTGGAAGATGCTCTGCTTTTTTTTTTTTTTTTTTTTTTTTTTCTCTTTTGAGACAGAGTCTTGCTCTGTTGCCCAGGCTGGAGTACAGTGGCGCGATCTTGGCTCACTGCAAGCTCCGCCTCCCGGGTTCACGCCATTCTCCGGCTTCAGCCTCCCGTGTAGCTGGGACTACAGGCGCCCACTGCCATGCCTGGCTAATTTTTTTTTGTATTTTTAGTAGAGACGGGGTTTCACTGTGTTAGCCAGGATGGTCTCGATCTCCTGACCTCGTGATCCGCCCGCCTCGACCTCCCAAAGTGCTGGGATTACAGGTGTGAGCCACCGTGCCTGGCCCTTTTTTTTTTTTTTTTTTTTCTGACATAGAACGAAGAACTGCACGTGGCTTCTCTGTCTCTGTGGAAAAACCATCTCAGGTTGGCAGCAGACGCACCCTCATCAGAGGGGGTCAGCGGCTCTGGTCCTCGGAACTGGTTCCTCTCTCCCACCCTAAGGGCAGCCCTCCATGGTCCTGTCTGTCCCTCTGAAGTGTGTCCATCCTGACCTGCAGGTTCTCAGCTGCTCCCACGCTCATGCCAGCCCAGAGAGGACTGGTCCCGATCACTGCAGACGTGCTGGCCTTGGTGTGTGCGGGGCTTGCCTGGGCTGGGGAGCTGTGGGGGAGCTGCCTTCATGGGGGGTGCTGGGGAAGTATGTCCCAGCGGCCTCGGGGTGTAAGGAGCGCTAGTGCCTTGCCCACAGGTGCCGGACCATCTGATGTGATGCGAACGCTCTTCCCACATACATCAAACACACTTGTTACGTGAGTGTGCACAGGGCTTCTGATTCTGGGCCGGCCTGGCCTGGGGGTTGAGGGTCGGCAGTCAGTGAGGAAGCCAGAAGAGGCATCCCAGCCTTCTCCCCCTACCAGCCCACTCAGGGCCTTGCTGCCCATGGGCTGAGCCCCCCTACAACCCTAGTCAATGGCTATATCCTGCAGGGCCTCTGCCACATCTCAGCGGCCCTGGGTGAATGGCTGGCTGCTCACCAGCTGCGCACGGAGAGCTGGGGACAGAATCTCTGGCTGGGGAGGGGCCGCTGGAGCTGCTGGACCTTGGGGTCTCCCGAGGTGGCTCAGGGGAGCAGGCATCTTGGGGTACCCTGGGTTGAAGCAGAGGCTGCACGTGGAAGATGGCCCGAGTCAGCGGATGGTGCTGGTCAGGGCCATGGTCCTGGGCGCATCCAGGGGCCCTGTCACGGCCACCCTGGGGACCCTGCTGGGAAGGGTCTGCACCAGCCATTTCCTGGGCTCGTAGATCTAGCAGGATGTGATGGGTGGAGGTGGGCTGGGCCTGTGCCATGGGCCAGAGCGTCACTGGGGAGGCCCACGCTGTCATCAGAACCCTCCCCCCAGTGCCTCCCCCACCCAAGGGCTTGCTCCCTCTGCATCCTGCTCACTGCACCCACCGCCTACCTGCCTCTGAGTCCTGCACTCACCTGGCCACCAGGACAGGGATGGCTGTCAGGATGTAGTGCTCCCGGGAGCAAGCCAGGTGCTGCTGTGAGCAGAGACTTGAGAGTGTTGGTGCGTGTCCACACACCTGTGCACGCCTGTGTGCCTGTGTGCACTATGGATGCCCATGCACACCTGTGTATGCACACCTGTGTACGACTGCACACCTGTGTACGACTGCACACCTGTGTACGACTGCACACCTGTGTATGCCCAGGCACACCTGTGTATGCCCAGGCACACCTGTGTATGACTGCACACCTGTGTATGACTGCACACCTGTGTATGCCCATGCACACCTGTGTATGCCCAGGCACACCTGTGTATGACTGCACACCTGTGTATGACTGCACACCTGTGTATGCCCATGCACACCTGTGTATGACTGCACACCTGTGTATCACTGCACACCTGTGTATGCCCAGGCACACCTGTGTATGCCCATGCACACCTGTGTATAACTGCACACCTGTGTATGACTGCACACCTGTGTATAACTGCACACCTGTGTATGACTGCACACCTGTGTATGACTGCACACCTGTGTATGCCCATGCACACCTGTGTATGACTGCACACCTGTGTATGCCCAGGCACACCTGTGTATGACTGCACACCTGTGTATGCCCAG
This sequence comes from Macaca mulatta, assembly GCF_049350105.2. Taxonomy (NCBI): domain Eukaryota; kingdom Metazoa; phylum Chordata; class Mammalia; order Primates; family Cercopithecidae; genus Macaca; species Macaca mulatta. The sequence goes on from NC_133408.1 coordinate 2,039,768, forward strand.
GCACACCTGTGTATGCCCATGCATGCACACCCCCATGTAACTCCATGTGCACACTTGGGTTCTGCCAGTGGGGCAGTCCAGGGATAAAAGACTCCTGAGGACTCCTTTTGGAGAATTGTGTCCTTCCTGTGACAGTGAAGGCTCTTGCAAACCAAGAGTCAGTGTAAAAGGTCACTTTTATTTACTTGTCTGAATTGGCTTCACATCACACACAGTTATAGAACCAGCCCCACCGGTTTCGTCACAGTCCCGAGGCAGGTATGTGCTGGCGTGCTGTGGTCAGCCTGGCACTGCCCTGAGTCCACTTGTCCCTCCACACAACGAATGACTGGTGTCGATGCTGCCAGATCTCAGGGGTGGCTGCGACAGAGGACCTCGTCGCACCTCGTGGCTGCTTTGTTCGCCTGCAGGGCAGCCTGTGTGCACCCCGGGTGTCCCCTTCAGTCCCAAGGAGGGCAAGGATGTGGGTTTCCTAGGAGACAGCCGATGACTGCCCTGCATCTGGAGCCAGCCTGTCCATGGGCAGTGCACAGATGGCAGCCCTTCCCCACTGCCCTGTGTGCTGGCTGCCGCATGTCCTGTGCCAGCCTCAGCCTCTTCGACGTGGCCTTGTTCCATCCTGGCACTCAGCTGGACAAGTGCTGGCTGAGCCAAGTCCCAGCCGGGGGCATGAGATGGGGGCCCTGGATGGGAGGCTGCCAGACCCCAACTCACATGTCCCTCGTATCTCCCAGCTTGGACTTGGCCAGCGTGGAGCTGTCTGCTTTGGATTATCTCATGGCTCATTTGGGAGGCCAGCCCCAGGCTCCTGTGCGTGATGTTGGAGGACAGGCCAGAGCCGGGGTTCACAGTGGGCCTCTGAGCTTGGAAACCTGCTCCCGCCTGGGGTTGCTGTGAACAGCCCAGAGCTGAGCAGAAGGGGCTGCCCCAGCCCCAGGGACCTGAGCCTCCCTCCCATCAACCGCAGGGCAAGCACACCCCGGAGGAGAGCCCAGGTGGCCCTGTGCTGAGTGTGGCCTCAGCTCCCATTGCCTCACGGGGCCCGTCTGCTACCAGGTCTGGGTTTTGGGCACAGAACGGAGGTGCGAGGTGGGAGATGAAGTCGGCGCCTGCCGGGGTGAGCACAGCTTCCCAGAGGAGGAAATCCTGGAGAAATCAAGCCGTGGTCTGATTCAGGCCAAGAGGCTGCACAGGGCATGATACTGCAGCCTGCCTGACCCAGGCTGTGTGACCCAGGCCGCGCCAGCTGGGCTCACAGCTCGGGAGAGCTGGGGCAGATGAACGTCAGCAGCAGGCTTCCATTTTAAACTTTTAAAAAAATACACTCTTTGGCTTCCTTTTATTTCTTGAGGATTACATGACACGTAAACTATACAGGAAAGTATGGCCGCCAGGTCCTGGGGCCGGGGGCTGGCCGGCCGCTCCCTGCCCACAGTGGGTGCTTCCTCCGAGCCGCCCGTCCTCTCCGGCCATCTGCATCCAGGTGGCGGCTACTTGGAGGCAGTCATGAAGCTGTTCTCGATGCAGAGGACGATATAGGCGTGGTGGCAGCTTGCGGCATTCTGCCCTAGGAGCCTGCCCCCCAGCAGGGAGGAGGCCTGACCTGTGACCGAGGGAGACTCTGTCCTCCACGTCTCGCAGTAGCTCTCAGTCAGCCTGCGCCCGCTGGGGTCCGAGCCATGCCACACGCTCTTCTGGGGCCTGTAGGACGCGCCGGGCCGTCAGTCACACCCAGACCTGCTCCGCTTAGGGCAGAGGCCACCCCCCAGGCAGGAAAGGTGGAGGCAGGAGGCTGGCCCTAGGGGTAACGGGGCTGCAGAGGCTCCCACAACCTGGAGGGCCACGTGGCCTCCCTGCTGGCTGCCTGTGGAGGGAGCTGCATCTCCCAGACTGCACCCCATGCTGCTTCTGCCAGACACCCACAGCAGAGGGGAGAGGGCCCAGGGCGTGGCCTGGCTGGGTGGACCCGGCCCTCATGCCTGCTAAGCAAAGGCTTCCTGTGGCTGCCTCCCTAGGAAGCAGCTCCACCTCCTGGGCTCCTGGCTTCTGGCCTGCCCTGTGGCCCGGCCCAGTCCCGCCCACAGCGCTCTTGTCAGAGACCCTTGGCAGGTGCATCTCCGTTACAGCAGATGGCCAGGCACTGCTGGGGATACGCTGTGTGGCACCCCAAAACACTCCTAAAAGCATGAGTGTTGGAAGAATCGGGGCGCTCATGTGGGGAGGGCACAACGACATTTGGGATGAAGCGTTCTTCTGGACACCCTGGAAATTTCTGTCAACATTTTAAGGGCACACATGCTCGGACTCCGTGTTGTCCTCTGAGGAGTTTATTCTCGGTGAATAAACTCACTGCGATGCCTACATGGCTGACCACGGGTTTGGTGACATCCTGGGAGACGTGGAGTCTATCTGCCATGGGCAGAGGGCCGGGGGCGCTTAAAGGCGTTCTTAGAACTACATTCCTCTCAAACACATGCTGATGATTACTTATCAGAGCAGTTTTCATTTTTCTCAATGCTCTTTTGGATTTTATAATTTTTAAGTAATGAGCATGTGTAAGATCTGTCCCCAAACTCAGGGGGAACTGCTCTTAGGAGCACTGGGCACACGCCTGCCCATCCATCTGTCCTCCTGCCTGCCAACCTGCCCGTCCGCCTTCCCTGGCTGGGGCTCTCAGAGCTGCTCACACGGCACTGGGAACCTACCAGGTGGGGTGCCTCAGGACGTCCTTGCCGTCAAAGGAGAAGATGCGTGCCCCGGGCTTCAGCGGACCCTCAGAGCCTGCGAACAAAGCCTCCCAGCTGGGAAACAGCAGCTCATCCTGGAGGAGAAACCGTGTGTGTGGGCTGAGGGGCTTCTGCAGCCCTGGGCACAGCCCACCGGTGAACGAGCGCAGGGAAGCCAGGCCTGGCCAGGCAGCCTCTGCAGACTCCAAGAGGCCTCGGCTAAGGCAGGGGACCCTGTCCCTTCACGCCAGGCTGTAAGAGGGTGGGGAGCGCCGGGCTGCAGCTGCCTGCTCCCAGTCCTGGACCCTGGGTCTGTGACTCCTCTGCTGTTGCTTCTGGGAATGTGGTCCTCCCCAGGGCACCCAGAAACAGCCCAGTGCACGAAAAGGAGCCACAGAATAAAGCAACATGGAGGGGGGTGCTGTGGCAGAGGGGCCACCAGGCCGGGGGGCACTGGAGGCCCAAGGGACGGTTCCTGATTCCAGGCTTGTGAGGCCCGTCACCTGTGTGGACACTCGGGCCAGCAGCATGGGAGCCTCTGAGAGGCACTGCTGGGGGAGTGGGGGTCAGGGGACCACATGGGGGGCCTCATGGGATGCCCTGGGGGAGGCGGCAGCGCCCAGGGATGCAGAGGCCCTGGCCTGAGCCTCGTGGGATGTGACCCACCCGGAGCCTGCCCTGAAGTCACCAGCCTGGGTGGCAGTGTCCACCATGGCGGCCTCCAGAGGTCCTCGAGGGGAGCCCCCCGCCGGGAGTTCCCCCAGAGGTCAAGTGGGGGCCGAGGAGCCCATGCCCTCAGGACTGGACTGACCCACCTTGAGGTTGACGATGGGCACGGCTGCGCGGTCGGCACGGCGCACGATGCTGTACAGGTCCTGCAGCCGTGAGGACAGGAAGGCACGGAAGGTGCCCACCAGCCCCACGGCCCGTGCCTGCTGGAAGCACTGGAAGTCGGCCCCGCGGATGCCCCGCATGCCGCCTGGCAGCGGGCTGTTGAGCGCAACCAGGTGGAGCTGTGGGGAGAGGGGCACATCACGGGCTGTGTCCCCTGCTGCGCCCTGCACCCAGGCTCTGGGTGCCCCACCGTGGCCCTGCACCTGTATGGACAGGCACGGCCAAGGCGGGCTGAGTGGGAAATGCCCAGCGACACACTGAGGGGCCCAGGCAGCAGCCCCCATACCCTGCCGGGCCAGAGCAGCCCCGGCCACATGGGTGCCCCCAGCTGCCTCTGTAGGCGGAGGCACGCCGGTTCCTCAAGGACGTGATAGGGGCTGGACTTTCATGACCGCTGCTTGGCCACCAGAGGGCAAGTCCCAGGCTGAGCCACCAGCCACCCATGGCCGAAGCCTGGGACCCCCAGCAGCTCTGCAGGGGCTGGGTCCTCTTCTGCTGCCCCGAGAGCCGAGGGGCTAGATGGAGCCAAGCCCACTATGGGGGGCACTCACCACGGGCTGGAAGTCGCGGTGGGTGTGGGCGGGTGGGCTCGTGGGGAGCGCCGGACGCAGGTGCACGTAGGAGCTGTGGTGCGGGGCTCCAGGGTAGGGCTGGGGCTCGGGCAGGCGAGGGGGGCTGGCCAGGATGTCGTCTGCCCGCCAGGGCCTTGCGGTGGGGTGGGGGAACTCCCGCCGGGGGTAGGGGTTGCTGTCGTGCAGCTGCACCACAGGGGGCTGCAAGGCAGCCACTTCGTTGTCCTGCAGGTGGGAGATGCGGGGCCTGTCGGCAGGGGTCCCTCCGCTTGCCCCTCCTCCATCTGTGTCCTCCTCTGGGCTGTGTGAGGGGCTGCGCTGCAAGCTGGCAAGCAGGGCGCTGTGCCGCCAACCCTGGAGCTGCCCTGGGCTGGGGGGCAGGAGCAAGGGCGGGGAGTCCTGCCTGCTGTGGCGCTGGATCGTGGTCACCTCTGCTCAGGCCCCCAGACCCAGCCGTGCACAGAAGCCGTGGCCCTCACTGACCACGTGCCCTGACCTGCCCTCTCTTTGCTGTGGCTCCAATTTAGGGCCCCTGACCTCAGCGTGGCGACCTCCGACCTTCTCATGTCCCTGAGCCCTTGCTCTGTCTCCCTCAGAGGTGACCTCCACCCTAGAAATCCCAGCCCCCAGGTCTGCACCCCAGTCCGATTCCCCTGATTCTGTACCTTTCCCCACAGCCCTGAGCCCCTCCTGACCCAGCTGCCATCCACCTGCACTGCGTCCACATTGCTGTCCCCACTGTCCGCTCCACAAGGCCTGGCTGTGTGCTACCCAGGGCAATATCCATGGCCACCCGGCACACAGGAGGGGCCGTGACTATTGACTGGCTGAATGAATGAATGAATGAATTGGCAAATGAGTGAGAGCAGACTGGGCTGAACCCTGTGAGGAGACCAGCTGTTGCAGAGCCCAACACTGCTCCACATCAGGCTTCACTCCTGAGCCAATTAAGGAGTCATCACCTGTACTCAAGGAGGTGCCAACAGCAGCTGGACGCAACACTTAGGAAAACAAAAATATTCACCCAGCTTTGCACCATCCATCCACCCACCCATCCACTCACTCACCTGTCCACCATCCATCCACCCATTCATCCATTCATCTACCTGTCCACCATCCATCCACCCATCCACTCACCCACCTGTGCACCATCCATCCACTCACTCACCTGTCCATCATGCACCCATCCATCCACCTCCCCATCTACCTACCCATCCACTCACCCACCTGTCCACCATCCATCCACCCACCTATATCCACTCACCCACCTGTCCACCATCCATCCACCCATTCATCCACTCACCCACCTGTCCATCATCCATCCACCCATTCATCCACTTATCTACTTGTCCACCATCCATCCACCCATTCATCCACTCATCTACCTGTTCACCATCCATCCACCCATCCACTCACCCACCTATGCACTATCCATCCACTCACCTACCTGTCCATCATCCACCCATCCATCCACCTCCCCATCTACCTACCCATCCACTCACCCACCTGTACACCATCTACCCACTCACCTATCCACTCACCCATCTGTCCACCATCCATCCACCCACCTATCCACTCACCCCCCTGTCCACCATCCATCCACCCACCTATCCATTCACCCGCCTGTCCGCCATCTTATCCACTCACCCACTTGTCCACCATCCATCCACCCATTCATCCACTCATCTACCTGTCTACCATCCATCCACACATCTATCCACTCACCCACCTGTCCACCACCTATCCACTCACCCACCTGTCTATCATCCACCCATCCATCCACCTCCCCATCTACCTGCCTATCCACTCACCCACCTGTCCACCATCTACCCACCCACCTATGTGCTCACCCACCTGTCCACCATGTACCCATCCACCCATTCACTCGCCCACCTGTCCACCATCCATCTGCCCATCTTATCTACTCACTCACCTGTCCACCATCTACCCATCCATCCACCTCCCCATCTACCTACCTATCCACTCACCCACCTGTCCATCCACGCATCCATCCATCCACCTCTCCATTGATTCACCCACCCAGTCAGCCACCACCCTAGAGATATCCATTCTTGTGTCTGGCACTTTGGGAGAGGGAAGGCAAAGAAACAAGATGTGGATTTTGGCCCCAAGGATTTTGACCCTGAGGAGGGCAATGAGTGGCAGACACAATTGGGAAAGTTGAGGGATGAGAGTGGCTCCTTCGTGAGGCCAGCGGCTGAGACGGAGTTAGTGGGGTGTCCCGCACTGAGACGGAGTTAGTGGGGTGTCCCGCACTGAGACGGAGTTAGTGGGGTGTCCCGCACTGAGACGGAGTTAGTGGGGTGTCCCGCACTGAGACGGAGTTAGTGGGGTGTCCCGCACTGAGACGGAGGTAGTGGGGTGTCCCGCACTGAGACGGAGGTAGTGGGGTGTCCCGCACTGAGACGGAGTTAGTGGGGTGTCCCGCACTGAGACGGAGGTAGTGGGGTGTCCCGCACTGAGACGGAGGTACTGGGGTGTCCCGCACTGAGATGGAGGTACTGGGGTGGCCTGCACTGAGATGGAGGTATTGGGGTGGCCTGCACCCGTTTTCTGCAGCAGAGGCCGATGGTGAGCCACATGCTCAGCTCCAGGACTCCAAAGGACCACGTGTTATTCCCCAAACAAGAGACAGCACATACCCCCTCATGTCCTGACCACCCACCAGTCTCAACAGAGAAAGCGCTCCTTACCGTCCCTCGTGGAAGTGGCGTCCGGGGCTCCAGCTGGAAGAAAGCAGAAGGGTCATCCAGGACCTGCGGCTGGGCCTGAGCCAGGGTGCCCTCCTTGCCCAGCACCCGCCTCTCCCTCCCCAGCACCTGGCCCTTCCAGACCACAGAAGGGTGCCCTCCCTGCCCAGCACCTGCCTCTCCCTCCCCAGCACCTGGCCCTTCCAGACCACAGAAGGGTGCCCTCCCTGCCCAGCACCCGGCCCTCCAAGCCTGTACCAGGGTACCCTCCCTGCCCAGCACCCGGCACCCCCAGCACATGTTTGCTAGGATGCCATCCTCTGCCTCCTCCTGTCAGGACCAAAGCCCCTGAAAGTTAGGGTGGGGCTGCATCTCAGTGCCTACGAGGACACCTGGCACACAGTGGGCACCAGCTCGGCATCTGCTGTGAGACTGGCAGCCTCTCCCTGGCCAGATAAGGGACTGGAATGGGATTCACAGTCTGGGGGGCTGCAGGGGCCGGCCCAGGCCCGGGTGGGGGCCGGTGGCGAGATGGAGGGAGTGCTAGAAGGAAGGCGGGAGGGCTGCAGAAATCAGGGCTGTGTCAATGCACAGTCTGCCGTGGAGGCTCCCACGGACGTCGCAGGCCGTTTCGGCGGCACGGGGCTTCTACCAGTCCTCACCTTTGCCACATGAAGGCAAACAAACCTTCCCCGGGGCCCTGCAAGCATGGCCACGCCCACCTGGACCAGAGCGGCCGCTCCTGCCATCCAGGCCATTTTGGGAAAGCAGGAAAGGGGCTGGCCTGGCCTGGAAGGGGCCATCCCAGGTGTGTCTGAGGAGCCAGGCCGGTGAGCAAGGCCCATGCTAAACAGCGAGGACACATTTCATCCCACCTCAGTGTTTATAATGTGAGGTGCAGAGCCGCAGGACAGCCTGTATCCCAGCAGGGGCCGTGCTGTGGACATCACGTGGCCCTGGAGGGCCTGAGCCCCACTCCCGCCTTGTCCCGTCAGACACCTTGTTTTTTTTTTTTTTTTTTTTTTTGAGACGGAGTCTCACTCTGTAGCCCAGGCTGGAGTGCAGTGGCCGGATCTCAGCTCACTGCAAGCTCCGCCTCCCGGGTTCACGCCATTCTCCGGCCTCAGCCTCCCAAGTAGCTGGGACTACAGGCGCCCGCCACCTCGCCCGGCTAGTTTTTTTTTTGTATTTCTTAGTAGAGACGGGGTTTCACCGTGTTAGCCAGGATGGTCTCGATCTCCTGACCTTGTGATCCACCCGTCTCGGCCTCCCAAAGTGCTGGGATTACAGGCTTGAGCCACCGCGCCCGGCCAGACACCTTGTCTTGTTAACGGGCGTGTGAGGTGATGTTTATCTTTGTAAATGTTCACTGTGACGTGACCCGCCAGGAGCCCCTCACACACCATGTGTTCATCTGCTTCCAGAAGTTTGAGCTCACTTTTCTCTAATCCCAAAACTGCTCACAAAAGTATTTTACTAAACTTTGCAGAAAGTTTGAAAGTTTAAGAAGCGCTGGCTGCCACCTGCCTCCATCCCTGTCTGGGGCCTGGGCCTCTCGCCTTAAGCCCCAGGAGGCAGCTTGGGCCCTTCCACAGGTCAGGAACCTGCCATGCACAGCACTCACCTGGACCTTCCGGAACCCGTTCCGCACACGGACGTAGAGCTCCTCCTGCTCGGCCACGAAGATGAGCCAGCCCTCGGGAACCTCATGGACCTGGCCCAGCATGGCCTGGCGCGTGGCCCAGAGCCTCACCTGCTGGGACCCAAACGCAGGGGCATGGGGCTCGAGGTGGGAGGGCACGGGGCAGGGGCAGAAGGAAGGGATGCCCGTTTCAGGGCACAGGGCAGGGGCAGAAGGATGTGATGCCCGTTTCAGGGCGCTGGGCAGGGGCAGAAGGAAGGGATGCCCGTTTCAGGGCACTGGGCAGGGGCAGAAGGAAGGGATGCCCGTTTCAGGGCACTGGGCAGGGGCAGAAGGAAGGGATGCCCGTTTCAGGGCGCTGGGCAGGGGCAGAAGGAAGGGATGCCCGTTTCAGGGCGCAGGGCAGGGGCAGAAGGAAGGGATGCCCGTTTCAGGGCGCAGGGCAGGGGCCGCAGGGCTTTGGGCAGGCATGGACTGAGGCGGCTGCCCCCATGAGCACCGTGGGGACCCCTGCCTGCCTCCAGCCCTTCAGCCTCCATGGACAGTGCATGGGCCCTGGACACTTCCCAGCTGGTGGTCGTCCTCCTGGGCCCACTGGATCCCCCCATGGCCTGGCCCCGCTTCCACCCTGGAAACCACATCTCGGCCTTCTGTGCATCTCCCTGTGGGGTCCGTGGGACGGTGCCTCTGAGGGGCAGGGGCTGCAGAACCAGCCAGGGCATGGGACCCAGGTGCCCAGCCGGCTGCCTAGATACTCACCCCTGAGGAGGTGCCCATGGTTCCAGGAGGCCCAGGGGGCCCAGGGGGGCCCGGAGGGCCGGGAACGCTGATAGCTGCAGGAGAGAAACCAAGGTGGGAACGGGAAGCCACACAAGGCGGCCTCTGCCCGGGGCCCACTCCCCACTGACTTACTCTGCCTGTGAGGGCCGGGAAATGAAGGGGGCCCTGGGGGGCCAGGGGGGCCTGGGGGGCCGGGAGGGCCCTGGCGCCCCTCGTAGCCGATGCCGGGGGGTCCCTGAGGTCCAGGTGGGCCAGGCTGGCCCCGGATGCTCTCTCCCTTGGGACCCTAGGGACGGCGACAAGAGACGCTTCCTGGTTACCTCGTGCCCTGGGCTGGGGGTGGGCAAGCTTGTGGGGCTGGGGCTGCATTGGGCTGGGGGCGGGCAAGCTTATGGGGCTGGGGCTGCATCGGGCTGGGGGCAGGCAAGCTTGTGGGGCTGGGGCTGCATCGGGCTGGGGGCGGGCAAGCTTGTGGGGCTGGGGCTGTAGCTACCAAGACCCCCTTGATGAGCGCAACCTCTGAGTCACTGGTCTTCTCCCTGCCCACACCATAGCCTGAGAAACCCCCACACCATCACCCCTTCTTCCCTGAGGGTGCGATCCCGGGGCAGAGACCAGCTATGACCAGAGAGACCAGCAGAGACCAGGGACCTGACAACAGTGTGGGCCCCCAGGCAGGAGCTGGGGCCCATGGCTCTCTGGAGTCTTTCAGGACTGATGGGCCTAGACCCCGATCTGACCCAGCCCAAGAGCAGAGGTGGATGCGCTTGGCCCTGGCAGGAGGGCAGGCCATGGAACACTGCAGGGGGACGGGGCATGTCCGGGGCCAGCGCACCCACACCTGGGCGGCCTGCTGCGTCCCCACACGGGGAAAGGGCCGTGTCGGGACCGCTGAGCTTGCAGGGGCGGCTCCGGCCTTGGCGGGCGTCGGTGGCCGGGCTGGACCTGCCCTCAGCTCTGCACCCAGACCCCTGGGACATACGCTCTGCCTGCACAGGGTGGAACTTACTGGAATCCCAGGGTAGCCAGGTGGGCCTGGGGGACCGGGGGGGCCTGGCAGGCTGGAGCCAAAAAAGCCGCCGCCCCCGGGCTCACCCCTTTCGCCTTTCTGTCCTGCATCACCTCGGTCTCCCTTCTCCCCCTGTGGATGGAAACACTTGTCAGACACGGGAGCCCCAAACCCCTACAAGCCACAGGTGACCTCCCATCCCTCCCGAGCCAGGGTACAGCGGTCAGAAGCTTCTGGAGCCTGGAGCCCAGGCCTGGGAGCTGCTGGCTGCGGAGAATAGGGCTCGACTCCCCACCTCCCACTGTATCAGCCAAGTCCCCAAAAACTGAGCTGGGGACAGGAACGTCCTGAGGGACGCCCTCGACGCCCTCTGGAGCCAGCGCTCCTCTCAGGGCTGAACAGGAAGGGGTCTTGGGCCGGATGGCGCAAGGAATTGGGAGCAGCCACCCAGGGGGATGTACAGGACCTTGGGGGCCCTCAACCCCACCAGGGAGGTCACCCACCTTCATTTCAGCCTCCAACTGAAGGAAGTCGAATGGAAACTGCCCTGCAAGAGACAGACAGGCGGGGTCTCGCTGAGGTGGCGTCTGACGGTGCCGGGCTCCCCCTGCAGCCCCCAGCACTGGTGGGTTTGCCTGAGGCGCTTCTAGCCATTACCGTATTTCCCGGTAGAGATCCCATATTTCATTAGGTTCTTCTTAGTTAACTGATACTTTCTGATGTTTTTGTCAATGGTGTCTTTTTTTTTTTTTTTTTTTTTTTTTGAGGCGGAGTCTCGCTCTGTCGCCCAGGCTGGAGTGCAGGGGCGCGATCTCGGCTCACTGCAAGCTCCACCCCCCGGGTTCACGCCATTCTCCTGCCTCCACCTCCCGAGTAGCTGGGACTACAAGCGCCCACTACCACGCCCGGCTAAGTTTTTGTATTTTTAGTTGAGACTGGGTTTCACTGTGTTAGCCAGGATGGTCTCGATCTCCTGACTTCATGATCTGCCCGCCTCGGCCTCCCAAAGTGCTGGGATTACAGGCGTGAGCCACCGCACCCAGCCAATGGTGTCTTTTTAAAACTTCATTTTTAATTGTTTAGGACTAGTTGGTGGTTTTTCTAAACTCCCCTTCCATCTGGTGACCTCGGTGAACCCTGACGGTCCACCTGCAGATCCACTTGGGCAGCTTATGTGGGAAATGTCCTTCCTTCCCTCGTCCTGTCCTCCCAGGGTGGGCAGGCAGCTGTCTTGGCCCTGACTTGAGGTCCCCACACCCCCTCCGAGGGTGAAGCTGTGGAAGTTCCAGGTGGCTCCTTCCAGACCACGGAGGAGCCCTTTGCTGAAATCGCTCCTTGTTGCTTCTCTCCTTTCCATCAGCCTTGGCAGAGGTTAGGAATACCGTTAGCCTTTTCAAAGAATTAACTTCGGATTTTTGGACTTTCTTGATCCTTGCTATTTTTATATACATAAACCATACATAATTTCTCTTCACTCATTTTTGATCTTTAATATTTCTTCCCAACTATTTTCATCAAATAAATGTTTGTTGTTCTCTAACAATAAATGCTGTTTGTTCTTTAGCATCTTAGACTGATGTGTGGAAACAGGTACTATTTAAAGCTGTAATTGTGTCAATGGAGATGACAAAACCCGTTCTCCCTCCAGGTGGGACCTTAGACGGCCTTGAGCAAACCTTCTCCTGTGACTGTTCCCCTGGATCCCTGACCGGGGTGGAGACAACCTCACTCTTGGAGGCCGTGCCCTGTAACCCAGAAGCCTCTGAGCAGGGGGCTCCACACCCCCAGGGCACCCCCAGGGCACCCCCATCCCACAGGTGCAGTCCCTGGGGTTGGAGGTCATGGCGGCTGTCAGGACCCATGCTTCCTCCTGGGCTGGGTCCTTCTGCAGAGGGAGGTGACCGGCTGTGGAGGCCCCTGAGGCTGCAGTGTGAGGACTAAGGATGCCCCGGACGCATCTAAGCGCCAGGGGTTCCTCACTTCCACCTGCTTCTCCTTGACTCATGAGCCTCCTGGAAGGGCACTGCCCTGTGGGCATTTCCCACTTGCTTCGGCTGCACCCGTGAGATCACAGTTCTGGAAGCCAGGCCTGCATTCAGCCTAGCCTGGGCCCCTCCGGGGCAGACCCTGGTCCCAGTGCTGGGGGCGCGGCCTGGAGACGGTTGCAGGTGATGCCTGTCAGACCTGCTGTTCAGATCTCCCTGGGCTGAAAGTCCCCCTATAATGATCGATTTGTGTTTTTCTTTTTCACTTTGCCAACTTTTTACTTGTCATATCTTGAGGGCTATCTCATTAGATGCACAGAAATGTAGAATTACTGAATTTCTCTGGTACACTTGCTCCGTTGTCTCAATGAACATTTATTTTTGACCATGTTTCTTACTCCAGGATACACTTTGCACGCACACACACACACACCAAACCACACCCCCACACGACACACACCCTCCCCACACACGCCAATGACACACCCAGCACCCACATAGCCACACTCCACACACACCCCACACCAAACACACCCACACACCCACACTCCACACACCCCCACACTACACACCCAACAACCACATACACTCCACACACACCCTCACACCACACTCAGCACACCCACATATGCATACTCCACACTCCACACACACACACACCCACACCCACACACTACACACCCAACACCCACATACACTCCACACACCCTCACAGCCCCACACTACACACTCAGCACACCCACATATGCATACTCCACACTCCACACACACCCACACCTGCACACTACACACCCAGCACACACACATACACACACTCCACACACACCCAAACCCACACCAGCCTCTGGGTGCCTTGACGTCTCCAGCCCTCGCGTTCAGGGAGCATCTCTTGTAAGGAGCATATGGTTTTGCTGTATCCCATTGACAATGCCCGTCCTTCAGGGGATGTATCTACGCCAGTCACAGTTACAGCATCTGCAGATGTATCGGAGCCTAAAGCTACTGTTTTATTCCCTAGTTTCTGTTCATCCCACCTGTTCTGCATTCTGTTTTCTCTCCTGTTTTGCCTTCTTTTGGATCCCCTCTGTGTGTTTTAAACGTCCTGTGTGTGCCATCCTGCCTGCTCTCCTGCCTCTCCATCGGTGTCAGCTCTGCATTCCTCTCCAACCTCACTGTCCAACAGAGTGAGGACCACCGCCACTCCTCAGGGCGCTGAGACCACGGCAACCTGTAATTGCACTGTCACTGGGACCCTGTGCTGGGCAGCCTTCGCCAGTTCCTGCAGGAGCCTCAGATCCCACTGTCACTGGGACACTGTGCTGGGCAGCCTTCGCCAGTTCCTGCAGGAGCCTCAGATCCCACTGTCGCTGGGACCCTGTGCTGTGCAGCCTTCGCCAGTTCCTGCAGGAGCCTCAGATCCCACTGTCACTGGGACCCTGTGCTGGGCAGCCCATGCTGGTTTCCACAGGAGCCTCTGACCCCACTATCGCTGGGATGCCAGTTCCCGCCGGCGCTGTCTCTCCCCATCTCTGCACTCCTTTCCCTCGGCCTCATCCTCCCCCTGAAGTGCCCTCCACCACCGACACAGCTCGGGTCCGGAGTGGCCAGCCTGCATGTCATCCTCGTTCCGAAGGCTACGGGAATACCATTGGCTGTCGGAGTCTACACTGGCCTTTCTTGGATATTTTGGAAACCATTTATGGTCTTCTGGCTTCTCCCGTTTCGTTGATTCATCTCTTGTCATTCTTATTATTGATCCTTCGAATGAGGGGAACACTCTGAGCCTTCCTTGGACGTTCTGCCTGCAAACACTGTTCCCTTTGGAGCCCTCGGAGCCCTCATTCTGGCTCCCAGGGACAGGCAACCCCGTGTCCACCAAAACCTATAGACAGGTCTCAAGCTCCAGCTGTTCCGCCTTCAGCCCTGGGTTTGTCCCGACACCTCTGAGCCTCCCAGCTGTGTGCTGCCATCTCCAGGCTTCCCGTGGCTTTTGAATGTGACCTTTGGAGTTCAAGGCGGGTCCGATGACCCCATGAGCTGGGCCTCCCGGTCGGGTGTGTCATCGGCCTCTCCTCCGGGCTTCTGGTCAGCGCCAGCCATCTATGCCCTGCTCACTCCTTCCTGGGCGTCGTGTGTGACGCTGAGAGATCCAAGGATGCGACAGGTGCATCTTCCATCTTCCCGCTCGCTTTCTGCCTGCCTTTTCCTCCACAGGCCTTAAGGATGTCCCGGCCTGACTCAGCCTCTGCCTGCCTGGTCCCTTCCCATTCCAAGCTGCAGCCCCAGCTAGAGCAGGTATTGCAGCCTCCTCAGCAGGGGACCCTGGTGGCGAGAGGGGACCCTGGTGGCAAGAGGGGACCGTGGTGGCGAGAGGGGACCATGGCGGCGAGAGGCGCCCGAGGCTGGGCTGGCTCTCTGGGCTTCTGCTCTGCCAGCCCCCAGACATCCTCAAACAGTGGTTTTCTCACATTTTATCCAGCTGTTCTCAGTGGTCTTGGCAGGACATCCAAGCAGCCCCACCACCCTCAATGGAGGTAGGGCTCAGGGGGCAATTCTCGTCCTTCAGGAGGAGCGGGGGTGTTGGGCTCACCCTCCGGACAGCCTGTTGGGCAACGCCTCCTTCCCACACGAGGCCCTGGAGAGTTTCTCGACAGAAGGTCTTCCAGGGCCAACCCCCAGCCCCATGTTGGGGAGGGGGCGTCTCAGGACCGCCGGCCCCGTGGAGGGGAGGGGAGGGGTGTCTCAGGACCGCCAGCCCCGTGGGGGGGAGGGGAGGGGTGTCTCAGGACTGCTGGCCCCATGGAGGGGAGGGGAGGGGTGTCTCAGGACTGCCGGCCCCGTGGAGGGGAGGGGAGGGGAGGGGGCGTCTCAGGACTGTCGGCTCCATGGAGAGGAGGGGAGGGGTGTCTCAGGACCGCTGGCACGCCGAGGCTGCTGTGTCTTTGCACAGTGCCCACTGGGGTCTAGTGCGGAAGGGCGGCCGCCTGCTCCTCAGGAGATGGGGTGATGGGGGTATCTTGCTGGGCCTGTGCCCTGCAGCCACCCCTGTCTCCAAATCCAGGTTCTTTGACGGCCGCATCAACCCAGAAGGGGCTTCCTTCCTCCCACAGGGTGAGATGGTCACCACCCAGTGAGGGTCCAGGAGCCGCCGGGGGGCTCTGGGTGTGAGCACGCTTCAGTGCTGGCCACGCCACGGCTCCTCCGCCTGGGAGGCCCAGAGGTGCTCACCTGGTGGTCCCGGGGGGCCCACTTCTCCTTTGGTGCCCTTGGGTCCTGGAGGGCCCTGATTCCCTGGAGGAAGAGAGACCCAGTGCCCGTCACGGAGTGTGCCAGGGAGGGCTCCAGGGTGGTGCCCCTCCTGCCTGAAATGCCCCAGTGCCTGGGGGCCTGGATGGGGGGCATCAGATGGACGTGCGGACAGTCAGGGTAGGAGCTCCGGGAGAGCAGGGGCATCCCGGGTCCCCCTCAGCAGGCCACGTGGAGGCCAGGCCACATCTGCAGGGCACGTGCTGACCAACGGCAGGGATGGGGCTGCTTCTACTCTGCTTTGGGCAGAAAAGCAAAGTCTAAATGGAGAACAGCAAATGGGGCCACCCCAAGGTCAGGTCCTGGACAGCCGTGCTGGGAGGGCCCCCAGGAAGGGCCAAGATCATCAGAACTGGGGCGTGGACTGGGCGTGTGGCACTGGCCTTAGGGCACTGGGGGAGTCTCACTGCTGCTGGCGCGGAAAGGAATGTGGGGCCCTGGAGCATTCCTTCAGAGCCTGTATCCCCAGCTGTGAGCCCGGGGCCCTTACCTGGCAATCCTGGAGGCCCGGGGCGGCTGGACTCAGCAAACACCTGCAAGGATCGGGGAGAGGTGGCTGTGAGGGCAATGTTCTGAAATGAAGGCCGCCACCACTCAGGGGTCCCCAAGCCCAGAAGCACCAGCCCCTGCATGAGGCCACATGGCAGCCACCCCGTCAGAGACGGGAGGGAACAGGGGTGCAGAGAGCAGGAGCCACGGCAGCCACCGCTAGTCAGAGACGGGAGGGAACGGGGCTGTGGAGAGCAGGAGCCACGGCAGCCACCCCGTCAGAGACAGGAGGGAATAGGGGTGAGGAGAGCAGGAGCCACGGCAGCCACCCCATCAGAGACGGGAGGGAACAGGGGTGCGGAGAGCAGGAGCCACGGCGTGATGCCGCTTGGCCCTTATCGGTCACTTCACCTTGCTGAGCCTGGGGAAAAGGGGGTGCCCCTAGCACCCTTGGGCTCAAGCTCTTAGCAGAGTTTCAGCTGGAAGCAGCTCCACACCCAGAGAGCCCTCCCTTCCACATGCCTTCGCCTTCCTCGGGAACTCAGTTGCTAATCCACCGCCCACCAGACGGGCCCATCCCGGAAGGACCCGCGGACGCAGAGGCCAGGGAAGAAGAAGGCCCAGCCCCTCTGTGGGGCTCCGTGTAAGAGCCAAGGGCAGCCGCAGGACAGTGGGCGCCCTGGGGACTTACATTGCTGTCGTAAACAGGAGTCCCTGGAGGGCCTGGGGGCCCTGGAGGCCCTGGGGGGCCGGGCATTCCCTGTGGGGAGGGCAGAGAGCTGTTAGTCAGGCTTATGGCCTGCCTGTCAGGCAGCAGGTGGGAGCAGGGACAGTTCAGAAAAATCAGAAAAATCAGAAACCTGACCAGGCAGACCTCTGACCAGGCAGAACCGAGAATGCAGTGGGTCACTCGGGCCACGGCTCCCTGAGGACAGGAGCTGGCCCCGGCCCCACCTCATCCCATGTTGGAGTCGTGCACAGACGTCCCTCGGGAGGAGTGAAGAGGCCACCGGGTCTGCGTCTCAGGTAAAAGCTGACTGAAAATGCCCCACCCTGCTGACACCAGGGAGACAAAGCTCTTGGCTCAAAAGCAGCAGAGTGGATGCCTTTGGGTTGAGCGGGAGAACCCCCAGCATGGAGGGCATGGAGGGCATGGAGGGCATGCAGGGCATGGCCCAGGCCCATGGACGCCCTGCTGAGAATCCATGCTGGCCTGTTGTGTGTGTATGGGTGCACATGCGTGCATATATGTGTATAGGTGTGTGTGCGTGTGTATGTGTGCATGAGTGTACGTGTGCAGTGTGTATGCCAATCATGGAATGAGCCAAGGAGGGCTTACATTCATGTATGAGTATATGGATACACACGTGTATATGCACACATGTATATAAGCATCTGTATACACTTGTATGTATGTGCATGTGAACAGGCACACATATGCACAAATACATGTGTATATGTGCACATATGTGGAGTGTGTGGGCATGTGTACATGTGTGAGCATGTGTGGATATGGATGTGCATGAATGCATGTGTATGTGTGCACACATGTACGAGTGTATGGGCATATGTGCATGTGTGCGTGAGTGGGCACGTGTGCATGTGTGTGGACATGTATGAGTGTGCATAGGTATGGCAGGGACCGGCGCAGTGTGGCCACATCATGTATGAGTGTGCATAGGTATGGCAGGACCAGTGCAGTGTGGCACATCCTGTATGAGTGTGCATGGATATGGCAGGACCAGTGCAGTGTGGCACATCATGTATGAGTGTGCATAGGTATGGCAGGACCAGTGCAGTGTGGCCACATGGCAGGGCTGCTTATAAGTGGCCCCTGAGAGGAGCTGCAGGACCCCAGGCTGTGGCCAGGCCATTCCCAGGTCCTGGTCTCCCAGCCACCCAGGCCCCCCTTGAGGGACACTCACCCTCATGCCAAATCCAAGGTGGGCATCTCCCGGCTCCCCTTTCTCTCCTTTCAATCCGTTCATCCCGGGGCGACCCTGGGGCAGAGCACAGGGAGTGGGGACTGCTGGGCTCTGGTCATCACTAGCCACGTTCCCGCAAGGTGGCTGCAGTAGCCCCACACCACAGCCGGCCCACACTCAGCCTCAAACGTTCCCAGCCCTCAGGCTACTCCAGCCCTTCTCGCCCCTCCTTCCTGCTCAAGAACCCTTTTGAGAGGAGGTGACTGACCCCAGCACACACAGGCCCACTGCCCTGTCTGCCCCCAGGGCCTCCTCCTGGGTACTGGCCCCTCCTGGTGTATTGCCAGCCACATCCAGGACGAGAGCTGTGCCCAGGCCGGTTCTGGGGGGAGGAAGCGGGTGCGGTGGCCGTCCACTCCCCTCTGGGCATGTCACCCCTGTGGGCCTGGGCTGCTCCCCACCTGCCAGACCCCATCTGCTGCCCCCACTGGAGACCCCAGGTCCTCACCGGCCGTCCAGGGAAGCCAATCTCTCCCTTGTGCCCCGGCCGTCCGTACGGACCCTGCGAGAGGAAGGGAGCCAGGCTTAGCGGAACAGACCCCGGCCCTTGTCCACGAGTTGGGGGGTCCTGGGGAAGCGAAGGGGCTGTGCAGAGTCCATCGCCCTGGGCCACACGTCAGCTTGGAGGAGCCCGCTGCAGCCTCACACCGACACCTGCCCCACGTGCTTTAGAGCTGCACTTGGGAGATGAGCCCTGGGCTGCACAGCACGAACTCAGCAGCTGCGGGCGACCGTGTCCTTGGGGGCCGTCATGCCCAAGCTCGGTGCAGAGAAAGCCACAGGCCGACTTACCGGGGGTCCTCGGAAGCCCGGCTCTCCCTGAGCAAAAAAAAAAACAAGAAGGCACAGTTAGATGGCGGCTTATGCCCTACCCGGCAGCCTCCCTGAGGACCCTTGTGGCCCCTTTGGGTGCACTGGGCAGTCCTCAAGGCGCAGGCAGTCCTGGGAGGATGGGAGCTGCTGGCAAGGGGAGGTTCAGGATTGGGGTTTGCATCCAGGTTGGTGCAAGCATAGGGTACACCCCGGGGCCCTGAAGCAGGGGCGGAGAGTGTGTGCTACAGTGTCCTGGTTGCCGCAGGCCCTGGCTCCGACGCACAGCTGGGTGGGACAGTGGAGCTCTCACTGGGCCTGGGGATCCTGTGTCTGAGGTGCACCCCTAAGACCCCGGAGGGCTCACTGCTCCTCTGACAGTGTGAGAGCCAGTGCTCCACACCCCAAAGATCCAGGTTCCTCCCCAGGACCCTCCCCCAGGGCTTGTCTGGGCGGCTGCCTGCTGCGGTGGGGACCCAGGCACAGGCCCCTTGACGAACTGACTCCGGGCCCTGCCATGCTCGGGGTCCGGCAGGCACCCTGGGGCTGCAGAGAGGAAGGATCCTGCGGCTGCTGCCCACAGCATCAGGGCCCCCAGGAAGAGGTTGGAGGGGCAGCAAGAAACCTGCTGAGGCTGAGGTGGTACAGCCTGGGCTCCTGCACCCCACAGGCCAGGCCCCAGGGAGGCGCGAGTTCAGAGCCGCAGCCCACTGAGAACCTCCCTTCGGCAGGGTGGGCTCAGGGGCAGGGAGAGGACGAGGGCCCGGCGGGACCTCCAACATGGGTGCCAGAGAGGAGGGGCCACGAAGGCCAGGCCAGGATGCTGGAGCCCTGCTTGGGAGAAGCTCGTGCGTCAGGAGCCAGACCCTAAGGAAGACCCTCCCCAGGCTGTCTCCACGGCCCCAGGAGCCCCCACGCCCGCTGGAAGGAGGCTGCCCGGCCCTCACCTTGGCTCCTTTCTGGGCAGGGCCCAGGGCACTGCCGTCGGGGCTGAAGACGCTGCCCGGTTCACCCTTCTCACCCTGGAACAGCAGCAGGTCCGGCAGGGTCAGGGCCAGCTCCTTCCCACAAAGCCTCACCCAGAGCCCCGAAGGCAGGGCCACTGTGACTGGGCCTCGCAGCCCGGGGCCCTCTCACGGGAGGTGACCACAGGGATGGCAGGGTCTCTGCGACTGGGCCTCACAGCCCGGGGCCCTCTCACGGGAGATGACCACAGGGACGGCCCGAGCGCGGCTGTACTCCTTGTGAGTCACAGTAGCAGCCGGGGGGTCCCGGGTTTCTCCCAACAGTGGTCACCTGGGCAGGCTGGGGCCACCACTGCATCACAAAGTGGGTTGAGGGACAGCACCTGAGCCCCTTACCTTGGGTCCCGGGGAGCCTCGTTCACCCTTAGAGCCCAGGTCGCCCTTGGGTCCTGCAGGTCCCTGGAAGGGAGGCCAGGCAGTGAGGCCCGAGCGGCCAGCGTCTCCCCCATCTCTGACAGCTGCTCCACCTCCCTGGACAGCTGTCCCCTGGCAATATGCCTGCCTTGTCGGCCCCATCAGGGCCCCTCTCGACCCCAGCCTCACTCCGGACACTGCAGGCTTCCGCAGGTGACCCCCCAGGGCTCCTCTCGGCCCCAGCCTCACTCCGGACACTGCAGGCCTCTGCAGGTGACCCCCCCAGGGCACCTCTCGGCCCCAGCCTCACTCCGGACACTGCCAGCCTCTGCAGGTGCAAGGAGCTGCCTCAGCCTCACAGGTGCCCACCCAGCACGGGGCCTGCCAGGGGCTCTTGCCCACATCCTGCTCCCATCACTTCCTTGGGGCAGTGACTGTCGCTATCCCTCAGGCCTGACGAGGCCCACCCCAGCTTGACCAGGCTGCTCTGTGCTACCAGGAGGAGACCCCTCCCCAGCAGGGAGGGCAGTGGCGGGCAGCGCGTAGCTCTGGCGCCAGGTTACTCACGGGAAAGCCTGCGAAACCCGGCCGGCCCTGGGGAAAAAGGGACAGCGTCAGCCGGGGTCATCACGCACCCACGCGGCTGCCCGGACCCCACCCAGCCTTGTACCAAGGTCCCCACATCTTAGAAGCCGGGCAGGCACGTACCTCAGGTCCCGGCACGCTCAGGACGGCACCCTGTCCACCAGTCAGCAAAAAGAAAAATCGGAAACAAAGAGCCGCATTTAAAATTAAACTGGACTCCCCCCGAGCGACTTACAAGATCAACAAAACACCAAAACAGGAAAATATTGCTTTCCACACTCTTTCTAGGCCTGGGGCGTCCCTCCTGCAGCGCAGACGCCCCGCGGCTCAGAGCGGCGGACACAGACTCCAGACGCCCTAAGACACTTTTTACTTCCATTTTGGTTTAAAATGCTCCTTCCTCTGCTAGACTCTCCCTTGCTTGCCGGCGGAGGCGGCTCGGCTGGCGGGGGGCTTTTCTGACGTTCCAATGACTGGACCGTCACGCTGAGGTCCCTGTGGCCTCTTGGGCTGCTGTCTCCCGATGCCTGTCTGCCTGCTCCGAGCAAAGCTATGAGGGGGCAGGCCCTCTCCTGCCTTTCCCCAACCCCACCCCTCCTCTCGAGACTGTTATGGTCCCACCTCCCAGGTGAGGAGCCGGAGCACAAGGGTTAGCTAACTTGTCCAGTGTCACAGACGGTGCCTGCTCTCAGCTCTGCCCTGGGCAGCCCCTTCCACTGGTGGCCACAGAGAAGCAGGGATCTGAACCCCTGGCCACACCCAGCTCTGCTCCCCTGGGCCCTGTGTCTGCCTGGGGCTCAGCGTCCTGCCTAGAGGGGGGCTTGGTCCCTGTGTTCCATGTGGCGGGGCTGGGTGGGGACGCGTCTGCCTCTGTGAGGCCAGCGGGACACGCTGCTGGCAGGCGCAGAGGGTGCAGCCGACGGGCCTGATGGACGGGCTGCGGTGGGGAGGAAGGTTCCGGAACCAACACAACCTTCACAGAGAGCCGAGGGTGCGTCTGCTGCTTCTGACGGGGCAGCTGGGTGACTGCACGCAGCTTTGGGGCCACAATGTCAAGGACACAGAGACTGAACCCGATGGGAACCTCTGGCCCCCTGTGCAGGCCTCACCCCTCCAGTGTCTCCATCACCACATGGAGCTGGGCTCCCCGGGCGTCTCTGACCAGGGCCTCTGCAGCCCCACTGTGGAGCTGGAGTGTGGCCTTGCAGTCAAGGCCTGTCCTGACCTGGGGGGTGTGGGGTCTCAGGGAGGGATCTCGACACCCAGTGGGGTATCTGGACAGATTGGGCGCCCACCCACGCAGCGTCCTTACATCCTGCTCCGACACGTAGACCACAGGCCCCGGGGGTCCGGGGGGTCCGGGGAGGCCTGGCTGCCCGACTCCGTCCTTCCCTGGATCTCCCTGGAAAAGGATGAAACGTGTCCAGCATTTCATCTCAGCCACTCTGGCCAGGACCCCAAAGTCCACCCAGTCCTGGAGGGGGTGCCCAGCGCCCACGGGGGGTGAGGAGGCGCCCAGGGCTGTGGACTGTGGCCTTGGAGGCCCCCGCCAGGCAGGGCAGGCTCCAACAGGGATGGCCGAGCCACACACACTGCCCCCAGCCTGAGAGCCACCCCTGTCAACTTGAGGGTCTTTGCCCCGAGTCTCTGAGGTCACATGGGTGGCAGGGGCACAGACCTGGGGGCAGCTGAGGCCAAACCTTCCAGATGTCCCAGCGCCCCCTCACCCCATCCACCCGCCCCAGGGACACTCACCTTTTCTCCCTGACTGCCTCTGTCTCCCTTTGGCCCCTGAAGAGATGGGAAGGAAATGGTTCATCACCGACAGAAATAGGAGCCCCTGGCTCCCCGTGAGGGATGGCTGCGATGAAGATGTGGGGTTATTTCCCAACCGGCTGGGGCCTGGGAGGGAGGCAGCCACCGAGAGTCCTGGTGGACACTTGTATTCGGCTCCTGGCACTCAGAGACCCGGGAGGGCACACGGAGGCCCAGGGACCCGGGAGGGACACACCTCCTGCCAGCTTCCATCTTGGCATAGTCCCTTTGGGGCTCCACACCCCCCCTGCACCCTGGGCCCACCAAGGTGGCTCACCTGGGGCCCAGCAGTGCCCTCTCTGCCAGGGAGGCCGGGGAACCCGGGGGCTCCGTTTGCTCCAACTTCTCCCTGAAAGGGTCACATGGAGGACACAGGGCATTGGCCACACGCCCAGGAATGCGGGGACCCCCACGAGGAGTCTGGGGCACCCATGGACGTGGCGGTGGCCTGGGCTTCTCTATCTCACCCCTGTGGGCTTGAGCAGGGGCTGTGGAGGAATGGAGGAGTGGGGGGGGAGTCGGGGGGGGGAGTCGGGAGGAGGACGTGGGGAGGAGGAAGTGGGGGAGAGGGAAGTGGGGGAGAGGGAAGTGGGGGAAAGGGAATTGGGGAGGGGAAGTGGGGAGGGGAAGTGGGGAGGGAAAGTGGGGAGGGGAAGTGGGGGAGGGGGTGGGGGAAGGGGGAGGGGGAAGTGGGGGACGGGGAAGTCGGGGAAAAGGAGGGAGAGGCGGGAGGCCGGTGGCAGGGGCCTGGGGTTGGGTGCCCTGCAGGTGGGTGTTCTGGGGGTTGCCTTTGAAACCAGCATGTCTTCAATTATAAATAAACAAAGCAGTGCGAGGAAGAGCACGAGAGGCTGCCCCGAGCGGATCTCCACAGACGTCCGCCTGGGCTCTCCCTGCCTCTGCCTGGCCACGTCCCCATCCAGCATTTCATCTCAGCCACTCTGGCCAGGACCCCACAGCCCACCCAGCCCTGGAGGGGGTGCCCAGAACCCACGTGGGGTGAGGAGGCTCCCAGGGCTGTGGACTGTGGCCTTGGAGCCCCCTGCCAGGCACAGAGCTTACCTTGGCTCCCCGCAGGCCAGGCACACCAGGATCCCCCTAAGTGAATAAAGCGGGCTTGGTAAGCACCTGCTTGAGCCAGCCCCGTCCTCAGGCAGCGTCCACCCCGGGGGCAGGGAAGGGCGAGTTACCCAGGATGCATTTCATCACCCTCCCCCAGCCCAGAGCCGAGGGGTCCCAGGGACACTGAGCAACTTGTGCAGGGACCCCGTGGTCCCCGCTGAGATGGCCTCATTTAAACAATTTAAGAAAGCGAATACATGGATCTTCCAAAAAGCCTTTTGTAATGTTCCAACGTCTTGCAAATGAAAGCAAAGCATTCTCAAAGGAGCGAGTGCCACGGCAGGGGCTGGTGACAAGTGAAAGTCCAGTCCCAGGGTGGGCCCCACGTGCCCTTGGCCCCGCACACAGCAGAGGACACACCGATGAGCACGCAGTGGGGTGAAAGGCAGCTGCTGCCCAGGGCCCAGGATAGGAGCCTCCAGGCTTCACCCCTCAGGCACCTGCCCTGGGAGCTTCGGGGCCTGGCTGGGGGCTGGTGTCCCCCAGGGACAGGGGAAGCAGAGGACAAAGCTCCTGGGTCCTACAAGGTCACCACGCCTCTGTCCCTGAGCCCAGGAGCCCACCTGTCCCTGAAGCTGAGGTAGGGACCCCGGGTTCTTCTCCCATGCCCCTCTTTTCAGCCCGAGTCTGAGAATACGCTTCAGGTGTGTGAACCCAGGAATCTTGATTCCTGGGCTTCGGAGAGAGAACGGGACAATGGCCCCTTAACGCTGGAAGTCTGGGTTGGAGGAGGGTGCGATTATTTCCCTGTTAGGCTTTTTTGCTGTATTTTGCAAATTTCCCAGGATGAATTCATCCTACTCCTGCCATCAGAAAACCCGAGGCAAGGCCCTGTCTCCCCCAGCCCCGGGGTGCCGAGGCCAGGGCTGAGCCAGCGACCCCCAAAACCCAGGCGCATCCGTCACTGACCTTCAGTCCTGGCAGGCCGGGGGGTCCCTATCAGGGCAGAGGAGACACAGCGTTAGTGCAGCTGGAGGCCCTGCTGTGAGATGCTTCTCCCACAAGAAAAGCCCGCTGGTAACAGTCAACAATTAAAAATGTGTGTGTAAAAGGAAATGTACTGACTTAAAATGGTAAAGCCATTCTAACTTATTATGGAATCAATTAGTTTCTGCCTAATTGAAATTTCTCATTCATTTTGCTCAGAGTACGAAATGTGTCCCAGACACCCATGCTCTCAACAGGCTGCGCCTCTGAGCGTGAAGCTGGACGCTGTGGCTTCAGCCGCCCCATATGGCCCTGGGGGCTCCTCCATGCTGGCACCACGGGAGAGATGGTGGTGTGGAGGGGACAGCGGGGGTGGGGGAGGAAGGGGCTGCCGGCCCCTGGGTCTGCCCCTGACACAGCTGAGCTGTCTGAGCAGTTGTTTTGGGATTTTGGTCACTCTTTGTTGGCCCTAACCCTGAGCAGTACATATGTTAACAGTAGAACAAGGTGGAGATTTCATAGGAATTTCAGATTCTACTCAGGCCGAACATTTGTTACTTCCCAAAATTGGGGCCACAAAAAGAATGTGATGACTTGAATTTCCCCAGAAAGGCCTGTCTTTCGGGCGGCATGCGGCCCCACGGTCCTTTGTCTTGACCACCCACAGCGTCTCCCACTTTGCAGACCAGGCCCTCATCCCGTGACTTTACTTCAATGAAGGGGCATCTCCCAAGAGCGAGAGTGGCCCACGGTGCACAGCGCCTGCCACATGCGGCCCTCACAGCTCTGCGGGGCAGCGTCCGGCCCCATGCAAGGCTGGTGGCTCTCAGGGACACCCTCCTGCCCCAGACAACACTCCCTCAGCCCTCAGAGCTGGCCATGCCCAGCTCACAAGAGTACCTGCGGCCCATCGGCGCCTCGGGCTGTTGACCAGAAGGGCCCCCCGGAGCCTTCCATGTCATCCTGGAGGAGACACACAAGACACGCGTGGGCCTATGTCCCTTCTTAGGGAAGGGCCCCTCCCTGGGGCTGGCACTGACCCCTCACTTTGGGGCCACGGTGGCCTGGGGAGCCTCCATTCTCGGAAGGGGACTGTCTACCTGGTGGCAGGGCCGGGGTGGGGGCCCCCAGGGGCAGCCCATCTTGGGTCAGCTCATTCGCTCTTGGTCAGGGCACAGGTGCCAGGGTATGGCTGGGCCGAGTTCCCCATCAGCACCGTGGGGCACGGGCGACGGGAGAGAGACTCGAGCTCCACCATGGGGAATATGGAATCGTGGGCCAAGGCAGCGCCAGTGAGACCACTGCGCAGGACGTGCTGCTCTGTGAGTGAGATGCCAGGGTAGCAGGGCTGGGGCAAAGGCAGCCCCCGGCACTCCAGGGGGTCAGATGTAGGCGGTACTCACAAATCCAGCGGGGAGTCCTGGTCCTGGTGGCCCAGGGGGCCCAGGGGGGCCTGGTGGTCCAGCGGGTCCAGGGGCTCCTGCCAGGCCGCTCTCCCCGCGAGCGCCAGCAGGACCGGGGTCTCCCTTGCTCCCCTGCGTGGGGTGAGGAGAGCGTGTCAGGACCCAGCCCAGCCCAGCCCCCGCTGGCCCTGCAACCCTGGTGTAGATATGTTTTCTTATGATGCTTTCTAAACCCTGCAAATCAAAAGGTAAGGAACATTCTGCAAAGCAACGCAGACCTCACAGCAGCCTTTCTTCTAACTTTATGCTGGAGAGATCTGTGTGTGTGTGTGTGTGTGTGCACATATGCTGGAGATTGTGTGTGTGTGTGTGCACATATGCTGGAGATTGTATGCGTGTGTGTGTGCACATATGCTGGAGATTGTGTGTGCGTGTGTGTGTGCACATATGCTGGAAATTGTGTGTGCATTGTGTGTGCGCGCGCGTGTATATATGCTGGAGATTGTATGCGTGTGTGTGCACTGTGTGTGTGTGCGTGCGCGCGTGTATATGCACATGCCTTCACTCCCAGCCTGTGTCCTCTCAGCCCCTCCTGGTGCTCTCACTACCTGACTCGCTGCTGTCCTCTTCCTCATGCCTCTCCCCACCGGCCTTCCTTCCCTCATCACCCCCAGCCTGGGGCTTGGCCGTGCTCTGGGGGAAGTTCCCTGTTAGTGCCAACCCTGTCCAGCCCAAGGCGAGTTCTGGACATGATTCGAGTGGGCGGCCCACATCCCCGAGGGGACCTCCGGGGCATGTGTGGTCATGGGGTCGGCACAGATGCCAACTGGAGGCCCGGGACCGGCTCCCAGCACCTCCTCTGCAGGGTTCCAGCTCCTCCTCCAGCTCCGCTCCGGCAGAACAGGAGGAGGAAGTGGGTCGTTGTGGGGGCGTCAGATAAGCTGTCTGGTCAAGCAGGCTGTGGCCCTGACCTCAGGCTGCCCGAAGGAAGGCTAGGTCCATGGAGAGTGGCTGCCCTGAGTCCAGAGGGTCTGAGCAGACTCTGGACCAGGCCAGGGCCACCAAGGACACCCCAGTTGCCTTCAGCGCTCCCTCCGAGTGCCCCCAGACGCTCATGAGCCTGCAGGGCAGGCGGATGGGGCTCGCCTGTGGGAGGATGTTGGGGGGCCCAGCTCAGGACCCTCCCCAGGCCACAGGCGACCTCTCCACCTGCAGTGGCCCAGGCCCTCCTCCCGAAGCTCCCAGAGCTGCTTTATCGCACTCGCCACAGGGAGCTCGTTTCCAGAGGAGCTCAGCTTCCAGGACACATCTGCCCTCAGTTCACCAGCAGACCAGAGCTCGGGGGAAGCCACATCGCAAGAGTGACAAGGGCCGAAGCCACCCCACCAGAGTGACAGAGGCCGCTGCCAGCAATTCCGGCAGGGTGGACGGCTGGCAGGATTGGGGGTCAAGGCCAGCCCCAGGAGAGCTCACTCCCTCGACCGTGGGGCCCCCACCCTCCTTGGGAGCACGACCACTGAGTGGGCACCAGGGGCAGGGGACGGCTGTGCTGGGGATTCTGCTTGTACCTTATGTCCTGGGGCGCCTGCTTCACCCTGTACAGAAAAGAGCAGGGTTATGACAAAATCAGGCCCACAGCACAGAGGACAGAGGGAGGCGTGCCGCCCTGCCAGGAACTACGCCCCGACCGGGATCCCTGCTTTGCTGCCTGTGCTGGTTTAATAGTTTCTGAGGCTGTTGCCACTGTCATCCCCCTTTCTGGCATGGTTGGGGTCCTGAAAGGGAAGCCACAAGGGACGCCACGCCTGATCCCAATGCCGGACCCGGCTCCACGTGGAGCCTGGATGCCTCCCCAGGGAGGGTCCTTCAGCTCAGCCACAGGCTTAGAGCCGCAAGGGGCATTGACAGCCATTGACCCCTGCTCAGCCCAAAGCAGAGCAGCTCTCATCTGAGGTCACGCTGGAGACCGCTCCCCAGGGAGCTGGACGCAGGCGCCTCCCGCCAAGTCCACCCACAAACGCCCGGGGCCCCGGCTCCTGGCGTCAGTCTGACAGAGGCTCATGGCCACTGCCCCGTAACCAATGTGGAAACTTGGAGTAAGATCTCAGATCTCGCGGGGCGCCCACGTTCTTAAAACCCATGAGTCCGGCATCATCACGGTCCATAATTTCTACCTGAGCGCCCAGGTCAGGGCGACCTCCAGAGCCCGAGGCCCCAGGCTGTGGGGCTGTGATGGGGGCGGCTATTCCTGGCACTTCCCCTTCACGGACGTCACCAGGCACCCCTGGACCCCCAGGGCTCGGCCAGCCCTGGCCACATGGTGTGGTGCCGGGCCCCATTCACCCTAGACTCGAGGGGAGACTTACCAGGCTGCCTTTCTGCCCCATCCTTCCTGGGGGCCCCTCTTTTCCTGGAGGGCCTGGGGGTCCCTGGAGGAGAGCAGAGCATAGTGGATCTTGATGGCATTCAGCTACTGAAATGATTTCTGGGTTAACAGGTTATCTGGGCTTCCACAGGTGGCCCAAAGGCAGGACACTGAACGTTCCCCAGACACAGGGCCCGGGTCCCAGGGCTCACGGGAGACCCCACGGCCTGTGCAACCCACAGTTTCACGGCCACATTGGCAGGATGAGATGGCAGGGCCGACAGCACCATGGCCGGAAGGCACTTAACACCAGGGCTGGGGTAACCGCTGCTCCCTCTGAGAGACGGTCTGGCCACACGTATGAATACGGATTAGGCATATTCTTTAAGCCCAAATTGCCCCTTAGATTGGATGCTGGGGAGGGCTTGCCACGCGGCACCCAGAGAGGCCTTAGAGCCAATGGTGATGGCGAACGCCCATCAGGAGGGTTCGCTGGCTCAGGTAGGGACTGTCACGGAGGCAGGGGCACGTCATGGGTGACCTAACCACACACTCCCTGCCCTACACGCCACAGCATGCTACTGAGTGACCTTGGGCCACGGGATGCCAGCGCAGCGTGACCCAATTACGGCAGCCACGTCTGCAGGCACCTGCTGCCCGTCATATGTGGCAGAGCCAGTGGGGAGCCTGCCGCGGGGCCCTGAGACCCCATGAGCTGTGCTGGCCAAGCAGGCTCCTCCCTCCCCTGGCCCTCCAGCAGTGCTGACCTCGGCCCTCCCACCCCCACCCATGGGAATTGCTCATGGAGATACTCTGTGCAGTCCGCAGACCCACAGGGCCAGAAGTCGGAGGCCTTGCTAGCAGCCACCCCCACTGGTCAGCACCCCCAGAACCACGGGGTGGCCACTGAGGTGCCTCCACACACCCCAGGGTGGCCCCGAGTCTGGAGTTGTCCGCCAACTCCCAGGGGAGATGAGGTGAGGGGCGGGGACTGGGGAGGCCTGAGGTGGGGCAGGGGTCCCACGTGGGGTGTTCACCCCCCACTCCCAGCAGACAGGACTCCTGAGGCAGGACTTACCGGGAGGCCGGGAAACCCGGGGGGACCCTCGCGCCCAGGCACACCAGGAAGGCCGGCAGGTCCTGGGACGTCAGAACCGTTCACCCCAAAGCGGCCTGGCTCGCCGGGCAGGCCTGGGACACCGGGGGGTCCGGGGGGTCCGGGAAAGCCTCGAGGACCCTGGACATGGGCAAACACAGATGGTCACAGCCCATGTGGCACCCACCAGGGATGACCACCACCCCCAAACCAGGCCTCGTCCCCACCCCCCACAGGATCCCAGCTGAATCTCGGGGGTCCGTGGCCTGTTCCTCATGGGCACAGACATCAGGCAGCGCCGCAGGTTAAGGGCCACTCACCCGCAGGGCCTCCAGATCACCACCGAAGCCAGATCCCTCCATGTCAATGAAGGTCTGAGGAAAAGAGCCAAGAGACGCATTGCCCCGAGCTTGGCCCCCGCCTGGCTACTCCCGGCCCCCGCCCCGCAAGCTGCGCATCAAGCTGTTTCTACCAGGAGCTGAGAAACCACAGCCCCTCTGCTGCCCCCAGAGAAGCCTGAAGGCAGGTGGGTGGGAGCTCCACCACACGTGTGACCCCTCAGCTCAGCTGAGACCCCATGCAAGCCCCTGAGGGTGGAGCTGATCCTCCTGGGCCAGATGCCCTCCCAGAAGCAGTACCTGCTTTTGAGGATGGCAGAGCCCAGGTCACAGGAAGCCAAGGGCGGGACTCACCAGCTTGTCGTGTCTGAAGGAGGGTCCTGGGGGCCCCGGAGGCCCTTGGGGTCCTGGGGGTCCTCTCGCTCCAACCCCGGGGTCTCCCTGGGAACACAAGACAAGCTCGTCACACCCTGGGCACGCACGCAGCCCCCACCTCGGGCCAAGGGCCAACACAGGAAGGGGCCCCGCCCAGCCACAAACACTCACCTTGTCACCCTTGGGGCCCACGTCCCCTGGAGTCCCGGGGAAGCCCTGCGGCCCGGTGTCGCCCTGGAACACAGCAGCCGGGAGCCCGGTCAGGGGAGGCACCCCACCATGGGCCACAGCCTGGCACCCTCAGTGCTCTTCCCCCAGGCAGGGGACAGACGGGAGCTGAGCTCTTCAGGGGAGTCTCCGGGGCCCAGAAAGTAGGAGGGTGCCAGGCCCAGCAGATTGTCTCCCGCCTGAGCCCATCTCGCCAGCCACGCCTGGGGGAAGCTGTGGGGAGCATCCCTCGGGAGGTCACAGCAGGTCCCCTGACGGCCTCCACAATAGCCGGTGCTTGGGTTGTTACATATATGTGTGTGGATGTGGTATGCACAGTATGTGTGAGGGGTATGGTGTGTGCATGTGTGATATGTCTGTGTGACGTGAGTGTGCATGTATGGTGTGCATAATGCACGGTGTGTGCATGTGTGTGCACCCGTGGTATGTGTATGTGTGTAGTGTGTGGCCATGTGTGGTGTATGCCGTGTGTGCGTGTGGTACATGTACGTGTGTGCATGTGCCCACCTGTGGTGTGTGTAATGTGTGGTGTGTGCACACGTGGTGTGTGTAGTGTGCTTGTGTCCACGTGTGGTGTAGGGGGATGTGGTGGGCAGAGCATCTGCGTGTTTGCTGCACGGGAAAGCAGGTGAGGGCCTTGTGCCTAGGTGAAAGTCAGTGTTTTGAAGTGTCCAAGTGATGGTGACAAAGTCGGGCAGGATTTCCTTTTCTGGATGGGAAAGTCTAAGATCAAGCCTGTTGCTGAGCCCTGTGGATCCTCATCCCACCCACTCACACATTCACATACGCAAACACTCAAACACATATGTGCATGCACACACGTTAACACGTGCACATTCATACACGCACATACTCAAACACACATGGACATGCACACATACACACATGCACACATACACAAACGTGCACACACATTCACACATGCACATACTGAAACACATTCACACAAACACACACACACATATTCACACACACATTCACACATGCACGCGTACACACAAACACGCACATTCACACACGCCCATTCACACACACACATGCACAAACATGCACACACATTCACACACGTGTGCACACACGTACCCACATTCACTCACACATGCTCACACTTGCACACGTGCACACACATTCAAACACAGGCACATGCACACACACGCACATGCACACACGCACACACACGTGTGTGCCCTGCTGTGGGTGGGCCCCATGGATCCTCACCCCACACTCACACACGCATGTGTGTACCCTGTTGCAGTGGGTAGGCCCCGTGCCGCCCCCCCAGCCGACTGCCCTGCTTAGTCTGCCATGGTCCTCCTCGCAGGCAGCTTGGCTGTGGGGTTCCAGGCGGTTGGTAATGACTGTTCGGTGGGCACCATGAGATGCCCTCCCTGTCCTTTCAGACTTTCTAGACTGTTTTTAACTTGAACCCTCCTGTCCAGCACTCGTGATGGCCCCACTTTCTGCCGAGTGTTACCATTTGCCGGGCAGGCTATTCCCAGATCTTTATTCGCAGTCTACCACGTCATTTCACTGTGCTTGGAAACGGTGTTTGCTGATTTTTAAAATCTGAACTGCGTGTTTTGAGACAGAAGCTCTGACTTTACAGATCCCCTGGTCGCTCCGCGCCTCTCTCCTGTCTTGCGCCCCCACCCTCCGACCTCCTTTTTCTTTGCTGTGCGTTTTCCAAGGGTTTGGAAGCTGTGTCTTTTTTTCTTCCTGGTAGTTGTGGCCTAAATGTCTCAACACTAACACGTAACTACCTATTTCCCATCAAGCTACACTCTTCTTTACAAAATTTCATCTTCAAAATGGTTTTGCTGTGCAGTCCCCTCCTAAAAAGAGTGTCCCCAGCAACACAGCCCTGGGGTCTAAGCAAACATCACAGATAACATGGGGATCAGAAAGAAGCAGACTTACCGGCTTTCCGTCTTCACCAGGGTCACCCTGGGTGTGCAAGAGAAGCCGTGAGTGATCGGAAATGCCACCTCCAGCCCCACCCAGGGTCTGCACATGGAAAGGCACCGCCTGCTCCAAGTCCCCCCGAGGTGGCAAAGATGCCTTCCCCGGATGTCCCGGGACCCGCGCCAGGAGCCTCCTCGCACCCACAAGGGCTGTGTTTGGGCAGCTCCGCCTCCCACATCTGACCACCTTCCAGCACCAACCCCACGAAACGGTGGTCCCAAGGATGCTGCTGACCTGCCCCGATCCCAGCTCAGCTCACTCCCACGTTGGCCGCAGCCTCTCCCTGTCCTGCCCGAGCCCCCACCTCCAGAAGGGGCTGGACTGGAGGGGCACGAGGACTCACCGGCTCACCATCCCTTCCAGGGGTGCCGTCCCTCCCTGGCAGCCCTGGAGGTCCTTGCGGTCCGGGGACAGGTTGCAAGGCTGGGCCTACAGGACCCAGGGGACTGACCGGGCACGGGAGACCCGGGGGACCAGGCAGGCAGGGGGAGCCTGGGGGGCCTGCCCGGCCAGGCGGGCCTGGAATACCTGGCTCCCCTTTCTGCCCCTTCAGGCCGCCCTGGGAATAAAGAGAACACAAGGGCCCGGGCTGGGGTGAGGCCCCACACACCCTGCCCACGTGCCCTGCTGTGCCCTACAGAGTCCCGGGCTGGGCTCTGCTTCCCACGGGGGACACGCAGGGTGGATGCATGCTGGCACCGTGCGCTGGGCACAAAGGAGGCACGGGCACAGAGGGGCTTCATCAGTGCTCACCAGTGAGTGGCCCGAAAGGCCACGGGTGCTTTGGTTCAGAATGGTTCCGGAGCACAGGGAGGTGGCCTTACCTCTTTCACGCGGCCCCCAGGGGTCCGGACACTCCCGTCCCACGTGGAGACAGAATCTGAGCCAGGAAGTGTCTGAGCTGAGAAGAGAAGCAGAGGTGGCCACTGTCAGGCCCCCCGGGTGGTCCCAGCTCTGCTCTTGGCATCCCAGATAGCCCCGGCAGCCCAAACGCGTTCAGTCCTGGAGCCTGGCCGGACACCATCAGATTCCCAGCCTCAAGCTGCACTCCCCTAAGCTCTGGCTCCCAGGCACAGGAAACAGGGAGAGAGAATTTAAAATCAACAGTGAGGCCGGTGTGGCCACCTAAGCCGATGACAGCTGAAACCTGGGAGATGCTTCCTGAACTTGTTACAAGAGACCCTGGCCCCCCAAAATGCCTTCTTATCAGCCAGCATGCTTTGTCCCTTTTCCTCTTTCCCTCTTAACTTTTAATTAAAATAAAAATGAAAACCAACAGAAATCTTGCAAGAGAAGCACAGTGAATACCCAGAGCCTGTACCCACAGCCACCATCCAGGCCTCAGCATCTCCCCACCTGCCTCACACACACACACACACACACACACACACACTACACACAATACACACATACTACACACACACATTACACATGCACATCACACACATACACTACACACAATACACTACACATACAACACACACCACACACTGCACACCACACATACACTACATGCAACACACACTACACACAATACACACCACACACTCTGCACACATCACACTATGCACACACCACACACACTCACACACGCATACACCATACATGCTACACACACATCACATAAACATCACACACGTCACACAAACATGCACATCACACCACACATCACACACACATCACACACGTGCCACATATTACACATACATGCACTATATACACCACACACTACATACACCATACATCACACACATACCTCAGCATCACACAAACATGCATGTTACACACCACACTCACACACGCACCACACACACCCCACACCACACCACGCACACACATCCAGAAAAGAGCTTACCTCCTAATGAAGTCACTGTGGTCTGCTCCTC
The DNA here is from genome assembly GCF_049350105.2 of Macaca mulatta. Taxonomy (NCBI): domain Eukaryota; kingdom Metazoa; phylum Chordata; class Mammalia; order Primates; family Cercopithecidae; genus Macaca; species Macaca mulatta. The sequence continues at coordinate 2,074,158 of NC_133408.1, forward strand.
GATTTCTTCACTTCTGGAATCTTCCGTGCTGCTGCCTCCAGCCAAGGGTGGAGCAGTGACCGGGGGTGGCGTGGGGAGCCTCGGTTTTAGGGCTGTGCCCTGGAGGACGAGAGAGGAGATGGCCTGTTATTCAACCAGCAGATGCCCGGCAGAGCCTTGCTTGGTTTGTGAAATGAAATACTTAAGATTGCAAGAAGGATAAAGAAAAATCCTCTGAAACAGGAGGGCGCTGCAGGGCTGCGTGCAAGGGGCTTCCTTCCGTGGGCTGCAGGGGTGTGGCCGCCTGTGGGCTCCCCGGCTCCAGGACCGTGCCTGCCATCACCACAGAGGCCTCCTGGCGCCTGAGAGGCCATGCTGGGAAGCTGATGTGAACCTGCAGAGGGTCCCTGCAGGGGCCACATTCCCACGCCCGTCTCTAACGGAAAGCACGGCGCCTCAGTCCTGGGGCTGGGGCCTCCCCGCTCCCTGCCCCTCCTGTGTTTTCTCAGGTGGCCCGAGCTGGGGAAAGCCCTTCCTCATGCTCCCTGCACCGCCTTCTCCTCCTGGTCGTCAGACTCACACACCCGTTCATTCCCTGGTGGCCACCCATGAGCTAACGGAGGGATGGGGCGAACGGAAGGCCAAGGTCGCCTCAAAGACCAAGGAATGTGCAGGGCAGGACCTCGTTTAAAGGAATGTCCTCTCACCAGAGACACGCGGTGGTCAGGCAGGACTGGAGTGGGGCCTGTCCCCAGGCTCGGAGCGTCTGCCCAGCCCAGCATCCCGGTTCCCAGCCGGGAATGTGTCTTCATGGCATAGAGGCGGCTCTTGGAGCCACATCTGTGTGTACACACGTGTGCACTGCACTGCTGGGAGGGGCTCTCCCGGGACCCTGCAGGGTGGGCTGGGCCTCGTCCGGCTACTCACCATCTCCTCCCTGAGAAGCTCCTGGGTGTCAGCGAGCCCGCTGCCAAAGTCTCCAGATGCCTGAGGAGTTTGAAAAGGGAAAGGCTGGAGAGATGGCAGCCAGACCAGGCCCCGAGCCCAGCAGGCCTGGGAAGCAAAGGAGGCTGCTCTTGCCTCCTCCCAGCCCCCTCCCGCCTTGTCCAGCCCTCTCTGGTGCTCTCGGAGGGGCTGCTGGGGTGGGCACGCTGGCCTTCCCTGCCCAGGCACCCTCTGAGCTTCAACAAGTCTTGTCCAATCGGGTCGCGGACAGTGATGCTTCTGAAACTGCCTCGGCCAGTGGTCAGACACGCAGAGGCGGGAGGGGAACACGCTCCTCTCCTCCGGCCAGAGCCCTGCCCTGGAGGAGGCCCCACCACAGATGCTCCCCGCACAGGTTTCCCCAGCGCAGGCCCTGCTGGGCCCAGGCCTGGGCCGAACCCACACCAAGGCGGCTGGACGTTTTAAACTTCATGAAAACCCAGAGGAGAATCATCCTCAGGGCCCGCTAATGACCCCTGAAGGCAAGGCAGGCCAGGGGAGGGGTGCAGCGCCTCGGAGACCCCCAGCACCCGGCAAGCTGTACCAGGGCACAGCCTTGTCATGGCCGCCATGTGAACAATCTGGCATCTTCTGGCATGTTCCAGGCAAAAACAACGGACTTACCAGGTGAAATATAGAAAAAAACATGAAAGCAACATGGATGTGCACACGCTGCCCACAGTTCAGCCATGGTGTCTCCTGCCCACGTCGCCCAGGAGTGAGGCTGTGGGTCCACGGCCACGTGGGGCACGCTGTGATCTGGGCCCCTGAGTGAGAAGAATTCCCTGCTCTTCCTCACACCTGGGGCCGGCGGACTCCCCTTGGCTACCACAAGATTCCACACACCCCACCAACACACACGTTGCACAACACATACGCCGCACAACACACACGCCACACAACACACAGACACAAACACAGAGACACACATGAGATTCCACACACCCCACCAACACACATCCCAACACACACACACCCCACCAACACACACCCCACCAACACACAGGTACGGAGACACACATGAGATTCCACACACCCCAATACACATGCTGCACAACATACACACCCCACCAACACACACCCCACCAACACACATCCCAACACACACACACCCCACCAACACACATCCCAACACACACACACCCCACCAACACACATCCCAACACATACACACCCCACCAACACACATCCCAACACACACACCCCATCAACACACACCCCAACACATACACACCCCACCAACACACATCCCAACACACACACCCCACCAACACATACACACCCCACCAACACACACCCCACCAACACACACCCACCAACACACAGGTACGGAGACACGCATGAGATTCCACACACCCCAATACACATGCCGCACAACATACACACCCCACCAACACACACCCCACCAACACACATCCCAACACACACATACCCCACCAACACACATCCCAACACACACACACCCCACCAACACACATCCCAACACATACACACCCCACCAACACACATCCCAACACACACACCCCACCAACACACACCCCAACACATATACACCCCACCAACACACATCCCAACACACACACCCCACCAACACATACACACCCCACCAACACACACCCCACCAACACACACCCCACCAACACACAGGTACGGAGACACGCGTGAGATTCCACACACCCCAATACACATGCTGCACAACACACACACCCCACCAACACACACCCCACCAACACATACCCCAACCACACACACACAACACACACCCCAGCAACACACACCTCAACACACAGATACAGACACAGAGACACACACACAAGATTCCACACACTCCAATACACATGCCACACAACACATAGACAGAGACACACACCACACAGAGATTCCACACACCCCAACACACACCCCACTGACACACCCCAACACATACCCCGACACGCATACCCCACCGACACACATACCCCAACACACAGGTACAGACGCAGAGACACACGGATGAGATTCCACACACCCCAGCAACACACACGCCATACAACACACAGACACAGAAACACATGCACCACGCAGACATAGACACAACACACAAGACAGAGACACACACCACACATACACACAGACATGCACACATCCACACACACAGACACACCACACACAGACACACCACAGACACACACACAGAGACACACCATATCCACACACAACACCCAAGACAGACACACCAGAGACACACCACAGAGACACACTAAACACACATAGACACCACAGACATGCAGACACACCACACACTTGCACACACAAGACACAGACACACCACACAGGGACACACAGAGGCACACCACACACACACACAGACACACCACACAGACACACTACACACAGACACACTACACACACACACAGACACATCACAGACACACGACACACAAGACAGACACACCACACACCACACACCCACACACACAAGACACAGACACACCACAAAGACACACACACAGAGACACACACCACATATGCATACAACACAAGACAGACACATCACACAGATATACACACACAAAAACACAGACATGAACACATCCACACACAACCCACAAGACAGACACAGAGACACACTACACACACAGACACACCACAGACATGCAGACACAACACACAAGACACACACACACACCACACACACATCCACAAAAACAGACATGCACACATCCACACACAACACCCAAGACAGACACACCACAGAGACACACCACACACAACACACAAGACAGACACACCACACAGACACCACACACACACACCACACACAAGACACGGGCACACCACACACACACACTCTTTGCTGAGCTGCCTCACATCCTCCGTCTCACCAGCTGCCATGGAGGGTGGTTCTGGTGTTTATTTTATGCTTTGTATTAGTTTTTATGTGGGAAAGTTTAAGGCAAGGAAGGGCTCCGAGGTGTTACAGGAGAGCATGGAAATGGTATCGCAGCTTCCCGGTACCCAAAGTGGCATCTTTTGGGACTTTTCCTGTCACAGCCCTTGGCCCTGAACTCCACGTGCCAGGGGTCGAGGGAGACCCCGCCCGGGACCCGGCTGTCACTCACCCCATCTGAGTCATCGCCTTCCTCGTCCAGGCAGTGCATGGGGCCCACCTGGGGGTCCCCGCGCACCTTCAGCTCAGCGATCATCCCCTAAATGCAGACAGAGAAAGCGGTCACCAGCGGTCCTGAGGCAGCAGCGGCAACCCCAGCACTGCCTGAGCTCCAGATTTCGGCGGGCCCACGGAGGGCAGGAGCGTCTCGGGGAGCGAAGGGGTCTCAGGCAGCCTCCTGGGGGTGCGGTATGCCTCATGGTAGGAAGACGTGGTGAGACCCAGGGGGGTCCTGGGCGCTTTCGTGTGGAAAGCACCCAGCTGGGCGGAGGCTGCTCCCTCAGACTCGGCTCATCTGAGGCGGCTGATGGGCCACCTGAGTGCTATGGGTTTAGAACCACAGTGGGCGTGGCTCGATCCAAGGCCTGGGAGAGAGGAGCAGATTCGAGGGGCTGCAGGTTAAATCCCCCAACCCCAAGTCCTGGGAGCTTTACACAAGCCCCAGGCGGCCTCATCTCCCGACTTGGACCAACCAAGGCAGCACCACAGCTTTGCTTTCTTTGAACTTTACCTTTTCATAAAAAGCAAAACCCAGAAGCCAAGGACCAAAATGCCGCAGGTGTGGGGGAGTTTCCTGGATCTCTGCACCCATTCCGTCTGGAGCCGATCTCACTCACCCACCCACCCACCCACCGCTCCCTCCAGCATCCTCAGTCCTGGGCTGAGTGCCAGGGTGCCTGCCCCTGCCCTCTTAGGTCCTGGCGCGGCTGGCAGTGTCTCGTGAGACGCAGGCTGGGGACGCTGGGCAGGGACACAGGAGGGCGCAACGTCCTAAGCCTCAAGCCAGCAGCTCGTCCGGGGGAGAGGACACTGGGAGGGGCTTTGGCAGGAAGAGGGGCTGCCAGGTGGGGGCTGTGCACAGCACCAGGGGCTCCACTGGCCGCACTGCGGGTTCTGCATCCTGGCCTAGATTTCAGAGCCAAGTGAGGCCAGGTGGAGCCTGGGGATCCCCACGCCAGCTGGGCCCCAAAGCCCGGGCAGGTGGCTCAGGAGTGGGGCCTGAGCCTGCAGGATGGGGTGTGAGTGCTGAGTGTATGGGCACATGTGTGTGAGACCATGCATCTCCGTGGACACGTGTGTGCAAACATGAGATCATGTATGCATGTGTGTGTGAGTTCATGCATGGGGCATGTGGACCCCGTGAGCCCCCTGGGTGTGCACGGGTTTCCCACAGAACGCACCGGCGGTTCTCAGCGTCACACCGCAGGGGAGGGGCATTGCCTACAGTGCCCTGGGTAGGCCGGGGCAGCACCGCGGGGTCCAGGGTCCACCGTCCACCAGGACCTGCTGCGTGGGGGCAGGGCAGCAGCTTTCACATTCAAGAGGCTCCAGGTCATGCCTGGGGAGGAGCTGGGGTTGCATTCTAGCCCTGGGGCAGCCCGGGCAGGGGAGGGGTGCCAGGGGTGCATCTTAGGTGGTCTTGGTGTGGGGGAGGGGCTGGGCATTCCTGACATCCATCCCCACGCAGACACGCCCGTGAGGCCCTGACAACCTGGCAGGTGGCCGCCATGCTCTCCGGCCACAGCGCTCTCCTGAGGGTGCTCCCGAGGGTGCCGACGCCTTCTGCTCGGGGCTACAGGGTGCCTGGGTCGGGGGCAGCTACAAAGGGCAGAGCAGCTCCGAGCCTGTGGCGGCCACTGGCTCCAGGGGTGGGGCAGATGGCACTAGTGCAAAAGCCACAGGCCCATTGCAAATATTTAAGGGACTTAGGACTGAAAGTTATGAAATCCGGAGACACCGAAACAGAGATCACAGGAATCCTGTTAGGGAAAAGCGTGTAAAATGCTTCCCAACATGCTGCAGCCTCAGCGCCCTGGAAATCAGGACACAGCTGGAAATGACGTTCACAACAGCACAGCTGGGGGGTGCATGATTTCCCCGGAGACGGCCACTGACAAACCCGACCCAAGAAAGTGAACCTGAAAAGACCAACAACGCCCCAGGACTCTTACGACGAGGAACACAACCAACGCTCCGGAGGGCTCTGTCGGACCCCGCGGAGGCCGGGGGTCCCAGGCACCATCTGTGGCAGCGTTGGGGGCACTGCAGCCTCGTGGAGTCTGAGGAGGAGGAAGCCTCGGTTTCCTTCCTGCTCCCAAAGCTCTGTGCTTGTTTCTGCCAGAAATGATGAGTCACACAACTCAATGTTTCTTTCCCAAGAATCTCAATTCAGACGTCTGAGAAAATCTTGTGCTGAACAATTCCACCTTCTTCTCGACCACACAAGCGTGTTTCTCCTCTCCCCAGCTGGAATCTCATCTAAGACCCAAAGAGAAAGTTCCTGACACCTGAGGCCTGCGGGGACCTGACACAGAGATCAACTGACATGGCCTTCGGCACACGGCCCGCGGCGCGCCACCCACGCCCAGCAGCACACGGCCCGCGGCGCGCCACCCACGCCCAGCAGCACACGGCCCGCGGCGCGCCACCCACGCCCAGCAGCACACGGCCCGCGGCGCGCCACCCACGCCCAGCAGCACACGGCCTGCTGCGCGCCACCCAGGTCCAGACCCAGGGCCCTCTAGCTCCCTCCTGTTCCAGCTCTCTGACCTTCCAAGGTTTCACTGGGCTGTTGTAAATCATGGTGTCTTCTCCAGGCCAGATTTAACCACATAAGCACATCAAATCCCAGCCGGGCGCAGTGGCTCACACCTGTCATCCCAGCACTTTGAGAGGCTCAGGCAGGTGGATCACCTGAGGTCAGGAGTTCGAGACCAGCCTGACCAATATGGTGAAACCCCATCTCTACTAAAAATACAAAAATTAGCCAGGCGTGGTGCCGGGAGCCTGTAGTCCCAGCTACTCGGGAGGCTGAGGCAGGAGAACCACATGAACCCAGGAGGCAGAGGTTGCAGTGAGCCAAGATCACCCCATTGCACTCCAACCTGGGCAATAGAGCGAGACTCCATCTAAAACAAACAAAACAAAAAAACCCCCAAAAAACCATACATCAAATCCCAATGGTCAAAAAAAAAAAAAGAAAAAAAAAAAAGACAAGGTGAAAATAAAGTCTGCAGCATGCGAAACCAAAGAGCAGTTTCTTTTACATGTAAGGAGTTTGTAAAAATCAATGAGAGTTGGGCCCACCGAAAAACACAGAGAACATAAACCAGTCAGTCACAAAGAAAGAAATACAATAAACAAGTGGCAACGTGGAAGTCTGTCTTCACTAACAGTCCAAGAAATACAAAATTAAACACCCAGACCCCCTTTTCCTACACATCTAACTGGGAAGTGGGACTTCGCTGATGAGGAGGCCTTCACTACAGGGCGGCGGCCCGGCTCTCCCCAGCACCATCGGGCACAGATGTGCACCCACGTACCCCAGCTCTCGGCACTTGGCCGCCTTTCCTTACAGCGTTAAAGATGTACAGCACTTGTGGGCGACTTTATTCCACCAAGAAATGGCTGGGGATTCACACAACAAACTGCCTCTCACAGGAGGGGGTGACTCTGACTTCTTTCCCGGCAATCATGTTTGTGATCAAGAGGAAAACAAAGAGGCCCAGTTTGGTGTCAACGTCCTAGCGGCTCCTGAGCTCTGAGGGTTAAAAGTTCCTGCCAAAGGTGAAAGGTCAGCTTGCAGAACCCCCAGACACCAGGACTTAGAACAACTTCAAACAAACAGCCCTTGTCAGGGCAACAGTTAACCTTCTGTCCCCTGTGGCCGGTCAGGGCAGGGGCGTCCCAGCTGCGGGCCAGCTCGAATGTTAGAATTCAGGGACTTGGGAGACAGTGCCAGCTGAGGTCACCCACACGGCTGTTCCCAGCCAAAGGTTCCCAGAAATGCAGGGGCTTTGGACATAGACCCCACATGGGTTTAGGGCTCTGTCCGCTCCCCCAGCCCCAAGAAATGAAGGCACATTGGAGGGACTTCCCGGAGACTCAGGTGGAGACGGCCACATGCCAACACCGCTGGGGGATCCCACCACGTGCTCCGAAGTGGAGTCTCACAGGCCTGGGGCTGCCGCACCCTTGCTAAAGGTGCTGACCTGCAGGGCCGCCCTGAGCCCCTGGTCCCAGCCGGTGTGGAGTCACCACAGGAGAACCCTGCTGGGACCGATACCCTGCTGCCGCCAGCTTTGGATCACTCATCGTTTTCAACAAGGACCCCAGCTTTCATTCTGCATGGGGCCCCGAGGCTTGTGGCTGGGCCCAGACTTGGTCCCCACTCACCCAACCGGCCGGTCAGAGGTCGGGAGCCCCAGTTCACCACGGGGCTTGGCACAGGCCTGGGGGTGTCTCTGGGTCACGGGGTCACAGCTGGGGTGGATGTCTAGTTACAAAGTCGTTCAAATGGGGCCCTCCTAGGCTGGGCCTTGGTGTCTCAGAGAAACCACAGAAGCCCAGGGCAGCCCTTCCTGGGGGCACAGAAGCCAGAGAGCCAAGAAAGTGAATGTTACCCCAGCCAGGCCGGCCAAGAACCTGGGAGGCCTGCACCGGAGGCCAAGGCTGACCACAGCTGGGGTGGGGCTCTCCTCTTCAGGCTGCAGCTCTGTCCCTGTCCCAGTGGCCACCGCCACCCCACCCTACCCTGGCTGCTGCAGCCCCCCGGCAACAGCATAGTGGGGGTTACCTGGAACTTGTCAGGGTCCGCTCCTCCTGCCTGAGCCACGAAGAGCCCGGCGCCGGGCTCCAGCTCCAGACCCCGTGAGGACCGAGCAAGCGGCATTCTCTGGAACTCCTCACAGTCCACGTAGAGGGCCACGTAGCCACCCTCCACACTGAGTGCTAAGTGTGTCCACTGGCCGACGAAGGCGGGGAGCCGGAAGCTGGCGGCTGTGTGGGTCTGGCCTGCGCCTGGCTCCGTGTAGAGCAGGGAGATGTCCTGGTGCCCGTCCCGCACCCCAGAGAGCTTCACGCCCAGCGAGACCACTGCCTGCGCCGAGTCTGTGATGGCGAACAGCACCCCTGGGCCCTCCGTGGCCGGCTGGATGTGGAACAGCAACGAGAAGTCGCGGAAGAAGAGGCTGGGGAAGTGGTACCGGGCCACTTGGCCGCTGTTGGCATCTGGCCCAAAGACGTAGGCCAGCCCGACGTCGGGGTCATCCGTCTGGGTGATTTGCTGGGGTGGAGGGTCCCCAAGGAGCTGCAGTAGCCCCACCTCCTCGCCGACGCGCTCTGCAAAAAGGAAGACAGCTGGTGAGGTGGCTGTGCAGGACAGTACCAGGGGCCACCGATGCCGCCTGGAGAGGTAGCCAGGCAGGGGCACAAAGGGGAAACTGAGTCTGAGAGGGCTTTCCACGCGCCTGGCAGCCTGCCCTGATGCCCTGGGCTCAGCCGCCCAATGACCACCCAACGGCCACCCTAGTTCACTCATTCCCAAACGACGGGCGCGCTCCATGCAGACACCTGCCTGCAGGGGACATGGTGTCCACAGGCTCCCGTTCGCTGCTTTCAGCAGGGATGGGCACAGCCAGTGGGGAGAAGGGGCCAGGGACTGGCCGGCACCCCCGCCAAAGCAAGGAGCTGTGAGAGGTGGGGCTGGCAGCCCTGTGCCCCGCCCACCCACTCTGCCCCTGCTGGTGCAGCCCAGGCGGGCAACCCAGCGTGGCCTCCACTGTGAAGCCGCAGCTCCACCGCAGGGAAGGAAGGAGGCTGACTCCACACCCCAACGTTCTTGGAAGCCTCGGCTACGGGGCCTCGCCCAGAGCGGCTGCCTCGGCTGGGGGTCCACGTGGCGTCTGAGAGGCACCGTGTGGGATTTCACCCAGCGCTGTCAGGGCGCCAGCTCACTCACTGGGTGTGGTGCCTCATGTGGCAAGGACAAGTAGTGTCTCCCCACCCCACCGTGCTGATTCCCCTCGGGGCCACAGTCACCCCTTGGAGGGGCTGCACGCCTGACGTACCTGCCAACATGCTGACGCCCATGTACCTGCCAACGTGCCACGGTCTCCCCACCAGCCCCGCTGCTCCCTGCAAATGCCCCGCAGCGCTGGGTGACTCACTCCACTCATTCCTGCCCAGGCGGAGCTTGACTTCACTTCAACTCAGTAGCCCAGGGTCAGAAGGAGCCCTGTCCATCCCTCTCCCAGGGAGCCCAAGCCAGGACGCAGCCCCAGTGCCCGGAGTTCTCACGCCTCGTTTCCTGCCCACGGGAGGAGCAGCACCCACTCAAGGACAGACCCTGCTCAGAGTGACTTCCCAGCACACCTGCCATGCCAGGCAGAGCACGGGCTTTGCGGCCACAGTCTGGGCCAGGGACTTGCCCCAAGGCCCTACTCCCGTGACCGTGAGGCCCCAGACAGACTGGACACGGTCTGCTTCCGACAGAGTGTAACGGTTACTCCGGGATGCCTGTGCGGCGGGCTGGCTCCTGGTGGAGCTCTCCTGTGGGAAGGGGCTGCTGATGCCCAGGCGTCCTGAGGAAGGCGGGGGCGAGCACCTGTGTGCGTGTACCTGTGGGCTGGGGGCCCTGTGGCTGGGCCAGGCTGACCTGGGACAAGACACAAGGGAAGAAGTGCTGAGCCTGGACATCACGAGGGAAGCAGTACCTCCAAAGAGCTCACAGAACACAGAACCAGCGGAAACAAGAGTGCAGACCCCCCGGCCCTGGCACACGCCGTGGGCACCTCCAGCGCCGCTGCTGACCCCGCGAGGCCCTGACTTCAGCATGAGGCGGTGTGGCGGCCTGGACTCCCTGTGGGCCCTACCCTCGTGCCGACTGGAAGCAGGGCCAGGCGCAGAGTGGACAATGGGCTCTGTGGACAGCAGCCTGGTCCGGCGCCTGCACCCTCAGGCTAGGGGCAGAGGGGTCCCGACGGGCTGAGCCTGGGCTCTGAGGCCAGCAGTCATCTCCCCCTCAGACAGAGGCTGCCGTCTACCCAGATGGCAGCTGCTACAATGATCCTTTCTTAGAAGAAGTGCCCAGGCCCCACATGTCCACGCCAGGGCTGTGCTAAGATCAGGAAATGGGACTCTCGGCCTGGGGGCCAGATGCCCTGGCAGTCGCCCAGCTGCCCCCGAGTTCACCCGTCAGCACCAGGCGCTCCAGCCGCTCCTCAGAACTAGCCCAGCCTGAGTCCCCGGGTCACGGGGCCTGGAGTCTCTGCCGCCCCTTTGAAGGGGTCCTGAGGAAAAGATCCAAGGCTGCCTGGCCAGCCCCCTGCCCTCCCACACAGCCACCTCCAGTCCTGCAGAGCCAGGGCTGCTCCTGCCTGCATGGGGCAAGCCGAATTGGGGAAGCCTAGTCCAGCCAGGTGGGTTTCATGTTGCTCAGGCAACACCCAGTTCAGCACTCAGAGGCCCAACAGCTTCCAAGACATAGGGTTGATGCAGACTAGAAATCAAAGCAATCTCATGGGTGCTCCGAGAGAAAACGGCTCTGAGACGGGACGTTTCCCTCAGGCCAGGGGAGCCAGCACAGCCTGTCCTTCAGCTCCACCTGGGCCTGTTCAGAAATCCAAACATACAGCGGCTGGGGGCCCATGGGGGCCAAGGGCAGGTGGGCTGCGGCATCCCCAGGGCATGACCTCGAAGCCCAAAAACCCACAGCATCTATGCCATGGTAGCTGAGACCTCAGGGTGCGGCCACAAAAGCTGCCCTGTGACTCCCAGGACCAAGTGCCCTGGAGATCTGCGTGGCACTTGCACGGCTGCCCAGGTCCACGCCAGCAAGTGGAGGCCACATCAGTGGTTCTGTGAAAGCTTTCAGGGACCCTGGAAGCCTCCATTTCAAGCACGCACGTGCAGGACTCTCGTTAAACGGAGACGTCACAACTGATACAGAAGAGGCAGAAGAAGGACAAAAGCCAGAACCTGCAGTCAGTGACCACAGTGGCACGAGATGGCAGGGCAGGTGCCAGAGAGCCGGTGGTTTTGGTGCCTGGGGCATAGGACATGCAGACCACATTGGTGGGCACAAGGCAAGCAGTGGATGAAAAACAGCGGCAGCAAGAAAAATCCAGCTCCACCTTGTCAAAAATGTTAGCTAAAGTAACACCAAAGGCTAACGGAAAACCAGCAGGTAAATGGCTGTGAGAGTGAGCACTGCGACACTGACATCAGCCAAACGGACCCGAGCTGGAGCCATTCAGCGGACAGAGGGGACGACACGCCCTGACAGCCCTGTGGGGTCTGCTGAGCCAGAACCACCGCGCACCTGCAGGCGAGGGAGTCGCCGCCAATGACAGACCCTAAGGCTCCTCGCTCAGCCCACTTTCCTGTGAAGAGAGAAAATAACCACCTCAGTAAGACTCACACAGAGCTTCCGGAACCCGATCCAGAGCTTGAAGAGCGCGCCATCATCACTGCCCCATCACACCACAGCACTTACGCAGTGAAGTGCCCGGAGGCATCAACACGCCACCATCATCACCCCATCACACTGCAGCACTTACGCAGTGAAGTGCCTGGGGGCATCAACACGCCACCATCATCACCCCATCACACCGTGGCACTGACACAGTGAACTGCCCGGGGGTATCAACCTGCCACCGTCATCACCCCATCACACCGTGGCACTGACATGGTGAAGTGCCTGGGGGGACATCTTGGCATCAAAGAAAAACAGCCTCCGAACAAACACTTCCACCAATGCCCAAGGCTGCAGAGCCTCAGGGAGGGGCTAGTCTCCCTGGGCGGAGACTTCCTGCTGACACTCAGACACATTTACAACATCCAATCTCTCCACTGTCAGCGCTGACCCAAAACCCACGTCAGGCCCACGCAGGCAGCTCAGCTGGTGTCCGATAAACAAAGTCTGCGCGATGAACCCACCAGTCAGGGCTGAGCAGGTGTCTGCAGGGCCATCTGTTATACAGAGAGGCAGAAATACCTACAGGTGCTTCAGTCAGGAGGGGCTGAGGAAAAGACCAGAACCACACGAAGAGCCAGGGCATCTCCCTGGAGTTAGGGAGACTCCTGAGATGCAGGATAAAGGAAAGAGGAACTTGCAGACACAGGGCAATCCCATTTATGCAAAGTAAGACTCCCATGCATATGCACACATGTGCAGCCATGCACATGGGCAAACTGTGGTGGGCCGAACCATGGCCCCAAGAATGTCCACGGCACAACAGCTGGAACCCACAAGCATAATTTTATGTGGCAAGGGGATGCTGCAGCTGGGACTCAGGCTGTGGATCTGGAGATGGGAGATGATCCACATCTAACCACACAAAGCCTTAAAATCGAAGGACAAAAGACGGTAGCACGAGGACTTGCCCAACACCACTGGCTTTGAAGGGGGAAGAAGGGGTTTTGAGCGAAGGAAAGCAGCAGCCTCTAGAAGCTGGAAAAGTCAAGAAAACGGATTCTCCTCCAGAGCCCCAGAGGGACCCAGCCCTGACAACACCTTGGTTTCAACTCAGTGAACTGGTTTCAGACTCTGACTTCCAGAACTGAAAGATAAGACAGCTGTGCTGGTTTAAGTTACTGAATTTGTGGCAATTTCTTACAGTCGCCAGTAGGAAGCTACACACCTATATGCAAATCAGCGCAAACCCATGGGGGCAGGTAGCCGCGGTGAGTGGGACTCAGGAGCTATGTTCTGTCCTCTCATGTGTGGCTGGAGTCTTGCCGAGGGTCTACCTTATCTAAGGGGGTCTTGCGGCCCCAGGGCGAGCTGTTGACTTCTGGGACAGACTCCAGCCCACCAGGAAGATCTCATCCCCCAAATCCCATCCCAGAAAGAGGAAGAGAGGAAAACGGGAGGCTTTGGAGCTTCCCCTGAGGGACTATGGGATCCACCTCTGCCCCAGTGCCCGGGCACTGTGCCACTCCCGAGGGCTGGGCAACCTGGAAAGGTAGTCACTCTGCCCCCACAGATGTGTGTCTCTTCCCCAGAGCTACAGGCTTCCATCATGGTTGGGCTCCAGCCCAGTTCTCAGAGCTCCAGCCTCTGAGCTCTGGACCCAGCCACGGTGCCCATAGGGAGTTTCTCCCTGCACTTGGCGTAGCTGGGTGGCATCCAGGATAGACACCTGCACATGATATAACAATGATGATGCCTCAAGACTTGATTTCTTTTCTTTTCTTTTCTTTTGAGATGGAGTTTCACTCTTGTTGCCCAGGTTGGAGTATAGTGGCGTGATCTCAGCTCACCACAACCGCCACCTCCTAGCTTCAAGCAATTCTCCTGCCTCAGCCTCCCGAGTAGCTAGGATTACAGAAACGTACCACCACGCCTGGCTAATTTTGTATTTTTAGTAGAGACGGGGTTTCTCCATCATGTTGGTCAGGCTGGTCTCGAACTTCCAACCTCAGGCGATCCACACACCTGAGTGGGGGGATTACAGACATAAGCCACCACACCCGGCCAAGACTTGATTATTTGACAGAAAGAAACATGTTTGAAAATGACTCTGGAGTACTCTGGGAAATGGCAGATGGAAAGCACCAGGAATCCATCTCCCTAACTAATTAACAAGTGCACGGGCAGAACTTGTCTTAGAACTCTTTTGGAACTCTGGAGTCTACTGAAAGTTTGCAATGTCCAGAGGAAGGTTTGAACAGTAACAGGTGGTTAATTTAGCTAAACCCCAGCTCTTGGCACAATAGCAGCTGCACATCCATCCCCCACTCCCATTCCCATAGCAGGTGCCATGCACGAGTTCCTGCAGCAGCGGCCACACAGCTTGTGGGAAACAGGATGGCAAAAAGGACCCTGTCCTGCAGACATTGAGAACCTGTGCTCTGATCAGGTTGCTTGGGAACACAGAGGTGCAGACAGGGAGGTGGGGCCATTGTTTTACACTCCCTCTGTTGTTGCAAGCTCCCCCTTCCAGATGAAGCGACTTCAAGTGGATTTAGATGGCTGGCACTGTTTTTTCTTCCTCATTCTTATCTTGTTCCTCCTTTGGGAGCCAAACATGAAAGAACAGGACATTGAAAAACAGCAGCATGTAAGAGTAAAATTAGAAAGTGGCTGCACACACCCAGGGAAAGGGACAGGCTCAGAAAAGACCCAAGAAGATCTGAAGTTCACACCTCAGGGAGATCTTTGGCACAGAGACAAAAATTTTTTTTAAAGTAACAAAAAGCAGTGAACACTGGTGAAGGGTGAGAACTGACTTCCAGAGCTACATTACTGAGTTCAAATGTTCACTTTTTAACACAAAATCACAAGGCACACAAAGTGATAAGAAAGTATAGCACATTAAAAGGAGAAAAATAAATCAACAGAAGCTGTCCCTGCAAAAGACCTGATGGCAGATCTACTAAACAAAGATTTTAAAACAACTGTCTTAGAGATGCTCAAAGAACTAAAGGAAGGTGTGGAGAAAGTCAAGAAAGTGACGTATGAATAAAATGGAAATATCAATATAAAAACCTTGAAAGAAACCAGAAAGAAATTATAGAACTGAAAAGTACGATAGTTGGAATTGAAAACATCACTAGAGGAATCTGAAGGTGATTTGAGCAGATAGAAGAATAAATCAATGAGCTTGAAGATAAGATAATGGAAATTATTGAAGACAAAAGATAAACGAAAGGTGAAAAGAGCCTAAGTGGCATGGGCCACCATCAAGAGACAAGGAAGCATGCATGCTGTGGAAGCTGCAAACAGAGGAGGAAAAAGAAAGGTGCAGAGAGACTATCTGAAGAAATAATGGCTGAAAACGTCTCAAATTTGCAGGGAAACATGAATATAAACAGTTAAGAAGCTCAGGGAACTGCAAGTAAGATGAACTCAAAGAGACTCACACCAAGGTACATTATGATAAAATTTTTAAAAAGAGAGAGAGAATCTTGAAAGCAGCAAGAGAAAAACAACTGATCATATCCAAGGCTTCTTAATAAGATTATCAGCAGATTTCTCATAGAAACTTTGGAAGCCAAAAGGCAGTGGACCAATATATTCAATGTACTAAAAGAAAAAAAAAATTGTTAACCAAGAGTCCTATATACAGCAAAACTGTCCTTCAAAAGTGAAGGAGAAATTGGCATTCCCAGATAAACAAAAGCTAAGGGAGTTAACTGCCACTAGACCTGCCCTGCAGGAAATGGTCCAGGTAGTCCAGCAGGTGAAATGAAAGGACACTAGTCAGTAACAGTAGGTCCCATGAAGAAATGAAGATTTCAATAAAGGTAAATACATGGGCAATTATAAAAGCTGGTATTGCAACAACAGTTTGTAACTGCACTTCTTATGAATGAACCTGGAGGATATTAAACTAAAAGAAATAAGACAGGCACAGAAGCAAATACTGCATGATCTCACTTATATGTGGGATCTAAAAAGGTCATATTCATAGGAGCAGAGTAGAATGGTGGTTGTCAGGTGCTGAGGTCTAGAAAGGACAAATATGTGTGTGTGCCACAAATATGGCTAGAAAGAAGGGACCCTCGAAGGGGGCCCAGCAGCCTGGCTCCAGAGTGCCCTTCAGCATTGCAGTAGATGTAGGACAAGCACGGGCCCAACAGGGGGGCACCAGGAGACCAGCAGGCATCCACCCTAATGGTGCAGGCCATCTGATGAGGGGTAGGGACCAGTGCCAGGATGGATGGTGCCCATACACAGAGTGGGGTGCAACGGGGCACAGCTGCCACCCCACTCTGTGCATAGGCAATGGGGGCCTCCTTGACTTACTGTTACTAAGTAGTGTCCTTTCATTTCACCTGTTGGACTACCAGACCATTTTCTGCAGGGAAGGTCCAGTGGCAATCAACTCCCTTAGCTTTTGTTTATCTGGGAATGCTAACAGGGCACAGCCCAGGCCAGCCCATGGACTGGAGAAAATATGACTGTGGGTTGAAGGGTACAAAGTTTCAGTTATGCAGGAAGCGTAAGTTCTAGAGGTCTAATGTCCACATGGTGATTACAGATAGAATACTGTAGTGCATATGGCACTTCAAACTTGAGTAGATCTTAAGTGTTCTCACCACACTCACAACGGTAACTGGTTGAAGTGATAGATGTCCACTAGCTTGACTTTAGATATCTACAAAAACCTAATATATGTAAGGACCTGCAGGGAGCCCTGTTTGGAGTGCTGTGCTTTTCATTCTGTCTGTGCCTGGTTCAGAATCACACAAGATCTTGTACCCACAGACAACTGAACCCAATGCACTGGGCTCTTGACACTCCAGTAGGAGTTAAATGCTGAGTCACTCTTGGTGCATCTGAGAGACATGGAGAATTTATGAGAAGCTTAGCCAGCATCATCGAAAAAATATTTATAGGTTGCCAAGCGGTGAGAGATAAGAATGAGCTGTTTCTCATGGAGTGGTCTTCTCTCCTTCTTAAACCAAAGTTACATGGAAATGTCAAGCAAATCAATTTTCTCAAGTTCTGCATTTGACTAAAGGAGCAAGAGGTAGGTACCGTGTAAGGACACCTGTGCACCAGTGGCTGGCCCACGGGGTAGGGAGCAGCGAGAAAGGAGAAGCCCCTCGGGGCCATCACGGTGACGTGACCTACACATGCACTCCCGTGGCCTCCCACTGACCTCTGACTGTCCAGTGATGGGGGTGGAGGCAGAGGAAGCCCCAGCCCAGGGACCTGTGCACCACTTGCCAAGATCATGGGACTCGTACATTGGAGATGAGTGACCTGGCCGGCATGTGTGTGGACCTGCTTCCCAAGCACCCCGGTGGCAGCTGTGCCTGGATGCGCCCCACTCTATGCATAGGCATCGTCCACCCCGGCACTGGTCCCTGCCCCTCATCAGATGGCCTGTACCATCAGGGTGGATGCTGCTGGTCTCCTGGTGCTCCCCGGCTGGGGGCTTGCTTGTCCTGCATCTGCTGCGATGCTGAAGAGCGCTCTGGGGCCAGGCTGCGGGGCCCTCCTCAAGGCTCCCTTCTTGCTGCCACACTCGTGGCACGCACACATGTCTGTCCTTCCTAGGCCTCAGTTTCTCAACTGTAAACAGGAACAATACCCACCTCCCAGGTCAGAGAACGCTTGCTTGTAGGACTCCTTGGAAACATCACCTGCCTCTGCTACGGTCCCAGGGGCCAGGGTTTGCAAGAGCACAGGAGGGGCGTCGAGAGCACAGTCCAGAGGGCCAGGCACCCATTGCTGTCGTGGGGTGACACTTCCACAGCCCTTGTGGCCTGAGCTCCGTGTGTCACTCATAGAGTCCCACTGAGACAGCCCAGGGGGCCTTCCTGGAGGCAGTGTCCCTGGCAGCCCAAGCCCAAGCCCTGTTCATTCACTCTTGGCACCTGCAATGGGGGAGCCTCCCTACCCCACCCCGACCCTCCCCTGTGTGGGGGCCTCACTCCCTTCCTTGTGGGTCTGAGGGAGAAGCCCACAACAGGGCAAAACCCTCCACAGCATCCCTGCCTGTGGGCTGACCACGGGGTGCACCCTCCAAGCCTTTGAGTGCCCCCACGCCCCAGCATGGCCACACTGCCCCCCACGCTCTCCTCGAGGTGTGCCGGGGGGGTGGACACACAGGGCAGTGCCCAGGACCAGGTGGAGGGGGCATTGGAGATGGAGCCAGGCAGGAGGCAGCAGGACCCCTCCAGCTCCCCTCCCCTCAGGGGCTCATACTCCCTGACCCCATGGCCTGGAGATGCAGCCAGGGCCCTCTGTGGGCCTCGAGGGCTCTGTTCTGGTGCCAGGATCATAGCCCAGCACCCCCACTTCTGGGGCCTCACAGCCTGCCCCGAGGGGTCAGGCACCAACATGGGAGACTGGGCTCCCCCTCCTCCTCTTGCCCCTCACCCAGGGCTGGGAGTATCCAGCCTAACACGGGGGCCCGGCAGGAGTGGGGGCTCACCCAAGAGAAGCCTGGGCTGGGGAGGAGCTGAGAGGCCAGAAGAGGGGGCAGGACCCTCCGGGCCAGGCCACACCTGGGAAGGGACTCCATGATGAAGCCCAAGGCCCACCTCTGGCCAGAGGCAATGTAGGCCACGAATGCCGACAGAGACCCCCAGGACCCTGCGAGGGACACTGCCTCCCTCACACGGGGACACTATCAAGCTGTCCAGATGTTCAGTGAAAAGTCCCCTTCAGGCTGTGCCACCGACTAGGCCAGCTGCAGTTACAGAAATTCCTCGCCCTCACAGCCCCACTCATACCCTAGCCCCTGAGCCACGCAGCTGAGTACTGACTCCCAGGAGATCAGCACCTTCCCTGAGACCGATGCTTATTCAGAGCGCTCAGCTGATCCCAGTCTCGGGGCCTGGCGTTTCCCTTCCCACAGGCCGCAGCCCTCCCAGCCCACCGCTGTCCTGTCTGCCTCCGAGGACAAGGTGGGCTATGCTCGAGCCTCCTGGGGCTCCAGGACACTGGACCAGGGTCTCTCCAGGCAGGACAGCTCCTGAAGTGCTGCCCTACCCACACGCTGGGTGGGGAACAAGGCTTGGCCACCAGTAGCCAGGTGGGGTGTGGCCCTAGGGGGGTTGCCTGCAAGGCGGCTGGTGCTTGCTTGGCATTTGGGTGTTCCAGGGACGGAGCATGAGTGGGACCCAGGAATCTGACTGCTTGTGGCAGTGCCAGCTGCCCTGGGGGTACCATCTAAGCCCCGAGATGCCAACAGCCATGGGCACAGCCCCTGCCACAGGAGAGCTCCAGCCCTACGCTTCCGGGGCGCATCCACAAAGGCCCCCACGCCGGCACACACCACGCCCCCCTAGCACAGTTCCTGTACCTGCCTCAGGCTCAGCCATGCCCCACTGCAGCCCTCCCTCCCTTCCTGCCTGCCCCTCCATTCCAGCCCACGTAGGCTTTGCTCCTGGGACCACGTGTTGTCAGCACCTGGCCCTGCCCTGCCTGTGGCCCCCCGGCCACACCCCGGGCCCCACACAGGGTCTGCAGTGGCTCTGGGCTTTGCTGAGAGAAATGGTCACTGGCCTGAAACTCGAGGGGAATCACCAAGCTCATCATCCCTGATGGAGCCTGGCAGGTGGGCGTCCACCAGAACTTCACTGCAGGCACCCCCACCTCCAGGTCCGGCACAGCTGCTAATCTAATCCCCACCAACCCTGTCCCAGCCCACAGGGCAAAGACCGAGGCTGCTTCCCCTCGGCACTATGGGGGGGACAGAGCACCTCGCCCTGTGGGGACGGGGCCTCTGGACCAAGGCAGCCGGTGCACACAGCAGGCAGAATCTGCATGGGGCAGGCACAGCTCAGGGGCCCCGTCTACCCCCAGACACAGAGGAGGGAGCTGCTGGGGTCCCTCCTGGGCTGCCCCTGCCCCTGGGAGGTTAAAGAGTTTCCCCTTCCCTCCTCTTCCTGCCCCCCAACTGCCCGGCCAGCAACAGGGCCAGGCCACGTGGTGATGGGGCAACGTCCCCTGGGCCCAGGAGCGGCCCCCACTGTGGCAGGGAGGCTGTGTGCTTCATGATGGGGAGGGGGGACATGAAAGGCTCCCTCTCAGGACAGGCCCTGCGGACCTCCCTGGTCCCCACCCTGGTGAGGGTCTCTGCACTGCCCACACGGCAGCACCCTTGGCCTGAGCACGCTAAGGCTCCCAGGAAGCGGGTCGAACTGTGCAGCTTAGTGACCGGGGCAAGGTCGATGCAGCCGCACCTGAGTGGGAATCTCGGCTCCCCGGGGTGAGTCACGCCACTGCCCCACGCTTCAGTTTCCCCTCTGTGACTCAGGGCATGGCAGGGTATCTCGGGACCGTGCTGAGGACTAAATGTGCTAAAATGCCCAGGAAGCCCCAGGCCCAGGCAACGCCTGGACACCTCGGCTGTAGTTCATCCACCCTCTTCCCGTCCAGACGCCGGCCTCCTCCCCGCACGGGACGCCTCACTCCCAGCTCCCCCGCCTCCCGAGGGCCATGGGCCCCTGACCGTAGAGACTCAGTGTTGGGGGAACCTGTACCAGGCTCACGTCAGCCCTGACCACGCTTACCTGGCAAGGCAAAAAGGAAAGGGTGGGGAGAGCGGGGCCGGCCAGTTACCTGCAGCCGGCCCAATGAACACACAGTACCCGTCCTCCTGGGCTGGGAGCGAGGCACAGGCGACAGGCAGCCAGCCCCCACTCAGGCGGCTCCAGCACGTGTCCTGCAGGGCCTCGCAGAATTGGCGGCAGGGTGGCGGGGCGGGCAGCGGGACCCTGCCGCACGGTGGGGCCAGGAGCAGGCAGAAGAACCAGGCGAGGAAGGGGTGGCAGTGCGTCCGCAGCAGGCCCCCCCACACCTGCGCCGCAGCCTGCACCTGCTCGCCGCTCTCATGGTGGAGGTGGTTGGGCAGCCAGGAGCGCGAGATGCCCAGGCGGCCACAGACCGGCAGGGAGGGCGGCAGGGGCAGGCAGCGACCGGCAGGGGCCTCAGGGTCAACCCCGAGCAGGGCAGAGTTATTAGCAAGACCCAGCCCCGCAGAGTTAGCCGCGTGGGAGACCCAAGCACCTCTGTCCCCGATTAAAGTGGTAACTGCGACCTGAGACGGTGCGCCCGGGAGCCCAGAGGAGAAGGCAGAGGGGGCCGCGTGCACGCCCAGGGAGCCCGTCACCAGGGGGTGCAGAAGTGGTGTGCGCAGGCGGACGTCAGGGCGTTGGAGCTGCTGGCTGGGAGCGGCTGCGGTGGGCGAGAGTCCTCGGCTGTCCGGGTCCTGCAGGCTTCCCCAGGCAGGGGCCCCGCCCAGCGAGGAGGAGAGAGAAGCTCTACCTGAGGATGGTGGTGGCACTGAGGGCCCCGTGAGTGGTGCCCAGGGCCTGCCCAGGGAGGGAGGCGATGGGGTGGGTGCAGGCAGGGTGCCAGCCTCGGTCGTGTGGGTGCCCGGAGAGCTGGGAGCGCCACTGCTGGGCCACAGAGTGGTCCCATTCTCCCTGGGGGTGCTGGAAGGCCCAGGGAGGGCGAGGGTGCCCACAGGAGCCTCGACAACCCGCGTTTCCGCCCGGGCCAAGCTCTCAGTGGGGACAGTGTCATTCCACAGCTGGACAAAGCTCCGGATGCCTTGGGCCACGTTCAGGATCTTGGCTCCCACACCGGCAATGTTCTCCTCTGGCATGTCCGGGCTCTCGGCAGAAGTGGGGGTGCCCTGGCTATCCTCCAGCAGCTCTGAGGGTGGCTCAGGGCTGCCAGGGGCTGTCGCTGGCTCCGTGGAACCATCCTGGGGGACCACGTGCGTGGTGGTGTCTGCTGTGGGCTGCACAGGCAGGAGCCCCTGGGGCTCAGGGATCGTGGTAGCTGCTTGGCTGGTGTCCTTATTATTGAACCAAAGCCAGTTCAGGTTCAGCAGGTCGGCCTGAGCAGCTGCCAGGCAGCAGAAGAGCAGCAGCAGGACGCGGCAGCCGCTGGGGTCGGGAGCCATCGGGGCTGTGCCGCTGGAGCCGAGGGCGGCGGGAAGGCCTTTGTGCCTGGAGGTGGGGCTAGCCAGGCTCCCGCCCTCCTGCCCTCCCCTATGCAGGCTTCCCAGCCTCTGGCCGGTTCTGTCTCCCACCCCTCACTCTTGCAGAAGGAAAGAAGGCACCAGCATTGGAATCAAGGTGCCTAGCACCGGAGGGTTCCAGCACCCAAGGATTTTCAACTTCTTTCCCACGGCCCTGCAGCAGCCCCAGGCTCCGTGAGGACAGAGGGGCAGTGTGTGCAGTGTCCGCGGGGTTCCCCATGTGCTCCGCTAGGCTCTGCCCGAGCAGGGCTGCTGAGTCTCCAGACTGGGGTTCCAGGCCAGGACCCCATCCCAGAAGCACTGAGGCAGCAGCCCCCAGCCCCTGCTCCCCCTCTGGCCTGGAACGCCCAGAGGTGCCTGGCCCGGAGCCATTGTGCTGTAGGAAACTTGGAACTGAAAAAATGCTCAGCTTGCTGCAGTGCCAATTCCACTGTTGCAATGGCTGCCCAAGTCGTTAAGCATCCCGGGGAGGGTCTCGGGGGGCTCAGACCCCCTCAGAGCCACTGTGCCTCCCCTCGAAGCTGGGGCTTTACTTGTCTTGGACTGTGTCCCTTTCAGCCCTTCCTGACCTTCTGCCCAGGAGACCTAGCAGAGGTGGAGCCTGGGACCAGGGCAGGAATGCATCCTCCTTCCCGGCCTCAGTCTCCCCGTCAACAAAAGGATCCGATTAGACTGGAACATTCCAGGCAGTGAGTAACCCACAGGGCTGTGAATGGCATGTGAGTGGCTGCTGTGCCCCCACCAGCTGCCCGGGCACAGCAGTGGGTGCTGAGTGTGCCTTACGCCCTCTGAGGATTTGTGTGCAGCCCGGCCATCAGCCCATTTCACAGATGAAGAAAACTGAGGCATGAGCCTGGGGACCCTGCTCAAGATCACGGAGTCCAGAAGAGGTGGAGCCAGATGGAATCCAGGCAGTCTACACAGGCATGCTCACTCACACACGTGCACTCACACGCACACACGTGCTGTCACACACATGTTCACACATGTGTACATCCTCACACGCACATACCCACAGTGTTCACCCCACAATCCATCCCCCCCTCCAGCACTGTGCATGCCCGCTCTCCCATCCTCACACGCACATACCCACAGTGTTCACCCCACAATCCATCCCCCCCGCTGCAGCACTCTGTTTGCCCGCTCCCCCAGCTGGAGTCCCTTGTCACCCTGCCTCCTCCAGGTTGTGTGGGTGGGGTCGCAGCCACCCTCCCCCAGGGCTGGGGTCAGTAGATGTGAGAGCAGCTGTGATGAAACAGCCTCACAACCTGTCCCCAGCTGTCCCCAGGTCAGGACATGCTACAGCCAGCGGCTGATTGCTCCCACAGGGCAGGGCTGGGCTGCCTGGGACCCGGCCTCGTTTCAAGCAGCTGAGCGCCACATCCCTCTCGAGGGCAGGCGCAGGCATTCCACAAGCAAACACCTGCGTCTCGGCGAGGCCTTGCTCCCCAAACTAATCCCCACACTGCCAGAGAACAGTCTCTTTGCTTGAAAACTGACTGCCGCTGATGTGATTTTATGCTTAAACACGCCTCCGAAAAGTCTCCGAACAGAAATTCCAGAGACCGCCCCCTCCTCGCCCAGCACTTCTCGGGGAGGGAACTCTGGGCTCCACTTGTGGGGGATGCCCTGCCACACTGTCAGGGTGGGGACGCCCCCAGCCCCATCCCAAAGGCTCTGTGCTCAGAGGGTCATTCACACCCCCCACATACAGCTCCTGGGCAGAGCCAGGCACAAGGAACTGATTACACGCGGCGATGGAGGGACAGCAGCTCTGGCCCTCGGGGCCACACTTGGAGGATGGTGGCAGCCCCATCGCACTGAGCACCCACCCTGCCATCTGCAGGGTGCCCAGCTCCCTCCAACCTTCACCTGCCCACTGCACTCCTGACCCCACCCTTCCTGTCCATTGTCCAGGACTCCTCCACCTCCAAGTGCTTTGAGAGCCTCCTGTCCCCCATCGGGGTTCCCTCACCTCCAAGCACCTCCACAGCATCACACATTTCACCTCTTGGAAATCCTAGTGCAGCTCTGCCACGGCCCCCCAGCTCAGCCCCTGGGATCTGGTTCCCACCAGGAAGCACCTGGCAAGGGTGGCTACTACATGAGCCTCCTACATGTCATCACACACATGTGTGTATACACACATGCTCACACACGAACACCCACATATGCACACATCTATGTATGCTCACTCCTGCTCACACATGAACACATGCAATGCATGCTCAGCTATGCCATACGTCATGTGTGAATACTCACATGCACAAGCCCACACACGTACATACATGCTCACACGTCACACACACACGGCATATGCATACTCAGCTCTGCCACGCATGCTCACATGACCACTCACACATGTGCACACACACACACACACTTGCACACACATACAGGCAAGGACACTCACCATGTACTTGCGCTCTCAGAAAGCACCCTGGTGTCACCCAAGTCCTCCAACAGCATGGCCAGGAATCCAGGTCTCTTCGGCCCCTGCCCAGCTCCGTGTAAAGGGCCTGACTATGGCTTGTTCCAGGAGTCTGAGCCCAGACGGCACCGTGAGCGGCGCGGCCCAGGGTTTCGGCGCGGACCAGGGCTTCGGCGCGGACCAGGGTTTCGGCGCGGACCAGGGCTTCGGCGCGGACCAGGGTTTCGGCGCGGACCAGGGCTTCGGCGCGGACCAGGGTTTCGGCGCGGACCAGGGCTTCGGAGCAGCCTCTTCCCCTTGGTGGAGGGAGCGGAGAAGCTGAGGCACAGGGAGCAGCGGTTGGCAGTTTCCCTGCAGCTACTTGGCCCCTCCTGGGGTGAGTGCGGCCTCAGGCCTGCTAGAGACGGAGGACACATGTCATCAAGAAGGACCTTGAGGAACCGCTTGGCTCTGATGGGGCAGCTGGGAGGCCCATGATGGAGCTCACATGGGATGACCCAAGCTAAGGAGGAAGAGAGTCCACGGCTCTCGACAGAGCAGAGCCAACAAGACAGGTGAGACCCCTCCCTGGGGGTGCGCGGGACCTGGGTGACACAGGAGAGTGCCCCAGTCTAAAGTCCTTCCACCCTATTGCCTTGAGGCCTGAGATCGACCTTCCCAGTCTGACTTCGCAGAGGAAGCAGCCTTCGAATCCCACCACCTTCCCCTCTGAGTGTTCCTGGGCTGAGCGCAGAACACGGGGTCCTCATTCAACTCAACAAGGGAATGTTAACCACAAACTCCCTCAGCAAACCCCACGCAGACAAGCACATCATCCCCGCGAAG
The DNA here is from genome assembly GCF_049350105.2 of Macaca mulatta. Taxonomy (NCBI): domain Eukaryota; kingdom Metazoa; phylum Chordata; class Mammalia; order Primates; family Cercopithecidae; genus Macaca; species Macaca mulatta. The sequence continues at coordinate 2,099,761 of NC_133408.1, forward strand.
GCCAGCGGGGAGCTGGGGAAGAGCATGGCTCAACAATCCCGGGGATCCCGGAAAGGCGGCACCACACAACACAGCCACCCAGCTGCGTCCCCAGGGCCCCGGAGCCTGTGGGGCCCCTTTCTCTGGCTCTCAGTTATGACAACAGGCGGGCCAAGGGGCTCCCTTCCTGGAAGCCAAGCTGACCCAGCTGCTGTGTTGGGCATCATCACAGCCTGTCCCACTCCGCGTGGAGAGACTTGGGTTGACTCCGTGCTCTACTCCCCGGCTAACCTGATGAGAAAATGGATCTCCTCTGTTGCTAGGCTACAGTGCGGCGGCACCATGGCCCCTGCTGGCCGGCCATCTGGCCAGGGCACTAGAAATGCCTGTTGGAAGCTGTAGCCATGGGCTGCCCACATGCAGCCACTCCTGTTATCACGACCTGCCCGCTCCTGAGGGTCCTGAGGCGAACAGCTCAGAACCCTACACCCCTTAGAGGACCTGCCGTCCCCCACCGGTGCCGTCCTGCAGAGTCGGGCCCTGTCTCCTGAGGTGACGGGGCCACTGGAGCAGCCACGAGGCCCTGGAGCCTCAGCGTCCACCTGGTCTTGGTGGACCCGGGCGTGCTGTCCCACCATGGAGCGGGTGTCCTCCCTCAGCCTCTGGCATCCACACAGCCATCGAGGGCTCGCCACTGCCACGCCAGTCACGGGCTCTGAACGCTGAAGCAGCTGGCAGCAGGGTGCAGGGTGGGCACAGCGGGAGGGAGGCCTGAGATGCAGGGGGAGGTCATATGCACCGGTGGCCGTTTCAGACGCCAAGGGAGACTCCGCCCACCATGAACACAGGCGCCAAGAACTGGGCCTCCCCACGCCCCGCACCCCATCTGGTCTCCAGGAAGCCTCTTCCCACTGCCTTCACCTGCCCCGAGCCAGGGTTTGTCCTGTCTTGTTGGTCTGTCTGGTTTGGATTCCTAAATAGTGTGATCTTTTATTTTCTTTTTTAAAAAAGGCACAAACACCCACATGTGAACAGGGGAAATTGGTTCGTCAGGGGGTAAAGAGGGGGGCCCATTTCCGGGCTGAAGGCCCCAACCGTAGCTTCGAGGCTCTGGGCTGTTCAGTTGTCAGAAGTGCTCCTCCTACTCGTGGCCACCCTAGGCCTCAGCCTGTGGCGGGCGGCTCTGGGCTCCCTCCCCATGGGCCTCCCACACATCAGCCCTGGAGGCTGGCGGAGGACGACAGAGATGAGGGAGCAGGGCAGCCCCCACCTGAGCCACCCCCTTCGTTCCCTCCCTGTCCTTGCCCCCAGGTACCCGCCTGAGCCCAGAATGTCCTGCAGAGACCCCTCAGGTGTGGCCTTCCTCCCCTCCTTCCCCAGGGACCAGAGACTGTCCAAGGGCAGGCCCAGGCAGGGCTCCTGGAGAGTCCACAGAGGGAAACCTGGGCCCTGAGGTCCTAGTACCCACTGCCCATGGGCACACCCCCCAGGCGGGCACAGCCAGTCAAGGTTTGGATGCCGTGGACACGTCTCCAGCCCTTTTGAAATGAAAACATGACTTTTCATCTTTCTGTGGCGCAACTAGTTTATGATTGTCTAAAGTCTCTGAATGTGCTTCCTGGACTCTGTATCTTGTGGCTACTTTTTCAAACCGCAATGATAAAAGGCCAGAAGCTCTGCAAGTGCCCCCTGAAGGCTCCACTGCTCGGCCAGGACCTCTCACCAGACCTGGACCAGGTACAACTCGGCCAGCGGCATGACCAGCTGCCGCCGTCTGCAGATTCAGTGGCTGGAGGTGGCCGCACAGTGAGAGGGCCAGGTGGCTGGGCCCAGGTCCAGGTCCCTGGAGGGCGCTGTCACCGAACACCACATGGACCTGAAGACCTATGGAGGCAGAGGGGGTGTGACAACACCCTGTCTAACATCTACCCCCCGCTTACAGCCTCTTTCCCCCTCTGCTCAGTGCTCAGGGTGCCCCATAAGCCCATTGTCTCCTCCACGGTGGGGCAGAGTGGAGGCTTCTGTCCCCCGATTCCACGACAAGGCTTCTCTTAGCTCTTCCCTGGATGTACATTCCTGGACTCAGCCGTGTCCCTCCCCAGGTTCTGGTGTCCCTCTGACCGCTCGGCAGAGCCTGGGGACCACCAGGTGGGGAGCCTGAGTTCTTCAACCTCTTCAACCCCAGTCCTCCGCTGGGTGATCACGAGCGGTGGGAGCCTTCTTGGCTCCTAAATTAATGCCAAGCACAGCCTGGCGCTCAGCGGGCAGCCTGCCTCTTCCCGCACCTGGCCGGCGGCAGCTGGAAGCCCACGAGAGCCAGGTCCTCCCCTTGGGCTCGGTGCAACCTCCACCGCACCCCCACGGCCCACCCTTGGGAAGGCCGCCAGAGACACGGGAGATGGATCACTGGTGAAGGGTCATGAGCCGGGCAGCAGGGCCTGAGGCAGGAGCAGCATGAGGATCAAAGCGTCGCAGGGAAAAGACATTTGAGGCATCTTCCCAGGGACAGCTGCCACCTCTACCCCTGACAGGCCACAAGGAGGCCACATGGACCCCTGCTGTGGTTCTCCACAAAGCCTGCATCTAGGCCGGGCGTGGTGACTCACGCCTGTAATCCCAGCACTTTGGGAGGCCAAGATGGGCAGATCACGAGGTCAGGAGATCGAGACCATCCTGGCTAACACGGTGAAACCCCGTCTCTACTAAAAATACAAAAAATTAACTGGGCGTGGTGACGGGCGCCTGTAGTCCCAGCTACTCGGGAGGCTGAGGCAGGAGAATGGCGGGAACCCGGGAGGCGGAGCTTGCAGTGAGCCGAGATCACGCCACTGCTCTCCAGCCTGGGCTACAGAGCGAGACTCCGTCTCAAAAAAAAAAAAAAAAAAAAAGTCTGCATCTAAACACGAGCAGGCAGGTGGGTAAGTCCAGGCTGCGGGACAGACACCCCCACAGAAACCCAGCTGGACTCCCAGACACACCCATGTCAGGAAGAAGGCGGTGGGGCGGTGGCGGCAGGCAGGGCTGCTCCAGAGTCAACAGACTACAGAGCAGGACACTAATGCAACACGTGGTCCCTGACGGCTCTGGGACTGCCCAAAAGACACGCAGGCCAGTGGGGCAAAGGACATTATGGAGTGCATCTGGAGACGGCCTGTTCACGGGAGCATGGACAGAATTATTGTAAACTTCTCAGGCGTGATGATGACACTGTGGCTCTGTGGAAGAATGTCCTTGTTCCTGGGATATGCACACAGAAGTGCATCTACAGGGCAATGGGTGGAGATGCTGTGGCTCACCTCAGCGAGTGTCTGTACTTGCTTGTGGATATGCAGGAGCACACGTGTGTGCGTGTACATGGATGTGTGGCTCTGGATACATGCATGCGTGGCTATCTGTGTGCATGGATTGCATGTGGATTGTGTGTGCAAACAGACGAGCATGCGTGAATGTGTGCATGGGTATGTACATGTGCACACATGGATATGCATCACGGATGTGTGCAGATATGTACACACGTGGAGGTGCATGTAGATATTCTTGTGTGTGCACACACATGGATACCTGTGTGCGTGGATATGTGTGTGTGTGGATATGGATGGAGAGAAAGGGAGCGCCTGGGAAAAATGTGGCAAGTGTTTGCTTGTGAGTTGAATGGAAGGTGTGTATGAGCATTTTCTGATCATCCTATCAACGTCAATGCAGGTTTGAAATGTTCTCAATCGGATGTTTGTAGAGAAAATAGAGGTTTCTTCCTGATGTCTTTTGGCAAACTCCCTATGCCAGCTCCACCTCTGGCAGTGCAGGTGACTCGGCAGAGGGTGGGAAGAAATGCTTTTCAGACCTCGATCCATGTCCCCCGGGGCTCCGTGTGGGTGTTATTCCTGGCACGCCTTCAAAGTCTTGTTACGCCTCCCAGTCCGAGGAGGTTGGCAGAAGACACTGCGTCTGTCTTCTCCTGAATGCTGCAGCAAGGAGGGCCGGTGGGTGGAGCACAGCGGGGCAGTGAGGCTCACCGACATCTCCTGCTTGATGTTATAAAGTTCACTAAGGCAAAACAAAAGATCTCAATGTGCTCTGTAGGCTCTAAGGGAGCCATCCACACTCTACCCAAAACAAAGCAGATATTTTCAAAGACTCTAAGAACTTCAAGAGCCAATAAGGGAGCCATCCACACTCTACCCAAAACAAAGCAGATATTTTCAAAGACACTAAGAACTTCAAGAGCCAAGGGGTCCCCGATTTTTTTTTTTCTTCTCCAAGATTGCTTTGGCCATTCTGGGTTCCCCGAAATTCAATTTAAGTATTGGGGTCACTTTTGACAATTTCTGTAGCCAGTGGGGATTCCAGCAGGAGTTGTGTGGACTCTAGTCGATTTAGGAAGTATTCTATCTTCCAATCCATGAACACGGGATAACTTTCCATTTATTTAGATCTTCCTTAACTACTTTCAATGCTGTTTTGTAGTTTTCAGAGTATAAGTTCTTGTTGAAGCTGTTGTAAACAGATTTTTCTTTCTTAATGTCATTTTTGGATTGTTCATTGCAAGTATAAATAAATACAATAGATTTTTCTATATTGATCTTACACCCTGCAACCTTTCTGAGCTCATTTATTAGTTCTAATAGTTTTTTTGTGGATTACTTAGAAAAAACTGTATTTTTAGAGGAACAATAAAAAACTTTTTAGAAGAAACTTTTACTTTTAAATATATATATGATATACGATATATATGATATATGATATATATGATACATGATATATAGCTCATATATAAGATACACATATATAAGATCTGGCCTCTAAAAATACAGTTTTACTTGTTCCTTTCCAATCTGGATGTCTTTTATTTTTTCTTGCCTAACTTTCCTGGCTAGAACTTCCAGTACAATGTTAAATAGAAGGGGCAATAGGGAACGTCCTTGTCTTGCTCCTGATCTGAGGAGGAAAGCATTTGCTCCTTCACCACAAGCATGGTGTCAGCTGTGGGCTTTGTCACAGATGCTCATTATCAGCTTGTCGAGTGTTTTCATGAACAGTGTTGAATTGTGCCAAATACTTTCTCTGCATCTATTGAGATGATTGGGTGTTTTTAATTTTTTATTCTATTGATATAATGTATTACATTGATTTTCAAGTGTTAAACCAACCTTGAATTCCTGGGATAAATCCCACTTAGTCATGGTGAATTTTTTTTATATGTTGTTGGATTTTATTTACTAGTAGTCTACCAAGGATTTCTGTGTCCATATTCATAAGATAAATGAGTCTGCAATTTTCTTTTTTTGGCAATGTCTTTGTCTGATTATGGTATCAGAGTAATACTGGTCTCATAAAATGAACTGGGAAGTGCTTCCCACTCTCCTAGTCTTCTGAAAGAGTTTGTGAGAATTGGTTTTAATTATTTAAATGCTTGGTAGAATTTAGCTGGGAAGCTCTCTGGTCCTTGGCTTTTCTTTAAGGGTGTTTTTGGATTACTAATTCAACCTCTTCACTTGTTATAGATCTATTCACATTGTCTATTTCTTGTTGAATCAGTTTGAGTAGTTTGCACCTTTCTAGGAAATTTTCAATTTCATCTGCCATCTAGTTTGTTCATAGGACTGGATTGGAACACAGCTGAAGGACTCACACTCCCAATTTTAAAACTTACTACAAAGTGATGGTAACAGGGCAGTGTGGGAGTGGCGCAAGGACAGACACATGCATCGATGCAGTGAACTGAGGGTTCTGGAATAAACTCATAAACCTACAGGCAACTCATGTTTGCCAAGAATGTCGAAACTGTTCAATGAGGAAAGAGCAGCCTTCAACACACGGTGCTGGGTCAACGGAACAGACACACGCAAAAGGGCGAAGCTGGATCCTTACTTCACACCACATGCAGCTATTAAAATTTTTATTTAAATATATTATATTAATATATATTATATAATAAATACATAATATATAATATGTATAATATACAATACATACAATATATAATATACAATTATGTAATATGTAATTGTATAATATAATATATGTAATATAATACATATTATATTATTATATAAATACATATTTAAAATATTAAAAATATATTTAATATATTAAACATAAGAGCTAAAATAAAAAACCTTTTGAAGGTTTTCTTTTTCATAACCTTGGATTTGGCAAAGGCTTCTTATATATGACAGCAAAAACCCAAGTGACAAAAGAAAAATAAATTGGACTTCATAGAAATTTAAAAGTTTTGTGCTTTTAAAAGTTTGTGCTTCAAAGGATACCATCAAGAAAGTGAAATGACAACTCACAGAATGGGAGAAAATATTTGCGAATCATATATGTGAGGAAGCACTTCCATCTAGACGATGTAAAGAACTCATAACTCAACAACAAAAAGACAATAATCCAACTAAAAGTGGGCAAGAATCGGAATAGACATTTCTCCAAGGTAGAAATACAAATTGCCAACAAAAACACACACAAAAAAGATGTTCAACATTATCAGTCATCACGAAAATGCAAATGAAAACCACAAGATACTGTTTTACACCCAAGTTGGGCTGGAATCAAAAAGTCAGGTAAAAACAAGTGATGGCAAAATGTGGTGAAATCGGAACTCTCAAGGCTGCGGGAAGGGATGTGAGATGGTGTAGACACTTGGGAAAGCAGGCTGGTGGTTGCTCAAATGAGTAAACACAGCTACCATAGTCCCAGTGATTCTACCTTAGGTATATACCCAAGAGAAATGAAGACACGTCCACATTGAAACTTGTACACAAGTGTTCACAGCAGCACCGTTCATCACAGCTAAAAGGTGGACACTGCTCAGAAGTCCACCAACTGCTGAATCGACAAACACAGTGTGGTGTCTCCACCCGGTGGGGTATTATTCAGTGACAGCAAGGAATAAAGCCCTGGGACAGTGTGCAACACAGACGAACCCGGAAACCACATGCTGAGGGGAAGAAGGGAAAGGACCACACGTTACATGGTTTAATTTGTATGGAAGCTCGGAAGAGGGACCCCAGGAGATGAACAGTGGCCAGGACTGGAGGGAGGGAGGGTGGCAGAAGGGCTTCCCTCTGGAGTGATGAAATGTTCCACAGTCAACGGGGATGATGGTGGCACAGATTTTTGAATATACTGAAAACCACTGGATTGTACACTTCGAGTGAATTGCACAGAATGTGAATTACATCTCAACAAAGCTGTTCAAAACAATCAAGGGAGACCCATATCACAATTTCCAAACCACACAATCCTTAATGCTGCTTGATTTCTTATTACTTCCATTTTCAGTGAGAATGATTTTTTTCACGTATTTGATGAAAGTGTTTCTCTTATAAATTCCTGTGCTTTTAAAACTCATTTTTAGAGGGGGTATTTATCAACTTCTAAAAACTAGGGTATGGACACGGAGTCATTTTTGCTGCTAGTGTTGGTTTTCAAACCTAGTACCAGCATGTTCGAGGAGCACGCCACTTCCTCCTAATGGTCGAGTAGCATTTCCTCCCTGGCTCACAGCCTGCGCTCCCCATGGCCTCGCTCGCCCTGAACCACCCAGGACACGTCAAGTAGCGAGTTTCCTCGTTGGCTCACAGCCTCCACTCCCGGAGCCTCTCTCGCCCTGAACGACCCAGGCTCTCAAAGCTGCTCTCATGCCAGCTCCCGATGCTCACGGCTGGCATTTATCGAGGGCTCCTCTGTCCACAGCACTGTGGAACCATGCTCCATGCACGAGGGAGCATGCACCTCACAACTATCCTGGCACGTGCATTTTACAGCCAGAAAACCAAAAGTCCGGACAACCGGCTGACTCCAGCCCCACGCCTCGCCACACCCCCGCACACCACCCACACGAGCACACGGACCTCCATTCACTCCGCACGTCCCACACCTCACTACACCCCTGCACGTGCCTCACCACACCCACACACACCACCCACATGGGCACACGGCCCTTCATTCACTCCGCACGCTCACCCATGCTCCTGCTGCAAGCTCAGCCTGCTCGCAGCACTGAAGATGCGTTGGAGAACAAAAGGAGAGGGTCTCAGCTCTCGTGGCTACTGTACCTGGCACAAAGTGAATGGAGAGGTGCTTTCGGGAGGCAGGAGGTACCATGGAGCACACAAGTCACATGGGAGAGGGCCGAGGACGCCACGGGATGACCACGCCAGGCCAGGATGTGCAACGGGGAAGGGGCCAAACAGAAGACAAGAGAGAGTGGCAGCATGGCAGCCAGGAAGCACATTCCCCACAGAGGGACACTGAATTCTTACGTTGCAAAGTGGCCCCCCAGTGGTAAGGCCAGACACCTACTCAGCCTACAACATTCTGGCCACCCAAAAGAGGACAGGCAGTCCTGGCTGCCATTGGGAAGACAGTCCCCTTCCTAGGAGTCTGCAGGGCCACCAGATGTCCAGTGTCCCAGGGACACGTCTAGGGGATCATGTAGCAGGCATCTCTCTTTAGTGCTACAGTTTAGCTGTTCCTCTCCACCAGCAGAGCCCCGCAAAGGGGCATGGGCCGCATTGTTCTCATAAAGACTCTTCACCAGGAAATTAGCATTTGATTTGTGTTTTCACAGAGGCCTCCCTGGGGACCCAGCTGCAGCCCGGGATGTGACAGACAGGTACAGGACCACCCAGAGGCTTCACCCTTCGCCCACGTGGGAGAAAAAGGGCCACCTGTCGGAGAACAGTTCACCACAGTCCACACCCTGGGACCTCCTAGGTCCCGAGAGACCACGGTGCAAGGAGGGAGCCCTTGGCCGAGGCTCCCAGCCCTGGGTGGCCAGTGGGCAAAGCATCTCCACCACCAGGACTCTGCTGTGACGCCGAGCTGGGCTGTGAGGGCCGAGGAGGAAAGGCGTGGGCGGCCTTTCAAGCTGGTGAAGGCCCACTCGGTTTTCAAGGGTTTATAGGTTGCTCGTTAACTGGGTTTTCTCATGGAAGGCCCCAGGGCAGACTCACGTAGCCAGGTTCCCACAGGGCTGCCTGACCTACCTAGACCCCAGCTGTGACAGCCACACTCGTGCCTGCTGGGGCCTGTAAGCACCTCCCAGGCACCAGGACCTGTGCTGGATGCAAGACCCACGTGTCCTCCAGGAATCCGCCCACACCAGGACCGCTGCCCACACCAGGACCGCTGCCCACACCAGGACTGCCACCCTGGGGTCTGCTCAGGGCACCCAGCTAACCAGGGCAGGCTGGACCTCAATGCAGGTTGGGGTCCCAGGCCCTGCTCCTGACCATGGACCATGCCTCACCCCGGTCTGCTCCTTGCCACAGGACCGAGCCTCACTGCAAATACCTAGAAATCATCACCAATGAGGAAGGCAGGACTGGCTGGGAAGTGAGGTGCATGGAGGCGGTCAGCCTGGGGCACCGTGGCCATCTCCCTGGTGGACACAGCAGGAGGGGCCTGTGTTCTGCACACCATGGCCACCGTCGGCAGGGCAGCCCCGACCTGGGGCAGAGCCAGGCCCATGAGCTGCTGTGGGGACGCTGCAGGCACCACCCTCCCAGCTCATGCCCTGGAAAGTGAAGGCAGGCGTGCCATACCCCAGCGGTTCCAGCTCCCTCCGACACCACACCCGCCCCGTCTTCCAATGCTTCCGATCACTTCTTTGACAGTGGGACCCCCATCATCACACTGGGCCTTATCCTACTGATGAGGGAAAGTCTGCAGGGCAGACCCCGGCCTGGCTGGATCTGTATGGCTGTGGGCCCCACCCCTGGGCCTGGGCGTGCTTGCCCAAAGGGGCCCGGCCCTGCTACTACCTGGTGACAGAGACTACGATGTCCAGGAGGTGGTGGAGGCGGAGGCAGAGAGGGCAGCGCCTACCCAGCTGAGGACACAGGTGAGGGTGGGCTCAGGGGCAGGGACACCCATGGTGAGTGAGACACGCGGATGATGCAGAGCCAGAGAGTGAGGGGCCCTCCCCGCAGACATGACGCGTGCCTCGGTGGCTTTGCGGTTTTCATCATGCTCTGCAGTTACAAAAATAAAACTCACAGGTGGGATTTAAAGAAGAAAAAGAGCAAGGCACAGGCACCGAACGTGGCACAGAGGCCCAGGACCTGGAGCCAGGGGTCAGCCCTGCAGGGCCTGAGGAGCCCACCCAGCTACTCCCAGTGGCCCCCGGCAGGCCTGAAGCACCTGCTTTCCTCACAGCCTCACAGGCGCAGCTCTGGACCCTCTATGTGAGTGGGCAAGAAGCCAGGGGGCCCTGAGAGCCCAGGGAGGCCTCTGCTTCTGAATTTTGCAGAGCTTGGAGAAAGCAGCAAATTCCAGCCAGAGCCTGTGTGCCAGGTGAGGAAGCTAAGCTGGTGTGGAGCCGTCACATAGCAACAGCCTCAGCCAGCGTTCCCACCCCGCAGCCCTTGCCCTCGCATCCCTGAGCCTGGGGGGCTGGGCCGGAGACGTTTGCCCCATCGTCGGAGGACCGGCCCCTCCACCAGTGCGACTCACGGCCTGCCAGCCTCCCCTCGTGCTTTCTGGGTGCTGGCCCCACAGAAAGGGTGGGAGGTGCGAGGGTGGGAGGTGCGAGGTCGGGGTGCCAGAGCGCAGCCCGAGACTTCCTGGTTTGCTTTCGCTCAGGAAGTCATTCAGACAAACCCTCCCATCTCCCAGGCCTAGTCCCCACTCCTTGCTACATTCGCAGCCGGAGACTGTAACGGACACCACAGGTTCGCACTGAGCACTCAGGGGCGCAGAGAGCGGCATTTCCTGAGCATCTTGGAGGCTGGGCTCTGTGCTTGGCACCAGGACGAGCTGCACTTCCAAAGCCAAACCCTGCTTGCTGCACGCGCCCAAAGCCGCCCAGGGTGGCAGCAGCTCCAGGGAGAACACGCTCCGAACACCGCCACGGCTCGCAGACCCGGAGGCCCGTGCACAGGATCCAGGACGCCCGGAGCCCGCGCCAGGCGCTTCCGTCAGCCAGGGACCGGCCGCCAGGGGGAGCCAGAGGCCCAGGCATTGCTCAGCAGGCGCCGAAGTCCCAGTGGGAGCCTTAACCAGAAAGTTCACTTTGCTCTTTGTTTCGTTGGACGTTTTTATTATGAGCGTAATGCACACGTGGCAACATGTAAAGGCCCAGAAAGTAAAAGGTCGTGACCTCTCTGCCCACCTGCCCGTGACCGGCGGGCACCCGGCATCCACAGCCTCTGCTCACGCACGCGAGGCACGCAGGCAGCGAGCACAGCGACCCCCACCGGAGGAGCCGAAACGCAACGCGCTGCGCCCTCCGCGCCCTGGACCACGGCCACTGGACCACGGCCACTGGACCACGGCCACTCAACCACGGCCACTCGGGCCTGTCCAGGCTGGCCTGGGGTGCTGCGGCAGAGCAGGTCCCTCCCACCATGTTCTGATGGGGAAATGACCAAGGAACACGTTTGTTTAGGACAGCACTGTCCATAACAGCAACAGAAACATCATCTCGAATTAAAAACTTTGACATATAAGGGTCACATTTGTGAGGTGCCTGGTGGGGTCAGAGGTGGGTGATAAGCATGGCCCGCACCTCTGACAGCCTTTCTTTGTGCCGGGAGCGGCCCTGCCAAATGGCCATGAATGTTCCTAGGCACGCCCTGTGGCTTTCGGTATCCACCTCCACACAGACCCAGAGCAGCCCCTTGGCTCCCACCGACCCCCAGACCACACCAGGGAGCCCCAGGTGGCCATCTGGAATGTGTCTCTGGGTGCCAAGTTACATGTGGGCATCTAACTTCATTTTCTTCCTTCTGGCTGCACAGACAGACCTGCTAATGTGTCTTATAAGCCACTCTGCCCACAAGGATTAGATGCGCCTTTGTCCATGTGCTGCAGAGCTCGTGTGGCCCTGGCACCATGCAGAGGTGCCCTGAGCCTCAGTGGGCTCCTGCCGGAGTTGAGCAACCATGGAAGGGCTCAGTGCAAATGGGGTCTCAGCCTCCACAGCACACACTCCCTCTCAACTGCCCCTTTCCCTTTCTTGCCTCGAACACCAGCCCTGCAGAGTAGCCCAAAGCCCTGAGAAGGGCAGGCCATGCGGCTGGCAGGAAAAGTAAATCCAACATCGAGAAAACAAGGATGGGGTGCACAGTGTGACCAACACTCCCTGCCCAGGTACCCAGGGATGAGCTCTGGAGGCCAGGTCTGGGGTCCCCTGCCCAGCCCTGGAGTGTGAGGGTCTGAGTGTGTGTGTGTGTGTGTGTGCAGTAGAGTGCCTGTGTGATGTTGTGGTGTGAATGGCACACACCCCACCTGCAGAACTTTGGCAATAGAACCCATCTTCACTATATACAGGAACAGATGCAGGGAGCAGAAGCCCCAGCCACGGCTCCTGCCACAGCCAGCTGCTCCCCAGCCAGGGCCCCCCCTTCCAGCCCGGCTCACCCCTAGCCAGCCCCTCCCTAGCCAGGGTTCCCCCAGCCATGGCTGCCCCCCAGCCAGCAACTCCCCAGTCAGGGACCCCCAGGCATGGCACCCCCCGCAGTCACAGCTCCCTCCCCCGACAGCTTCCCCACCAAGCCACATCTTCCTCCCATCAGGGACCCACAGCCACAGCTCCCTCCTTCTAGGGCACCCCCAGCGGCGGTCCCCCCAGCAGCCTCAGCTCCCTCCCTGCCAGACCCCCTCTCCCAGCCTTAGCCCTACCCCAGCCACAGTTCCAGGGCTGCAGGGGTGGGGCACTTTCCCGCCATCCAGTCCCATGGTCCCCACCCCCACGGGAGTTCCATGTGGCCTCCACGTGGCCTGAGGCACAGTCGCCCACAAAGATGACCTTTTTGCCGAATTGAAAGCCTTCTCCTTCCAGATAGAGCAGGAAATGGAACCTCCACTCCCCAGCTTTCAAATAACAAGAAATGCAGGAAGTCAGGAAAATGAACGCAGATTCACACTGGGGTGGCGGCACAGTCCCTCGTCCCTGCCCAGCTCACGCAGGCTTCTGCCCGCTGCACACGCTGGATGGGCCCAGGGCGAGGACAGCTGTTTTGCTCTGACACTGCTGTACAGCTCACTCATCCCTGGGCCTGGGAACTCCTGGCTGAGGGGCTTCTCAGCCCAGGGGCCCACGATCAGCTCAAGGAAATCAAGGGCTAGAATCACTGTCACCCGTGTGGGCATTTCACCAAAGGGACAGCAACCCTGTAGGTAGGGTTTCAAATGAGCCCCCTTTAAACATGCTCCTGTCCCCAGAGAATACTGTCTGCAAAGGCCCCACGTTGTGCTGGTTTCTAAAGGCGCCCAGATGAGCCTGAGGCCCCAGTGTCCCCCTCGCCGACTCCAGGGGGCAGGAGTTGGCCACCCTGCCTGGGCCATGGACCTGCAGCTCTGCTGTGAAGGACAGCGGGTGAGGCCGGGACCCCAGGGTGCATTTCACAGGGGCTCAAGAGACGGGCTCACGGGGTTACTGATGGGAAGAGCATTTGTTCATAGGTGTCCCAATTAACAGGCCCATGATCCGCACTGCAGAGGAGGCCAACACCCTGAGCAGACCTGTGCCAGGGAGCACCGAGGGCATGTTCGAGGGGCGCACAGGTGCCCGTGATGCCCCGACAGTGCCTCAGCCCAGGGCAGACCCTTCTCCCCATAGGACTCCTGGCTCCCCATCTACCCGGCGTCTACCCCAGCGGGCAAACGCTCACTTCCTGCTCCCTGACCCCACCTCTGCCCCAGTCAACCCCCTACTCACTCCCGGACTCCCACAGCCTGGCTCTGCCCATGCCTCCCACCTGACACATGGAAGCCGAGCTGGGGCTTAGAGGGTGGGTGCTCCCCAGCCCCCAGGGTCACCAAGAACGGGCTGCCCATTCCCGGTGGGTGTGTGCTCAGAGGGAAGGCCAGGGCTCCATGGCCCAGCTGAGCACCTAACACTGCAGGGGCTTCCAAACCCAGGCCTAACCAACCCACTCATGGACCAAACTGCTGGAGGTCTCTAATGGGGACGCCCCCACTTCCTCCTCCTCCCTCCACCCACCCCACAATCCCCTTCCTCCTTCTCCCTTCTTCCCACCCCCATCCTACTTCCCCCTCTTCCTTCCTCCCTCCCCCCACCCCCTTCCTCCTCCTCTCTCCTCCCGCCCCCACCCCACCTTCCTCTTATTCCTCCCATCGCCCCCCTACCCACTTCCCGGGACTCACACCTGTAGCGTGGCATCCCAGCATCCCTATATCTGCCCCCGGGAAGGTGGGCTCACCCCACCATCCCTACCTGCACCCACAGAAGAACTCTCATGGCTGAGACAGAGCAGCTTTCCTTCAGCCCTTGGTGCTCCAGGGACAAATCCCACTGAGCACATCCCTCGGGAAACCATGCAGAACCAGCCGCCGGCTTCCCCCGACTGGGCTTTCCTGACCCAGGCTCTCAAGCCGCAGTCTGTCAGCATCACAGGAGCCACGGCCTGGTCTAGAACCTGCTGTTCAAAGGCCCTGGGTCACCCTTCCCCAGAGAGACCCCAGCAGAGCCCAAAGGACAGAAGCGATGTCCCTTTCTGGGAAGCCCAGCTCTGGGGGCTGCAACCCGCCAGGACCCTGCCAAGGTGTGGGGTAGCCTCCATCTTCTCCCCGCTGCCAGCCAGCCCTCCTCACCCCCGATACCCAGGAACCACCTGCATATGCAGTCTTTGGTCAGGAAGAAGGTGGAGGCGGAACGTCCAGGTGCAAATTCATTCAGCCTCTGCTTCCCTCTGAGGAGAAAACACACTGGGTTCTTCTCCATGACTTTTTAAAGGTTGTCGCAACAACCCTGCTTGTACATGCCGAGCCTCTGAAGCTCACAGAGCTGCAGGAAGCCCTCACCCCGACTCAGGCAGGGAGTCCCAGCCTCTGACCTGATGCTCAGAACTGCTGCAAACCCCCCTGGAGAGTGCCCCAGGAGAAAGCAAGGAAAGCGGGTCTCAGAGACAAACTCTCTCACCTGGGCCTGTTAACTGCTGCCTGGGGGGTCAGATGGGAAAGGTACCTGGTTTCTGAACTGACAGCGGAGGCTTCAGCCATCCCAGCATGGGCCGCCTGTCCCCAAGGGCAGAAATGCTGTGGCCCTGCACCCTCTGGTCAGATGCTTCTGTCCTGCCACAACCCCCTCCTGCAAGAGCTTGAATGTCACCACCCCCCCGGTGAAGCCACTGCCTCTGGTTTCTGGATCACACATCCATGAGCCACAGGAGCACAGGCTTGCACAGGAAGTGTCTGCTCACATACCTGGCCCATGCACCTGCTCACACATCTGGCTCATGCACCTTCTCACACATCTGGCTCATGCACCTGCTCACATCTGGCTCATGCACCTGCTTACACATCTGGCCCATGCACCTGCTCACACATCTGGCTCATGCACCTGCTCACATCTGGCTCATGCACCTGCTTACACATCTGGCCCATGCACCTGCTCACACATCTGGCTCATGCACCTGCTCTCACATCTGGCTCATGCACTGCTCACATCTGGCTCATGCACCTGCTTACACATCTGGCCCATGCACCTGCTCACATATCTGGCACCTGAGCCCCCAAAGGGTGGGTGTTCATTCCCCTCTGCCCCTGATGGCCTCTTTCCCACTGTGCACACAGACTGGGGTTCCTGGGGGGCTTGCCTGACACCACCTGGCTCCTGGCACCTGCTCAGTGCCCCTCAGCCTGTCATGCCATGCCACAGCCCCGCCCCTGGCCAGTGCTTTCAGTGAACCCATTTGCAGGGGAGAAAAATTGAGGCACAGAGAAGACACATGACTCAACAGTCACACAGCTGGCCAAAGAGATGCTGCCTGTCAGTGTAAAGAAAATTATCGAACCCCACATGGGACCAAGAGCTCAGGAATGTGAGCGGCTGGGGGCTCCAAACGCCGTCCAGCTCATCTCCCCAAGGGGTGACCTCAAAAGGTGTTCTTGCAGGAGCTCTTCCCATAGGACAAACCCAGGTCACAGGGGCCATGGCAGCCACGCGAAAGGAGCCTCCTTGCGGGCCCTGGGCCGGGGTCTGTTGGATCAACCTGAATCCACCTAAGACCTGCAAAGGCCCTGGTATTTTCTTGGTGCTCTGTGGCCCTGCCCACCTTCCAGACAGAGCTACTACCAGGCACAGGCGCCCACAAAGACAACCAGAGAGGCTCCCGGGCTTCACTCTCATGGAGCTGGTCCAATCCACACACAGTGAGTGCTAGCAACCTCAAATTTTAAAGTCTTTAAAGCATGTTACCTATAAAAATAAAGGGCTTTTAAGAGCCTTAAGTTGAAAGATTGAACTAAATGTTCTGTGCTATCATCCAAACTTTCTGTCCACATCTGAACAAACCCAGCACATCCCTCTCTCCTTGTCCTTCTATAAACTCACAAGGTCAGAAGGAATCAAACATGAAAGGGTGTCCGTGACCCTCTCAAAATGAAGTCATTGTTACTATTTTCTTTGGCTAAACGATTCGGTCCAGTTTCGAAGAGGATTAACATCTGTGCACGCTGCTGTTTTTGTCTAGAACCTACCTGGGGTTTCTCATGTTTATTCTAGGAAAAGCAGCCGCAGGAGGCACCTGTCCCTAGAAGGGTGAATTCAGTGGGACGTTTGGCATAACTCTGCTGGAGGCGCTGGCGCAGGGTTCTGCCTTCCACAGCCCTTGATTTCTGTGGGTGGAGGGTGAGGCCCCTCGCGGCTGTACCGAGGGAGGCCTGCACAGGGCTGGCTCACAGAGCAGGTTGTTGCTCTAGGACGGCCTGCTACGGGGCTATGTGCCGCCCCGACCCACAGAGCCACGTGCCCAGAGACATTTCAAGGACGCTTCCAGATCCCAGCCCATGGAATGGCTCAAGATTCCCGCCAGCAATCACAGAGAAACTGGCCATTGTCCTGCCAGGCTCTGACTCCAGCAGTGTGGTCCAGTGAAGCCACAGGCGCTGAGGTGTGGCAGATGTGAGGACTCGAGGTGGTTCTCGGCCAAAAAGTGGGTGATGAAAAGTGGCAACGTGGCTCCAGCAAGGCCTGCATAGCCCAGGGGGCCGTGTCCGCAGAGCTTCCAGCTGAGCGCCCCAGTCCATCCCACTCCAGGCCCTGTGCAGAGGCAGAGGAGGCCGCTAGGTAAATATCTGCCTGATTTAAACCTGGAGGCAACCGATGGGCCGCATCACCCACAACACAAAGTGGGGGGTCCCTCAGCAGTGTCTGCAAGGCTGCCTGCCTCAGACTCTCAGTGAGACCCTGGAACGTGGCCTCCGCCAAGGCCACCTCTGCCAGCCCAGACCCAGCCCCAGCCCTGACCTTCAGGACCCCCCATGAGGGCACCTGTCCCCCAAACCCAGGGAGGCCCTGCTGGGGCAGGGAGAAGCCTGGGGCTTGTTCCAGTCTGTGCTCTGGAACTTTCCTTATCTCCAACCTGTGTCTGCTCTAAAGTGCTGGAAGGAGGCCAGTGGGGACTGAGGTGGGCACCACCCAGGGCATGCAGCCCACAGCAGGCTCAGCTGTGGGAGGGTCTCCATGGGCTTAACAGGATGTGGGCTGGGAAAGCAGCTCATGACACCCTTGTTAGCAACGGGGCAGGAATGAGAGCAGCTGTCACCAGGGGCAACAAGTGCAAAACGAACCCATGGCTGCCTGTGGCAGGAGCAGTCAGTGCCCACCCACCCACACACTCACCCGTCCTGGTGCCCCCACTGCACCCCGAGAAGCTGAGCGCAGGGGTTCTGCTGCCCCCACCAATGCGCGTGGCTCAGACCGTCTGTGACAGCCTGCCCTGGCAGCCTGCCCTGCCTGTGTCCAAATTGTCTCAAACGGCAGACACCAAGAGCCGCAGCTGGGATTGTCTTGGGGGCCTTCGGGTCTGCTGGGCCCTCCAGAACATCACCATCTTCCGGGGACTTCCAGGAATTGGTCACAATGAGTCCACACTCCTGTGGGCCGTCTAGACCTGGCCTCCACCCCTGACCCCCAGGGCCACCTGGTGCTACCTGCCTACCTCCTCTGGGCCGGGGGTCCAAGCAGGCTCCACCATCTCTGCAGCCAGCAGATGCTCGGTGGAGGTCACCTGGGCCTCCCCACGTCTCTGCAAACACTGCCCTTCTGTCCTTGGCCCAGAAAGGGTGGGATACCCTGTGTGTCAGTCGCCCACCCTTGGAGAGCACAGAGGCGGGCTCCCTCCAGGCCTGCCTGACAGCCCAGATAAGCCGCTATGAATGGAATGCGACCTCCTCCGGCACAGGCACAGGTGTGTCACCCCCAGCGTCACCCCCAGCCTCGCAAACAAACCACCTGGAAGCCAAGAGACCAGTGCCTGCCTGTGAACAGTCCTGCTCGGCCCGCCCGTCAACAGGCAAGGGCACCCCAGGCCTTATTTCTAGGTCTTTCTACAAACCTGATTTTCAACAGCCCAGCCTACTAAGGGCAGGCGAAGCGGTCCACGCGTTCTGTTCCGTCTGATCCGCCTTGCTCCCAAGCTGACCCTGCCTGATGGGGTGACCACAGTTGGCAGAGCCTCGTGATCCCGGCTTCCCAGGCCAGCCCACAAAGGACCTTGCCTTGGTGGACGAGCGCAGGCTGAGGGCCAAGGAAAGCCAGCTGGGCCATCGATGCTCCCTTGCAGTGTGGCCTCCTGCCCAGAAATAAAGGCAAGTTCTCCCAGACCAGCCACGAGACCCCAGGCCGAGACGCGCCATCTCCACATTCTTGGGCTTCCAGAGACTTAGGCAGCCGCCCACGCTCTCCACCAGCCTTTGTAACCGGACCCGGGGTCACCAAGAATGACCCTGAACCTGCCCAGGGTGGATGCCCCACCCGGCCCCTCCTCAGCAGCTCCCCTGGGCACAGCTGGAGCAGAAGCCCAGGATCCCAGTCTCGAGCCCCCTCTCCAGCAAACAGCAGGCAGCAGAGGACCCGGGTGGCGGGGAGGCCCCTCCTGCCATGTCAGTCGTAGCCCATGGAAAGGCTGTGTCCTCCCAGAGCACTCAGGGTGAGAGGCGCCAGGGAGGTGCTTCGACCTGTTTGGAGCTTTAGCTCTGATCACAGAGTTCCACACACGCAGGAGAGGTCAAGAGGGCACTAGAAAGACGGGGGGCCCTCAAACCATGACCCCGCTTCACGGACACAGCACACGCAGGAGAGAACGAGAGGGCACTAGGGAGACGGGGGGTCCCCAACGAGAGGGCGCTAGGGAGATGGGGGGTCCCTAATGAGAGGGCACTAGGGAGACGGGGGCCCCAATGAGAGGGCGCTAGGGAGATGGGGGGTCCCCAACGAGAGGGTACTAGGGAGAGATGGGGGGCCCTAATGAGAGGGTGCTAGGGAGATGGGGGCCCCCAAACCATGACCCCGCTTCACAGACACAGCACTCCTGGCCCGGCACCGCTGTAGAGGCAGGAGCTGCTCTGCTGGACCAAGGCGGGCAGGCGTCAGGGGTGGCTTGGTGCGGGGAGCCCAGGTCCCGTGCACATGGGCCCAGAGGAGGTGGGGAGGGGGCACTGGCAGCCGAGGACACACAGTGGCCTTCACAGGCCCTGGAGAGGACACTGACAGAGGCCGCAACAGCCTGTCCGTCACCTGCGGTCCGGCTCCACCATCCTGGGATCCCGCCGCCTGCTCACAAGCACGTTCATTAGCTCAGAACTCAAAACTAGAAGATGCCTCCAGCCCCGTCATAAGACCAGAGAGGGAGAAGAGGAGACAAGAAGTGGAGCCTCCCTGGGCCACGTTCTAAGCAGCTGAGCCTGGGTGCTGGGCGCACAGTGGGTGACTGAATGATGGAATGGGTGGGCACTGCCAATCAACGTCCGCTGACTCCTCTCCTCCTGCTCTGGGCACTGCCCCTTCCTCACAGGGACCTGCAGCAGCCATCGCTGACTGTGACCGTCGCCCACAGCTCACCGTGGCAACTGTGCACCTGTAATGTCCATGCCTGGGACTCTGGCCTTTCATCTCGGGGAGGCCTGGCTGAAACGTTTTCCAAAGGAAAGGAGACAGGGAAAGAGACTCTCAGATCCCTGCCGGGATGCAGTTAAAGAAAGCTGTAGAGTCTCGGCTGGGCGCGATGGCTCATGCCTATAATCCCAACGCTTTTGGAGGCCGAGGTGGGCAGATCACAAGGTTGGGAGATCAAGACCATCCTGGCCAACATGATGAAACCCCATCTCTACTAAAAATACAAAAAAAATTGGCCGGGTGAGGTGGTGCACACCTGTAGTCCCAGCTACTCGGGAGGCTGAGGCAAAAGAATCGCTTGAACCTGGGAGGCAGAGGCTGTAGTGAGCCGAGATTGTGCCACTGCACTCTAGCCTGGTAACAGAGCAAACCTCCGTCTCAAATTAAAAAAAAAAAAAAAAGTAGAGAAGCTGTGGTGGACTATTACACACCCATGAAAAAGGATGAAACGTGGGTCCGCACAACAACATGACGTACCTGGAAACGCGAGGCTTGTGAGAGGAGTCAGACACAAAAGGCCGCACACCGTGGGAGCCACTTGCGTGAATGGCCAGAACGGCCGATCCACAGAGGTGGAGATTGGACTCGCAGGTTCTCAGGGCTGGGCAGTGGGCTCCCTATCCCCGGCGTGTGAATGTTCTAGAATTGGGCAGTGGTGATGGCTGCACAGCCTTCTGACTATACTAAATGTCACTGAATCGTTCACTTTAAGATGGTTAATTTTATGCATTGTGAATTTTACCTCAACTTTAAAAAGTTAAAGAATCCAATTGTTTCCAGTTCTTCAAAAGATGGAACATGACAAGGGTGGAAACTGGTGGCCTCGGTCCTGGCTGCTACTGAAGTCTCCTGACCCCACAGACCCCACCCTTGGCCATGCCTGGCTGGTCACTCTGGCACGCCAGGTCAGCTGAGGGTGCCCCTGGCCCCACTTTCTCAGAGCGGGCTCAGTCAGTCTCCTGGTTCCCACAGTGCTGCATGTTTGAGGCCCAAGGCCACCTTCACCACACGATCCTCAAACTCTGAGAGACCCCAGGCCCAGACGCCACCTGCTCACAGAAGCACCGGACCCCACACCGCACAGCACTCAAGATGCCCACGGAGGGATGGGGGCAGTCAGGAAGGCTTCATGGAGGAGGTGGTGCCAACGGGCCTTGGCCGGTGTGAGCAGTGGGCAGGAGTCGGCTGCCTTGGCTGTGACCCAGGAGACCTTGCGTCCTCCCAGCTCTGCAGGGCCAGGGACAGCATCTCCCAGGACAGAACAAGCAGGGAAGTGCCTGACCCAGTCCGACTCATCCAGGCCCAGGGTGCATGAGTCACCTCAGCTCATTAGTCAGGCCTGAGCTCATCTCCAGGTGCCGGCACATTCCCAAGGCCTCGCCCCCCTTCCGCTGGTTCTGAGTCCTGCAGACCCAACCCCAGGCCCAGGGCGCACGGAGGTCCCGTGACGGCGACCAGCACGAATGCTGGGCCTGGCAGACCCATTGTCCGGCAAAGGCACCCAGAGCACTGGCCGCCCCTCACGGCAAAGTCCAGGGTACACGCAAGTATGCACGGAAACCTCAACGCCTGCCGGCCTGCCCACCCCACCTGGAGAATTCCGCTCCCCACCCGCCGTGGTCCTGGTGTGTCTAGACACGTGGCAGGGGTGTGAGGTCAGGGGCAGGGGTGGCCGCAGAGCAAGAGGGAGGAGCCTGGGAGAGGCAGAGCCCATGAGCACGGCACCTGGGCACACAGTCTGGTCAGTGCCAGATGGGTCAAGAGGCCTGAGGCAGGCATGGGAAGCTGGTGGGCCGGGGGAGCCAGAAGCCTCAGGGACTGCTGGTGAGTTATGAGGGGCCACATCTGGCCTCCTGGGTCAATGCCAACCTTAAGCCCCAGAAGAAAGGGGTGGGGAGAAGCCTCCAGGGGCCACCGGCAGGACAGCAGGGGGAGGTGACACTGAGATTTAAAGAGAGAAAGGGCTGCGATGGAGGTGGATATGGTACCCACACGGAGAACAGAAAGCTGGGCCCAGCCCCCAGCGTGGCTGCCCATCAACACTGAGTCCAGATATTCCAGTGACCAGACCCCACACATGCTCCCGAGACAGCCTGGCTTTTTAAACTGCAGCAGAAAGCAAATGCACAGGCATCACCTTCCAGAAGCGTGAGCGTGAAGCTGGGGTGTGTGCACCTCAGGAGGCTGCCCTGCTGGGGTGCGGCCCTGGGGCAGCGGGGCTGAGATGCCCCTGCGTCCTGAGAGCACCTGTGTTCACAGCGCCCCCGCCTCCCCTCCCCTCTGCTCAGCCCCCTGCCATTCAAGAGGCAGCTGCTTCCACCGCGGGGAACTCAGTCCCAGCAGCACGGGCACCCCCCAACGCCTCCCTCCCAGACCCCTCAACACTTAGAGGAGAAAAGACAGAGAGGAGGCCCCAGAATGGGCAAGTGTCTGCGAGGGTGCAGCCACCAGCTCCCAAACCTGCCGGACAAAGCGGCAATCAGCAGCACGTGCAGAGGGCAGACACTTCCGTGGTCTCACGCCAGGGCTGAGCATTCAGTGCTGCTGCCATCCCGGCCAGGCCTGGCACCCAAAGGGACCCGCGCTTTCCTGCTCAGAGCATGGCAGGGTTTCCAGGGGCTCCCAGAGCCGGATGTGATGGGGGAGCCCTGCAGGGATCTGGGCTTCTCCATCTCCACAGGAAGTGTGTGAGCGCCCACTGGGACAGCAAGCGCAGCCTCACCACACTGAACCAGTGGCCGCCCTCTCTCAAAATAACTCCAGGCCAGGCGGGGTGGCTCACACCTGTAATGCCAGCACTTTGGGAGACCAAGGCAGGTGGATCACCTGAGGTCAGGAGTTCGAGACCAGCCTGGCCAACATGGTGAAACCCCATCTCTACTAAAAACACAAAAATTAGCCAGATGTGGTGGTGCTCACCTGTAATCCCAGCTACTCCGGAGGCTGAGACATGAAAATCGCTTGAACCCAGGAGGTAGAGGTTGCAATGAGCTGAGATTATGCCACTGCACTACAGCCCGGGCGACAGAGCAAGACTCTGTCTCAAAAAAAGAAAAAAAAAGTAACCCAAAAGTCACTCAAACTAAATGTTGTCAATTCACTTATGCCCTGGCCAGGCAACTGCAAAAAGGTGGGGAAGCAGGAGGGGGCGGGGTGGGGGCGGTGCCCTCTAAAAACCAGGACAGTCGCACTCAGCCCCTTCCTGGGTTCTCATCCCACATGAAAGAAGCAACAGGGATGCAGAGATGAGGCCTCACGGTGCTTCAAGCAAGAACGATGGCGTCCTGGCAGCCGGACCAAGTCAAAGTGAAGTCTGCACGCACAAATGTGCTGTTCTGACTTGGGATAAGTGTGGATCCCGTGAACCCCGAGAGCCCTTGGCCCTCTGGCTCCGCTTTGGAAAACAACGTCCCCTGCCAGACCACCTGGGGAGGATGGGGGTCACCACAGGCCCCCAGGGGCGTTTCCTTCCTGCTGCCCAAGTCCAGAGGCCGCAGGCCCCGAACCTGCCCGAAGGAGCCAGGAAGGCTGGACGACGACAGGGACCCTCT
The DNA here is from genome assembly GCF_049350105.2 of Macaca mulatta. Lineage (NCBI taxonomy): Eukaryota > Metazoa > Chordata > Mammalia > Primates > Cercopithecidae > Macaca > Macaca mulatta. The sequence continues at coordinate 2,123,161 of NC_133408.1, forward strand.
GACTCCAGACACAGGATCCCACCTTGTGCAAGTCTGCAGCTCAACTCCACACCTCACAGGGCAGCCCCCGGGAGGCTGCTGTGCAGTGTTCACACAGGAGGGTGTGGGTGAGCGGGGTCATGGCCCCTGCCGTGACTGTTTTCAGAGGCCTTGGGCCACCGGAGAGTGAGGCAGGGGGTCCACCTCCACGCACACCTCTGGGGGGACAGTTGCAGGCACCCCAGGGATGGGGCAGCACCAGGGTGCTCTCCTCCAGGGGAGCCCAGTCTGTGGCTGACAGGCGTATCCAGGGAGACAGGTGGACGCGGTCGCACTGTACTCCTGGCACACACACACATACAGCTGGGGCTCCGACAGGCGTGTCCGGGGAGACGGGCGGACGCGGTCACACTGCACTCATGGCACACACGGCCGGGGCTCTGCGCAGCCTGTGGCTGGTGTGAGGAAGGAGGCGGTGGGCGGTGCTGCCCACCCATCGGCTCACAGGCCCAGCAGCACCAACGGAGAGGCCACGATGCCACAAGTCAGACCCACCCCCTCACCACGAGACTGAGTGACCCCCGAGCCCAGGGCGTCTGTCTGAGAAACCTCCTGCGAACAGCTACAGAGGAAATTTTCAGGTGCAAGACATCTGCAGAAAGTTCTGGAACCCGTGCCTGGACCGGTTTGGACCTTCAGTGGAAACACATGAAAGAGAAGGAAAACCAGCTGGGGAAGGATCCCAGCAGCGGCGGCTCAGGTCTGGGAGAAAGGCGCAGGCGAGGCAGTGCCTGAGCAACGGAGACCGACAGGCAGGAGGCGGGACGGGCTGCGCCACAGGCCTCCCGGGGTCCCCACGCCACTGCACACCTAGGACTGCGGGAGGGTCAGTGGGGGCCAAGGGCTGCCCCGGAAAGGAGCCGGTTTTCAGGAGCTTCCAAGCTGAAGGGCAGAAGCCGCCAGGACCTGGCCCAGCGCTCTGGTCCAGGGTCAGGTCACACCTCAGACCAGGGATTGGAGGCTGCAAATTGGAGGCACCACTGGCCGCGTGCTTGCGAGTTCTCCACTGGCACAGGTGGGCCGCGGGGGCCTCGAGGAAGCGCCTTGGCACTGTGGGAGGTGACTCCATGCAGGCTCAGGCACGGCCGCCTTGGGGGTCGTCCTCCGTGGGGCACCTTGGGGCAGGTGTCCTTATCCCGGGAACCCTCGCCCGGAGACCCCCAGCTAACCCGCAGCAGATTTGCACTCCAGGCATGTTTACCTGCGGCCACACACCTCCCCGTGTGGCTCCCCGCCCTGCAGAGAGCGCCTTCCACTGCTCCCTGGTGGAGCCCTGAGCCTGCCTGTGCCGTGGGCCTGCCAGCACCACCAGGGCCCACCACAGAGGCACAGGAAGCCTGGATTTGCTCCTGAATTGCTGTGACTGCCACCCCCTCCACCTGAGGTGCCCCTGTGTCGCTATGGATGGCAGACCGGGCACTGTGGGAGCTGGGGCAGCCTGCCACGATCCTGACACGTGGCCTCCTTAAGCCCTGCACTCCCTGCCCTCCCCCCAGCACCAGCGCCTGGGACCCTCTGCAGGGACTGTTTCCATCAGGGCCCAGCAGCACTACCCAGCACCCTGGCCCGGCTTCATGTGCAGGACCTGCTGGCAGGACAGGCCCCTGTCTGTGCATCAGAATTCGCTGGGAGGCAGCTGCTCCTACAGCCTCAGATTCCAAATCCAAATGCCCAACAGGAGGGCCCTGGGTGAGGAGCTGAGTGCGTCCAGCCTCTGTCCCCAGGACACTGCAGAATCCTGGTCCAAGAGGGTCTGAAACTGGCCGGTAAGGGACCCACCACAGAACCACGGAGTCTGCAGGACGGAACTGCCTCCACCCGGCATGAGCAATACACTCAGGAGAAAACCAAGCTATCCTCCAAACGCGGGGCTCTGGCCGGCCTCCTGTTAATATGTGACTCCAGCCTGAGGTACCTAATTCAGCATTAACTGGAGTCACTCAATGGCCACGAGCCCCCTGGTTCTGCAGTAACTCAGATGGGGGTGGAGACAACCTGGGCTCACCCTGAGGAGGCTGGGATTCAAGAGAGGCCGATCTCCAGATCCACTCACATGACCCTCGGAGCCGGGCCCTCCAGAAGGCGGGAGGCGGGAGGCGGGAGGCAGGAGGCGGGCACCGGCTGTGTGTGGACACAGCTTTGGGAGGGTCCTGCTGCCGCCCGAGGTGCTTGTGGGGCTCCACACCTTTCTCTCGGCAAATAACTGAACGCAGCAGCAAGGAAAGGGAAGGCGGTGGAAGCTCGGGGAACGTACCCCAGCCCAGCAAGGGCAGCTGGCTGACACTCAGGGGCTGCACCAGCCAACACTCGGGACCAGACCGGCCAACACTTGGGAACTGGACCAGCTAACCCTCAGGAACCATGTCACCATGGAACGTAAGCCACGGTTTCCAACTCCCCTAAGCTCCAGGACACCATTTCCAAGCTCCATTTGCCCTATGGGGAAGGAGAAGTGGTCAAAAGTGAGGACATTAAGACCACTCCGGCCGGGTGTGGTGGCTCACACCTGTAACCCCAGCTTTTTGGGAGGCCAAGGCGGGCAGATCACTTGAGGTCAGGAGTTTGAGACCAGCCCGACCAACACGGAGAAACCCCATCTCTACTAAAACTACAAAAAATTAGCCGGGCGTGGTGCCGCATGCCTATAATCCCAGCTACTCAGAAGGCTGAGGCAGGAGAATCTCTTGAACCCAGGAGGCGGAGGTTGTAGTGACCAGAGATCACGCCACTGCACTGCAGCCTGGGCAACAACAGTGAAACTCCATCGCAAAAAAAAAAAAAAAAAAAAAAAGCCACTTGGACCTTCCTGAAACCTCCCATCACGTGGTCTCCCGAAGAACAGACCCCTCCACCTAGGAGGCCCACAGCCCCGCCTCACCCAGTGGCCTAACCTGGGGCTGCCACCTCCCCTTTCCTTGGCAGGCTGCTGGGCGGAGTCCCCATTTTTCACCCCCCGTTTTCCCAGACCAACAGCTGGGAGAGCCTGTGCCGCCCACTGTGCCCTGAGATCTGCATAGCACAGCAATTCACAGATGCCTTTTGCTGTCCTGCCACAGCACAAGGTGCGTCAGGCCAGACAGCCACGCACAGGCCCCGGCTCCTGGCTTCTGCCATCTTTTCTGTTCCTGCAACTCTACCGTGGAGCCTCCCACTCCTTCAAAAGCTGCAGGAAGAGGTGAGACCCCTCAGTGCCCACAGGCAAGGTCCCACCATTGCACTCCAAATGCCTGCACCAAGCCTGGGGCCCTCCTGCCCCTCTACAGACAGACAGCAAGGGGATGTGCCAGGGTCCCTAAGCCAAGTCCAGGTGCTCAGGCTTTGCTGAGATTAAACCTCACAGTGAGCCTGTGTGTGCACATGTGTGTGCAGGCCTGTGTGTGCCTGCATGTGTGTGTGTGAGCCCATATGTGTGAGCCATGTGTGTATGTGAACTTGTGTGTGAGCCTGTGTGTGTGTGTTAGCCCGTGTGTGCGGGAGCCGTGTGTGTATGTGAACCTGTGTGTGCCTGTATGTGTGTGTGTGAGCCCATGTGTGTGTCAGCCATGTGTGTATAAGCCTGTGTGTGTGTGAGCCTGTGTCTGCATGTGTGTGTGTGTGAGCCTGTGTGTGAGAGCCTGTGCATGTGAGCTGTATGTGAACCTGTGTGTGTGTGAGCCTATGTGTGAGCCTGTGTGTGCCTGCACATGTGTGTGAATCTGTATGTGAACCTGTGTGTGAGCCTGTGTGAGAGCCGGTGTGTGCCTGCATGTGTGTGTGTGAGCCCATGTGTGTGTGTGAGCCCATGTGTGTGTGAGCCACGTGTGTATAAGCCTGTGTGTGTGTGAGCCTGTGTCTGCATGTGTGTGTGTGTGAGCCTGTGTGTGAGAGCCTGTGCATGTGAGCTGTATGTGAACCTGTGTGTGTGTGAGCCTATGTGTGAGCCTGTGTGTGCCTGCACATGTGTGTGAATCTGTATGTGAACCTGTGTGTGTGTGAGCCTGTGTGAGAGCCTGTGTGTGCCTGTATGTGTGTGTGTGTGTGAGCATGTGTCAGCTGTGTGTATGTGAACTTGTATGCGTTGGAGTTGAGTGTATGTGAACCTATGTGTGTGTGAGAGCCATGTGTGCATATCGGCCTGGGAGAGTGTCTGTGTGAGTGTGTTGGCATGGAATGGGGTGAAGATGGCACCACACCACAGGCAGGAATGGAGGGTTGCAAGCTGAGAGGCCACACATATGACACAGGTCATGGTCACGGTGCTCAGGAATTCCAGAGGTTCAGCTGGCCGTGGGGGACCCAGGCTGTGTCCTGTCACAGGGCCCTGAGCCTCAGGTGCTGAGGTATTCAAAGGTTCTCTCCACTCGGTGGTCCACTTGGCTGCCTAATGCCTGGGAGGTGGCAGGAATGAGGGTCTCTGTGCCAGGCAGGCATGGCAGGTACCTGGCCAATGCTGAAACAGTGTGAGCTTCCTTCCTGGCAACCTGCCGGCCACCCGACCGGCTCCAAGCCTTCCAGGCCTGCAGGCAAGAGAAGGGGACTACAGGAGTGAGCAGTTTAAGAAATGGAAGGCCGAGGTTTTCCAATCTAATTAACAACATGACAAGCCAGGACCGGATGCTGACCCGCATGGAGCCTTGCACAGCCAGAAACGCAGAGTCCTGCTCTGCTCCTGAGACACTGGGGCTGTCACTGCAGCACAGCTCCAGACACTTCCACACGGGCAGACTCTGGCTCTCCAGGCACTGCGGCACCCTCTCCTCCCCTTCCCAGCTCTCCTGAGGCCTGTGGTTCTGGAATTCTCTGCTCTGTGCAAGCATGACTGCGGCCCTCCTCCTGCGTCCAGCTGCACCAGGCCCTGGGATCCCAGACGGGCTTCCCCTCCACAAGGGGCTCAAAGCAAGCACCTGTGGGGGTGGGGGCAGCAAAGCCGTCTGGCCAAGGTCCCTTCTCTAGAGTGCCTGTCTGTCCGTCTGTCCTTGAAGAGCCTTAAGAGTGCAGGGCGGGACAGGCAGGCACCAGCTGACACAGTACCGGGCAGGGACCAGTGCAGGAGCTCGAGGCAGGGCTGGGTGGGGTGGGGGTGGCCAGAGTCTCCTGGCGGGGAGCAGATGCAGGTGAGTGGCACAGACTGTCCTCATGCCCTCCTGGGAGAGAGGCAGGAATCCGTGACCAGGACAGACAGAGTCAGGACTGGGAGAAGCAGAGCAGGTGCCTGAGCTTGGCCATGCACAGCTTCCAGCGAGGTTGGGTCATCCACGGCTCCCTGAGGTTCCCCGCCACCGCTCGCCGCACCCCAGCACAGCCGAGAGCTGTGGTTTCTCCTCCCGTGGAGTCCCGCATGGCTACCCACTCCAGGTCCAGCCCGAGGGCACCGCCTTCTCTAGGCTGCCTTCCCCACACACACCACACCTCCAGCCCCAGAAGGTTCTGAGGAGGGGAGGAGCTGGTGCCCCCACTCGCCTTCCTGTTGCCAGGATACAGGCCCAGGAAAAAATGCCACAGCGCTGGATTAATGTCTAGACAGCGTGACCTTTCCCCTGGTTCTCTAGATATAATTGGGACCCAAATTGTCCGGTGTCATGAGCTGACAGCAGGGATGAAGGAGGGGGCTGTTCTCGGTGCCCCAAGGGGACTCTGGGAGAGGGAGAGGACCGCCCACTACCTGCGTGGGGGCTGCATGGAGACAAGCCAGGGTCACCCACAAAGGCGCTTTCTGTTGAGGGGACGTCACCTCTTCCATCAGCGATGACACAGCTCTGAGATCTCAGTGTCCTCGCAATGGCTCCCATTAACTCCCTGCTGCCCGTCCTGCCAGGCTGGTGCCACGAGACCCTCGGGGCTGGGCCATGGGACAGGTGCCCGTCCTGCCAGCCTGGTGCCATGAGACCCTTGGGGCTGGGCCGTGCGACAGGTGCCCGTCCTGCCAGGCTGGTGCCACGAGACCCTCGGGGCTGGGCCATGGGACAGGTGCCCGCCCAGCCCTGCAAACGCATCCAGCAGGCATCAAGGGCTGCCAGGCACAGAGACTCCTACTGCCAGCAGTGCACAGCGCCAGCTGCGACAGCAACGCCTCTGCCAGGAGACGCAGAGGAGACCAGCCCTGACGCTCCTGTCCCAGGGGGGCTGCTGCACCCTCAGGCAGAATGAGGGGTCCTGAGGGGGACCCTCGGCCTACCCACGGCTCCCGGGGCAGGTGACTGGTCTGGTCCTGGTGTTTATCTCAACCTCGTTGTTCAGAAGCTGCTTTTTATTATTTATGACCATAAACGGATGTAAACAAATTTCTGTTTTGAGTCAAAACTACCTGGTCCACCGGGCAACAGAGCAGGGACGCAGCTTCAATGTGGAATCAACAAGCCAAGGTTGTGAGAAGATTCTCAGGAGTGGGGTTCAGGGAGGGAGAACTGAGGGCTGGGGTTTCGGGGGGCATTTTACTTTTTATTCCAGGCAGTGCTATATTGGCTGGGATCTCAAATGCTGAATAATGCTCCTGTTGGACTTCAGTAATTTTAAAAAATAGAACTGTTTAAAAATCATGAACATTTCACAATGCAACCAAATGGCCCCAGGTCCTCCCCTAAGCATGGTGCCCACCCGTGGCTTTGAGGAGGGTCCTTCAGCCCCAGCCAGGCCCTCTGGCATTTACACCCAAAACACCCAATAAATCTGCTGAGAGAAACACCGTCCTTGGCAGTAAATAAAGTCCAGGCCACTCTGCAGCCCAGCTCCCACCCCAGGGCCCGAACAGGGATGGGCGGCCTCAGAGAGCACCCAGTGGCCCCAGGTAGCCGGACCCGAGCCTTCGGAGCCAGCCTGGCCTTGGCAATCCTGCAAGCACGTCACCACACACGGCATCACGTGCCACCGCACACGGCATTGAGTGTCGCCACACATGGCATGTCACTACACGGCATCATATCACTACACAGAATTACATGTCACTACACACGGCATCGAGTGTCACCACACATGGCATCACGTGTCACCACACACAGCATCGAGTGTTAACACACACGGCATCATGTCACTACACAGCATCGTATCACTACACAGAACTACATGTCACTACACACGGCATCGCGTATCAGGGCCCAGCCCCAGAGCCTCTGGCCAGGGCTGGCCAATCTCTGCTTAGCCCTTTGGCATCCCTGACCTGCCACTGACACTGGGGACCTGGGTCCTCTCATCTGTCCTTTACTGAAGAAAGGGAAGAGCAGACCTGCAGCCCCGATGCCCCCCAGACTGAGGCGGTGAAGACTATGGCACCGTCTGCCCCGTGGAGGGGCTGCTTCTCCATCTCCCTGCCTGCCTGCCGTCCGGCAGGCCTGGCTGGTTCCACATGACAGAAGCTCCTCTGGAGGATGTGTTGGTCATCACACCTGGCAGGGCTGCAGGCACAGGGGGTCAGGGGTGGGAGGGACCCAGGAAACTGACACGAAAGCAGAGACAGCCTCGGAGGCGGCTGGGAGGCCCCTGAAGAGGTGCCGCTTCCCTGAGACCCCAGGAAGAGACGTGAGCCAAGGAGGGCGGGCTGTGGACACAGTGGGGTCAGGAGGTGCACAAGGCAGGCTGTACAGAGCAGGTGAGAACAGCCAGTGAGTGTCCTGAGGCTCAGCGAGGAGGCAGCCTCTGCGTTCACTGCAGCAGACAAGCGACCGGGCAAGAGTGGCTCCAGAGCCCGCCCGGGAATTCGTCTAAACACCCAGCAGTTGTTCACAGGCCACCAGCTCCTGCCACAAAGCAAGGGAAACCACCAAGAAGGGATGGCTACCTTGATGTGGAAAGAATGAGCCCAGCACTGAGCTGCCCTGCCAGAGACATCCTTCCCTAGCTTGGGGACCCTCAGCAGTGCTGGCGGGCAGGCATGGGAAGGGCACACCCACCCCACCACTTCAGCAGCTGGGGGTTGGGATGCAGACCCCTCTGCCCCCACCAGGGATGAGCACCTGGCCAGCTCTGCTCAGCGCTGTCCTCGATCTGCAGATCAGTCCACAAAGAGCTTGGAGTCAGAGCCGGCTCCCTGGAAGGGAAAGGTCTTGTCACTGCACATCTAGACAGCAAGCCCTGGCCGTCCAGCCCCACGCCAGGTGCCCCCACTCAGAGCCAGCGCTCCAGGAGCGGCACGTGTTAACGAACAGGCACCTGCCCTTCTCGACAGCAGGACTGGCCATGCCAAGGCCACCTCCCGGGAAAGATAGGTCTGGGGTGGGAGGAGAGGCGGGAGATGCAGAGTGCCACCAGCTGCACTGTGCGTGGGGCCTGGGGAAGGAGGCTGGAGGCCAGAACCCCCTTCTCTTTTCCCTACAATGCAATTCTCCCCACCCTTAGCGTTTTCCACCAAGCAGCACCTCCTTTGCCGCTTCATGGGAGTGGCACCCAGGACGGAGGGCCCAGCTTTGCCCAGGCCACAGTGGCCACAACAAGGGATGCAGAGGATTTGGGCCAAACCACATCCCCCGGCAAAGAGTGGTCACACTTCTGTCTGTTAACAGGCCTGGTGCGCAGGTCCTGGGCGTGCTGAAAAGGCCGTCAGGGAACTGGAGGGAGCCGAAGTTGGCACACAGAACACCAGACAGACCGCGGGCCTGGAAACGCCACGGAGAGGGCAGCTGGGCTGGGCAGGGCGGGGGCACCCGTGAGAGCCTCGAGTCGGAAGAGCACACCTGAGGACGCTGAGCAAGTCACAGACCACAGGACAGGGAACCTGCAGGTAAAACGGCCGCAAGGCCCAGGGAAGCCCAGGGCTCCCTGCACAGCAGGCAGGCATGGCCAGGGCCCAATCCAGAGACTACAGTGAACAGCCCACAACACAGAGAAGCAAGTGCAGGAAGGAGGTGAGACAAGCTGGAGCCATTCGTACCCATTAAGAGGCAAAGAATCCCACAAGGCCCTGACAAGCCAGGATGTGAGTCCACGTGAAATACAAAAACCAGCAGGGTCTGGCAGCGAGGGGAGGAGCTGCTCCGGGGGAATCTGGGCGGGCTCTCTGGGATCCCAGCACCACCTTTGGAAAGATCATTCCCCAAAACACACGTTATCTAGACAGCGACCCACCATGACCAAAAGCAACCAAGCACACCAACACTCCGAAAAGCCCTTTAACAAAACTAACTTAGGGAACTAGAATTATTTCTGCTGAAAACAGAAGGGCAAAGATCAAATTAGCTGCTTCCACATATCTGAAAACTCACGGAGCAAGAAAACATACCTGAAAGCACCGTCACCCTCCCGAGAGCAAGACCAGCTTGCAATACAGACAAGGGAATGCAGGACGAGGGAACGGAAGAGTTGTTAGGGGCAGGGGCTGGGGCTGGGGCTAAAAGACCCGGCCAAAGTGAGCTGTGCTGCTTCCAGTCAAGAGGGAGAGTAGAGGCTGCACCTCTGGCGTTCAACTAGAAACCATGTGCTGGTCAGCATGCAGCTCCAATCTGACTAGTATTCAGCACCTGCTGGGCCTAAGCTGGAACCTAAGAGATGCCGGGTGACCAGGTCACAGAGGACAGACCGCGGTCCAGGAGAGGCGCTGCCCTAGAGGAATCTAAGAGATGCCGGGTGACTGGGTCACAGAGGACAGCCCAAGGTCCAGGAGAGGCGCTGCCCTAGAGGAATCTAAGAGATGCCAGGTGACCAGGTCACAGAGGACAGACCGAGGTCCAGCAGAGCACGTGCCCTCAGAGGATCCTATGAGATGCCGGGTGACCAGGTCACAGAGGATGGACTGAGGTCCAGGAGAGGCGCTGCCCTCAGAGTCAATACCTAAGGACCTGGATTTCTTAATCTGATCAAACACTGCCCTGCCCTGGCCACCCCCACACCAGTGCAGAGCCTCACAGTGCCCACACTGCCCCCAGTTCGCAAAGGCCACTGGGCATGGCAAGACTGTGTGTGCTGCCCCAGTCTCCTGTCCAGAAAGTGGGCTGCAGGCCAGAGATCCAGGCTGGCCAGCCCTGCTGCTCCTGACCAAGATGGACCTCAGAGAAGGTCCTCATTCCCCAAGAACAGGTTCACAAAAGCTGGGCCAAGGAGCCACAGTCCAGCTGCCAACGAAAGGCACGATTCATAGGTCTCACGGGCCCCACGACGAGGGCTGGGGTGGCCATGTTCCCCTCAGCTGGGCCGGGGTCACAGAGGCACACCTGCCCCGTGTTGCTGGGCAGTCCGGATAATGGAAGGGGTCTGGCTGTATGTTCTGGATAACTGAAAGGCCCGGCGAGGCATTCCAGATAGCTGAGGGCCCACGCAGAGTTCTGGATAAGCGGGGGCTCACACTCTCCCGGCCACCGGCAAGCACCCTCAGGGCTGAGGGCCTGCTTGGCACGCACCTGGTCAGCTTTTCTTTATGAAAACCCCCTACACGCCATGCCCACCTGGCTGTGTGAGCCCCACCCAGGGCTCCACCCGGCATGGGTTCTCCCCTCGGCTGCAGCACCAGGCACTGGGCTGGATGGCGCTTTCCAGGACTGCTTGTAGAGCTCACGCCTCTCTGAAGGCCAGGCAAGGCGTGAACCCCAGGCCCCCAGCCGGGGTCTGATCAACGGCACCACCCGCACTTTCCTGTCCAGGGCCTGCCCGGTCTGCCTGCCGCGCCCCTGCCCTCGACTCCACACCACGCTGGCTCCCACCTGCATCTATCTTCCGGAAGGGGGGCTCCATTCACAGCCCTGCGCTGCCACCCCTGCGCATGGTCCTGCCCCTCCTCCTGCCCCACCCATGGCAGCTGGCCCTGAGCCCCGAGCCCCGGGTGTCCAGCTCCTGGCTGCTGCCCCGGGCCTGTTGGGAGGTCATCCTGGGGACCTGATGACCAGAGGTTCCACTGACAATCAGGAGATTCCGAAGGCCGAGGACTCATCCATAAGTCCCCACAGAGCCCACAGCCTGGGGTGGCCCTGGGTGTGCAGGAAGTGCCCACATTCTGACCCCCAGCAGCCTAGAGGGTCCTGCTGAGGCTCAGAACACATCCAAGGCTTCCTGCCCCACGGAGTGGCCCTTCACAAGCGAGAGGCCCTTATTCCCATGGTTACTAATGCCACCCCTTCCGCAAACCAACACCGCACCGCGCTGTCACCTCTGGCTGCTGGGACAGGTCAGTGTCTTAAAGCAACACAGGCGTCTCTTGGAGCTCAGGAGACTGGAAGTTGGAAGTCACAGTGCCCAGAGGGGTCCTCTGGAGGCTCCGGGGGAACCCACTTCCTGCTCTTCTCATGCTCCCCCCAGCCCCTGCCCGTGGCTCCGCCTCCACCATCCCCTCCTCTCCTTGTCCTGCCCCTTCCCTATAAGGACCCTTGTGACGACATAGGGCCCACCCGATAATCCAGGGTCATCCCCACCTGATCCTGAGCCTCATCCCACACACAGGCCACACGCACGGGTCCCACAGGCCGGGGTAGTCAGCTCAGGGTCAGTATTCGGCTTTCTACGTGTGTGATCGGAAGTGGAAGCATAAATGTGGGTTTGGGTTTTGTTTCTTAAGTTCGGTGATGTTAACGTCCATCTGTCTGCCCTCTCACTGGCGGGCAGGGCTGTTTTCCGGTCTGGGAGGCTGGCTGTCTGTGAGGCCCTCAGGCCACGTGCCCAGAGTGTGGCCGTCAGCAGAGGCCAGGCCGGGGCAGAGTTGGCTGCAGGGTCCCCGTCTTGTCTGCAGGAGGCCACCCAGGTCTGTTTAAAGTGTCAGACATCCCCCATGTTGGCGGCACAGGCTGAATTGGGACAGGTGGTTTTCCTGGTTTCCAAACATCCCACAACATTCTTAGTCATTTTCACAATAGAAACATGTGACTAGCAACCTGAGTATCCCAAATTCTGAGCAGGTCAGGCTGGAGCCCATTCCTTTGGGGGTGAAGTCTCATTTCAGCTGGGAAACAGGGATGTCCTGGCTGCCCCGAGGGGATCAGAGACCCCGCATCAAGATGTGCCCCCGAAAGGGAGACAGGGCTGAGATTCCAGGATCCCACACCTAGGGAATTTCCTGGGAACCTGCCTTTTAAGCCCTCTCCATCCTCTACCCTGCCTCTGTCCTCTGCAAAGGCCCAGGCACGAGTGCTGGGCATGGCTGGCGGGGCCTTTGCTTCCCTCAGTGCCCAGGGACAAGGATGTGCAGGACCGGCAGAGGGACCCCGGGGTTAGCTCAGACGGGATCCATGGACACTTCCTTCTTTCTGGCTGGAAGGCTGAGGTGATAACAGAAAGGAAGCGGATGTTCTCTGATCTCCTCCTCAGAGGCAGCACGTGAGGCTAAACTTTACAAAGCACGGACGCCTGCCTCCGGGAACCGCCTCTTTACAAGAAAGCTCCTCGCAGGGGCAAAAGAGGCCCAGCTTTCTCAGAAGTCTCCTGACAGCCGAGGGGTCTTAGCAGGAGATTTTAGAAAACGGTTGCCACCCAGTAACAAAATCCAGCAAGTGGAGGAGGCAGGTGTTCCCCGGGTCCCCGCGACAGGGGCGCTGAAGCCTGTCAGGGTGCAGGCTTCCTGGCCTGCGGACACAAGGGGGGCTGGAGGAGGTCGGGGTGGCTGCCCTCCCTCATACACATCGTCGTGGGCAGGCACAGCGTGGGGCTGAGTAAGCAGCAGCACAAACCTGCGTCTGGTCACAGGGACCCATTTTACTCATGGTGCACACCAGTCCCTCCTATGCGGCTCTGCCCTAAGGGCGGGGATGGAGCCCCCTCCACCATGGAGTCCTCCGCAGAGCCTCAGAACCGGCCGGCCTCAGAGGGCTGTCAGCAGGACCCACCCCAGGAAGCCAATGTGCCATGTCCCATCCTTCCTGTAGGGCCCCATGTCCATCCCCAGGCACAGATTAGAGACCAAGACACAGAGAGGGTGAGCAGCCTGCCTGTGGCCACATAGCACTCAGGGTCACAGCCTGAGCTCTCAGTCATCCCACTAGATGGCATCCCACTCATGAGGGCAAAGAGGACCATAGACGATGGCCAGACTCCCTGACAGTTTAGCCATTACTGTGGGAAGCATCTCTAATTCCATATCCACAAAGGCAGAGTCAAGACGCTAGCAGCTGACAGGTGCCACGTGCCTCCCCACAGGCACTTCGCTTGCAGGACCCCCGCTGCCCCTCGGCAGACCTCTGCTGCAGATGAGCAAAGTGGCAGGGCCAGCTCCACTGTCTGTGTGCCTGGGCCGCAGGCCCCTGAGCTCTGCTGGCCACTCCAGGGTCCCACCTCTAAAGGGACCAGAAAGATGAGGAAAAACAACTCCACACATTAAGAAATATCATACCCCATGACCGGGCGCGGGGGCTCACGCCTGGAATCCCAGCACTTTGGGAGGCCGAGGCAGGTGGATCACCTGAGGTTGGGAGTTTGAGACCAGCCTGGCCAACATGGCAAAACCCTGTCTCTACTAAAAAAAAAAAAAAAAAAAAAATGCCAGCTGTGGTGGTGCACACCTGTAGTCCCAGCTACTCAGGAGGCTGAGACAGCAGAATTGCTTGAGCCCAGGAGATGGAGATTGCAGTGAGCCGAGGTCACGCCATGGCACTCCAGCCTGGGCGACAGAGCCAGACTCCGTCTCAAAAAAAAAAAAAAAATCAAACCCCCAGTTAAAGACTAACCATAAACAATAAAAGTACGCAAAATAGGACATCCAGAGCTGAAAGCATCAACAGACTAAAAGCAATGGGGAAAGAGAACGCACCTGCAGGGAAGTGGGCACGAGCCACAAACCCAGCATTCCCAGAGAAGCACTACAGCCCCTTAGTGCGTGAAAACATTCACCCACACGGTGAATTCCACATTCCCCAAGAAACGCAACGGCCCCTGAGTGGATGAAAATGTTCGCCCGCACGGCAATGGGGACTCACAAAACAGAACTCTGAGATGACACTTTCCATCCACCAAATTAACAAGGTTTTTTAAAGGACAGGACCCAGCCTGGCCGTTAGGGCTGCAGAGCTGCATGTAAATGAACGTCACCCATCAGAAGTGAGGCCTCCCCTCTCCCGCAGGTCCCCGACCACTGCCCCCCCTCCACTCAGCCCTGACTCTGGCTGGGGTGGCACCCAAGATAAGAGCTGTGAGAAGACGAAGCCCTCGCCTGCGTCAGCGATAAGGGCGCGCTGTTCCCTGTGACTGCTTGTTCACGGTGCCGGGCCCTCCGCAGCCTGCGTCAGCGATAAGGGCGCGCTGTTCCCCGTGTCTGCTCGTTCACAGCGCCGGGCCCTCCAGACTGTGGGCGTCCGAGGCTCACAGCGCCGGGCCCTCCAGACTGTGGGCGTCCGAGGCTCACTGTGTTGTTTCCTTCCCGTGTCTCGGGCAGGCATGGCCTCTCGCACACAGAGGTGCTCAAAAATGCACACAGGAAAAAAGAATCAAAGGCCAGGTGGACAAAGAACAGTGGCTGGGCTCTCCCAGAGCAGCTGGTGGGGGTCTCACCGCCCATCAGCTCACAGCCCTGGGCTCTGAGGTCCTCCACTGATGCCAGCCCCCAACCCCACTGGCCTCTTTAGCCGCAAAACATGGAAGAAGTCACAGACACTGTTCCATGGGGGCACCTGGCATCGGGGAAGGCAGAGTCACTGCGGACGACGTCCTGCCCCTGGATAACGCCCTGCACTGGCGGCTGCAGGGCTGGGGCTTCGCCGCAGGCCCACGGAGGTCCTGGGACGCTACCCCCCCTCTCTCCCATGGCCCTCCCTGCCACAGGGAGAGGCCAGATGTCCCGCCCAGCAGCAGCGTCCACGTGAATCGAGCGATTCCTCCCAAAACAGTCTCCCACTGTCTAAGTTGAAACATGGAAGGGAGGTCTCTCTCGGTCCCCGAGGCTGTGGGGTGTGTGGACTCGGGCCTGCCCAGGGGCGTCCAGAAGAGGCCTCTGGAGCAGCCGAATCAGAGGCTCTCCTGAGACCTCAAGCTCTGGGACTGGTGAAGCCGCCACCAAGACGGGCTGCCGGCCCAGGAGCTACGTCCAGCCTGGTTTTCCCATCGGTTCACGTCACCCCAAAACAGACAGTGCCTCTGCTGCCCCAGGAGCAGCTGTGCTGGCAGGTTCTCTGCAGACAGGAGTCCGAGCTGCTGAAACTTGATGCTATCTCAAAATCTCTCAGCGCAGATTCCAAAAAGGCCTAACTGCGGCAAACGTTGAAGCTGCTCAATGGAACGGTGGGAAAATACAAAAGCAAGGACTTCAGACCAAAAATAAATGAGCAAACGAACAAACAAACGGCTGGGGGGTGGGTGCGAATTCCACCACTGTAACCCATCGCACTCTCTCCTCCTGCCGCTCCCACTGGCCTTCCTGCCTGTGGCTCTGGCCCAATGTCTGTCCACGGGCACTCCCCACAGGGTCAGCCCTCACCCCCAGTGTGTCCGTCCACGGGCACTCCCTGCAGGGTCAGCCTTCACCCCCAGTGTGTCCATCCACAGGCACTCCCCCCACGGTCAGCCTTCACCCCCAGTGTCCGTCCACAGGCACTCCCCGCAGGGTCAGCCCTCACCCCCAGTGTGTCTGTCCACGGGCACTCCTCGCAGGGTCAGCCCTCACCCCCAGTGTGTCCGTCCACGGGCACTCCCCGCAGGGTCAGCCCTCACCCCCAGTGTGTCCGTCCACGGGCACTCCCTGCAGGGTTAGCCCTCACCCCCAGTGTGTCCGTCCACGGGCACTCCCTGCAGGGTCAGCCCTCACCCCCAGTGTGTCCGTCCACGGGCACTCCCTGCAGGGTTAGCCCTCACCCCCAGTGTGTCCGTCCACGGGCACTCCCTGCAGGGTCAGCCCTCACCCCCAGTGTATGTCCACGGGCACTCCCTGCAGGGTCAGCCCTCACCCCCAGTGTGTCCGTCCACGGGCACTCCCTGCAGGGTTAGCCCTCACCCCCATTGTATGTCCACGGGCACTCCCCGCAGGGTCAGCCTTCACCCCCAGTGTATGTCCACGGGCACTCCCCGCAGGGTCAGCCTTCACCCCCAGTCAGTGCCTGGCGCCAGCACCAGCATGTGCCCACTCGCAGCCCTGCTGGCCTTCTGGAAGCCGGCGTGGTGACAGCCAAACCACCATCCAGCCTGGTGCCTGCCCTGCCCTGCCCATCACACGGCCCCGGTGGGAACGAGGGGCCCCACAGGGGATCAGCCCCGAGGTGGCGAGGCGACCCCGTCTGCCAGCATGAAATGCCAGAAAGTGCCAGAAAGATGCAAGGGCTTGAGAATAGTTCCCCTTTCCCCAGCTCTGTGGAAGAAGCCAGAAGAGCCGTGCCGGGGCTTGCCTGTGCCGGAGGAGCTGTGGCGGGAAGGCATGCTCCTGCAGGCATGGGGCACAGACACCTCCCCTGCAGCCTCCACATTTCATCTGACTCAGCGCATCCGAGATCAAAAGCTCCCCCTGACAGCCCTTCTGCAGAGGCCCAAACCTGCCATCTCAAACATCACCGCCAGGGCCGGTAAGCGCCGCTCCCTCATTCTCTGTGGCCCTGGGCAGCGCCAGGGGACAACACAGATCAGCTCCCTGCCTGGGCTGGCTGTCTCCTCACATGGCACAGGGTCTGGCACAAAGACACAGTCTGTGGTATGTGGCTTTTACACAGTTGCCAGTGGCCGCTCATAGAACCCTTCGAAGAAGCAGCCACTCCCGCCCCGGGGTTAAGGAGGGGGAACTGAGGCAGCAAGGCTGGTGACGACCACTGGCCGTGGAACAGGGTCTGCGCTCAGGCACCAGATGGCAGGGCTTCACTTGCCTGGCACTCTGCTGCCTTGGGCAGGTCCTTGCCTGTGACCGCCTGGTGCTGGGCTCTGGCCTGTGACTGCCCAGTGCTGGCCCTGGCAAGGCTCCCAGGAGACGGGGCTCAGCGGCCCAGTCATTCTGGGCAGGTGTCTGGGCCTCAAAAAGAGCCCCAGACCCCAAACTCCCAGGCCTGAGAGGCCTCAGATGAGAGAAGCACCCGAGCCCAGAGGCCACAGAGCACCCCACAGTGCCCCGAACTTCTTTCAGGATCTTCATGGGCCACAGTATTTCAAAATGTACCAAATGTCACCATCGTATAAGGGCACCCAACATGTATTTTACTTTCCCAGGATTCTGCCCCTGCCCTGCACAGCACCACATGAGGGAACACATGTCTCAGGCCCTCTGCCGTCCACCGCTGGCCAGCCACTGAAATCTCGCCATGGGGTTTGGCCCGGCCAGGCCTATCATCTTGTTCTCTGACAGGCACCCGCTAACAGAGAGCCTGGAGGGTGGCAGCTCTGACTGGCCCTGGCAGGCACGGGGGTGGCCCCTTCTCCGCATGGTCCAGTGCCCCATGCCGGGGGTGGGGTGAGGGCCATGGCCAGCCCCTCCAGACACAGCCCCAGCCTGGGGGCTATTCTCAGCCATAGCCAGCTTTCTCCCCGCCAGCCTCTGCACCTGACCCCTGAGCACTGGTGGGGAGCCAGTGCCGGGCACAAAGGCCCCGTTGGCTGGCACACCCTCCTCTGCAGGCCTGGGGCTGAGAGAGGAAGAGACTTGCTGGAGGTTTCAGGTGTCACCCCACCCCATCCCCCACAGCTGTGAGGTTCTCTGGATCCCTGGGCTTCACCTAGAGAGGTCCAGGGGGGACCAGGGGCTCCAACATACGCTCCACAGCCAGACCCAGGAGGGTTTCCTTCCTGAGTAGAAGCAGGCACCCCTCCCCCAACACAGTGAGTTCCAGGGGGGACCGGGGTCTCCAACATACGCTCCACAGCCAGACCCAGGAGGGTCTCCTTCCTGAGCAGAAGCAGGCACCCCCTCCCCCGACCCAGTGAGAGGGGGTGGGGAGGGTGCTGTGGTGGCCCCTCTCTCTGAGCTGCCTGCATACCCCCTGCCCCCACACAGTGAGGGGGGCGGGGGCGGGGGAGGGTGTTGTGGTGGCCCCTCTCTCTGAGCTGCCTGCATACTCCCTGCCCCCACACAGTAGGGGGGCGGGGAGGGTGTTGTAGGGGCCCCTCTCTTTGGGCTGCCTGCAGGCTGCAGCTTCTACCCCAACCCAGCCCATCCCCTACTGTCTGTCCTTAGCAATCAGGAGCTGCTCCCAGGGCAGTGGTGCCATTGCTCATATCACAGGTTCCCCCGGTACTCCCGGGGCCCAGAGAACCCAGCCTTTTCAACAGTCCAGGTGAAGACAGAACAAGGCACTCTGAGGGAGAAAGAGTTGGTGTGGATGCAGCATGACTACATGAGAATCACACATGTGCGGGGGGCGTGTGTGTGCATGTACACAGGTGTGCCCCCGCACTTGTGTGTGACTGGGAATGTGCACCTGTGTGCACAATTGTGCATGCCCATGTATGCATGCACCTTGCACTTTTAAATGGAGCAGCAGCGGGTGAGGTGGGGCTCTCCCGGACTGGCCCCCAGTGTCTGGCGCCTGCACTCTGGAGCAGGGCAGTTCGCTCCTTCTAGGTTTTCCTGCAGAGGACTTCCCCCGCGCTGCTTTCATTTATAGGAAAACAGGAGTACCCTGAAAAACAAGTTTTGCTGAAATTCAAAACTATCTTCCAAAGTCCCTGCATCTGAATCCTGAAGACTCCCCACTGGGTGAGCCGAGGAATGAGACCACCTTCTACGGAAGGGTCTCTCCCGTTACCTAGGTGCTGTGTGCCCTGGGGTGAGCCACACCCATGGAAGCCAGGTCACTGAGGCCCAATCTCCGCAAGGCTTCAGAGGGAATGGGGAGTGAGGTGCAGGGACCCTGCCTTGTACCCACACCACTGGGCTCTGTGCTCACCACCAAACAGGAGGAGGTCCTAGTGGTGAGCAGGGGCAGGATATGCACCTTCTGGGGGCTGCAGGGGGGCAAGGGGAGAGCTTGATGCAGTGGTGGAGTGTGGGAGAGGCTCAGAGACAAGGCAACTCATGAGACCAGGCTCCTGGCGTGGCCATGGGCATCAGCAACTGCCGCTCTTCCTCAGCCCATTCTGACTCTGAAGCACTGACTACAAGCACCTCCCGGGGGCCATGGCCATGTCGCACACACGAATTTACCAGAGGAGAAACTGCAGGTAAGACTGCAGCACCTGACTGCTGGGTGGCAATCAGGTGGTCAAGTGACCACCGAGCCCACAGGTTCCTGATTACAGGGAAAGGCACAAACACCATTCAAGAACCTCAGCATCACAGCGACCAATCCTGACACAAAAAAGCAAAAGACTTTTCTAGGAGTCAAGCGCAGCACAGAGACACGGAAACATGCATCATTCTTGGCCAGAAAAAAAAAATGTGCAAATCAGCAAACCGGGCCTCAGGCCTTCAACTCTCAGGGGTGCTTTTTAACTTTTGAGAACAACTCAAACCCTTGCCAGAGTCAGCATTTCAGACACATTAGCTCTTCTCCAATAACCCCTAAAGGGGGCGACTGTTTTCCCATTTCACTGGGACTTGGTCCTGCAGGGACTGGAACCCGGGCTGCAGGTGGCCTGGAGCCTGAGTTCTCTCCCGGTTGGGGGAGGGGTGTGTGGGCAGCATCCAGGCCCCTCTCTGGGGCTGCTTCCACTTCAGCCTCCAGGACACCCGCCTTCCACATTCCATTAGACACCTCCAAGGGGCCTTCCTGCCCCAGAGTGCTTGAGGCTGGGGCAGGCCCAGGACAGAAGAGGAACGCACAGCCCATTGGCTGAACGGTAACTTTCCCAGCTGAGGTCTGCACTGACTTTACACCCCACTCTTAGATCTCAAGATTGCATCTCACCAAAGTTCGCATAACAGTTTTTGTTTTTTCTATTAAAAGGCAAAATCCATCACCTTTTACATCTCCTCCTTGATAACATTTCATAAGCTCGGGGCTTGGGCCCCAGCGTCTTTCCTTTCCTTTGTCCCTGTGTGATTTTAAACGTCCCGCCCAGGGAGCCCTGGTCTGGGCCCTGCGGGCGCTGGCGGCCCGGCTCAGAGGGCAGCTCTACAGCCTGATTAATGGCCCCGAGTGACCCTGGGCCGCGGTGGGGAAGGAGCTGCGTGAGCTCGCACAGCGCGGCCTTTCTCCGCCAGTGTTTCACCCCCTGCAGTTCACACAGTAAATGAGGAATTGTCTACGACTCAACACGCAGGTGTTTTCAGTACATCTACTTATAAGGTAGCTACGGTTTTGAAAGGTCTATGCTACCATTTAACCTGATGACTAAGTCGATTGGAAACAATGAAACAAATTATTACAAGAATCCAGACGACATCCCTCCCTCCCTCCCCCGTTCCTGCTTCCTCACCCGCTGTAGCAAGCAGGTGGGGAGTCCAGTCGGAGGCAGGGGCTGGCTGCGTGGACCCCCGGGTGGGATTCCACCCGCGACAAGGCACCCAGGCCCTTTGGGCGGGGCTCCCCGGGGTCAGCGTCCCCGCCGCCTCCCCCGGGCCTCTGCTGGGCTGGCTGGAGGCAGGAGGACCCGGCCAGCAGCGTGGTGGGGAACTGGGTCCTGGGGTTGGCGGCAGGAAGGTCCCCACGGGCCCCGCGCACAGTTTGCCGCGCACGGGAAGCGGCGAGGCCGGCAGGGCAGCGGCTTCTGGGCATTGTTCTCGGGCCGCGCGGCGCTCGGTGGCATCAAAGGGGACCGCGCAACCCGACACCGCGGCGGACGCGGGGACAGAGGCGCACAAGGCCCGGCCCGCGGCGAGGAGCCTGGGAGCCCGCGCGGCTTCGCTTCAACAGGTTGGAAACGCGGAGACGACGCCCCGCGCTCCACCGCCTTCCCCCCGCGGTCAGTCCCGGGACCCGCCGCTGCGGGGACGAGGCCGTGACGGCGACACAGGCCGCGTCTCCCGAGACCCCGCGGCCCCGCCCCGAGCTCTCCCGGCACCGACGCCCCCGCCGGCCGCGGAGGTTGGGTCACCGCGCGTGGACTCCGGCCGCTCGCACCGCGCACCCCGCCCGGCCCGGACCCCGCGGGGAGAATGAATGGGCGGGACTCCGGCAACCCCGCCCCGCCCGCTCCGTCCGGCTCTGGCGCCTCCTGCGCGCGTGGGCAGGGCCGGGGCTGAACCCAGAGCGGCCGGGGCGGGGGTGAGCGAGCCGGGCGGGGACCCCAGCCAGGGCGGCGAGGCCGGCGGGGACCGGCGTGAACCTTCCCGTCCAGCCCGGGTCTTACCTGGCTCCACGGAGGCCGCGCAGACCCAGAGCAGCAGGAGCAGGGGCGCACGCACGTCCAGGAGGCGCCGCCGCCGCGGCCACAGCCAGGGACACCTGCGCGGGACAGGCACGGGTCAGGGCCCCGCAGACCTCCGCCAACCCCCGTGGGCCCCGCAGACTCCGCAGCCCCCGCAGCCCCCGCCATCCGCCGCCCGTCCGCAGCCGCACCTCGGGGCCCCCCGACCCCTGCCCGCAGCCCCAGCCGCACCTCGGCGCCATGCTCTCCCCGGGAGCCTCAGCGCCGCGGGATGCTGCCTCCTCCGCCGCGGTGCACCCGCTCGGACCGCCGCGCTCCAGCCGCCGCCGCTGAGAGGCCGGGCAGGGGGCGGGCGCGGGGCGGGGACGGGCGGGGGGCGGAGCGACGAGCCGGGCCGGGCCAGGCCAGGGGAGGCGAGAGGGGGGCGGGCGCCGCCGCGGGCCTGCGGCTGCGAAGACTGGGCGGGCTGGGACCCGGGGGCGGCGGGGACGGGCGAGGGCGGACAGGGACGCGCCCCGCCCCGAGGGAGCTGCCCGAGGCTGAGACCCAGCGTAGGGTCTGGGGGCTGCCCTGCGAAGAAGCCCAGGTTTATGCGGAAGGTGACCACCGCCGCCCGCCGGGCTACGACCCCAGCCCCTGAGGCCGGTGGGGCAGCGAGAAGGAGGGAGATTTGAATAAAGACATTAATCGCGGGGGCGGGAGGACAGGATGGAGGAGGAGGCCTGCACCTCCTGCCCCGCAAAGCCCCTGCAGGATCCTGTCCCGGCTGCACGGAGGGACGCGAGACAGGAGGGGCGTGCGAGGGCCAGCTCTGTCCCCAGGTCCCCCTGTCCCGAGGACCCGGCCCAGCAGAGCCCCTTCCTCCCCAGTTCCCAGGCTCCTCCTCCCTCTCAGGTGAAGACCCTGTTTCCATTTCTGCAGGGCCAGCATCCTGAGCCCCACCTGCGGGCCCTGAGCGCCTTCCTCCCGGCAGCTGTGCCCCCACCCCACCGGACCGCTCCCTGCAACCAGAGAGCCCTCACTCACACCAGCAACCCCCTACCACGCACCTGCTCCCTCCTGGTGTGCACAAAACTCATGGCACTGACTTGACAGCTTTCTCTAAAACCCTGATTCCACCTTGGCCCATCCACACTGTCCCTTCCCGGCCAGGGCTCATCTCCTATGCCTGGACCAAGCAGCATAGTCTCCCGTCTCCCTGGTCTACCCACACGTGGCCCCACCCATCCTCTGAAGCAGCCCCAGGAGGAAGCAGTGACTTCACACTTCTAGTGCCCGGCCCTCTGGGCCCTCCTCTCTGGGCTTGCTTGCCAGGGTCCTCCCAACCTGACCACTGCCTCCCACCTCCTCTCCACTCCTGTGGCTTTCCAGCCGCAGCTGCACGGCCTGCTTGGGATTCTCCTCTGCTGGCATCATCCCTGCCTGCCTCAGCCTTCCCAGGCCCAGTCCTGCCCAGTCTCACCCCTTCCCACCCATCCACCTGGCCAGGTCCCCACCAGCATCTGCCTTCAAACCTGGAATCCTTCTCTGAGTGCTTGTGGTCCACTGTGAGGAAGGAAATCAATTTAAAGGATTATGACCCACATTGTTTAGAAAATAAAAAGGTTAAGGAGAACAGCATAGAGTAGAAGTGGTCATCGCACACTCTTCTGCAAAACTTTTTTTCGTAGGTGGACGGAGGAGTGAGTGTGTGGTGTATGTCAGGATCTGGTGGTGTCTGCAGTGCAGTGGGCGTGTCTGAGTGTCTGCTGTGTGTGTGTCTGTGACTGTACCTTGTGTGCATGTGTCTGCGTGTCTCTGTGTGCTGTGTCTGTGCATGTGTGTTTCTGTAACTATGTACAGTGTGTGCATGTGTGTCAGTATGTGTGTGTGTGTTGGGGGTGTTCATGTGTCCTGGGTCCTGGTGGCATCTCCTCTCTAGGCTCCTGGCCTGTCTGGCGCCCTGTCCATTAACCCTGCAGTGCAGGTCTCTTTCACCTCTTCCATCTCACCTGCCCTGGGGCGCCACTTCCACCCAACCCAACCCATTCCTAAGTCTTCCGTCAGGGGAGGCGCCTGCTGCCAGGGGAAGCAGGTCTCTGCAGGTGTGGCCTGATGCACGGCCCTGGGGGCCTGTCTGCGGCTCCTGGGAGGGAGGGGCTGGGGCAGGGCGGGTGCCAGCCCACCTGTGGCCTGAGTTGGCCTACCTCTCTCCCGCCCCACTCCCCACCTTTGGGGACTATAGGATGCAATCAGTAGGAGACACAACTACTAAGAAACACATGTGACTGCTCATCTGGTAGCTGTAGAACTCTATTTGCTCATTTGTTTCACTTGGGGCCTTACCTTGGCCTCATGGCTGCGTCTCCATAGGCCCTGCAGCATCCCCTCTATTAGAGTTGTATTGTTTCCTTTATAGACACAAGTGATACGTGATCACCATGGAAAAATCAACAGAAAATGCAGAAACGCACGTAGAAAATAAGACCAAAAGTTTCTCTGTTCACCTTACCTCCTCCCAGGCCCTTCTGCATAGATACCCGCAGGTGCTCTGAGGGCAGCGCTCAACGCCCACGTGGAGCTCTGCTCAGCCCTGTTTGTCCCTCCGCCAGGGTCCCAGAGGCTCTGTGCCCTCTGGTAGGGGCAGGCTCAAACCAGTGTCCCCAAAGAGACAGGCATGCCAGGTGCCTGGGGGATATTGGAGCACAGATGTGGGCAGCAGGAGAGTGGCCATGGTGCAACCAGCACAGGTGTGGGTTGCAGGGACCAGGGGAGGGCTCATGGGCTGTGGAGGAGTGGGCTGTGGGGGGGTGCAGGGAGGAGAGAGCGTCCAGGACTGAGGGCAACTCCAGCAAAGGTCCTGGGGTGGAGCAGGTGGAGCAGGCTTAGGACTGTGTCTGAGTTCCAAGAAGTGGTAGCAGATTCCTCAAGTCTGGGCCCTGCACCACAGGTGTTTGTCTTTCTTCCTGGGCAGGTGGGCCTGGGATGGAGTTGGTGGGTTTTCAGGGAAAGGTGGTACAGACAGGGAAGGGGCTGCACTCAGGCTCAGAGGAGCTGCCCAGGCCATGGCTACAACCCACTATGCAGCCCTCTAAGGGGCCCCAGGAGCCTAGGAAAGGTTCAACTTTTGTGAGGGGCTGCACTCCTCCTGACATGGAGCAGACCCAGCCTCAGCCCTGGCTCTGGCCCTGAAGGGGCTTTAACAGCACAGACTCAGGCCCTTGGCCTCAGCGCCCACCCCAGCAGCCCTTCATGCCTGAGACACCAGAGGAAAACAGGTGGACGTGGGGAGTGCTCACCCAGCTGGCCCAGCGCTCCCTGGAGGCACAGTAGGATCCAGGCTGCAGGAATCGTCCCTCCTCCCCGTGCCCAGCGGGCCCTGCCCCGAAGAGCTTGCTGTGTAGTATGGAAGTAACTTTTCATCCAGTAAGGAAGAAAACTGTCGCATAGGCAGGGCAGGCTGTGAAAAGCACAAACATGTATCCCAAAATCAAGTTTTCTGCGGGGTCACACACTGGCATTCCCAGGCCCTAACCACACATGCCCACCCATAACTGAGGCGCCTCTGGGCCTGCTCGCTCCCATCCTGGCTGTGAGCACCCACCTGAGAGCTGCAGCATGGAGAGAGGCTGGGCCGTGGCCCCTGCATGACCCTGTGGCCCCCACCCCTGCTCCTGCCACTTGGCCCCGCTGCTCAGATTATTTCCTCCTTGGCCCCAGTTGCTGCAGCACATTGCGGTCCGGGCTTGTTTCCCTGTGTCCTGCCTGGGGCTTGGGCATCCCCCACGGGATGCTCTGGCTTGCTGGTGTCTGCATCTTCGCTCCTAGCATGGTGTGCAGTAAACACCCATCACATGAAAGACCTAGGGGCCAGCTGCCTCTCTCACCCGGACCTCAGCCCTTACTGCTGGGCCTCGCTGGTGGACATGGCCTGAGGGGACACTGACCCACTGAGCCCTGCGCACCAGGCAGGGCCAGCCCGTCTGTGCCACAGACAGTTCGTAGGAGGACTTGTCATGGCAGAATCTGGAATTAGCAGGTGAATGATGGGAAATCCCCACAATGGGCCACCAGACCCATCAGAATAAAAAGCGTCTTGTGGAAAGAGCCACAGCCAGAACCCCACACGCCACATGGCCCGTGGCATGGAGCATCCGTGTACGACGCTGTGAGCCTGCTGTGGCACACGACTCCCTCTGAGTGTCAAAGTACAGGAGATGTCGATCCTTTTCTCTCTGATTTTCCACACTTCTGAAGGGTTCTATGACAACCATTTGAGCTGATTTTGGGTGCATGTCCCCATCTTGCTGCTGTGAGAAAAGGCCTCCAGTCCCCAATCCGCCTGGCCTGTGTTGACTGAGGAGAATCCACACACCGGGATACATACCGCCTGGCCTCCCAGGTGGTGCTGCTGACCCGGGAGGAAAGAACCAGGCCCCAGACACCCGGCCCCGCCGCTCCCTGCCTGCCTGACAGCCGCCACCACCAGCAGAGCCACCACGCAGACCTGGGCCCCCTCTCCTTCCTGCTGCTCAGCCTCACGTGGAGAAGGGAATCTCACTACTGGCCCCACAGAGGACACAGCCCTCCCAGGGAGCTGGGACTGTGCTCAGGGGGAGGCACCCTGAATTTGCACACACCACATGCACACACACACACATGCCATCCACACACCACACCCCACAAGCAACACCACACACACCCCCAGTACCACACACCCCTCAACACCACACACACCACACACCACACACATGCCTTACACACATCCCCAAACACACCATCCACACACCACAAACCACACACATACATCACACTCATGCACCATATACACATGCCATCCACCCACCACATACCACACACACGCATCATACACTACACACACATGCCATCCACATGCCACAAACCACACACATGCTATCCATCACACACACACACATACCATCTACACCATCTACATACTACACATCACACACGTTCACTACACACATGCCATCCACACACACCATACACACACCACACTGCTGCATCACCAGCATCCAGAGCCGTGCTTGGCAGGATGCAGATGCTGAATACGTGTGTTTAGATGGAAGGACCGGATGTGGGGAGGAACTTGAGCCTGGCATGTCTGAGACAGATGATTGGGAGTGTGCAGTCCCAGGGAGGTGCTGGCATGAACCCACCACAGCCTCCCAGGCTTCCACCTGCACCTGTCGGGGCCCTTTGTGCTCCCTCTCCTGTCACACCATCCACGCAATCACAAGGTGAGTCGTCTGAAGACACACAACTCATGCAGGACACAACCTCACTGTGAAAACTCCACCTGTGACCAGTAAAGCTGGACTCCCATCGCCACCTCCTGCCAAACTGAACCCTATCGTCTTCTGTGGGTTGTCCTCCTAGGCTGTTTTACAAAAAGCATTTTGTAGATATTCGTTACTCTAGAAATATTATGTTGCTTTGTGGAAGTTTAAAAACAAAGCATACATGAGATAATATCCATGGTTTTGAAGCTTGCTTTTAAAGCTCAATTTATGTTCTAGCTCTTTCTATGTCAGGATGAATACATTTATGTAAATGATTGAAATGAAACTAACTAGCTAAGTCTTCCTAAAATTAATGAGAGCTTATTATTTAATAACAAGAGTTAGTCAATTCTTCACCATTACTGAGACTTAGCTTATTTCCATTTCTTTGCTTAAAATAACATACTATCTTAAAAAGAGAAAGAAACTGTGAGAAAGAGAGAAATGAAAATGCTAAAAATGAAAACACAGTAAAAGAGATGAAAAATGGCTTTGAGAAGCTTGTCAGTAAACTTAACCTAGTCAAAGAAATCGGTGAATTTGAAAATAGCTCTACAGAAATCGTCCAAATGGAAAACCAAAGAGATAAAAGGAATGGGAAAAACATAGAGCATGTCTCCAAGAGATTACAAGATGTTATCAAGCAGTTTAACATACAATTGGAATCACAGATGGTGAGGGGGCATGGAAGGAATATTTGAAGACATAATGGTTAATAATTTTCCAAAATCAATGACAGACATCAAAGCACAGATTAACGAAACTCAGAGACAAATGCCAAAAAAGTAAAACAAACAAACAAAACAGAAACAAAAACAAGCACAGAAACCTGTGCATATTCAAGCTGCTGAGGAAAAAAGACATACAGAAACTCTCTAAGGCAACTGGGAGGAGAAGGGAGGTAGAGGGACACATGAGACGTGAGAGAGACAAAGATGAGAAGCACAGCAGAACTATCTGCAGACACTATGTGAGGTGGATGACGATGGAGGGATGGCTTTCTAGTACTGAAAGGAAAGAAAAGTACCAATTCAGAATTTTTTTTTTTTTTTTTTTGAGATGGAGTCTCTCTGTCAGCTGGGCTGGAGTGCGGTGGCGCAATCTCTGCTCACTGTAAGCTCTGCCTACTGGGTTCACGCCATTCTCCTGCCCCAGCCTCCCGAGTAGCTGGGACTCAGGCACTGGCCACCATGCCTGGCTAATTTTTTGTATTTTTAGTAGAGACGGGGTTTCACCATGTTAGCCAGGATGGTCTTGATCTCCTGACCTTGTGATCCACCTGCCTCAGCCTCCCAAAGTGCTGGGATTACAGGCATGAGCCACCATGCCCGGCCTGATTCAGAATTCTTTACCAGTGAAAATAACTTTTAAAAATTAAGGGAGGAAGGGGGAGGCCAACAAGCAGGCGTTGGCTATCTGAGCAGGGGCCTAGGATATCCTGTTCCTTCTGTAGTTTGCTCACCTAAGCCAATTCAAGGCACTTTGTTTTGGAAATGGACCACTGTATACATTATTTATTTCAGACATGAAGAACAATATAGAAATGGATGAAATGAAAATGAAAATTTAAAAAAAATTTTAATTGCTGCAAATGACAACTATTTCAAGGGAAAATGGTAACATTGTACTGTGTTGATAACATGCTCCGAGGTAAAGCGTGTGATGATAATTCACAGAGGATGGAAGGGAAGAGTTGGGAAAACACCGCTGTTGGGTCCTTACACTATACGTGAAGCAGTCTTGCTATCTGAAGATAAACTCTGATTACTTTAAGACTTAACCCTGGGACAGTGAGTACAATTTTCTAACAGAGGTATAAGTTATAGGACAAGAGGGCATAAAATGGAATGATAAAGTATTGCTCAGTTAACCAAGAGAAGGCAGAAAAGCGAGCAAAAGAAGCAAAAAACAGATGTAACAAATAGAAAACACGTGACAAAATGGTAGCTTGTAATCCAATTGTATCAGTAATCCTATTAAATGTGAATGGTCTAGCCATACCAGTTAAAACATAGATTGTCAGACTGGATTTTAAAAGGCAGGATTCAACTACATCGTGTCTACAAGAAATGCACTTTAAATCTAAAGACATATACAGAGTTAAGCATAATACACCATTCAAACACCAGCCAAAAGAAAGGCGGAGTCGCTGTCTTCACCTCCAACAAATACATTTCAACATCTACATGGATGTAGATGTAGATCTAGAAGGAGCATCAACATGGATGATGAGGGACTTTGCATAATAATGAGGGTCAGTGCTCCAAGAAGACATCACAATCATACATGAACATGTACCAAACAACAGGGCTTCAAAACCCATGAAGAAGGCCGGGTGCGGTGGTTCACGCCTGTAATCCCAGCACTGTGGGAGGCCAAGGCGGGCAGATCACAAGGTCAGGAGATCGAGACCATCCTGGCTAACACGGTGAAACCCCGTCTCTACTAAAAATACAAAAAAAATTAGCCGGGCGTGTTGGCTCACGCCTGTAATCCCAGCACTGTGGGAGGCCGAGGTGGGCAGATCACGAGGTCAGGAGATTGAGACCATCCTGGCTAACACGGCGAAACCCCGTCTCTACTAAAAATACAAAAAATTAACTGGGCGTGGTGGCAGGCACCTGTAGTCCCAGCTACTCGGGAGGCTGAGGCAGGAGAATGGCGTGAACCTGGGAGGCAGAGCTTGCAGTGAGCCAAGATCATGCCACTGCACTCCAGCCTGGGCAACAGAGTGAGACTCAGTCTCAAAAAAAAAAAAAAAAAAAAAAAAAACAAAAAAAACACCCATGAAGAAAAACCCATCGAACTGGAAGGAGAAATACAGAACCTCAGTTATGCTTTAAAATTTCATCTCTCTTCTCTCGGTAATTGTCAGACACACGGACAGAAAAATCAGTAAGGATGCAGAGGGCACGAGTGACAATATCCGGCTTCTAGAGATGACTGATGTTCGTAGAACACACACCCAACAACAGCTTAGAATGTTCTTCTCAAACACGCATGGACGTCACCAAGAGAGACCATATCCTGGGCCATAAGATGCATCTTAACACATTTTTAAAAATACAAATCCTACAAAGTATGCTTTTAGGGCATAGCAGAGTTAAGGAAGAAATAAAAAATAGTTATCTGGAAAGTCCCAACATATTTGGAAATTTTAAACAACACATTTCTCAATAAATCGTATGACTCTTGGAAGACAATTAAAACTTTGTTTAGTTAATTGAAAATAACAGCATATCCACATTTCTGGGGAAAAGCTAATGCAGCACTTAACGGGAAATTTATAGCAGTGAATGTGGAAAAGAAGGAGCGCAAAGAAATGACCCGAGCCTCCAACTGAAGAAGCCAGGAAAAAAGCAAATTAAGCACAAAGGAAGTAATAAATATCAGAACTGAAATTAATGAAAAATAGGAAGCAGACCAAAACAGTAGTAAAAAATTATTGAAGTCAAAAGCTGGCTGTTTCTTGTTTTGTTTTGTCTTCTGGAAATTCTGTCTGGACTGAATTTATTTTATTATTATTATTTTTAATAGAGTCTCACTGTGTTGCCCAGGCTGGAATACAATGACGCAATCTCGGCTCACTGCAGCCTCTACCTCCTGGATTCAAGTGATTCTCCTGCCTCAGCCTCCTGAGTAGCTGGGATTATAGGCGTCAGCCACCATGCCCAGCTAATTTTTGTATTTTTAGTAGAGATGGGGTTTCATCATGTTGGCCAGGCTGGCCTGGAATTGCTGACCTCAAGTGATCCACCCACCTTGGCCTCCCGAAGTGGTGAGATTACAGATGTGAACCACCGCACCCAGCCCAGACTGATTTTTTTTAAAGGGTACTGACATAAATTTCCAATATCAAGAACGAAAGAATAGAAGAAGGAGAGATTCTGCAGATACTAAAAAGATAGGCCAGGCACAGAGTCCCACACCAGCAATACCAGAGCTTTGGGAGGTCAAAGCGGGATGATCGTCTGAGCCCAGGAGTTTAATGTTACAGAGAGCTATGATCATACCACTGCACTCCAGCCAGGGCAACAGAGTGAGACCCTGTCTCTTAAAAAATAAAAAGGATAATAAATGCTACTGGTGAAAATAGAGAATTTATAAAATACCATTTGTGAACAATTTTAATTTAAAAAACTGAATAGCTTCACATCTGTTGAAGAAATTAAACTCATAATTAAAAGCCATTTAGGAAGAAAACCCCTAGCCCAGATGTCTTCACTGCTAAATATTATAAAATATTTATTGAAGGAAGAATTGCAAATTACAGAAGCTCAGAACGTAGAGGAGAAAGGGAAACTTCCCAATTCATTTCACGAGGCCTTTATTACTCCGATACCAGACAGAGACACTGCAAGAAAAGAAAACTGCAGATCAATATCCTGCAAAAAACCTTCACAAAATGTTAGCAAAGAAAACCCAGCACTGCAGAGAAAGGGTCATCACAATCCTGACCAGCAGGTGCCATCTCAGGGATGCAAGGTTGGTTTAACATTCAAAAGTCAGTCAATGTAATTCACTGTATTAGTAGAATAATTGAAAAAAGTCATGGGATGATCTCCCTACGAAGAATACATCATCTACAGAAAAAGAATACGGCAAAATTAAACGCCCATTCATTCTTTAAAAAGTTCAGGAAGTTAAGAATAGAAGGGAATTTTCTCAGCCTGGTAAAGAGCATAACTTTATACTTAATATTGAAAAACAAAATACTTTCTCCCAAGATAAGGAACAAAAGAAGGATGCTGCTTTCAACATTTCTATATGATATTGCATGGGAAATCTTAGTTTAATTAGGCAAGAAAAAGAAATAAAGGGGTAAAGATTGGAAAAGAAGAAATAAAAAAGTGTTATTCACACATGACATGATTGTGTCTAGGAAATCCTAAGGAAACTCTACACAAACTTTTAGAATTAATAAGTGAACTTAGCAAGGTTTCAGGACATAAGGGCAACACAGAACAACTGGCTGTGTTTCTGTATACTAGCTGTGAAAAATTAGAAATGAAACAAAAAGCAATACTTACACCACAGCAGGGAACATGAAGACTCTGAAGATTCTTGATCAGAAGGTTCAATATCATGAACATGTCAATTGTCCCTAAATTATGTATAAATACGACACAATTATGAGCTACATGCTAGCAGTTTTTTGGTAAGTATTAGCAAGCTGATTACAAACTCTGTATAAAAACACAAAGGAACAGGAATAGCCAAAACAAGGTTGAAAAAGGAAGAACGAGTGGGAGAATGCTACTCCCTGTCTTCGATAGTTTATTATAAAGCTGCAGTCATCAAAACAGTGCAGTTCGCAAAAGGAAACAAATACAGACCAATACAACAGAATAGAGTCCAGAAATAGATTTGTGTGTATATGATCAATTGGTTTTCAGCAAAGGTGCCTCCTCTTCTCTGGCCCCCCCACCACCAAGTGGCAGCTGGGATGTGGGAGAGCAAGACCCATGTGGATGGGTGAAGCCACCTGGCCTACGGTTCCGTCTCTAGCTCAGCTCCAGAGGGGTCAGTGTAGCACACACCAAGGAACACAACCAGAAGCAGGTCACTGCACTTGGGGAACCGAAATCAAGGGTGCCCCCAGCAGACATTTCTAGGACCTGCAAAGATCTGCACATTTAGGTGCAATGTGTCCATCAGGGGTTATTTCCTGAGTGACATTCTGTCTTGATCAGACTTTCACGGAAACGTAGCTGGAAAATTAAACCAGTATTAACTTGTCCATTTTGATGACAGAAGGTTATGTTAATCTTTTACTCACCTCCCAGAATCGGCTAAAAAGCACACATCGGACAACACCAGCTCTCAGAAGGGATAAGAACCGGGTGGAGCAGCCCCATGCTGCTGGTGGGAGCATAAATTGCACAGTCTCTTTGGAGAAGTGGCCCCTCCGGTAAAGTGGAACATGCGTGCATCTGACGAGAAGTTCTCTCCTGGGAATGCGCCCCACGGACACTGCTGCATATGTTCTAAAAACACGTGCCAGGAACCTTCACAGAGCACCATTCATCACAGTCTGAACCAGAAATAGCCCAGTGTCCCTCAGCAGTCGAATGGAGAAGGTGGTTGTTTAACAGAATGCGGTGACCTTCGGCAATGAGGAGGAAGGTCAGACAGCAGGGCTGAGCCTCACAAATGTCACGGTTGCGTGGGAGGAGACAGACGCCTAAGTGCACACAGTTAATGATCCCTTGCACACAAAACCCTTACTGTTTAGTGGTCAAAAACATTCAAAGTGGGCTGGGGGGCAGTGGCTCACGCCTGTAATCCCAGCACTTTGGGAGGTCGAGACGGGCGGATCACTTGAGTCCAGGAGTTCGAGACCAGCCTGGCCAATGTGGCGAAATTCCATCTCTACTTAAAATACAAACATTAGCCAGGCATGGTGGCATGCCACGCGCCTATAATCCCAGCTACTTGGGAGGCTGAGGTGGGAGAATTGCTTGAACCCGGGAGACAGAGGTTGCAGTGAGCCGAGATCATGCCACTGTACTCCAACCTGGGCAACAGAGCAAGACCCTGTATCAAAACACACACACACACACACACACACACACACACACACACACCACCATTCAAAGTTATTCTTACAGATCATAGAAAAACTGGGGCATTTTCCAATTCATCATACATCACACAGAGACTAGTCTTCCCTAGACATACAGAGTCTCAGAATCCCATCACATGGAATTCATCTGTATATTTACCAACAACAACTCATTCAGAAATATAAAGATGGGTCAATATTAGGACATCTGTGACCACAAGTCACTGTTTTACTAGTTCAGAACAGAAAGCCATGGGATGCATCAATAAATTCCAAGATATTTAATAAAATTCAACACTTGATGATAAAAACTCTTTTGCTATGGGGCAAAGCATGCTTTCTTTTTCTCTTTTCTTTTCTTTTCTTTTCTTTCTTTTTTGAGATAAGGTCTCACCGTCACCGAGGCTGGAGTGCAGTGGTGTAATCATGGCTCCCTGCAACCTTGAATTCCTGGGCTCAAGCAATCCTCTTGCCTCAGCCCCCTGAGTAGCTGGGACTATAGGCACGTGCCACCATGCCCAGCTAATTTTTGTATTTTTTGTAGAAATAGGATTTCGCCATGCTGCCCAGGCTTGTCTTCAACTCCTGTGCTCAAGTGATCTGCACACCTCAGCCTCCCAAAGTGCTGGGATTATAGGTGTGAACCACCGTGCCTGGCCAGCATGCATTCTTAACTTGATAAAAGTTATCTCCCAGATATTTAAAATAGATTGTGAAATATTTTGCATTCCTTTTAAAATCACCAAAAACAAAAGGATAAAATTTGGTAAGAACAAACGCTTGATACTTCTTGAGATCCTAGATGATGTGATCAGATAAGGAATGAGATGGAGAATAAGATGTTATTTGCAGATGACAGTTATTTGTCCATCTAGAAACTCTGAGAGAAATCAGTCAGAACATGGCAAAGATATCAGAATAAATAAAAGTTGGGGATGATGGGCATGGGCAAGGTGAACGTCAAAACAAACCAATAGTTTTCTTATACATCAACAGTAACTAATATAGTATGATAGAAAAAATGTCTTCACAATAGTCATGAAACATGAAATGCCCACAGTGAGCCTTGAAAGATGTGCAAACAGCTTCATCAAAAGGATAAACTTCTACCAAGGGATTGGAAAGCGTCTCTGTAAACGTGAGAGCCCCTTCGTTCCGGCAGCGAAGTCCAAAGGTCAAAAGCAGAGCTTTCGATGTTAGAAAGAGGATGGGACACCCAGTGGTCCCCAGGCCGGTCAGCTTAGGGCCCCATCTCGTCATCACCCTGCCTGTCCCCTGCTCTCCACCTGCTCCCTGGATCACAGTCCCCATAAAGCTCTTGCACTTAACCCTTTTCTCAGGCTGGAGTCTCCAGGGAACCCACCCAGGACATCTTGTAAATTCACAGCTAGGGAGTTCACACCAAGGGGTGGTGGAGCGGGAGAGGCACACTCAGCCTCTGCAGCCGGCCTGCCTGGCCCATGTCCACTTGCCAGCAAGGACCACGGCAGATGCTCGCCCCTCTGACCTGTCTGTCCTTATCCGAAAAATGGCAGTAATAACAGTGTTTGCCTCCTGAACCAGCTGTGGGGATCCAACCTGATAATCCACTGAATCTTAGCACTGGGACCTGCAGGAGACGAAGTGGAGAGAGTGTAGGCCAGGGTCTGATCCCGTTTTGGAGACCGGGTTCACGGAGCGGAGGCCGTTTTCCCCAAGCCTGCATGGCCACAAGGGAAGAGCTGGGATCGGAGGTAGACAGCCTAAGAGTGCCTGCTCAGTCCCCGACCCCACAGCCGACTGGGACCCAGGCTCAGCCCCCGACCCCACAACCGACAGGGACCCAGGCTCAGCCCCCAACCCCACAGCTGACAGGGACCCAGGCTCAGCCCCCAACCCCACAACTGACAGGGATCCAGGCTCAGCCCCCACCCCCACAGCCAACGGCAACCCAGGCTCAGCCCCTAATGCCTTGTGGCCAATACCATCCCAATTTGTGGCTTGTCTTTTCACCTTTAACTTTGTGTCCTTTGACAAATAGTTCTTTTTTTAAATGTAGCCAAATGTATCCATTTTTAATTTTAGAATAGAAAATACCAGGAAGCATTGCACACTCTAAGGGTAAGTGTTGGTTCATAGTCATTGGTTGTCCTGCTGTGTGTGCACACTAGCCTGCTATGGACAGTGCGTGCTCGGAAGATTTGGACAACACTCAGAGAAAGGCTTGCACACATGCCCTTGGTGACACGCACAGCAAAGCTTATAGGAGAAACACTGGGAACAGCCAAGTGTCCTCAGGAGCGGGATGCTGTGCAGAGGCAGAAATGGACTTCATGGACTTCAGATGTGCCGGCAGATCCGCACCTTCCGTGCTCCACTCCACTTGGCACCTGCAAACTTCAGTCCCCAGGCTCACTTGCCAAGGGCTGTCCACGAGCTTCGGCCCATGGCAGGGCTCAGCGAGAGGCTGGAAGGCAGGAGGGAAACAGAAGCCCCGGTGCGTCTCCTGCAGCGTCTGCTCCAGGTGCCACAGCGCGGTGTCCTCTCCTCCGTCTCCTCCGTAGTCCCAACACCCACCTGGGAGTCGGCCGGGGTTCCTGGGGTGCCCAGCTCCTGGCTCTGGTTGCACCACCTCCTCTCTTGCTCCCTCCAGCTCAGGAGACAGCGGTAGCTTCCTGCTATTGTCTGTGGCTGTCTCTGCAGCCCCCGCTTGGTGTTCTAGCCTTCCCACGCCTTTGAGTCCAGCCGCCGCCGTGCTCTCCCTCCACTGAACGTCTCGCTACGGATTCCATTTTCCCGACTGTGTCCTGAGTGATCCGGGAAATTTGCCATGAATGGATGTCAGAAATACATTAAGGGGAGAATGTAGTCATAGAACACATAGCCTGAGGTCTTCTCTATGAAGCTCAGAAAACCAGCACTAAACAGCACGTGAGATCCACACCGCTGGGGCTAAGCTCTAGCAGAAAGCTGCGGAGAGAGACCCTCGGGGAATGGAACGTCCCACTTCTCAAGACAGGTGGTGCAGCACTTTTGGGGCCTCCCCCAGACCCTGGGGCCTAACTGGTTCAGGGCTCAGCCCACATCTCCCGCTCTTGCCTGGGGACTTTCTTTCTGAGGTGCAGCCAGCCAGAGCCCCCAGCTCAGCTCTCCAGGTGAGCTAGTACCGAGACACGGAAGGGCCCCTCCATGGCTGCGTCCTCTGGGTCCCGGTCTCCGCCCGCCCTGCCTGTGCCTCCAGGGACCACCTCCTTGCCTGGGAGCCTGGCCTTAGACTCCGCCTCTAGACAGTGGTGTGTTTCGGATGGTTTTTATGTTATTCTGCAGACCACGCAAACACATCGCACACACACTTGTGGATGCGTGGTGTAGCATATCTTTAATACACAAAGTCAATAAAAAACCTTAAGACCGAACTACAAATGCGGATGAATTTTTACGAAGAAGTTGAGCTCTCTGGGGACGTTCTCAGTGGAGGGACCCGTCCAGACCCAACTCCCCTGCTCTGCCTTCAGGTGCCGTCGGGGGGACACGTGGTGTTTCTGGCCCCTCAACTCGTGGGAGGAGACCTGGGGGTGCTGGGAGGGACGGGGTGGGAAGGGCGGGGACTGTCACGTCCAGGACGCGGGGGAAGGGGCTGGGGAGGGGCGAGCAAGGGAAGGCGGTGGCCGTGGCAGCCTCACGCTGCGGACCCCCCCAACCCGGCCCCTCTCCTCTCCGTCCTGCCCTCTCCGCCGTGGTCCCCCTCTTCTCTCCGAGCTCCTGTCCTGCCCCCACATCTGCCTCCCCTTTTCCTGTTTCCTGTCCGGCCCTTCCCTCCACCTCGGCCTCCCTCGAGGGATTTCTGCAGGTGAAGGAAAAGGGAAAGAGCCAGCGCACCGCCCTGCCCCGCGAGGGGAGGCAGAGGCCAGCGTGCCCTTTGCCCGGCCCTGCAGGACCCCCGGCCTTGGCACATCCTCGCAGCGACTCCCGCTGCCGCGGGACGGCGGTTCTGGAAGAGTCCGCTGGGCTTGCCGCTGGCTCTCCCTGCCTGCCTTGGAGCCGCCCGGAGCCCTCTGTGTGCCGCTCAAGTCCGCGCAGAAATCCCCGTGCACAGCCTTCCGCACCCCTTAACTCACTCAGGGCGCCCCGACCCACCGCCAGCCGGAAGGCACGTGCTGTGGGCTGTGGAATGCGTGGAGGGGGGCCCAGCGGGCCCACTCGGGGGGCACTGGCAGAGTTTGGAAGGCCTGGGGGGCGGCCTGCAGGCGGAGTGCCTCTGTGTCCCCCCACCTTGCTGTCGGGGATGTGGGCCAGGCCCTAGTGCTGGTGAACAGAAGCACTCGGGCTCCCACCGGAACCAGGGGAGGATTTTGTTACCTGTTGTGGTTGCGGTGAGGTGAGTGCTGAGCAGGACCAGAGGCAAGCAGTTCCTGGAGAAACCTGGTGTCAGGCCTGTCGCTTGTAGCGAAGCTCCTGGAGAAAGTGGGCATCTCCCCAGCATGGCCAGGCAGCGACGGGGGTGGGGAGGGCGCCCTCTGCCCATGGGGGCACTGGCAGTGGAGGGGAGCTCGGGTGGACGCAGGCGGCAGTGGGGAGGATAACATGCCCCCGGGCTCATAGATGAGTGGAGTTGCCTCTCCCCTCTGGTCAGTGGCCCCTGAGCCTCCTACGGTGGGCGGTGGGCATAGTGGCCTCACCCATCCCCTTCGTGGCCCTGAATGTATCATCATCTGCAGACGAACCACTGCTCCTGCTCAGTGGGCATCTGTGGCCTCCCGGTGGTCTCGCCCAACATTCCCACTGGGAGCCCTTGTGGGGCACAACACAGGAGCTGCCTGGCTCTGCAAAGTGTGGGGTCACACCCTGCGGTCAAAGGGCCTGTGTGAGAGCACTGTGTGCATTGCACAGGGGTACACAAGTGTGTGTGCCTCCGTGGGCCTGAGTGTGTGTACACATGTATGCCTGTGTGTGCACCTGCACGTGTGTGTGCAAGTACAGGCAGGCCTGCGTGTGTGTGTTCTGTTTTTCTCATGTTAGCTACAGACTGAAACACACTTTTCAAGACACAGCCTTTCTCCCAACATCCGGAGACGCAAGAGTCTATCCTGCGGGCTGTGTAACGTTGCTCTGTTTTGGGGGTCAGGGGAGGACAAATAGGCAATATCTGTTGGTAGTCATAAAAATGTTCAGATTTGCTGACCCTATAATCTCATTCCTGGAGCTGAATCGTAAAGAACTGGCTCAGAAGACTCCTGAAACGTAACACAAAGATAGGTTCAGAGTGATATTCTTTCTTTTCCTTTTCTTTTCTTTTTTTTTTTTTTTTTTTAGACAGAGTCTTGCTCTGTTGCCCAGGCTGGAGTGCAGTGGCGCTATCTTGGCTCACTGCAACCTCCATCTCCCAGGTTCAAGCAAATCTCCTGCCTCAGCCTCCTGAGTAGCTGGGACTACAGGTGCCCACCACCATGCCCAGCCAAGTTTTGAATTTTTAGTAGAGACAGATTTTCACCATGTTGGCCAGGTTGGTCTCGAACTCCCAACCTCTGGTGATCTGCCTGCCTCAGCCTCCCAAAGTGCTGGGATTACAGGTGTGAGCCACCACACCCAGGCCCAGAGTGACATTATTTCTACATAGA
This sequence comes from Macaca mulatta, assembly GCF_049350105.2. Classification (NCBI taxonomy): domain Eukaryota; kingdom Metazoa; phylum Chordata; class Mammalia; order Primates; family Cercopithecidae; genus Macaca; species Macaca mulatta. The sequence continues at coordinate 2,161,674 of NC_133408.1, forward strand.
ACATGAGAAACTCAGGTGATCAACTACTAGAAATTCCTTGGGTGAATTAAGGTACATCAGTAAATGGAATATCATGAAATGCCAAAAATTACTGAAATTAATCTATGAGGCTATTTGGAAAATATTTTGTATGTTAAATGAAAAGGAATACACAACGAAGTCAGGCTAGGGCTAATACGATAGCAAAGTGTTTGTGTCGAAAAATTGGAAGGAGGCAAAGAAAACAAAACATTTGCTCCTGGTGTGAGTGCCATGAAACACACATTTGCCTTGAGGGGGAAGTTTCCTGAGCCCCGGGAAAGGACTCCAGGTCTCCTGGCAGGTGTGAGGAGGGACTGGGTGGGGGAGAGGCTTGACCTTCCCCCTCTTGTCACCTCTCTCCCTCCCTCTCGTCACCCCTCTCCCTGCTCTCGTCACCCCTCTCCCCGCTCTCGTCACCCCTCTTCCCCCTCTCGTCACCCCTCTCCCGCCTCTCGTCACCCCCTCCCTCCCTCTCATCACCCCTCTCCCCCGTTCTTGTCGCACCTTCCCCGCTCTTGTTGCCCCTCTTCCCGCCTCTTGTCACCCCTTTCCCCGCATCTCATCCCCCCTCTTCCTCCCTCTCGTTGCCTCCCAGTCAATTCCCTTCTCTCTGGTGCTCTTTTATCCTTCTCTTCTCTCACAATGAGGAACAGAGATGCAATTTAAGAATTGTTTTCAGAATTTCAGCCATTCTTTAACAAATTGATTCCTACCATATTTATACCACCATGTTAGAAAGTAGAACAAGAGAAAACAAACCCCCATGTCCAGGAATGTGGAGTCTAACCAGAGGGAGACATGTACAATTCCAACGAGAATGACAAGGGCTACGATAAAGTACTAGGCAGGAGGGATATAGTTACACTAGAAAAATGTGCATGGACTCTCCCTGGAAACAAGGTGAGTCAGCCCTGCCTTTCAACAGACCAAGCCTCTCCCCCACTCAGTCTCTCCTCACACCTACCAGGAGACCTGGAGTCCTCTCCCGGGGCTCAAGAAACTTCCCCCTCAAGGCAAATGTGGGCCACACGTCACCCCTTGCAGTGGGGCCCTGTGGGAGCCCAGCCTCCAGGCTGAGGGTGCAGGGCAGGAGGGAGGCATAAACACCACATGGTCCCAGCAAGTGAGCCTGGAGCTGGGCCAGGAGGCTCAGGATAGTGGAGCCAGAGAGAACCTCTGTCCCACCCTACCCGTTGGGCAGTCAGCAGCTGCAAGCCACATGGTAAGGTGGGCTGCCCCCAACACCTCCAGTTTCTGGAGGTTATCGGACCTTGAGAACCACTGCCAAGGCCCTCGGGGGCAGGAAGTAAACTGGGATCTCAAAATACCAAAGTGGGAAGGCACTTCACTATCATCTGGACCCCTCTCACCTGTGCACTTGTCTTCTTCCTGCTACCCAAGAAATGTGATACTCTAAACTTTACTGTGCTTCCTTCATGAGGAAAATACAGTTGATGGAGGCAGTTCCCTCTGTTTTCTGCTGCTTTAATTGCTAGAAAACTTTTTCTTTAATACATTTGAACCCACCACCTTAAAACGTCTAACCCAGAACACACAAACTTGTCTGATAATTGGTGTGACACCATCAAGGATTGAAAAAGAGGAAATAAAACTGTTGTTATTTTCAGGTGCAACGATTGTTTCCATTAATACACAAAAGAAGCTACAGATGTATTATTATAAAAACTAGGAAAGCTTAATGAAGTCACTAACTAGAAGATTAATATATAAAAGGCAGCTAGATTTCTGTACACTACCTTCCCTCAAAAAAACAAAAAAGAAATAAAGAGAAAACAGATTTATAGTATTATCACAGACCATCAAGTAATTCAGAATAAATCTAGCAAAAAGATGTGTAGGACCTCTACAGTGAAAACAGTGAAACTGAAACTCTGTCTCAAAAAAAAAAAAAAGAAACATTTTTAAAAGACATAAATGGAGAGGCATACCATATTCATGGATATGAGTACAACACGTGTTATAAAGTTTACAGTTATCCCAAAATCTGTGCATATGCATAGATGCAACACATTTTCAACCAAAATCCTAAAAAGGTGTTCCATGAGACTAGATGTGATTATTCTAAAATGTACATGGAAGACTAAAAGACCAGGAGTAGCCAGGACACTTCTGAAAAGGGAGGGAAATTTTTCCACCACATGTTGGGATTGTTATGAAATTATAGCAGTGGAAGTGATGTGAGATTTTTGTATGGATAAACAGATGGGCACCAGGATTGGACAGAGAACCCAGGAACAAACTTATGTGTGGGTGGAACCAATGGCTTTGCAGGTTAATGGAAATAGGAGAAACCTCTCAATCAGTAGAGCTAGAAAAAAATAGTTATCCATATGGAAAAAGATGAAAGTAACTTCCAGTGGATTAAGGATTTAAATGTCAGAAACAAAACTGTAAATTCTAATTAGAAAATGTGGCTAGGCGTGGTGGCTCATGTCTGTAACCCCAGCACTTTGGGCGGCCGAGGTGGGCAAATCACCAGGTTAGGAGGTCGAGATCATCCTGGCTAACAAGGTGAAACCCTGTCTCTACTAACAATACAAAAATTAGCCAGGCGTATTCGCCAGTCCCTGTAGTCCCAGCTACTCGGGAGACTGATGTAGGAGGATTACTTGAACCCGGGAGGTAGAGCTTGCAGTGGGCCAAGATCACACCACTGCACTACAGCCTGGGTGACAGAGTAAGACTCAGTCTCAAAAAAAAAAATTGTAAGTGGCTCTTTTGGAGGGTGTGTTTGGAAAAAATTTCAAAAACCCGACATACAAAGAAGCAGAGGGTGTAGTCAGAATTGATACTCTGTGAAGAATTTAAAAAGGAGATGATTTACAAAGGCAAAGACAGGGTTTGTGGAACTCAACACAGGATGTACAGTGCCTGGGGCTAGTAACTCGTTTATTAGAGTTCAAGAGCGTGCTCCAGTGGGGTGAGCCTACAGGAGTGGTCCAGTGGGGTGAGCCTGCAGGAGTGGTGGTGCTCAGTGGGGGACTCACTTGTTTATTACAGTCCGAGAGTGAGCTCCAGCAGGGTGAGCCTACAGGAGTGGTCCAGTGGGGTGAGCCTACAGGAGTGGTGGTGCTCAGTGGAGGACTCAATGACTACAGCAATTGACAGGGAGAAACCCAGGGAAGTATGTTCCCCCGACCTCGCCCTGCACGCTGACCCTGCCTTCCCGCCGGGGCCTCCCTGTGGATGAACCTGGGGACAGTAGGGAGTCCAGCTCATGGGCCTGAGGGCAGGGAGGAGTGGCTGCCCACTCCCCACGTTCCCTAATATATGGGGTTTCCTTCCTGAGGGGCTCCTGGGCTTCCACACGACCTTTGCTCCCTATAGCCTGCGAGGCCAGCAGGGTGGCTTACGGGGCTGGTTTCTATGCTCCAGTGTGGACCACGGCTTCCTCCCACCCCGAGCAAGCCTGCCTGTCCTGTCCTGGCTGCCCTGGGAAGGGCTGCAGTGTCCAAAATAGCTTCAGAATTCCTCAGAGCCAGAGAATGCAGGGCCTCGGAAAACAAAGACCTCTGGGGACGAGGCAGATGTCCCTGAGCCTGGATTCCTGCCTCTGACATGACTTCCGACTTGGGATTCCCCACACAAGGGTCAGTGTGGGATGCTCCTTTTAAGGGACGTGTGCCCCTTGGGGCCACGGGAGCCACTCCTGTGTGGGGGAGTGCTGTGGTGTAGACCAGGCTCGGCCAGCAGTCCCTCCAGTGGAGGCTGAGAGGACCTCGCTCTTCTCCCAGGACCAGGTACAGTGTCCAGTGGGCCTGGAGGGAGCAGGAGGGCCGGGAGTGACTGCCAGCTCCCAGCAGGGCCCACGGCCAGCCCCGTCCCCCTCTCCAGCCTGGGCCTGGGATGCTTGCCCATCAGTTGGGTTCATGAGGGCTTAGAGCCCCTGAAGTTTTCAAATACATCCTGATTCCCAAGAGCCGTGATTTGATGTATGACCTCGTTCTCCAGGCCCATGAGAGGCATTAAAGTTCATGTCTTTCATTTCCTTTCATGCTCAGTTTGCCTCTGGTAAGCAGGATGTGATTTTTGTTGTAGAACCTTCCGGCACAGACAGGGCTTGGAGTCCCACGAGGCTGCCATCGTACACCAGCTGGGGTTGTTTGTGTTACGGTGAGAACACGCTTACAAACACACACACGCACACACACTCACACATTCACATGTTCACACACACACTCACAAAGGAGACAGCAGAGCATTGCTTGTTCTGCCCCCGCCCAGACACTGTGTTGGGAAACTCATTTCTCATTGCTGTGATGTCCACCAATGACCGTGGAAGTGCCCTGAGTATTGATGCTGGGTTAGGATAAATGCTAGTGAGTAGGTGAATTTGCCCATGAATAATGAGGCCCGACTGTGTTTTACTTGAAGAAACATGTAGGAGCTAGAAGTAAGTGGAATAGCGTTCAGGAAGGCAACACTGTTTTTCCTGAACTCACGCAACACCAGGGTCCCAGGGTCCCCGCGCCCCGGCCACCAGGCCTGGCAGGTCTCTGCTGAGCAGTATGTCCACGTGATGTGGCTTCTGCTGGTCTGGGATCTGCACTGAGAGAACCTGCCCTCATGGAACGGGTGCCTCAGGTCTGGCTCTGCAGGGAGCCAGCTGGGGACCTGCTTTGTGTGACAGCTGCATGGAGGCTCCTGGCACAGCCCTGTGGCAGGAAGGGAGCGACACAGCAAGCCCAGGGCCGACTCTGCAGGTGGCAGCTTCTTCCAGGACAGCCTCTTCCTGCAAGTTTCAAAGTCGGTTTCCATGCACATGAAGCCGGAGTCAGCCAGGCCGAGTTCCAGCACGACCAAGCTGCCCCCGTGAGGCTGCCTGATACCCAGATGTTTGTGCTTCAAAGAGACATAAAGGCAAGATTTGTCACGGGATGAATCATCTGCTGTGCTCCTAGGGGCAGCTAGTTTTAAAGTAGCCAGGACTGTATCAAGGTCATGGTGACCCTTGTGGGCTGTGTTAGTGCAAAGTCAAACCGGAGAGAGTGTGAGAGTGTGTCCGGGACAGAGTGGATCTCCTGACTTTGCACAGACGATGTGAATGTTGTTCAGGCTTCGCTCCCAACATTGGTGTCCACCTCAGCATCTTTCACCTGCAGAGCACTTAGTGGAGCTGCAGCCTAGAAACAAGGAGCCTGAGGTTCCTCGAGGTTCCAGTTCCTGCTGTAAAAGTGCTCTCGAGAGCAGCTCAGGTGTGTATGTCCCCAGCCCTGGCTGGCCGGTCACAGCTGGTGGGACAGGAGCCTGGCAGGTACGGGCCAGCTCAGGTGACTGCCCAGTCGCTGCCTGCCTGGAAACTGTGTGGTCTCCCCGGTCTGCCTGGGCTGGCTGGGAGCTCACCTGAAAAGGGATGCACGGATGCACCTGATCCTGCAGTGCCGGTTCCCAGGGCGGCCGGGCGACGCGCGCTGAGCTGCACCCTGGATTCCTCACATAGCTCAGGAGCCTTGGGCGTGCGGCTCTGCAGAACCAGGCCCCCGGAGTACACTTCCCCATGGTTTAAACCGCTCCTTCCTCTGGGGGGCTGGCCCTCTCCCACCTTGGGGTCGGCCACCAGAGCCCTCCACAGGGAAGGAGGCACTGATGGAATCTGGGGGAAAGATGGACCTTGGGGTCAGCCGTCGGAGCCCTTCACAGGGAGCGAAGCAGGCATTGATGGAATCTGGGAGAAAGACGCAGACATCTGGGAGAAATATCATGCAGAAAGTGGCGTTCATCTGCCTCCGAGTCAGTGTGGCTGGGTGGCGCATTTCCCATTTCCCAACCAGTGCAACTCAGCCCTCCCTCTGGCGAGGCACGCAGGCCTAGCACGCTGCCTGTGCGGCTCACGGAGAGGCAGCCACGTGTGGTGGAATCTGTCCACAGGCCTCTCGAGAGCCACATCCACCAGCCCGGGACCCTCACTGGGCCTCAAGGCACTGCTGAAGGCCAAGGAGGGGTCAAACCTGCTCTTCTGATCAAGACTGGCCTCCCCTGACCAGGGACACCTGCCTAAAAGCACGGAGGGCCCTGCCTGCCAGCAGCGTGAAGGCAGAGAGTCTCACCTGTTCCTCTCCCACTTCTTCCCCACCCAGGCTCCCCCACTCCCTTGGGGCAGGGGTGCTGGGCTGAGTGGATCTGCCTGGCTTCTGCCCTGCTCCACTCCCCCTCACCACCTCCCTCTGTAGCTCCTTCTGCATCTCCCCAACGCATCTCATTGCCACCCTCACCGCCACCTCCCTCCCTCAGCCTATCTCTTTCTTCTTCGTCAAGCCATGAGTGGCTTCAGATGTGGTTACAAACCTGCTGGGACTGGCAGGCCTTGGGGACGGTCTGTGACGCCAACCCCAGGTGCACACAGGGGAGCTGAGGTCCTGCCACCATGACTTGGCCATGGTCTCCAAAATCCCCGAAGGAATAGAGCAGATGTCAGCTCCTGACCCCTAGACTGACTCCTGCGGCCACCTTCTTGGCTCTGGCGGTGGAGGGAAGGGGCTCCGAAGTGGGTAGGAGGTTCTGGTGAAAGGCTTTGGTGAGAGAGAATGCAGATGGGGCCAGATGTGCTTCCTGTAGGAGCTGGAGCTGCTGGAGTTGGGTGGACGGGAAGCGTGCCTGCCCCAGCCACACAGCCTGACCCAGCACACAGCTCCAGGGAGGCAGGGCTCCTCAAGGCCGCTGAAGGGTGCTTTGGAAAATAAGGGGCACTTTCCCCTCCTTCATGGAGGCTTCCGTGCCCCAGAACATAAGTTTTCTTTTGTCATGACTGAGAAAGCTCACTTTGTTATGGGAAAAATGAGATCAGAGAATTTGTTCAACCGGGAGCTGTGGGTGGATAAACAAAAACACACACCAGCCAGTTCTAGGCAGTGGGACGGCGCCGCACCTCCCTGAGACCCCAGGTCAGGGCTGCTCACACACCTGCACCTGCTGTCCATCAACAGTGACAGGCATGTCCAGGCCGAGGACCCCAAAAGTCAGGGAGGGCCTCTGGACCCACTTTTTCACCACACGACATTCCTGGGCCTTCTGGTATTGATGTCATAGCTGTGTTTCTATTGGCACCACTTTTAACTGAGTTAGAGAAAATCAGACACTTCTGCCTCAGGAGACAGATTTCCGACCACTATTTTTATTTTATTGTATTATTTCACCTAGAAATTTTGCCGCTGGGTTTGGTGGTTAACATCTATAATCCCAGCACTTTGGAAGGCTGAGGAGGGCAGATCACTTGAGGCTGGGAGTTCGAGACCAACCTGACCAACATGGCGAAGCTCTGTCTCTACTAAGAATACAAAACATTTAGCTGGGCATGGCGGCGCGTGCCTGTAATCCCAGCTACTTGGGAGGCTGAGGTGGGAGAATCACTTGAACCCAGGAGGCGGAGGTTGCAGTAAGCCGAGATCACCCCACTGCACTCCAGCCTGGGCGAAAGAGTGAGACTCTGTCTCAAAAATAAAAACAAATGTCCTCTTCAGCATGAATATAGCTGCTTTGATTCTTGTAACTTCTGTCATCTACAAGGCACAAGCTCCACCGCATCTGATCACCCCCCACCAGCCCCGGACTCTGCGAGGACGGACGGGTGATCACGGACGAGGCCTCAGGGCACAGGAAGGCTGAGACCCCGGCACAGCCCGGCAGGGCCAAGCCTCAACCGCCGCACTGTGTCCCATCCTGTGCCGGGAGCCTCAGTGGGCTGGCGGCTGGGAGTTTCCCTCTCTTCTTAAAGCAAAGAGCCAGTATGGCCGAGGTGCTCAGCCCTGGCTGCAGGGAGGAAAATGACTCGGGAGCAGAAAACCCGAGGAAGCTGGGTCTCACCTGCAGGGCAGGCAGGTCCCGACCCCGGCTGGTGGGGCTGGTTTTGCGCAGGGGCAGGCCCCTGGGGGTGCCGCTGAGCAGCAGGGGGAGGGTGTGGGGCCCAGACAGTGTCTCCTGCTCTGCGGGGCAGGTCCCAGCGTCTCACCCCAGAGGCCGTCGGGACCAGCGGATTCCCTCAGGGAGGGCACCTGGCCTGGCTGTGGGCACCGGAGGAAGTGCAGCCCTGGTGGGTGAAGGGCCTGTGTCCGCGTCTGGAGCTTTGCTGCTGTCACCATCATCCTCGGATGACACGGCCCGACTCTGGGGATCATGCTGTCCCCATTTTCACAGTCATTTGATTCCTTAGGCCCAGTCCTGGGAGGACAGATGCGCAGCCTCTGGGCCCCGAGGGGAAATTGTGTCCTCTTCCACCGAGCGACCAGCCCAGTGCTTCGGCCGACCCCACTGCAGGGGCCGGGGGGAGGGGCTCCCACGCTGTGCAGTGCCCAGTGGAGGGCCAAAGCTCCACACCTCTGCAAAGGGCAGATAAAGCCAGGATCAGCTTTAGCAGGCACAGGACTCCTGCAGCAGAGAAGAGTGGACGTGGCCTGTGGTCGGTGGCCCCTCCTGGAGGAAGACTGTGACTGCCAACAGGCAGGTGCAATCACCGGATAACTGACCGCCAGCTTTTCTACGCGGCACTCTCTCCATGGGCAGCCCTCCCTGAGCTCCCTTTCGGAAGTTCCTCCCCACCAGCCGAGGGAGCCCCGCACGGCCCAGCCCGACAGTTGAGCCCAGCCATCCCCCTCTTCCCTCTCCTTTCCCATTCCGTGGACTTCCTGGGGCTGCTGTGACAAACGGCCGCAGCCTTGGTGGTTTTAAACAACAGAAATGCTTGCTCACGGTCTGGAGGGCAGGAGTCTGAAACCAGCATCACTGGACCAAGGGGCTCCTCTGAGGCCCGGGAGTGGGTCCTGTTGGCTTCTCTTTGCTACCAGCAGCTGTGCACTCCTTGGCTTGCGGCTGCATCGCTCCGACCTTTGTGGACAGCCTCTTCACAGTGCTCTCTTTCTCCGTGGTCCGTGGCTTCCTCCGTGTCGTCTCCCTCTCGTACAAACCTTGAGACAGTCCTGGCATGAAGGTGGAGATGGATGTCCGGGGCTGTGAATGTGTCTCCTGGCGGCGGGCCCAGTAGATGCCAGGTTCAAGGCAGAGGTAAGGGGTTGGCTCAGGTCTTTCGGGTCTGAGGGTCTCAGGGAGGTGCAATCATCCAAACCAAGTCAGTCCCTGGACAGGGGAGTTCAGAGAAGGAGCAGGGATAGCACCCCGATGGGGATGGCGAGTGCTGTGACCAGGGAGCAGCAGAGAGGAAGGTGCAAACCAAGCCTGATACCCAGGGGGCTGGGGAGGAGGTTCCGAGGAGAGCGGGACGGCTTCCTGTGGCTGGCTCTGGGCCACCATGGCCCTGGTGGGAGCAGCTGTGGACAGTGATGAGAAGGAATCGGGCGGCTCGTGGCCACCGTGGCCCTGGTGGGAGCAGCTCTGGACAGTGATGAGAAGGAATCGGGCGGCTCGTGGCCACCGTGGCCCTGGTGGGAGCAGCTCTGGACAGTGATGAGAAGGAATCGGGCGGCTCGTGGCCACCGTGGCCCTGGTGGGAGCGGCTCTGGACAGTGATGAGAAGGAATCGGGCGGCTCATGGCCACCGTGGCCCTGGTGGGAGCGGCTCTGGACAGTGATGAGAAGGAATCGGGCGGCTCGTGGCCACCGTGGCCCTGGTGGGAGCGGCTCTGGATAGTGATGAGAAGGAATCAGGCCTCCAGTTTGGAGACTCTGTTCCTGGTGACCCCTGAGCTAAAGGACTAATCAGGGGAATCTGAGTATTTTCCCCGACACGTAAGTCACTGAGGAGGGCGACGGTACGGTCACAGCAGTGCAACGTGCCTTCCTGTCACCTGAGAGGTCACACAGGGCCTCACCTGGCTGCTTCTTCGAGGCCTCCCTCCCTGGCCAGCCCCAAAGGAAGGTGAGACACTGAGAGGGCAGGGGGAGAACTGGGGGGATGGGGAGGAGTTTGGGGTCAGGCCCTCCCAGAGCTGGTTTTGTGGGAAGTCCAGGTCAGACCACAACCACCTTGTCATGCAAAGAGAGGGCCCAGGAGGGACCAGCCTGGCAGTGCCCTTGTCCCTGTGTATTGGGTGGAAGTGGCGGAGAATTCTATGCTTGAAACCCCAGCCGCCCCAGGGCCGGTGAGTGGGCTGGAGACTTGTATTACTAGCCAGGGAGGCTCCATGTGGCTCTGTTTAGAGTTTCAGTAAGAGTCGGCTCTGCCTGTTCGGTTTGTTTGTTTGTCAATGAAGATTGCTTCTTCCTTTCGAGTCTTTAGAGGAAGAATCACAAAGAGCCTGGGGCTGGCTGGAATTTTCTCCTGAGCAGCCGTCCAGCGTCCCCTGGCCGTGTGCAGCATCTCAGTGTGCGAAGCCTTCTGTATACCTCCCTGGAATGTGGTTTTTATTTTGTAACAAAGCAAATCTATCCCTGTTGGTTTTCCTTTAACAAATAAATATTGGCTCCAACACATGTCAGAGAAAGTCTACAACAATAAACCCAAGTATCTGTGATTCATGAAGGGAAAATGATCCTCCCCACTCCTCCCCTCCCGAAACATAGGTCCCGAGATGGGATTTTCAGCCACGGACCCCTCCAGACCTGGGTGGGTTTCTGTACTTTTGGGTGGTTGAGTTTTTTTCTGTGGCCTGGGGAGGCCCCATCCTGGAGTCCTTTATCTGCTGTTTCCCACACGTCAAGTGGGGCTAGAATCCAATAATGGGAGAGATGGCCCCGCTGTGCTCTAAGGAAGGGCCCTGTGCAGAGCTGGTACCTACTGTCACATCTGTGTTTTAAAAAATACAAGGCCAGCGTGTTGATTCTCCCAGGAGCCTTATGGTATCAGCCAGCCCCTGGGCACTGTGGGGCTGGGGTAGCCCTTCCAAGTAGCTCCCATAAGAGCTGGGGCCTTACGGACCTTTACATACCGTATCCTTTCCTATTGGCTTATTTGGGGGAGGCAAACCTTTATCACTCTCCTCAGGTTCTGTTCCTGAGGCCTGCAAATTAAACTGACCAAAGACAGATTTGCAGCAGAAAAGATAGCAGAAAATTAAATTTACATTTGAATGTTACATGCACGGAAGCTTCACAGACAGGAAGCCAAAACCCAAAGAAGGGGTGAGACACAGGGACTTATATACCATTTTAACAAAGGGTGATAAATTGTGGAGAAGTCACTGGACAAAGGGGAAAAGGGGGTTTGGATTCCCGGGGTGGTAGATCGTTGGAGGTGATTAAAAAGTGTATGTGAGGCAGGGGTTGTATGGTAGGGGCATTTTTGTAGTTAAGAGCCATCTCCTCTGCCTGGTACTGGAAAGGGGAATGCCTTTTCCCAGAGAAATGTGTGCCCTGCTTTTAGGCAGAAAGAGGAGGGCAGAGAGCTCTCCCTGAATCTGTAGCTTCTGAATTGCCTTCAACTCAAAATAATTCTTATGCAAAACTGGCATATTTTGGGGTCATGGATTACAATCCCCTTCGCCAAGGGCTGTTCCCAGAGGGGGTGCAGTTGAACAAGGCAGCTGCCAGCATGCCCAGCAGCCGGGTCCCCAGGGATCTGGGTAGGGCCCCCTGACCTCCACCACCAAGACCTCCCAGGCTGACCAGAGTCATCCCTCGAAGCTGACACCCCATTGGCCAATGCCAGTTTCATCGGCTTCACCATCGAGAGGTTTTTTTTCAAGGAAAACATTTGCCTGAACAAGAATGCAGGATTGCACCGCAGCCTTTGCTGAAGGCAGAAGTGGCTTCTGGTCGGATCTCACACGCCCTCCCTCCACTGCAAAGCATGGCCAATTCCCCAGGGGCTGGCTTCCCGCTCTCATTCCACTGATGTCACAGGAGCTCTGAGTTTGGTTCTTGCAACATCTGAGTTTGTTTTATGGCAGCCATGGGTTCCCAGGGCAAAGCTCCCACAGAAACTCAGCCCAGGTCCAATTAATGGAGCGTGCTCCCCCTTCTCTCCAGCTGCTGCAGAAGCCCCCACCCAGCAGAGAACCAATCTTGCTGGGGAGCCGGGGCTCCCAACAGGGACCCCCAGAGACACTGGCAGACAGGTGAGCCGGCACTCAGGGCCACACGGGCAGCTGAATGGTGTCCCTGGGCAGGGTCTGCTCATCCCTGTGGCTGGTGGGGGCTTGTCAGAGTCACAGGGACTGAAGCTGGGGGAAGTGGCTCGGCAGTGGCTGGCTGGGCCTTCCAAAAGACCCCTGGCTGCCATGAGGATGCAGCATCGGAGACCAGCCACCTCCAGGCCACCTCCAGGCTATCATCTGTAGGCCACGTCCAGGCCATCTCTAGGCCGTCATCTCCAGGCCACCTCCAGGCAGGATGCCCAGTCGTCTCTGTGCTTTACTCTACTCTTCCTCTCCTGTCTCTGGCGTGGTCTGCAAGGGCCTCTTCCCCACTGCCTCTTTCTCTGGTCTTCAGATATATCATCTAAAAGTCCCAGGGAGGATTGCTTGGTGATGTGAAACCTCCCTGGCATGTTCACCGCTGGGCTGTTAACCTGGGAGTTCCCATCTTGGGCTTAGGTGCCTGGAGGCTATGAATGAGCTGAGCTGTGAGCCGGGCTCCCCTTGGGGGCATCAGTGTGGAGAGGAAGGGATATGGGCATGGGGCAGTTCGGATGGAGAGGGCAGGGGTGGGGAGGAGGCAGGGAAGGGGCAGGGGGGAGGCAGGGGAGGGGGAAGGATGGAGGGGGCAGGGGAGGGGCAGGGGTGGGGGGGCAGGGGAGAGGGAGGGGCAGGGGAGAGGCAGGGGTTGAAGGGGAGGCAGGGGAGTGCAGGGGAGGGGCAGGAGAGGGGAGGAGGCAGGGGAGGGGCAGGGGTTGAGGGGGAGGCAGGGGAGGGCAGGGAAGGGGCAAGGGTGGGAGAGGAGGCAGGGGAGGTGCAGAGGTGGGGAGGGGCAGGGTGGGGAGGAGGTAGGGGAGAGATAGGGGTGGGGTAGGGAGGAGGCAGGGGAGGGCAGGGGTGGGGAGGATGCAGGGGAGGAGGAAGGATGGGGAGGGACAGGGGAGGGGCAGGGGTGGGGAGGGGCAGGGGAGAGGCAGGGGTTGAGGGGGAGGCAGGGTAGGGCAGAGGAGGGGCAGGGGTGGGGAGGGGCAGGAGGAGGTAGGGGAAGGGTAGGGGTGGGGTAGAGGCAGGGGAGGGCAAGGGTGGGGAGGAGGCAGGGAAGGGCAGGGGAGGAGGCAGGGAAGGGCAGGGGAGGGGCAAGGGTAAGGAGGGGCAGGGGTGTGGAGGAGGCAGGGGAGGAGCAGGAGTCGGGAGGGGCAGGGGTGGGGGTAGCACTGCAGAAGGGTGGTGTTCATGTGTGGGTGTCTGTTTCTGTTCCCTCCGGCAGAGCTCCTGGTGTGGGCTGTGTGGGTCCCTCTGGGCAGCGTCCACCTCCAGGGCTTCCCTCTGCTTTGGATAGTGCTTGGACACGGTGGAGGGGAAGGCCCTGCCCTTAAGCCAGTGGCAACATCCTCCTGGTTCCTCAAATTCCCCCTGGAACTGCCTGATCCAGTCCCCCTTCCCTGTGAGGGCTGATTGGACCCGAGACAGCAGGGAGCTTGTCTTCCACCCTGGGAGGGACTCTCTGCAGGAGGCACCGACGCCTGCACTGGGCTGACGGTCACCCCCATCCCAGGGGCGTCCAGCCCCCAGGCTCTGCAGCACCTGGCTGTGGCTCGGCCCTGCCTCCTCGGGTCTTGGTGGGCTTCTCTGTCTTTGATCATGGCACAGTGTGGCAACCCCACCTTGAGCTCTCCCCACATTAAGAGGGACCCCGTGGGGAGGGGCTCACAGCCAAACCCGGCTCAAGGGCTGTGCCCCAGGGCTGGTCTCGGTTGGGTGGAAGAAATCAGCAGGGGTTTCTGAGGAGGCTGGCCCATCTCAGCCCCTGCTGCTGATCCTGGCCTTCAGGCCAAGAGCTCCATGGCCGAGGGGCAGTTCTTATTTAGGGACCACCCAGGGTTTCTGGGTGTTACCGTCAGAGTCTGAATTTGAAAAGGATGATGGCAGGGGGCTGGCAGGGTATCACCGCTGGTCTCTTTTTTTCTTTTTTTTTTTTTTTTGAGATGGAGTCTCGCTCTGTTGCCCAGACTGGAGTGCAGTGGCCGGATCTCAGCTCACTGCAAGCTCCTCCTCTCGGGTTCACGCCATTCTCCTGCCTCAGCCTCCCGAGTAGCTGGGACTACAGGCACCGCCACCTCGCCCGGCTAGTTTTTTGTATTTTTTAGTAGAGACGGGGTTTCACCAGGTTAGCCAGGATGGTCTCAATCTCCTGACCTCTTGATCCGCCCGTCTCGGCCTCCCACAGTGCTGGGATTACAGGCTTGAGCCACCGCGCCCAGCCATCACCGCTGGTCTCAGGTGAGGCAAGTGATGGCATTTCTCCGCTGACCAGCTTGGACGTGTGATCTCGGAGGTGTCCATGGGACAGGAGTGCCCATCTACCACATTCTCAATGGAACATGGTGGTGGCTCAAAGCAGCTCCAGAGGCGACTGTTAGGTCAGCCCCTGGCCCTGCTCCAAAGCGGGTGTGTGCTGGGGGTGAGGGATCTTACTTCTATGTAGAATGGGGTGTTTCACACCTCCTGAGGGTGTTAAGAGGATAAGGTGCACAGAGCAGCTTCTGCGCCCAGTCAGTCTGAATGAGTGTTAAGTATTCATGTGCTCCCTGATGCCCCCTGGCCCGCGGCAGGTAGTGGTGGGTGGGCCTGTCACTGACAGTGAGTCTGGTGCATAGACTGTAGTGACGGCTAACACCCCCACTCTCTGGGTCCCACCTTTGCTGTGTGACGTGGGACACCACAGGCTCCAGTAATGACCCAGCCACGTGACTGTCTTTGGCCAAAGGGATGTCAACAAACATGGCCCAGGCCCAGGCTTCAGGAGTGAGGCTGTGTGGCTGGACTTGTTCCCTCTGGTGCCTCTACTGCCACCATTAGACCATGCCTGGGCTAGTCTGATGGAGGAAGGAGGTGTGCGTGCACTGGTGCTGAGTCACCCGCAGCCAACCCCAGTGTGCGAGCTCGCCCAGACAAGTTCAAGACAAATACAGAGAAAAATACACCTACACATATCAGTCAGATTGCTGAAAACTAAAGACAAAGACAAAATTTTAAAAGCTGACAAAAGGCAACTGCTTTCAAAGGAAAGCAGAACTTACAGCTAACTTTCCCAAGGAGACAATGGAAGCTGGGAGACAATGGAATGAGATCGTTAAAAAGTTTAGAGAGAAATCGCAGCTGTCTCCTGGTGTGCAGAGTGGGTTGGTCCCAGGACCTCCTGGAGATGCCAAAATCTGCAGATGCTCAAGTCCGTGCTGCAAAATGGTACAGTGTTTGCATGTCACCTCTACACACTCTCCCATACACTTCAGATCGTCTCTGTGTTACTTACAATACCTGACGTGCTGTAAATGCTATGTAAAGAGTCAGTATACTGCGTTGTTGAGGGAATCATAGCAAGAAAAAATCTGCATATGTTCAGTACAGATGCAATTTCTGTTCCCAATATTTTTAATTAGTGATTGGTTGAACCCATGGAGATGGAGGGCCGGCTGTAAGTTCCAACCAAGGGTGTTTTGAGGGTTAAATTAATTTATTTAAATTTGTATTCTGAGATCATTTTAGACCTTCTACACAAGAAGCATCATGAAAATAGTCCAAGAGTCCACATATTCACTGAGCTTCCCCAATGTTAATGTATTACATAGCCATGACACAATTATCAAAACTAAAAAGTTGTTGGTACGTTACTATCAAAGAACCAACAGGCTCTAGCAGCACTTCACCTGTTCTTCACTAACATCTTGTTCTGTTCCAGGATCCCATCATGCTTCTCCTGTCAAATCTCCTCATCTCCTCACATCTGGGACCGTTTCTCCCTGCGTCCTGGCCTTTCACGACCTGGACACTCTTGAAGAAGATTGCCAACGATGTTGGAGAGTGACCTGCGGTGGGGGTTTGTCTGAGGCTTACTCACAACTGCAGTGGGTTATGGACTTGTGGAGAGAAAACCACATACACGAGTTCCCTTTCATGACATCGTATCAGGGTGCAGGGTATTGCCCTGACTTGCCACTGTGATGTCACCTTTGATCACTTGGGCATTTTCCCCCTTTCTTGCTCAATTCATGGAAATTGAGTCACTAAATTCAGTCCACACTCAAGGGGAGTGACATTAAGCTCCGTCTCCTAGAAACAGGGAGATAAATGAGGGTGAGGGCTCATGCTACAGTCACTGCAATAATTACTATGTTGAGTTACCTAAATATCCTGTTTTTCCTTAAAATTCTGTCCACAAATGTTAGCATTTATCAGTGGTGACAGCAGCGATTACTACTGTAATGTCATAACAATGATTTTCTATTTCCCTTATTCCTTCTACATTTATCCGTTGGAATTTTTTTGTAGTTAAGAGTTGCCCCTTCTTATGAATTTACATATTCAATCATTAATCAAATCCATGTGGACTCCTGGGTATTCATTTTTCCTTTGGGCTTTAAGTCAATAATATTGTAATTTATGTCATTGCTCAGTAACCAACTATCTTATATCGAGGAAAAATGCCCTGTAAAAATGAAGTCAAAATACAAGCATTTCAGACACAGGAAAATAGAAAGTGTTCGCTTCCAACCAGGGGCACTGGAAGGCATTCCCAGGGGGCTGCTCTGATGAGGGGCGGCCGTGGCCCACAGAACACAGCACAGAGAGGGGGCGTGGAAGCCTTGGGGGGTAGGGACCACCAGAGTCACAGGACATCAGCGTCACATGACAGGCCTCACGGTTTAGAAGCAGGGGGTTAGCACTCATGGAAACCACAGCAGAAGGTGTAGGAGGGAGATGCATTCATCTTCTGTGGCTGCGTAGAAATCACTGTGAGTTTAGCAGCTTGAGAACACACACCTGCACTCACGGACGGCTTCCGGTGTCAGAAGTCTGGGGGCTCCGCTGGATTTGCTGCTCAGGGTCTCTCGGCCAGAGTCCAGGCGCTGGCCGGCTGGGCTCCGAGCGGGAGGCCTGGGAGAGGACCCGCTACTGAGCCCATTACTGTTGTCGGCAGAATTCAGGTTTTTGCAGTTGTGAACCCAGGGCCCCCTCTCCCTCCTGGCTGTCAGCTGGAGCTTCCGCTGCTGAAGGCCCCACATTCCTCATCATCCTCCCCTTCATCTCCAAGCCAGTGAATCGCTGCAGCACAGGCCGGGGAACGTTCTCTGCCCTCGAAGACCCATGTGCTCAGACTGGGCCCGTCCAGATGATCTCTGTATCATAAGTCCACAACCCTCATTAAAGTCTCTTTTCTACTGTGTAATATGTAACATAACATACTCATGGGGTCTAGGGATTCGAACAAACACATCTTTGGGGGAGGGGTCATTCTATCTGTCACTGGGAATCATGGAATTAAAGAGTTCAAAGGTCCTGGTGTTGTCTGGGGAGAGGTAAAAAACTAACTTCCATTAGATTCTTAAAAATCAAAGATGCATATTGTAATTTCTGAAGTCACCACTAATAGACCCCTAAAAGAATCTGTAGCAAGCTAGCGAATAGAAGGAGAGTATAAAATAATAGTTAATAAAGCAAAAAAAGAAGATAATAAAGGAGAAGAAAAGGCAGATGGAACAGGAAGAGAAGCCACCTGCAGGATGACCGTGGAAACCCCACATATTTTCAAGATTACATCAATGGCAAATGAACAAATACTCAAAGTCAAATACTGTCAGCGTTGGTTTAGAAAAGGCAGCAACATCCAGTAACATTCTGCCTATGGAGGATCCATCTACATATACACAGAAAAATGGCAAGTAAAGGAATGCAAAAATACATCATTTAAACACTAAGAAGAAGAAAGCTACTACAGTTGCCGTGATGCAAAGTAGCTGAGAAGCCAGCGATGACCGTTGTTCAGCAGCACGGTCTTGGAGATGGAGTCTCGCTCTGTCACCCAGGCTAGAGTGCAGTGGCGCGATCTCGGCTCAGTGCAACCTCCACCTCCTGGATTCAAGCGATTCTCCTGCCTCAGCCTCCCGAGTAGCTGGGATTAGAGGTGCTCGCCACCACGCCCCACTAATTTTTGTATTTTTAGTAGAGACGAGGTTTCGCCATGTTGGCCAGGCTGGCCTCAAATTCCTGACCTCAGGTGATCCGCCCGCCTCGGCCTCCCAAAGTGCTAGGATTACAGGCGTGAGGCATCGTGCCGGCCGGGAAGGCCTTTCGATAAGCGGTGCTGTGTGGGTGGGAGGGCTTTTCAGTGAGCCGTGCTGCATGGATGGGATCTCTAACCAGGGGAAATGATCCCGTTCTCACCTCCCATCATTCTGAAGTATCAGTTCCATTATTGCTCTCAAGATAGAATAACAGAGATTTTAGAATGTGACATAAGGAAATATATAATCATGATATTTTACAGAGCCCAGAAGTGTGTATCATAAGGACTACATGAAGTTTAAGCACTTCTGTTATCAAAAGACACTGCAAAGACTGAAAAGCCACACGGTGAGAGGTGCTACAGCACGTGTCATTTCTTAGGGTTCATGGAGGACTTGTGTCGAGAATGTACAAAGAACTCTGACGAATCGGTGAGAATAAAGCGCCTGCCTGGCAGAGGCGTGGACAGACCGAGGCGTGTCGCGATGGGGGGTGTCCGGTGACCACGTGGGAGGGGCCCAACCTCACCCATCGTCCTGGAGGTGCAGACCAAACCCTGAGACGCCGTCCTACCCTAGAGAGGCCAACATTTCAAAGATGGACAGTTCCAGGCGGTGGGCAGAGTGCCACGGCCGGCGTGGAAAACGGTGGCTGGCATCCACTCCTGTCTAACGTTTCTTACCTGGGACCCGGCAGTTCCAGGCCTCAGTGTGCGTTCTGGGCAGGAAGCACCTACTCATGTTCACCCAAAGACGTGAGGTTGTTTAGGGTAGCGTTATTCCCAACACCCCTGAACTGGAAAGAGCTCAGATGACCGCTGGCAGTGGGGTGGGGGTGGAACATCCACAAAATAGAACTCGGGGTGGCCACGAGACCAGCTCCTGGACGCGCAGCCACATGGCTGCACCTCACACCCGGGAAGCACCTGTCGGGAGGCGCTGTCCTTCCCAGGCTCCTGCAAGCGTGGGGTGGGCACCTGGGATGAAGGGCGTCCTTCGTGCCGTGGCTCACTGCGGGTGTACTGCAGCCCTTCTCCTGGGTCCCTGGCCATGAGGTTCCATCCCCATGGTGCCTCGACGTCCCAGCAGACTCAGCGTCCTTCCCTTGCTTGCTCCACCTCCAAACCTTCCTCCTGCTCTCTGTCCCACAGGCTGCCTGGCAGGAGAGCTACAGGGTGGCCCGTGAGGAGCTGAGGACACACACTGTCCTCCCTGTACAGAATAAGGACAGAATCTCCCTCTTCTCTTTTCTTTAAGGTTTTTCTCTGTCCTTTTCAAATGTATGTAAATCTGCTTTCTAGCTAAGGACGCCTCTGCCCAGGCTCACAACTCAGGAACGTTTCCTTGGGAGGGCAGCACCTCAGAGGAGCGGGCCTCACTTGCCAAACTGCAAACCCCACGGAAGGCACAGGTGCGCAGCGCGCACTCGGCTGTAAGGAGTGAGGTTTCTGTCTCCGCGATGCCTTCAGTGGGCTGCCCCGGCCACACCTCGCATCCTGGCTTACTCGGTAATAGAATTGCTTTTTCTCTTCCACCTTTCTGGAAAGGTTTTCCGGGTTGGAAAATACGTTGTGTTAGATTCTGTTTCCCCAGCAGACCCCTGCCAGGAGATGACAGCCGGGCGGAGAGCGGGCTCGAGGGCCTCTCCTGGGTCCTGGGAGCCGTTCGCTCCAGCCTGGGTACTGTGCCCATCCCAACTGCGTGTGGGTCGCTCTGTGCTAAACTCCCCTCCACTCCCAGGTGGGTGTCTCCCTCAGTCAGGCTCCGACCCGCCCTGGGAAGGAGCGTCTGCCTTGTCAGAGCCAGTTGCCGTGTGGGGGCTGCACTTGCTCCCGGCGGTCAAGGCCACACCAAGTGTCAGGAGTTCCAGGCCCTGCAGCAGCTGAACCTCTTCCCGCCGCTGCCGCACACGCTCTGCTAGACAAGACCTCACTGGCTCACAAGCCACGCCCAGGGGCCGACCACGGGATCCCGGGGACAAGGACTTCGCCATGTGCCTTGTAACTGAGGACACAAACTTTTCTTTCTCTCTCCAAATGCTCTTTGCACAGTGCATGGCGGGTCAGCAATGTAGCCTGGGTTAGCTCTGCCCCGTGTGGGACGGACAGGCCGGGCACAGCCTCCAGGATGCCTGGTCACCCTGCTGGAGCTCCAGGCGACACCCAGCCTTGTCTCCTCAGCCACGCTGGCCATGCCTGGACATTCATCAGACCCTCCCCCTCAGGGACCCCCAGGAGTACCTTCCCAAGGGGTCCTTCACTTCCCCAGCCCTTGTGCAGTCGTCAGGGACCGTACATGACGGTTATGGAGGAGTGTTCACCGGCAGAGGCAGAGAGGAGAGGAATCTGCAGAGACAGAAGGGGCCAACCCACAGCCCAGCCTTGGCAGCCGGCAGTGGGAGATGAGCTCACGTGTATGTGTATCTGGAATGAGCGGCTGGGGCCGGATGCCCAGGTGCAGAGGTCGGGGAAAGGCTGGTGTGGGAGGCACCATGCTGCACCGGCTGGAAGTGGCCCCCGGAGGCTTCACAGCTGCCTCGGTGGGCATAGGATTCCCATGTAACTGGGACAAGGGCACGGGGCCAGGCTGGTTGCTGGTCTCCAGGGCCAGGAGGACCAGGCCTGGGGGCCCCACCCCACGTCCAGTTGCAGTGAGGGCTGCATCCCTCCCCCGCCAGCTGGGCCTGAGTCACCTCCGTGGCTGCTCTGTTCCCAGGCCCCACTGACCCGCCAGAGCCTGGAGGGCCGCCAACTGCATGCAACCTCCCTTCTCCAGACTCCAGTTCCTCTCCCCAGCACCTTCTGTTCTCCTTCACCCCACAGGTCCAAGTCTGAACCCCGAGAACCCGCGAGGTGGCCGGGAAGACAGGGCTAGGTGGAGGGGGTTGGACTCTCACTCCTCTGTTTAATTCTGTGTGAACTTTCCACAATGGGCTGGAAATGCATCTGAGCCCATGCTGACCTCTGGGCAACCCTTGGCCTGAGGGTCCTTCGCTGCCAGAAGGAAGTTGTGCCACCGCCACCCCCGTAGGGCTGTCCCCCTCACCGGGCCACCCAGCGGGGGCACCTCCCTGGCAGCAGCTCACACACCTCCTCTCATACGTGCCAATACTGCAGCCTCACATCTCAGAGGGGCCGAGCGCACACCACCACCTGCCCCGATGCTGACCCGGAGGCCCCAGGAGTGGCCCAGGCAGAGAGGACTTGAGCTGAGTCCCGTGCAGCCCCCTTGCCCCAGAGACCCTTCCTTCAGTGATTCTATTTTTTAGATGGAGTCTTGCTGTTGTCACCCAGGCTGGAGTGCAATGGCATGATCTCGGCTCACTGCAACCTCCGCCTCCCGGGTTCAAGTGATTCTCCTGCCTCAGCTTCCTGAGTAGCTGGGATTACAGGTGCCCGCCGCCACGCCCAGCTAATTTTTGTATTTTTTCAGTAGAGATGGGGTTTCGCCATGTTGGCCAGGCTGGTCTCGAACTCCTGACCTCGTGATCCGCCCGCCTCGGCCTCCCAAAGTGCTGCGATTACAGGCGTGAGCCACCGTGCCCAGCCCCTTCAGTGTTTCTTCTATAGCCAAGCTGCTGGTGCCGGGGAAACCAAGGCGCCTGGAACCCTGATTTCTGACGTGAGGGATAGAACTCCTGATGTCATAGGAAGACACGGGCTCGACGGAGCCGACAGCGCCTGGTTTAGGAAGACACAGGCTCATGAGTGCGGACACCGCCTGGTTTATAGAGGAATGTCATGAGGAATGTGGTGAGGAATGTCACATTCCCGCACCTCCTTGGGCTCTGAACTCTGAGAATCTGTGAAAATCCCCCAAAGGCCATTCAAGATAAAAGGAACTGAAAAGGCCACCCCCTCCCAGTCCCCATCACATCAAAGCACAGATGGGAATTAGATTCCAGGCCAGCAGACGGTGGGAGGTCCTCCTCTCTCCACCCCGTGCTCAGAGGTACTTTGTGGGTCCAGTGACAACTGGCTGGTTCCACTGTAGCCCCTGACAGCCACACCTGGAGTCAGATGCACAAGTCACAGCTGCCTTTGGCTCCTGCCATTAGTCCCTCAGGGCCCCTTTCAGAGCAATCCAGTCTCTCCTGGAGGAACTCCTGGTGTCTTCTGGGTGAACACCTCCAGGGATGAATTCCGGGTTTCTCTCCTCTCAGGGGTCCCCGCCCTGGGGCCTCTCCAGGCTTCTCTGCAACTCAAACAGGGTTTCTCCTGGGGAGTGAGAGCTGGGCCCACACCTTGCCTCTTCCCCTCCCAAGGCCTGGTGCAAACCGTGTGCTCCTCCAGGACTGGGAACCCAGAAATCCTTTCAGTGCGGCTGGCTCTGGCACACCAAGGATTGGCCACTCACTATGGCGCGGCGACACTGTGCCAATCAGGCTCCTCGGGCTTGACAGGGAGGACCTAGGTTGAAGGAGGCCCCCTTTGCTCCAGCCGGGACCTGGCCCAACTCCAGAGGCCGCAGCCTCAGCCTCCAGGGGCAGAGGTCTGTGGGGTGCCAGAAATCGCCTGGCAGCATTACGCATCCGGCACTCCTGGGACCCCAGAGAGTAGGAGGGGAGGGAGGGCAACAGTGCGGCCCTGCTGTGGGGATGCTGGCAAGCCCCCTCCGCTCTTCCCACCCACAGCCTCGTCCTCCACCATCCCGTCTCCAGGCTTCTGGAATCAGCTGGCTGGGATCGCTGCCTCGTGTTTTCAGGAGAAAAAGCAAACCTGACCATTCACAGACAGGGCAAGTCAGCCTCGTCCGGCCCCGCGTCCCGGTCGGGGAATTCCAGTCCACGCTGGCTCCACCCGGCCCAATCTCTTAGGGCAGCACCCACAGGATCACAGCTTCTCCGAGAGGCAAAGCTCAGCTTCAAGGGGGGAGCTCTGGAAGAACAGTTTCCTGGGTCCCAGGCCCTACCCCTTTTTCAAACACCGCTTTGCTCTCTGATGCAGCTCCAGCCCCCGCCCCTGGCGACTCCCCCTGGCCTCCTGGTGCTTGCCCCAGGCCCTGGCCCGGGCTGAGCTCACAGGCTTCCCTGCCCCATCTCAGGCGCCTCTCCCCATCCTCTCCTCTACCCCGAAGCCGGGCCCGGCCCAGCGGCCCCGGGAGGGACTGCCGCGACACGTCTCACTGGTCGCTCGTGGAAGCAGGCTGGGTGATTTTGCCGGCCGTCCCCGTGTGTTCAAGGGACTGTCATGGACTCCACAGACAGTGGGAAAGCGCTCCCAGCAGCCACTGGGAACTTGGCCGCCTGCACCCCATTGTCCACGTTCCGGCCCCACTTCCTTTGGTCGTGAACCAGCAGAAGTTGCTGAGGTCTGTTTCCCCCATCAGGGTTCAAATGACCTGGGTGAGTCATATTGCGGCCACTTCCTTTGGGAGACACTCACCAAATATCCACAATTTTACTCCCGGCAGCCAAGAAATTTCCATCTGTTCAGAACATACAATTAAAAATACATCCAAAGTGAAAGGAACTTATGACTCAGCAGGGCCCCGAGAGTGACTCACCGGCCAGGAGCCATCGGCCCGTGTTTCTGGCCCCGCATTCCTTTCTCATTGACTCAGCAAACACTCGTCGAGCTCCTACTGTGTGTCAGGCACCACGCAGAGCTCACACCGATGACCAGAGGCCCAGTATCCACACTCAGGAGCGCCCAGTCTGGCGAGAGAAGGAGCTGTGGTCACAGCACAACCCAGGCTGTGGCTGGGCCAGGG
This sequence comes from Macaca mulatta, assembly GCF_049350105.2. Lineage (NCBI taxonomy): Eukaryota > Metazoa > Chordata > Mammalia > Primates > Cercopithecidae > Macaca > Macaca mulatta. The sequence continues at coordinate 2,185,450 of NC_133408.1, forward strand.
CTGGCTGTGGAGAGTGGGTGACGCCCCTGGCCATGGCACGAAGGATGCCCTTCATCCCAGGTGCCCACCCCACGCTTGCAGGAGCCTGGGAAGGACAGCGCCTCCCGACAGGTGCTTCCCGGGTGTGAGGTGCAGCCATGTGGCTGCGCGTCCAGGAGCTGGTCTCGTGGCCGCCCCGAGTTCTATTTTGTGGATGTTCCACCCCCACCCCACTGCCAGCGGTCATCTGAGCTCTTTCCAGTTCAGGGGTGTTGGGAATAATGCTGCTGTAAACAACCTCACGTCTTTGGGTGAACATGAGTAGGTGCTTCCTGCCCAGAACACACACTGAGGCCTGGAACTGCCGGGTCCCAGGTAAGAAACGTTAGACAGGAGTGGATGCCGGCCACCGTTTTCCACGCCGGCCGTGGCACTCTGCCCACCGCCTGGAACTGTCCATCTTTGAAATGTTGGCCTCTCTGGGGTAGGACGGCGTCTCAGGGTTTGGTCTGCACCTCCCGGACGATGGGTGAGGTTGGGCCCCTCCCACGTGGTCACCGGACACCCCCCATCTCAACACGCCTCGGTCTGTCCACGCCTCTGCCAGGCAGGCGCTTTATTCTCAGTGATTCTTCAGAGTTCTTCGTACATTCTCGACACAAGTCCTCCATGAACCCTAAGAAATGACACGTGCTGTGGCGCCTCTCACCGTGTGGCTGAAGTTCTGTCTTCACAGTCTTTTTGTGAGGAGGCCGTGGAGACGGAGGTCTTTCCCTGACTCTGTTCCTGCTGGGAAAAAGGACTCACGGGGCTTCTCTATGACAGACCAGGTGCCCGCAGAATCCACACTCCACAGACCAGTGTCCCCAAGTCACAGCCCTGGGTGTGGGAGAGTTGTCACCGAACCTAGGAACAGAGCCGTCCAGCAGGCGCCGCCGACTCAGGCCGGGAGGGTGACGCTGGGCCCCACGGAGGGGCGTTGGGAAGCGCCCACTCGCCCTGGGGGGTTCCGTGGGGCTCAGCCTCTCCTGCTCAAAGTCCAGACCCGATTTCCGCGCTCAGGGCACAATGCACTTTGGGATGAGAGAGTGGCCTTTTGTGGGCCCTGGGGGCCCTTGTTGGTGGGACTGCCCACCCCTCCTGGGGCCCCTGTAGTGATTTTCAAAAGAAAATAAAGCACTACTGAGGGTTTCTCAGAGTTTAAAAGCAACGCGAACCTGACTGTGTGCCCGGCAGCCAAGAAGAGGCCCAGACGTCTGAGATCAGCCGGGATCATTAAGGACAAAGATGCTCAAAGGAATTTGATGGAGAAAACCCCACGGAGTCCGTCAGAAATCCCGGCTCTCAGCGAGCAGCTGACGCTTGAGGGTGTTCACGGCGGTCACTGCTGGGTCCTGGGCGCACCGGCAGGGCTGTGTCCCGGGGTCCCAGCGCCCCTGCGGGAAGGGCCCGCCGGCAGCTCTTTCCTGCTGACCTCTCTCTCCCCGCTGGCGAGGTCGGGTTGCTTCTCTCTTCTGCTCACAGGGAGGGGTCCCCGCTGCACCCTTGCTCTGTCCCCAAAGTCCTGATGCCACCCCAAAGGCGCTGGCGTGAGAGGGGTGGTATGTCCTGGGTCTGGGGACGGGTGGCGCGTGGCTGGATGCAGGTGGGGGCCTGGGCAGAGCTTGGGGCCAGGTGATCAGGGAGGTGGGCGGGTGCTTCGCAGACCTCCTCACCCTGCTGCTAAGGGAAGGAGGCCCAGCCCCACTCTTATGTCCCCGGGTAGGAGTACGGGAGAAGCACATGATGAACGTAAAGTCACAGCTCAGAGGTGACGCTGGGTTGAAAGCAACATTTTCAGATAAAATCTGTTGAAATTCAGACAGGCAGGACAGCGGGGAGCTGGCCTAGGACCCGAAACCCAAACCTTGCAGGGCAGGGAGCTCACCAAGGCCATGCCAGGCAGGGTGACTCAGGCACCCCCTTCCCCTCCTGCCAAGACCCTTGAGTTTCACTAAGAGCCCCCTTGCTGCCAGCGTGCCCCTGCGGGGGCCCTTCCCGCACGACCAGGCAGTCGGGCCTCTGGGTCAGCCTTCTCGGCCAGATGACTTGCAGGTGACCAGGGCTGTGGGGGGCAGCTGAGGCAGCAGGGAGGGAGGTCACTGGGGACCCCGCTGGGTCCTCAGGTGGTTGGCTCAGCCAGAGGCACCATGGCTGCCTGGAGATGGTGGAGCTGGGAACAGGGGCTGGGCGGGGGTCAGGCTGAGCTCACAGCGATCTTCGCTTATCAACGGGGGAGAGGTTTTCCGCAGGGAGACTCAGGACTGCGAGTGGGGCTTGGATTTTTGGGATTCCAGCCTGGGAGGGTGGCTTCTTGTGAGTCCTGGGCCATTCCTTGGGCAGCCCACATGCCCCATTTTATGAGGCCGCTAAGACATCTGGACTCTGTCCCGTGGCTGCTGGAGGCATCTGCCTGCCTCTTCCGTCTCTGGGACAAGAGGGGGTTGGGGTAGCAGCCTGCCCAGTCTCTAATAGCAGGAAGGGTCCCCAGGGCACCCTCCCCTCAGCCTCCAGGAGTAAGTGCCTCAGCTTCCCCTCCTCCCTACCCTGGGGCCTCGAGGTGGGGCCCCCAAGATTGTTTTCGGCTCAGCCCTCTCACAGAGCATGAGGCTGATCTTAGCAATGGTTTCTGGCCCCCGTGAGGCTGCAGTACCCCAGGCCCTTCACCCTGCCCCAGGCACATACGAGGACCCAGCCTTGGCCCCTAACGGAAGCCCCCAAGCCGGCCCAGCGTCCTCACCAGCTGCCCAGCTCTGCCCTCTGCTCAGGCCCCCAGAGCCACAGCCCCCGACACTCTTCCCTTCATAGATGTAACACTTTCTCTTCCTGTCTGTGCAATTTTTTTAACTTAAAAATTTTTGTGACATTTCTCCCTTTGTGGCACCTTTTCAATTCCCCTGAAATGTTCTGCTTCGATGTCTGTGTGAGTTCCCTGTGGCTGCTGTGACAAATGACCACAACAACACAGATTCGGCTGGCACAGTGGCTCACGCCTGTAATCCCAGCACTTCGGGAGGCCGAGGCGGGTGGATCACCTGAGGTCAGGAGTTTGAGACCAGCCTGGCCAACATGGTGAAACCTCATATCTACTAAAAATACAAAAATTAACCAGGTGTGGTGGTGGGTGCCTGTAGTCCCAGCTAGTGGGAGGCTGAGGCAGGAGAATTGCTTGAATCTGGGAGGTGGAGGTTGCAGTGACCTGAGATCATACCATTGCACTCCAGCCTGAGTGACAGAGCAAGACTCCGTCTCAAAAAAAAAAAAAAAGATTCATGATCTCGTGGCTCTGCAGGAGTCACTCAGGGTGGGCAGGGCCGGCTCCTCCCGGCCCCCAGGAGAATTGCTCTCCTGCCTTTCCTTGCCTGCAGTCCCTGCTGCGGTCCTGTGCCTCGCCACTGGCCCTCCTGCCTCCCTGGATAAGGGCCCTAAAGATTACCAGCAGATAACCAGAGGACCTCCCCTCCCGTGTCAGAGTGCCTGGTCTTCATCACAGCGACCACGTCCACTCTGCCCAGAGCCACACATTCCTGGGAGGGAGCTGGGCGTGATCACTGCAAAGACCGAGTTCACCGTGCCCAGAGCCACACATTCCTGGGAGGGAGCTGGGCGTGGAGGTTTTATGGGACGAGCATTCTGCTTAACACGATGTGCTGATAAAACCTCATTGTGTCTGGGGAAGATTTTGGTGGGGGCTGCTTTCCCCCTTCACCCTCCCCGAAGGCCTGGGCCTTGTCTCTTGTTCTGAGATGCTCATGTTTCTCTCTGGGCGGGGGAGGGCAGCAGGGCCCGGGGGAAAGGAGAGTGGGGGCCGCACCTGAGTTATCAGACTGCACTGATGAGGACGAGGACAGGGACCTGTGTCCGAGGGGGTGGGGACAGTGGTGAGTGGACACTGTGAGGCTTCCTGGACACCAAGACGACCCGCACGATCCGCCTGCCCAGAGCCGCCTCCTCAGTTCCCACGTAACGAATTCGGGGATGGCTGGGTCTGGTCTAAGCAGTGAACGATCGCTGGTCCTGGTTGGACGTCCCTGGGGTGTGGATGGCAAGAGGGCAAAGCCACACTTGCCTGTCCTGGTGAACCTCAGAACAAGCCTTCGCTTTGAGGCCCTGGGGGGTTCTCTGGGGACCGTATCCAGGAGGAGGGAGCGCCCTCTGCACAGGCTGGCGGCTTCCGGCTTTCAGGGTCTCCCGGAGGAATCGCCTCCCCAGCAGGACCTCCCAGTCCCACCTAGAGCAGCCTCCATCCCCTCCCTCTCAGGCCTGTGCCAGTCGTCACGATGCTCTTGCCTCCTTCTCACCTGCACGGAAGGAAGGCCCAAGACAGCAGTGGGGCCCGTCCTGTTTCCCTGCCCCGAGGCCTTACCCGGTGCCCATGAGGATGCAGGGATGGTCGGGGATGTGGGGCTTCCCGCCCTCCAAGTGCCTAAAGCTCACACTGCAGTTTAAAGGCTCACTTGTATTTGGCCACACACATTGCAAACCGCCTATGCTAACGCTCGCGTGTGCCTGAAATTGCAAATAGGACGTCTTTTGTTCCATTGCATTTTCTGGCTGGTGTACATGAGGGAGTGGGAGGTATAGCCCCTTGCAGGACTCCTGGGACTGCACTGGGGAGAGCCAGAGGAGGCATTAAACGCTGAGCTGAGGAAGGCATCTCCTTGGTGCCTTGACCCCTGGTAAGGTTCAGTGGGGTTGGCCCTGCCCTTGGCTGCTTCCTGTGCAGGGGCAACCTACACACGGACCCCACTCCATGCAGCTCTCCTGCTCTGCGCCCAGACCAGCCTGCCTTCCCAGGGGCTGCAGGGCTGGCCCCCACCCCCTCAGAAGCCCTGAGCCGCCTCTGCTGCCAGGACGCTCCCCTCCCTGTCCATCTGCTCGGCTTCTCATTCCTGGGCTGTGCCCCAGATTCCCGAAGGCTGAGACCGCCATGCACGCTGCCCTAGGCCCCCCACCTCTCTGTGGCCCTCTGGAGAGCTGGTGGACTAGAGCTTTGCTGTCCGATTCCCCGGCTGCAAATCCAAGCTCTGTGATGCTCAGCCGTGCGGCTTCCCTGTGACTCAGTTTCCTGCTCTGTCAAATAGGGATAGTGGTGGCACCTATTCATAGAGTTGTGTGACCAGGCCGTGCTCACAGTCAACAGCCGTGGAACATGACACAGAACGTGTTAGTGAGGGGAACTGCTCTCCCACACTTGGTGTGGAATAATGAGGCTGATGAGTTGGACCTATTTTGTTCCATCATCTTTTGTTCCATCATATTCCACCCAGGCCCCGTGCCCACCTGGGGGCTCTGGCTCTATGGTGCCTCCCCGGGCAGCAGGGACTCGGGTACCAAGGATCATTTGACCAGTGGTGGAACGTCTGGATCCCCGGATCTTGGCTCTGACCTGAGCCGAGTTCTCAGTCCTGGAATTGGCTGTGAATCCAGGTTCTCTGTGGGGACAGGGCCCCGGTTCACAGAGCAGCCAGGAATGGTCACAAGTCATCACTGGTCAGATTGTTGGCAGGAGACCACCATGTGTTCACCATACACGAGAAGGCGGCCTGATGGGGGCCGCAGCTGCTGCGGGAGAGGCTGCCCCTTGGGCTTCGAGCCTCACCCATCGGGCGGCGTTTGCGCAGCTGGGCCCTTCCTGGCATCCACCACTAGGCCAGAGTGTGGGGCCCAAGTTGCTGGCTGCCCTGAGTGCCCTGGTCCCTGGGGTCCTCATGGGAGATCGAGGGGCTCAGGAGAGGGCGTGGGTCTCTGAGGAGGTCCCGGGGCAGCTCCCCCTTCAGGTACATCTGGGCTGCTTTTACGCTTCACCTATTGGGCCTCATTTAGACCAGTGCTGTCCTGTACGAAACCGACTGAAGACTTTGAAAACCACAGGACCCGGGAGGCCTGTCTATTCCTTCCGCGTTTGACATGCTGTGAAACCAGGACTCTCCCCCCAGCAGCCCACAGGTGCGGCAGGGGCCAGCTCACTGTCTTGCTCCTGTCACGTCCCGTGCCCTGAGAGTGCCCGGCGTGCGGGAATACGCGTTCAGTGGTCAAGCAATGCTAAGCTGGCTGGTGAAGAGAGAAATGAGTGGTGTGGGCCTGTGTGTGTCCGGTCCCACGCAGTTGGAAAGCATCACCCACAGTGAGACCGAAAGCAAAAAACTGAACATTCTTTTTCTGTGAAAGAACATCTGATTGGAAAAACCTGGTCCCAGCTGCAGGCGCTGAGGTCAGCTGCGAAACGTGCCGGCTCAGCGTGTTTGACAGCGGAACCGTTCTGCAGTCCTGCAGTCTGCACCTCGCTGGTTGTGATTGCGGACACATGGTCACTTCCCTGTGAGAGAAATCATGACTTTTCCTGGACTTAACGTTCTCCTTCTCTTCACTGCTATATTTTGAAATTTAAAACTTAGAAGACAAAGTTGCGAGGATAGAGAGGGAGCACCTCACTCGGACTCACTAACTTTGTGCATGTCGCCCCATTTTCTTTATCACACTTCCTCTCCCTCACTCAGAAGTGTTTTTAGAACCAAAAAAGAAAAAAAAAAAAGGTAGGTGCGCAGAAGCCAAGGGAAAAACTTCCCCTTTGCCCTCCGAAGGTTAGCTGGAAAATCACCTCGCAGAAGGCAGATTAACTGGAGAAAAGACCGACATGTGTTCTAATGTGCGTAGCACAGAGAATCTTAGGAGGATGATTACCCCGAAGCCCAGGGGGCCACAGATGGCCATGCACCCTTCTTCTTGGGGGAAAGGAGATGGGGCAGTGAGTGTGGGTGACTTTAGGGAGGTAGTAAATGATTTTTAGGGAATTCAATGGGCTTGAAGAGCGGACAATGGCCTGGAACAAAGTCCGCTGGAGCAGACAGTGGTTGTGACATTTGCCAGGTGTGTTGACAAACCTCAGCCTTTCTTCTTGCGATAGGAGCTGAGTTAACAGAAACGCAGGGAGGGGACTGCGGTCATTGTTATCTTCTTTGGCCGGTACGGACGGACCGACGGACGTCAGGCAGATAAGGGAGATCCAGCGAACAACTTTGTGCTTTGGGAGACACAGGAGCAGGGTCAGAGAGACCTTGAGGCTGCCTTGGTTCACATCAAAGCTGCATCTCGGGTACTGGCTCTGAGCCCCAGCAAGCCGGGGTCATCATGTCCACTCATCCCTGTGGACATCAGCGTGTGCCTGCAGGGAACGCCCTTTGGTGCAATCACCTAACGATGTGACACAACCACCTGGCGGGCAGGCAACTGTCAACTGTCCCAATAACGTTCCTTCCCACCCAAGCGTGCAGTGCAAGAGCACGCATGGAATTTAACCGTCACGTCTCCAATCTCCTCGAACCCAGAACACTGGCCTGACCTCTCCTGTCCCTTTGGACCTTGGTGGTCTTTCCAGCGCCCCTTATTGGCTATCTAAGGGGATGCCGGTGGGCCGAGCAGAGATGTGGTTTGTGGAGTCCTAGCCCCCGCAGCTCAGGGTGGGGTCCAGAGGGTGGGTTTGGGTGAATGACCACACCTTCATAACAGGCACCCTCTCCAAACTGCATGACTCTCGCTTGTCTCGCCTTGTGGCCTTGGCTATAATTTCCAGTACGGCATTGAACAGAAGTGGCCTGGCAGAAAGCCTCACCCCATTCACAGACTGAGAGGGACGCCGTTAGGGAGGCCCACCCTAGTGGCCACATTTTCACTCAATTACCTCTGTAAAGATCCCGTTCTCCAGATACAGTCACCTTCTGAGTCGCTGGGGTTAGGATGTGAGTTTTGGCAGTAGGGAGTGGGGCAAGTTCAGGACAGAGCAGGAATTCTCCCCTCTTCCTCTGCTTTCTGAATGAGTTCGTGTAAGGTTGGCATTCCCACATCACATCGGAGTTTAGCTGGAGGTTCCTCATACGTGGCCCATATCATACGGAGAAAGTTCCACTTTGTTCTCAGCCTGTCTCGAGTTCTTTTCTGTGATAATGGGTGTTGCTTTTTTGTTGAATGATTTCTCTGCGTTTGTTGAGATGACCGTGTTTTCTGCTCCTGTGGTGAATGACATTGATTGATGCTCAAATGGTAAACGGCTCTTGCATTCCTGGCGGAAGCACGTTTGGTCTTGCTGTATCATTTACTTCCCTTGCTGGCCGTGATTGCTAACATCTGGTTGAGTATTTTGTGTCTGTGTTGATGCGGGGGACACTCCCCATTCGTGTTTTATCGTAATGTCTTTCTCAGGTGTCCTCTCAGGCTTACATCTGCCTGGTACCAGGCGCTGGGGATTTTATTAGTTTCCTTGGGCTGCTCCAAGAATGTGCAGAACAGGTGGCTGGAACGACAGACACTTCCTTCTCACAGTCCCGGAGCCTGGGGTCCGAGATCGAGGTGGGGCAGGGCTGGTGCCTGGGGTCTCTCCTTGGCTTGCAGATGCCATCTTCTCCCTGTGTCCTCACAGGGCCGCCCCTCTGTGTGTGTCCGTGCCCTCATCTGCTCTTCTTATGAGGACCCCGGCAGACTGGGCCAGGGCAACCTTAATGACCACATTTTAACTTAATTACCTCTGTAAAGATCCCCTCTCCAAATACAGTTACCTTCTGAGATGCTGGGGTTAGGATATGAATTTTGGCAGCAGGGAGAGGGGCAAATTCAGGCCATGGCAGAAGTTCTTCCTTCTGCTTTCTGAATGAGTTTGTGAAAGATCGGCGTTGTTTCTCCCCTACGTATTTGATACAACTCACCATAAAACCATCAGGGCCTGCAGTTTTCTTTGCAGAAGGGGTTTGATAATGAATTCAGTTATTAAAAGTAGACATAAGGCTATCCAGATTGTCTATTTCATTTCATGCTGATTTTGGTAAGTTGTGTTTTTCAGAAATTTGTGTCACCCGTGTTGTTAAATTTATTGACATCAAGTTGTTCATAATGTTTTATTATCATCCTGTATTGTCTCGAGGATCTATATTGATATTCTTTCAGTCTAGATATTGGCAATTTGTGTCTTCTTTCTCTTTTTTAAATCAATCTTGCTTGAGAGTTAACAATTTTAACAATTAAAAACATCCATTTTGGGTTTGTTGGTCTTTTTATCTGTTTTGTATTTCAATAATTTCTGCTACTACTTTCATTATTTATTTTCTACTTTGTGGGTTTAATTTGCTTATCTCTTTTATGCTTCTTATATTGAAACCATATTATTGATGTTAAGCCTTTTTTTGTTTCTAAGCATTTAAAGCTATACATTTCCCTCTAAGCACCCTTTGCCTGCATTTCCACAAATTCTTACATTCTGTATTTTCATGATCATTCAATTCAAAATATTTTCTTCGAGATTTCTTCTTTAAATTTTTTTTTGTGACTGAGTCTTGCTACATCGCTCAGGCTGATAGACTCCCGGGTTCAAACAATCCTCCCACCTCAGCCTCCCACGTAGCTAGGAGTATGGGACTGAGCCACCTTGCCTGGCCTGCGATTTCTTCTTTGACCCACATGTCATTTAGATGTGTGTTGTTTAGTGTACAAATAGCTGAGACTTTAAAAAATATAAAAAGTATGTATAGGAGACACTGCAGCCCCTCATGCCAAACCCAGGGCAAAATGTCCCAGCTTCTCGCAACGACTCTGCGAAGAAGCGACTATTATGATTCCTAGTTTTCAGGTGAGAAAACTGAAGCTCAGAATCATTAAATTACCTTTTCAAGGTCAAACAGGTTGAATATGGTCCAGCCAGGTCTTGAGCCCTGCTCTGCTGGACTTTAAAGTTGATGCTACTGACTACCTGTGAGTTGTGTGCACCTGTGTGCCTGTGCCTGTGCCTGTGTGTCTGTGCCTGTGTTCCTGTGTCTGTGCCTGTGTGTCTGTGTGCCTGTGCCTGTGTGCCTATGCCTGTGTGCCTGTATCTGTGTGCATGTGTCAATGTGTCTGTGCCTGTGTGTCTGTGTGCCTGTGCCTGTGTGCCTATGCCTGTGTGCCTGTATCTGTGTGCATGTGTCAATGTGTCTGTGCCTGTGTGTCTGTGTGCCTGTGTCTGTGTGCCTATGCCTGTGTGCCTGTATCTGTGTGCATGTGTCAATGTGTCTGTGCCTGTGTGCCTGTGTCTGTGTGCCTGTATCTGTGTGCATGTGTCAATGTGTCTGTGCCTGTGTGTCTGTGCCTGTGTTCCTGTGTCTGTGCCTGTGTGTCTGTGTGCCTGTGCCTGTGTGCCTATGCCTGTGTGCCTGTATCTGTGTGCATGTGTCAATGTGTCTGTGCCTGTGTGCCTGTGTCTGTGTGCCTGTATCTGTGTGCATGTGTCAATGTGTCTGTGCCTGTGTGTCTGTGCCTGTGTGTCTGTGTGTCTGTGCCTGTGTGTCTGTGTGCCTGTGCCTGTGTGCCTATGCCTGTGTGCCTGTATCTGTGTGCATGTGTCAATGTGTCTGTGCCTGTGTGTCTGTGTGCCTGTGCCTGTGTGCCTATGCCTGTGTGCCTGTATCTGTGTGCATGTGTCAATGTGTCTGTGCCTGTGTGTCTGTGTGCCTGTGTCTGTGTGCCTATGCCTGTGTGCCTGTATCTGTGTGCATGTGTCAATGTGTCTGTGCCTGTGTGTCTGTGCCTGTGTGTCTGTGTGTCTGTGCCTGTGTGTCTGTGTGCCTGTGCCTGTGTGCCTATGCCTGTGTGCCTGTATCTGTGTGCATGTGTCAATGTGTCTGTGCCTGTGTGTCTGTGTGCCTGTGCCTGTGTGCCTATGCCTGTGTGCCTGTATCTGTGTGCATGTGTCAATGTGTCTGTGCCTGTGTGTCTGTGTGCCTGTGTCTGTGTGCCTATGCCTGTGTGCCTGTATCTGTGTGCATGTGTCAATGTGTCTGTGCCTGTGTGCCTGTGCCTGTGTGCCTGTGTCTGTGTGTATGTGTCTGTGTGTCTATGCCTGTGTATCTGTCTGTGCCTGTGTGTCTGTGTGTCTGTGCCTGTGTTCCTGTGTCTGTGCCTGTGTGTCTGTGTGCCTATGCCTGTGTGCCTGTATCTGTGTGCATGTGTCAATGTGTCTGTGCCTGTGTGCCTATGCCTGTGCCTGTGTGCCTGTGTCTGTGTGTATGTGTCTGTGTGTCTGTGCCTGTGTGTCTGTGCCTGTGTGTCTGTCTGTGCCTGTGTGTCTGTGTGTCTGTGCCTGTGTGTCTGTGCCTGTACCTCTGTGCCTGTGCCTGTGTGCCTCTGTGTGTGTGTATGTGCCTGTGTGCCTGTGCCTGTGTGCCTCTGTGTGTGTGTATGTGCCTGTGTGCCTCTGTGTGTGTGTATGTGCCTGTGTGCCTCTGTGTGTGTGTATGTGCCTGTGTGCACAGTTTGCTAGGTCTGTCATAATAAGCTACCACACACTGGCAGCTTAAACAACAGACATTTTTTATCTCACAGCAGGCTGGTTCCTCCTGAGGCTGTGAGGGAGAGGCTGCTCCAGGCACCCCCCCCCAGCTTCTGGCGTCCCACAGCCATCGTGGCTCCTCAGCTTGCAGATGCATCCCACGGCTGTCTTCACACGGTGTCCAGACCTCCCCCTTTAAAAGATACACAAACACACCCTAATTACCTCATTTACACTTGATTAGCTGCAGACTCTATCTCCAGATCAGTTCATTCACAGATCCTGGGTGTTAGGACTCCAACATATGAATTTGGGAAAGACAGAATTCAACCTATAACGGCATGTGTATGTATATGCTTGCCTGCGCATGTGTGTGCCCATACGTTCATATACCAGCGTGTGTGTGTTTGTGTGTAAACTGTGTGACTCTGCATAAAATCCTACCCTGAGGTTGACAGGTAGTGAAACCGGGGCACCATGCAGGTCCAGGACCTGCCGGGATGATAGGAGGCTGGGCAGTCACCTCTCCTGCACCCTCCCAGCTGACTCACCCTGTTCTGTGAGGTCAGGCTGCCCTGGCCGAGGGCACAGGAATGGGCAGTAGGTTACCGAGCCGAGGGTCTGCACAGGTCCTCCAGCCATCTGTGGAGGGGCCCCACAGGCGAGCGGGGAACAAGGGCTGTGTGTGCCTGGATGGAGGTAACTGCTGGGTGGAGGGCTGACTGTGAGCACCAAGGAGAAAGCCTTGAAGCCAGAGCCAGAGGAGGCTGAGGAGGGGCTGGCGGGGTGAGCGCAGAGTCGCTGCGGGAGCCCTCGGGACTCAGTGCCTGGGTCCTTGGGAGGGACAGAGAGCAGGACAGTGTGGCCTGGGCGCCGGGTCCAGGCAACTGTCCAGTCTCTGGGGGCCAGGCCGAGGAGCTGGACTTCTTCTCCCACGAGATCCCTCGTGTGGTGTGGATTTCTGGCTTCTTTTTCTTTTTCTTTCTCAGACAGAGTTTTGCTCTTGTTGCCCAGGTTGGAATGCAATAGCACGATCTCGGCTCACCGCAACCTCTGCCTCCCAGGTTCAAGTAATTCTCCTGCCTCAGCCTCCTGAGAAGCTGGGATTTCAGGCATGCGACACCACGCCCGGCTAATTTTGTATTTTTAGCAGAGACAGGGTTTCACCATGTTGGCCAGGCTGGTCTCGAACTCCTGATCTCAAGTGATCCGCCCACCTCGGCCTCCCAAAGGGCTGGGATTACAGGCGTGAGCACCCGGCCATCCTGGTTTCTCAAGTCTGGCAGATCCTCCCCAGATGCCTAGGCCCCCACAGTTCCCCTCATGCTGGGGTCCAAGCTGGAGGCAGCGTGGCTTCTGTGTGGGCCGCTGGCTGCAGGGCTGACCAATGGCCAGGGCTGCCCTGGATCTGCCAGCAGTGGCAGCCGGCGGGAAGTGGGTCCCAGGTGCGGGCTACTGGAAAGAGGAGGTTGAGCCACAGCCAAGCTGCTCAGATTTTCCAGGGTTGGACCCCTGGGTCATCTATGTGGGAGGAAGGAAGTGGTCCTGGGAGGGGCAGAGGGGCCCTCTGGCCCCCACAGGAAGGGTGGGCCCTGCATCCTCAGCCCGTGCCCCTCTTTCCTAGAAGCTGTGGGCCCAGGTCAACCCCAGGGGCCTGTGAGGGCTGGTGCAGAGCTGAGGATGAACACATCCCCACAGCAGGCCCCACTTGGACCCCGGAGCCAGAGGGGAAATTAGGGACGCTTCCCTGTTCCACTGCCAGTGCCCAGGCCATGCTGTCAGTGGACAAGTGGACAGGCAAGTGGGCAGGCAGCAAAGCCAGGCCTCTGCTGACCTCAAACCCAAGGTGTCCAGGGGGCCCTCAGCGGGAGTGGAACACCTGTACAGCATGAGGTTCTAGTACCACATGTGCCAGGGCGGCGGCGTCTTTAACCACCACTCAGAGAAGTTGTTTGCTGAGTTTCTTTTGTTTTGTAGCAGCATGACCTTTCCTCGTTGTGGGAAGAGCTGGTGCAGAACCTCCCTGGTCCGTGCTCTCTGTCAGTCTTGCCCTGTTTCGGGGGTCCATCCGGCTGCCACCATGTCCTGGTCCCCGAGGAGCCCCACGTACGCAGAGGCCCTTCCCCTCATCCTGGGATCCGGCCGCCACCAGGTCCTGGTCCCCACTGAGCCCCAGGTGTGCGGAGGCCCTTCCCCCATCCTGGGTCTCGTCATTGCAGGGGAAACTCTGAGGCCCCCCAGCCTCCTGGTCCTACCGCCCTCCCTGGCAGGTTCTTGTCGACTCAAGCCCAGTGAATGAGGCAGCTGGAGGATGGAGTTGCGGTCAGCGCTGACACCAAGGCGGCCCTAGGGGGCTGCGCTGCCCACCTCAGCTTTGCCTCCAGCATCAGCTGCTCGGCTTGCCCCTCACCCTGGGGTCCTCTGTAAGTGCCGAGCACTGCAGCCCGTGGGAGGGGGCTTTCTCCTGGCCCCAGTCCATCTCCTGATCACCACACTCCTCTCACAACGGCTTCTGGCTTCTGAGGTTTTCATTTTCACACCTGGCTTCTGTGGCAGGTATATATGTAAATGCAGGTCTATGTGCAGATATGTGTACATACGAATTGTGTGTGTACATAGCTATGGTATATGTGAGTGCATGCACTACGTGTGTGTGTGTGTATGTGTGTGACATGAACCTGTGCACATGTATGTGGTATATGTGGTACGTGTGCACACATATGCAACACATGTGTATATGTGGCAGTGTGTGTGATGCATGTGGGTATATACATGTATATGGTGTGTGTGGGAATGCATTGCACATGTATTGGTCTATGTGTGATATGTATACATGTGTGTGTTGTGCTGTGTGGTGCAAGTCTGTGTGCACATACATGTGGTGTGGCATGTGGTGCATGTCTGTATGCATGTGTGTGGTGTGATATATGTGTGTGTGCACATGTGTGTGATGTATGTGGTTCATGTCTGTAGGTATGTGTGCTGTGTGATGCAGCTCTCTGTGCACAAACATGTGGTGTGGCATGTGGCGCATGTTTATATGCATTGTACAGTGTGATACATGTTTGTGTGCACATGTGTGTGATGTGTGTGGCTCATGTCTGTAGGCACGTGTGCTGTGTGATGCAGCTTTCTGTGCACAAACATGTGGTGCGGCATGTGGTGCATGTCTGTATGCATATGTGTGGTGTGGCATATGGTGCATGTTTATATGCATTGTGCAGTGTGATACACGTTTGTGTGCACATGTGTGTAATGTGTATGGTGCATGTGTCTATAAGCACATGTGCTGTGTGATGCCAGTCTCTGTGCACATGTATAGCATGTGAGGGTGTGCACCTATGGTCCTGGTGTGGTGTGTACACACGTGAATGCTTGTGCACACGTACATGTGTGGCCTACAGGCATGTGTGAATGCTTGTGCACACGTACACGTGTGGCCTATGGGCGTGTGTGAATGCTTGTGCATGTGTACACGTGTGGCCTATGGGCATGTGTGAATGCTTGTGCATGTGTACACGTGTGGCCTATGGGCGTGTGTGAATGCTTGTGCACACATACACGTGTGGCCTACGGGCATATGTGAATGCTTGTGCATGTGTACACGTGTGGCCTATGGGCATGTGTGAATGCTTGTGCATGTGTACATGTGTGGCCTATGGGAGTGTGTGAATGCTTGTGCACACGTACACGTGTGGCCTACAGGCGTGTGTGAATACTTGTGCATGTGTACACGTGTGGCCTATGGGCGTGTGTGAATGCTTGTGCATGTGTACATGTGCCTCTTTAAATTCAGGAGCTGCTCACTCGAATGACGTGGGAATGAGCAGAGGCAGGAACTCTGGGGTGTCCCTGAAGGCAGTAAATTCTTCCAGATCTGGAACAGAGCTGCCGGCGAGCGAGCCCAGCCCCGCTTCCTCCTTCCTCCAGGGCGATAATGTTCCCATGAGGCTCATTAGAGAAGATGGATGAATCCTGGCAGCTTGAAGGCTTCCAGAGTCACGAGCGTGCACACGCACACACACGCACGGCCCCGCCAGTCTCGTTACCAGCAGTTATGTAAAGCACGCTTCCTGGGAACAGCTCGCCTCATTAGTCCACCGGGGTGATTAAGCTGCAGAAAGAAGCTCTCTTTCCCAGAGTGGGGCACGCCGTGCCCAGTCGGTGCAGCTCAAACCTCACTCCGTTTCCAAAGGCTGGAAGTACTTTTCCGGCCCTGAGGGAATTCCCATGGATTTTTTGTTTGTTTGTTTTGTTTTTAGAGAGAGTCTTGCTCTGTCAACCAGGCTGGGATGTGGTGGCACGATCACATCTAACTGCAGCCTCGAACTCCTGGCCTTAAACAATCCTCCTGCCTCAGCCTCCCGAGTAGCTGGGACCTCAGGCACGTGCCACCACCCTCGGCTAATTGCTTTTTGCATTTTTTGTAGAGATGGAGTATCACTATCTTGCCTGGGCTGGTCTCAAACTCAGGGGCTCAAGCAATCCTCCCACCTCGGCCTCCTAAAGTGCTGGGATTGCAGGTGTGAGGCTTCGGCTGAATTCCCATGGATTTTATGTCAGTTGGTGCTGAGGACTTTGAGGCTGATGCCAATGGTGATCCCTGGAATGTGGTGACCACCCACCTTGGGGATAATGACCCCAGATCCCCTCCCCCAGCCCTAATTAGGGCAGAAGCACCAAGGATTCTGCCTGGGAAATGGCTGGGAATACTCCTCCTCCCCAGCCCCTGAGGCTGGCGTACAGTGTGGGCATGGGGGTTGTGGGGGCCCAGGCAGGGTCTGACTCTGGCTTTCTGGGGACCCGGGCAGTCTGTCTCCCAGAGACTGGTGGTCTCGGCTGCCAGACCCCTGGTTACTGTGGAATTGGGGTCCAGCAACCCTGGATAGAAGCACCAGGCAAATGCTGCCGGCCAGCAGTGCTACCACTGGTTCCTCACATCCACGGCATGACCCTCATCTTACAGATGAGGACTTTGAGGTCCAGCAAGGTCACTAACTTGCCCAGGGTCGTACAGCAGGAAAGGGAGAGAAGAGATTGGGAGTGAGGCAGCCTGGCCCCAGACACAGGCCCCAGACACAGGCCCCAGACACAGGCCCTCACTCACTGCTCTGCCCTGCCCTGGCCTAAGTGTTCACAGGAAGCTGATGATGGGAAGGCCTGGTGTCCTGACGATGCCCTGGGTCCAACTCCTTGGCTCCCAGGAGAACCCAGAGGAGGGCCAGGCCCTCCTACTCCAGGTCCTGGGATCCTGGCAGACAGGATGCTGGGACCCCTCCAGCCTGCGCTGCTGCAGAGGGGTGCCCCACGGAGGGGGTTTGCAGACCGCCTTGGAGCCCCTGGCCTCAGCCCTTGAAGCCTGAGACTCCCAGCACCCTGACCTGTGACCTTCAGTAACGATGATGCATCGGCTGGAATCAGACAGACCACCCAGTGACCCGGTCAATAAGGAGATTTCCTTTTACTTCCTTTGTTTAATGTCCTTCTTTTATCCACTCTTACATAATTCTATAACTTTTTATTAGGAAAATGAATCCATGAATGCATCACCAAGCTTCAGTGACAGCCAGGCTCCCTCTAGCCTCATAAATCCTCCCGTGGGGTATTTGAAATCAAATGAAGATGTCCTTCCACTGCGTCCATAAACACTGTGGTATGTGCCCCCAGCAGAAAAAATTTCTCCTTTTTAGAAAACATAGTCGCAATGTAATCATCACAATTGAGTCCTAAATATTCAGCCTGTTCACATTTCCCTGACTGAAAACAGCTGTGGTCATGTGTTTTCCTTGCTGCGCTGGCCGAGGTGTGTCTTCCGGCCCCGCGCCCTCTGTCCTCTCGCTTTCTGGGCATCTGCGTGTGGATCCCGGGCTGTTCGTCCCGTGGGATGCCCACTCTTGGGCTGCTGCTGCTTCTGCCTGGCTGGGTTTGACGAGCTCCTCCATCCTTGCATTTCCTCCAGCCTCGGGTTTGCCAGGCAGTGCCGGCTCCTGCCCTCAACACACTGTGGGGGCACAGGGTGTCCTGGTGCCTCTCATCTGGGGATGGTCAGCCTGGTCACAAAGGCCCCCAGAGGAGGGCTGGGTACTCCTGCCCCTGGTCCTGGGATCCCTGGAGGGCAGGATGCTGGCACCCCCTCCAGCCTGAGCTGCTGCAGAGGGTGGCCCCGCAGGGAGAGTTTTTGTACCGCCTTAGAGCTCAGTGCAGCGGGAGGCTGCCTCAGCTCAGGCCCTAACCGTGGTCTCAAGCCAGCTCTCTCCTTGTAGGGACTCGGTTTCTCCATGTTACCCTACTCCCCTGAGCCTGACAGCTCAGCCCCTCTCGTGGTGGTGGCTCACCTCTGGCGTTTCATGAAGGTTTGCAAAACGGCGATCTTCGGATCCCATTGCTCCTTCTGCGTTTACTCGCTGGAGATCCTCTGGAAAGAGCTTTCTCCCGTGAGCTGCTCGGCTGGGTGAGAAAGTTCCTGCAGGAAAGCCGGGACCCATGCTTGCTTCCTCCCCCTATTTGCCAGTTCTCAGCATCACGGCTTGGTGCCCTAACAGCATCCGAGAAGGACAGGAGGTTTCGAAAATGGTTTGATAAATTCACGGAGTTTTAACCATTTGATGTTTTCTGCCATCACTACCATTAGTCTGTTCAATGTCTGTAGCGCTCCGGCTGGCGCTGGGAGCCCTTCTGCACCCGCTCTGCACCCCCAAATGAAACCCCATCTGGACAGGGACCCTGTCTTGCTCACCCACGGATCCTGGGCACAGCAGGGAAGACACTCCCCTGTGATTTCTTCCAGACGTGTTTGTTTCAGCCTCCGTATTTGCATCTGCAGACTGCACGTGGGAAAACGTGGGGCCCCAGCTTCCTGCATTCTGTACGGATCTGCAACTGCGCTGGCACCTTTAGTAAAGACGTCCCCCATTTCCTTGATCTGTAATCCTGAATCTGTTGTGAACCAAGCGTCCCGTGTGTGTGTCTGTTTCTGGACCCTACAATCCACTTCACTGACCACGGTATGACCTGGTCCAGACTCCTGTAGCTTTGTAGTGGGCATTGGCACCTGTGGTCTGAGTCCCTCGCTTTGGTCGTCTTCAAGGTCATCTTGCTATTCTTACCCTGTCCATTCCCATGTAAACTTTAGCTTGGTAACCCCTCTGCAACCCCCAACACACACACTCACACACATCGGCCTGGATTTTAATGGGGATTACATGAAATTTATACATCAATTTTTGTGTTTGTTAACTTGTTTTTAATCCATAAACATATCATATCCCTTCCTTTATTTAAATCTTCTTTTTTTTTCTTTTTTTTTCTGTCACTCAGGCTGGAGTGCTGTGGTGAGATCTCCACTCACTGTAACCTCTGCCTCCCAGGTTCAAGAGATTCTCCTGCCTCAGCCTCCCAAGTATCTGGGATTGCAGGCACACACCTCCATGCCTGGCTAATTTTTGTATTTTTAGTAGAGATGGGGTTTCACCATGTGGGCCAGGCTATTGCAAACTGCTGATCTCAGGTTATCTGCCCACCTAGGACTCCTAAAGTGTTGGGATTACAGGCGTGAGCCCCCAAGCCTGGCCTACTTAAATCTTCTTTAATCTACCTTAGTAAATGTTTTGTTGTTTTTGGAATATTTTTCTAGAACAATTACTAGGTAGTTGATGCGTTTTGATACTACTAAAATGGTATCATTTAAAAATTCTCATTTTCTAATTATTTGTTGCTGGTCTATATAAAGACAACTAATTTTTGTATATTTAGCTTGTATCCAGTGTTGTTGCTAAATTTACTTTTTAAAAATAACAGCTTTATTAAAATATAATTCACATACCATACAGTTCACCTATGTAAAGTGTAGAGTTCAATGCTTGTTAGTATATTCACAGAGTTGCACAACCGTCATTGCAATCAATTTTAGAACATTTTTATCATCCTCCCTCACAAAAAGTACAACAAACAAAAACCTGTACCAACACTAAGTTCATTTTTCATCCTAACACTCACCTAGAGATTATTTTGGATTTTCTACAAACACAATGCGGTTCCTGCTGTGCTTGTGTTGGGAAATCTGCCGGAACCTACAGGAGGGAAATTTTAATGAAAGCACGCGCCTGCTGGAAGACGAACTGGGCTTTTGAAAAGAAGGAGCTGAGTCTGTGCTGACATGAACAAGGTACAGAGAGATCTAAATGCACGGTATAGTGCGTGTTTATGTTGTCCACAACGGCTAATTAAAATGTTCATTCTAACCTTAGACGTGGATTGAGAATTAGGCAGATGTATACAGAATTGAATTAGGAGACTTGGGCTACCAGGAATTTTGAGTGATTCCAGTACAAGCTCCTGAGGGTCTCATCGGTAAAGGCATTTCTGAATGCATCCTCTTCCCCTCCCCAAAGAAGAAGATTAAATGTGCCAGGTCTGTAGGGAAGGTCAGCAGGTGTGCTTGTGACCAAGCCTCCGTCCCCTCACCTGTACCGCTGGCAGGCCGGGCCCCCAGGCAAACCCTAGCGTCTGACTGGATCAACTGAGCAGAACAACCCTGGATTAATTAGGCTTCTGCCCCGAGCTGGGGGGAGCCAGCCACAGAGACCCTGGGCAGGAAAGCTGGGCCAAGCACGAGCCTCCTTCTGTGGGGGGCACAGCGGTGGCTGCCAGAGTCATTCCCAGGGGTCGGAGGCATCCACCCCAGGCTGTCTCCAGGTGATTTGAGCAATGAAGAGAAAAAATTCTTTCTGTGTCAAAATATGTTTCTGTGTTAGCCTAAGGTAAACTGAGAGAAAGAATCCCTGTTTAAGAGAATTTCTGCATAAGTAAGGTTCACAAGTCAGAGTGAATTTCTGCATAAGTAAGGTTCACAAATCAGAGCTTGTGATTCTCTGGGGGAAAATGTCGTAACAATGTAGGAAACTTTATTTAGACAAATTTGCTCATTCTATAACTTTGGTACACGTACTACTATAAAATGTCAAGTTTTAACACCGAAAATTAAATTTCCGAGGGTAGCCAGGTGAACAATTCCCTCTGAGGAGAGGGAAGATCCACACTTGATGATTTATTTTCCACCTTTCTCTCCTTTTCCCTGTCCTGGGACTTCCAGAAACCACGGGAGGTGGGGCCAGAAGAGAACAAGGATCTGAAAAATGCTCTCACTCTAACTCCCATGTGGCATGCGTGAGCCAATCTTAGCTTTGGTTTGCACTTTCTGAAAGGAAGGAATTATGTCGAAACCTTAGTTTGAGAGATGATGGATTTCTGGGTGGAAATGAGCAAACGGCTGGATGGATGGATGGATGGATGGATGGATAGATAGATGGATGGATGGATAGATGGGTGGATGGTTGGGTGGGTGGGTGGGTGGATGGATGGATGGATGGATGGATGGATAGATGGGTGGATGGTTGGGTGGATGGATAGATGGGTGGGTGGATGGATGGGTGGGTGGATGGATGGGTGGATGGATAGCTGGATGTGTGGGTGGGTGGGTGGATGGATGGATGGATGGATGGGTGATTGGGTGGGTGGGTGGATGGATGGATGGATGGATGGATGGATGGACGGATGGATGGATGACTGGATAGATGGATGGATAGATGGGTGGATGGCTGGGTGGATGGATGGCTGGGTGGATAGATGGATGGATGGGTGGACGAATGGATGGATATGGATGGATGGACAGGTGGGTGGGTGGATGGATGGATGGATGGATGAATGGACAGATGGGTGGGTGGGTGGATGGTTAGATGGATGGATGGATGGATAGATGGATTGGTGGGTGGATGGTTGGGTGGGTGGATGGATGGATGGATGGATGGATGGATGGATGGGTGGATGGGTGGATGGATGGATGGATGGATGGATGGATGGATGGATGGGTGGATGGGTGGATGGATGGATGGATGGATGTGTGCAGAGGAAAGAGGCAATGTCATTGGTCTCCATGTGAATTCCAGCCAGCAAGACTACAATGCGCCTATGAGACCAAACTGTATTTTGTTTCCATTTTGAGGATAAGCTTACGCTTAGAAGAAAAATCACAGCTTCTGAGCTACTGGTCTGCAAATTGGCAACAGCACGAAGCAGATAAGGGAATACGCTTGCTATGGACCTGTGCCCAGACATGAAGCAGATAAGAGAATACGCTTGCTATGGACATGTGCCCAGACGAAGAACAGTGGCTAGTTGTTCAAACATTTCCTTCCAAGGCTAATATTTTCCGAAGGAAAAATATAACAAAGGTGATTACTGCCACATTTACATCTCTGCAAGGCCCCGTTTTATTTTTAACCTGATAAAAGGGACCGGAACTAGTGGATCCATGTCATGACGCACTTGTCAAAACCCACAAAATGTTTGACACAAGGAGTGAGCTCTAATGTGAGCTGTGTGTTCGCGTGACTGATAATTGTACCAAACGCAGCACAGGAAGCAGGGTGTCAGTCCCAGAGGAGCCGAGGCACTGGGGGCTCCCTGGACCTGACACTCAGTTTTTCTGTAAACCTAAAAATGCTCTAAGTAACAAAGTCCACTAATTAAAATGTTTAAAAAGGAGCCAAACCATGCTCCTTCTTTAATACATCTTATATGCTTTTCCCAATGATAATATGAATCATTTTAAATATCCGATCTGGAGATTTTCATATCGTTTTTGAAAGACTGGGCATTTTGGAAATCCCCTTTTGGGTCATGTCATTACCTGATACAGTTCATTAAACATTTTGTGAATGACTCTGACACACACGATGGCTCCCTTGTTTTCATTCATAAATGGGATTTTATAGAAGCACTGATTATGTCATCATATTATAAAGGCCTACAAAATTGCTCCTGAACCTGAATTGCAGGGTGAAATTTAAAGGCAAGCATCTCTAATAATATCAATGTGGAAAGTTATTGTATTTTGATCTTATTCCATTACGGTTTCTGACATTCTCAAATGGCCTTTGCACTTTGTAGGAATAGGGCATTAAGAAATAAATACCTGGCCGTGTGCGGTGGCTCACCCCTGTAATCCCAGCACTTTGGGAGGCCAAAGTGGGTGGATCATGACGTCAGAAGATCGAGACCATCCTGGCTAACACGGTGAAACCCCATCTCTACTAAAAATACAAAAAATTAGCCGGGCGTGGTGGCGGGCGCCTGTGGTCCCAGCTACTCGGGAGGCTGAGGCAGGAGAATGGCATGAACCCGGGAGGCGGAGCTTGCAGTGAGCCGAGATCGCGCTACTGCACTCCAGCCTGGCGACACAGTGAGACTCCGTTTCAAATAAATAAATACCTGAGTGTCCTTTTAAAATTAGAATTCAATACCAAATTGTGGGTTATTTTAAAAATATGCTAAAGACTGACTATTCTGAAGATAAAGACACCTTTTTTTCTCTTCTCAGAGAACTGTATTGCTTTAAAACCACGCTCCCAGGAATGACCACCTGCAAGCTTGCACTCTGACTCCCATCCCAAGACATTCGGGCCAGTATGAGCAGAGAGGTTCCCAGCACCGTCACAAGACCCCGTGATATCATTTTAGACTCATTTGTGGCTGTTGACAACACCACACACATGAAATTATGCTCACTGGAATCGAAATGTTCAGCTAAACAAAGAATGGCATTGGTCATGAAATTATTAACAGGAGGGATGACATTCCAGAGTGGGCCATTCAAGAATTTGAATTCAAATCATTCTCATGTAAGATGTTGGAGCTAGATTTACACCTATGCGTGTGCACCCACCAGGTCAAAGTCTCACTTCTGCCCAGTCCCTGCCACACCCACCCCAGAGTCGTCAAAGGGACAGGCTGGTGGGGACTTGGGTGCAGACAGGAGGTAGTGCCAGTTCAAGGTGTCCCCATGGTCAAGTTGTGGCTACCTGAACACTGAAAGAAAAAAAAAATCATAGTTACTTAAAATAAACTTATTACCTAAAAACTGCAAACCCCCAGTGGTACACGAAGACAACTTCCTTTTTCTTGTCTAATGAATAGTACTAAACAGAGGCCAACTGATTCATACAAATGCTACTCGCTTGAGCTGGGTTTTGATTATGTTTTCTTTTTTTTTCTTTTCTTCTTCTTTTTTTTTCTTTTTTTTTTTTTTGAGATGGAGTTTTGTTCTTGTTGCCCAGGCTGGAGTGCAATGGCCCAATTTCGGCTCACTGCAACCTCTGCCTCCCGGGTTCAAGTGATTCTCCTGCCTCAGCCTCCCAAGTAGCTGGGATTACAGGCACCTGCCACCACATTCAGCTATCTTTTGTATTTTTAGTACAGACGGGATTTCGCCATGTTGGCTAAGCTGGTCTTGAACTCCTGACCTTGGGTGATCCACCTGCCTCGGTCTCCTGAAGTGCTGGGATTCCAGGCATGAGCCTCTGCGCCCAGCCTGTCTTTGCTCTTAAAAGGTGCAGAAATATGCATTCGTTTTCTGGGGCTGCTGCAACACTGTTCCACAAACCTGATGGCTAAGAACAGAGGTTGTCTCACAGATCTGGAGCCAGAAGTCCCAGATCAAGGTGTGGGTGGAGCCGCACCCCCTCCACAGGTCCAGGGAGGGGTCACAGGTCTGGGGAGGGGGCCCTGGCCCAGGGAGGGGGGCACAGGTCCAAGGAGAGGTCACAGGTCTGGGGAGGGAGCCCTGGCCCAGGGAGGGGGGCACAGGTCCAGGGAGGGGGCACAGGCCTGGGGAGGGGCACAGGCCCAGGTAGCACAAGCAGCTGAAGGCCCAGTGGGACCCTGACCCCTGATGGCCAAAAATACGAGGGTGACAGGCAGGCACCATGGCCCAGAAGGGCCCCCAGCCCCGTCTTTACCTGCAGGCCAAGCTTCCCCCCACCAGCCACCCCCACGGGCCTCTCAGCTGGCGTGGGACACAGAACAGCATGTTGACAAAAACCAACACAAAGGCGGCAAATCTGCTGGCCACGTCTCAGTGACTGTGAACGGATTCCGGGGCAACGGTGAGATGTGTCCACGCTGAAGGAGCTGGGGGGTGGGAGTGGAGCACTGGAGGCCCCGTCTCTGCTGGGCAGGACACGGGGGAGTGGAGAGCAGGAGGCCCCGTCTCTGCTGGGCAGGACACGGGGGAGCACAGACCCCATCGTGAGCACAGACAGAGGAGAGCTCGGACTCCTCACTCCAGGGAAGGCACATGGCTGCCCCCACACTGCACCTGCAAGACTCGACCACACCAGGAAGACCAGAATCATTTACCTAGAAAGAAAGAAAGGCTCACATTCAATCAACCAGACACATCATCTGAAAATTTGGGGAAAAATACTAAAAGGAACCCAAAGATAGATAAAGAACAGCACCAGTGAAGACAGCAGGAGGCGGGGACTTGGTCAGTGAAGGCCCGACTCTGAGGCCAGTGCAGTGCGGGGTGAGGCTGCCCAGAAACTCCTGGGAGCCCCCACAGGCAGACACCGAGGGAGGGAACCGTTCCCAGCCACGGCTTTCTTGGCACGACATAAACCAAGAAGCCTTTGAAGCCTGCAAGACCCAGGACCTTCTCCAGTCAAAGGCCGCTGACATCTGCTCCGTCTGTGGAGGAACCAGACCCACAGGTCACAGAAACCACAGCCAAACATTTGAAATGATGAAACTCTTCCCCACCAGTTCATTATGTCTCCAGGGCAGGGCCCTAGAAGTAGAATTCCCTGGTTGAAAAGACGACATCTTTAAAAACTGTCACGTAAGAACAACCCTGTCCTTCCCATGCCCGCCAGCGCCGGGAGCCGCCTGCCTCACTCACTCATCCCCACACCGAAGGCTCCAGAGTAGTTCCAGGCGCTGGGGATCCATCGCAGCAAAGCAGCGGGGAAATCCCTGCCGTGCGAACACACATTCCAGTAAGAGACGAGGAGACAGGCTGCTGGGTGCTGGTTAGGAAAGTGAAGGGGGTTGTCAGAGGGGCCTTGCTGAGAAGACCCCGAGAAAAGACTGGAGGAGGCCAGGAGCGAGGGAGGCCTGCGTGGCCCGGGGAACAGCATCGCAGGCAGAGGGAACGGCGAGGCAAAGGCGAGTCAGGTGTGTGCCCGGTGTTCCAGGATGGAGAGTCCATGTAGCCAGAGGGTGGGGAGGGAGGAGAGGACCTCAGGGCGAGACGTGGGTGAGTTGGGAGCCACCCTGGCGGGTCTGCCAGATCCTAACAGGGTTACCAATCTTCTGGCTCAAAAGCCAGCTGTCGGCCAGAGAGCAAGCTTTGGGGGCTGCAAGAGGGGTGACATTGGTGTCTCCGCCCAGCTCAGGTGGGACAGGCCGGCCTGGCTGACCCTGGGGTTTCTCGTCTGTCTGAGCATCGTCCCCACCACCTTACACGTCGGATGCACGTGTGGACAGTGATGACTGGTGGGCCTTTGTGGGGTCTGGGCTCTGCACAGGGGCTTGGTGGTGAGGGAAGATGCGGGGACGGAAGGGAACCTGCTGTTGGTGAGAACGCGCCCAGGACACCTGATAGTCTCTCATCTCAGTCCTGCTGAGCTGCCCCTCCTGGCTGCTCCCACACACCGCAGGGCCCTGGACTCACGTGGACAGGAAGACGGCAGCACCCGCCACGGAGGGGAATGGCCCAAGTCTGTCAATGCTCTCCAGGTAGCAGCTTGTTGACTGGGTCATGGCTGACCCAGTAAAGCAGTGGCAGAAGCCAGCGGTTGAGGGCACGTCTCAGGTTTACCTGCACTTGCTGGGAACTGGTTTTTGTTCCTCCAGGGGCCCCGCGGGGTGGTTTCCAGTCTCTGAATCACCTAGGACTCCAGACGGCCTCCTCTTACACCATGGGCGGACGCTAAGGGGGTTGTTGGAGGCTTCAGAGATGCAAAGAAGGGAGCCTGCTGGATCCAGAATCCCCACTGTGTCTCCTCCTCGGTGTCCAGAGGATCAGCTGTGTACGTACACAGACACACATATGCACAGACACACGGACGCACGGACACAGTGACAGACACGCAAGCACACAGACACATAGACACACACACAGATGCACCAACACACAGATACACACTGACACACACACACAGTGACACACACACAGATGCACAGACACACAGACAGACACATAAATGCACCAACACATAGACACACACACACAGTGACAGACACACACAGACACAGATGCACTGACACACAGATACAGACAGACTCACAGACACGGACACACTGACACAGATGCACAGACACACACAAATACCACACATGGGCACACACATGGTCCTGAAATTTAGGGAATTCTAAGAAAGATTTTTAAATGTTTAGTTTATTATTTTATTATTTTCAAATAGAGTTTTGTTCATGTAAAATCTAAAAGTGGCTTTAGGGCGATTTGGGTTTTATAAATAATCCTCACTGTAAATAGTTTCAGGACAACATGAGAGGAGGCAGCAGCCCCTGCCCCGGCCCTCCCCCTGCCCGCTCTCAGCCCCTGCCCCGGCCCTCCCCCTGCCCGCTCTCAGCCCCTGCCCCGGCCCTCCCTCTGGCCCCTCTCAGCCCCTGCCCCGGCCCTCCCCCTGCCCGCTCTCAGCCCCTGCCCCGGCCCTCCCTCTGGCCCCTCTCAGCCCCTGCCCCGGCCCTCCCTCTGCCCGCTCTCAGCCCCTGCCCCGGCCCTCCCCCTGCCTGCTCTCAGCCCCTGCCCCTGCCCCCTGCTCTTCCCCCTGCCTGCTCTCCGGATAGTCGGCCCCCGAGGGTGGGTGCCTGGCCTGCCAGTGATTCCTCCTTCACTTAGGTTCCTCCCGATGTCCTGCAGGGGCCACCCCCCACCTGACCTGCCGCATGCGTCCCCTCCCTCACTGCCCACTCTTGGCTAAATCCACAGGCACTGCTTGTCACGGCTGGGCCCTGTAGACACAGCATTCCCCTAATCATCCGGCCCAACTCAGCCCTCTGGAGGCTCAGGCTCCTCCTCCCAGGACACGACCCCCACCCTCTGCGGCACTCCACAGCGTGTGAGAGGGCCAGACCCATTCCCCACGTCTCCCCACGGGGCAACCCCTTGGTGGGCTGTGGGCCTCCCAGCCTGGGTGGTCCTGGCCCTGCCCTTAGCCAGCCTGGCCTCCCTGGGCCACCCTGTGCTGAGCGGCCGCCCCCACCAAGGCTGAAGCTGCCCCCGGGCTGACCTTCTTCTGCCTTCGGAGCAGGTTCCCGCTGGCTCACCGGGTATGGCCCGTGGGGACAGTGGGAACCGGGGATCTCAGCATTCCTTCCAAAGATGCACAGCCCAGACTAGAATGAGGTGCTCATCTCCAGGGCAAAATTAAAGCAGAGAGCAGGAGGGTTCCAAAAACTCACTCATCAGAAAAGTGATATTTTAATGCAATACTTTTCAAAATCAAGAGTAATGCAAAAAATATCCATGACAAAAAAACAAAATAAAAAAGGACATTCTTCTTTTCAAAAGAAGTCTTGTTTCTTTCCAGTTCATTTTCCAGAAGTCTGAGGTGGTTCGGGCCGCCGTGGGTCCCTTCCCATCCTCTGCCCCTATGTGGGGCTGTGCTGTGGATGGAAGCTTCTCGCCAAAGCCTGGCAGCTCCACCCTGAAGGCCCCTCAGGTTCCTGGAGCGGCTCCACCTCCCCTCCCCTTTCCCACAACCCCTCCCTACCCATCTTGAGACCCTCCACCCTAGCAGAGGCCCCACCTCGGAGTTCCTGACCTGATGGGAGTCCACCCCCTCCCCCGCCTCAGCCAGGGCCCCCCTGCCCCCAGTTTCACCCAGAGACCGCACTCTGCCCCGTGAGGGTCCTTCCACCTGGGGCTGAGAAGGAGGACACCAGGCAGTGTTTGAGAAGCCCCCTTCTGTGGAGACCTTCCGGTGGTTATGTTGGGTGAAAAGAAGGAAAACGGCTGTGAAGAAGCCAGTCGGCTGTCCAGTGCCAAGCCCTGTGCCGAGCCCTGACTGCCCTGCACTCTTGAGGCCCTGGGCCCTGACCACCCTCCACCCTGAGGCCCTGGGCCCTGACCACCCTCCACCCTGAGGCCCTGGGCCCTGACCACCCTCCACCCTGAGGCCCTGAGCCCTGACCATCCTTCACCCTGAGGCCCTGGGCCCTGACCACCCTCCACCCTGAGGCCCTGGGCCCTGACCACCCTCCACCCTGAGGCCCTGGGCCCTGACCACCCTCCACCCTGAGGCCCTGGGCTCTGACCACCCTCCACCCTGAGGCCCTGAGCCCTAACTGTCCCCACCCTTAACTGCCCTCCACCCTGAGGCCCTGGGCCCTGATCACTCACCCTGAGGCCCTGAGCCCTGACCACCCTCTACCCTGAGGCCCTGAACGTTGACCACCCTCCACCCTGAGGCCCTGAACGTTGACCACCCTCCACCCTGAGGCCCTGAACGTTGACCATCCTTCACCCTGAGGCCCTGAGCCCTGACCATCCTTCACCCTGAGGCCCTGAGCCCTGACCATCCTTCACCCTGAGGCCCTGAACGTTGACCATCCTCCACCCTGAGGCCCTGAGCCCTGACCATCTTTAACCCTGAGGCCCTGGACCCTGACACCCCTCCATCCTGAGGCCCTGAGCCCTGACCCCCCTCCACCCTGAGGCCCTGGTCCCCAGCCTGGCTGGGCCCCAGAGCAGTGAGCAGGGCAGCAGGGCGGAGTGAGCAGGTCCCCTCAGGTGACCATCAGGTGATGCCTGGTCCTGGGCACCCTGCACCCACTGTGCTTGGCCAGTGGCCCCTCCACTCAGCGCTCCCAGGGGCCTGGGCTGACCCCGGCTGCCCTAACCGTGTTCGTGTATGGCACCTGAGGGCTCAGGCCAGGCAAGTGTCTACCAAGGGCAGCAAATACTGGGGCATCTGGCCCGAGGCCACAGGGACAAGCAGCCTCCCGCAGAGCCTGGCATGTGGGGGTTTGAATGCTCTCATCTCCCTGTTTAATGATTTCCTCAGCAAACACATCCTCAGAATTGCTCAAGGCTGAGGTCACTGTTCAGCTCGGCTTCCCAGGAGCCTGTGAAGACATTTGAAAAAGGGTCCACTGAAAACAGCACGGGCTGGGCTGCCAGCAACTTGGTAGGTGGGAGGGCAACTTCCAAAAAGCCCTCCAGTCAGAAAACAAAATGGCAAAAGACGTCTCCTCTGGGGGCCTGGTCCGTGACAGATGCACCTTTGAAATCCTGGGCCAGGTGTCTGTCCATCTGGGGCCAGACGAGCGCTGAATTCTCCAAGAGAAGGTGAGGTTCGGACGCTGCACCCGTCCCTGGCGGAATTCCAGGTGGAGCTGGGAAAGGCATTGCTCCCACCCACAAGAAAAAAGCTACAACAACTACATGTCAACAGCGCGTGACCAGTCCAGGAGCCCGGAACCAATCTGGAAGAGGCAGGTTCCTCTGCGGGTGGGACCCTGGGCAGGTGCCAGGCCAGGACACCGCGTCAGCTGGTGAGAAATGTGAGCTGGGGATGGTCAGCAGACTGCAGCCTGGGGTGGCTGCTGGGCGGGGTGGAGATCGGGAATCCCCCCAGGCTCTTCCCACAGTACTGGCTGAGGGGTGGCACCCTCCGGGACCACGGAGCCCAGGGAGGCCTGGGGTACCGGGATGTGGGTACATGTGCTGTGAGCAGTGCACCTGGAGGAAGGGCTGGAGAACTCTGAGCAACCTGAGCCCAGGCCCACGGCGGAGGATGTCCCTCTGGGCTCTGCAGTGGGCAAGACCAGGAGAGCTGGGAGGGACAAGTCTCTCTCCAGTCCCTCGGGAAGTGAAGCCCCAGGGCCAGGCAGAGATAAGCACAGGTGTGTCTGGAGCAGCCTGAGGGTGGCCGTGGCCACAGCAGACATCAAGCCAGGGGACTCCAGTGGGGCTGGGCTCAGGCCCATGGTAAAGGCAGGCAGAGGGTGGGGGCTGCTACGGGCTGAGTGGTGTCCCCCAGATCCATGCATCAAAGCCCTAATGGCCAGGACCCCAAAAGGTGACTGTATTTGGAGACAGCTTTTAAAGAGGTGATTAAAGTAAAATTCATTCCTTAGGGCAGGCCCTGATCCAGCCTGTCTGGGGTCCTTCTAAGGGGAAGGGAGGACACAGACACACGGAGGGACCACCCTGTGAGGACCCAGGGAAGAGACGCCGCCCACAAGCCAAGGAGAGGCCTTGGGAGGAACCAGGCCTGCCACACCGGGACCTGGGACGTCCAGCCTCCAGGACAGAGAGAAATAACGGTCTGCTGTGGAAGCTGCAGCAGAAAACTTAAAAGCTTGAACAGGCTGCTCTGCTGCCGCCATGAGAGACGTTTCCCTGCGAGGCTGGGCAACTCCTGCACTGCTGGTGGACGGAAAATGGGGTGGCCTCCACGTGCCTGGTTTATCCCGGAGAGGGGAGGACCTGGGTACGCACAAGCATGCAGCCTGTGTGGCAGCGTCCACCGCGGAAATGTCAGGAGCGTGACGGCTGGAAAGGACCCGGGGTGCCGCCCTGGTAATGGGGTGACAGACAGGAGCATCTGAGGCAGGAGGCGGGGCTCAGATACTGGACCACATGGAGGACCGGCTAACACAGGGCGGGGCAGAGGCAGCTTTCCATGAGACGCGCCCTCCAGTGTGCCATGTCAGTTAACGGTTGCCATGGCAATACCTGGGTGCTACTGCCCCTTTCCATGGCAACCATCCCACCACCCAAGAGTTACTCCTCCTTCCCTAGAAGGAGCACCCACCCCACGCAAGGACTGTGCCAGGGCGGGGTCCAAGAGGCGTGGGGCTGTCTGTGGCCTTGACGGCCTCGTGGGCACAGTGCAGACTTGGACATGGGTGGCAGGGCCGGGCGCTCGGAGCTGAGAACGGGTCCAGGAGATGCTGACACCAGCTAAGCTCCTGCTGTGAGACCCCTGACCCCCACCCTCTCTGATGGCCTCACCCTCAGGGACAGCCTGCAAGTTCAGCGACGATGTCTCCATTTCACAGATGAAAAGGCTGAGGCTTGGTGCCAAGGGCTTCCCACACATCTGGGAGTGAGCGCTGTCCTCAGACCAAGCCACTCTGGGTCCCTGGGAACTCGCTCCATCCTGTGGGTGAAGAGTTTCCCTGTGAGTCCCCCGCCCAGATCCCCTTAGAGCCAGACTCAAACAGCAGCTTGGCACCAACACCTCCCCTGACTGCACAAAGAGAACGGCCGCTGTCCCAGAACCCACCCACCTCAATGCCCTGCACTGCTGCACACCCAGCCCTGCAGGCGGCAGCCCCAGGCACAACAGACACCTCCTCACACACCTCCAGGTCCCCAGCATGGCGCAGCCTCCAAGCACCTGACCACTGTGCCAGCTTCCGGTCCACCTGGCCCAGGCCCACTCCCCCGGACTCACACCCCAGGCCCACTCCCCCGGACTCACACCCCAGGCCCACTCCCCCAGACTCACACCCCAGGCCCACTCCCCCGGACTCACACCCCAGGCCCACTCCCCCGGACTCACACCCCAGGCCCACTCCCCCGGACTCACACCCCAGGCCCACTCCCCCGGACTCACACCCCAGGCCCACTCCCCCGGACTCACACCCCAGGCCCACTCCCCCGGACTCACACCCCAGGCCCACTCCCCCGGACTCACACCCCAGGCCCACTCCCCCGGACTCACACCCCAGGCCCACTCCCCCGGACTCACACCCCAGGCCCACTCCCCCGGACTCACACCCCAGGCCCACTCCCCCGGACTCACACCCCAGGCCCACTCCCCCGGACTCACACCCCAGGCCCACTCCCCTGGACTCACACCCCAGGCCCACTCCCCTGGACTCACACCCCAGGCCTCCCGTCTGCAGGCCCAGATCCTTCCACAGCCCTCCCAGCTAAGGACACACCCCAGGCCTCGCAGGGTCTACTGGTCTCCACCCGCACCCACAAAGGTCTCTGCATCTCTGCCCGGCAGCCTCCTTCCCGCAACTCCACCTCTGCCTCGGGACACTTGCCCAGTGTCCCCTCTGTCCCTCCACTCTCCCCTGGGTCTCCACACCCCCAGTGTCACCTCAACACCCCCTCGCTGACCTGCCGTCCAGCCACATCCCCACCATCAGCACCGCCCTTACGCCACTGTGTGGGTCTCTCCCTTGGGTCTCTGCCCCGGCCGCCCCCAGGGCCTCTTCCTTGAGAGCAGGGCAGGTTCTGTGTGTTTCTTCCCCATGGTCTATCCCCAGCACCAAGCGCAGCACCTGCCACACAGCAGGTGCTTCCCAAATAGAGTGGGGCGGGATTTACACCGTTTGACTCCTCAGGCCACCTCTTTCCATTGCACACAGAAGGGGAGGAGTCGTTGTCACCCAGGCAGTCAGGGGAGGCTTCCTGGAAGAGGTGATCGGGGAACTGGGCTTTGAAGGATGAGGATGCCCACACCTCACCAGGCAGCAAAACCCGGAGGTAGCAATGCAGCCTGCGAGCTGTGCCAGGGTGAATGCCGGTGGAACGTTAGAGTCAGCTCCAGCCAGGGTGGGGCAGGAGGGAGAGAGGAGAAAAGGAGGAGGAGGTATCAGGAAGGGCCAGCGGGGGCCTCCACACCCAGCCACAGAGTGTGGGGCTGTCCCGTGAACACTGGGCATTGTCAGGGTGACTAAGAGATGACCAGCGCGGTGGTATCGGGGAAGCCCAAGGCCAGGACGTAGAGGGACCCGGGGCCCCGAACACACAGCTGCAGCACGTCTGGGGCAGATCGATGGGACCGTATGGGCCGGGGCAGACACCAGGCGCCGGGTCAGGCAGTGACCTCTGACAGTGCATCCCCACGGCTCATGCGCTCATGGTTCAGTGCTTTGAGGGATGTTGGGTGATGCTGTGGGGGCAGGAGCAGGGAAGTGGACCCGAGTCCCACCCGGGCGTGTGGCGAGCCTCCTGCGTGCATTCTTCCGGAAGCTTCCCCAAGGTGTCCGTACATGTTTTTCTCTGGAAGTTCTCATCCTCTGCACCTCAGCGGCTGACTGGGGCCCATGCTGCAGCCTGGGGAGGTGCAACCCCCAAGGACCCCCAAGGACGAGCCGGCCAGACGGTCCCGAGGGCCACAGCTGGAGGAGGGTCTTCTGGGCTTGGGCTGGGGACAAAGCCCCTCTGTGCCTTCCTGGCCGAGGCCCCATGGAGGACAGAGCTCCTTTCAAGGCCGCCCTGATCCTCCACAGTGAAGGCTGACTGGGCCTCGGGGATCCTGGGGCAACACCCTGTGGTCAACACCACGGACTGATTCGAAACAGCTGGCAAAGGCGCCAGGGCCCTGCATCGTAGGGGGTGGTTTCGGCCTTTTCTAATCTGGGCTCTGACTCAGTTACCAACAGAGTGGCCCGGAGCCTCCCAGGGGGCTGGTTAACCCCCCAACCCAATACAAGGGCCCAGAGCCTCCTGGGGGCTGGTTAACCCCCCAACCCCAAAACAAGGGCCCAGAGCCTCCCAGGGGGCTGGTTAACACCCCCCCAACCCTGATACAAGGGCCCAGAGCCTCCCAGGGGGCTGGTTAACACCCCCCCAACCCTGATACAAGGGCCCAGAGCCTCTCAGGGGGCTGGTTAACACCCCCAACCCCGATACAAGGGCCCAGAGCCTCCTGGGGGCTGGTTAACCCCCCAACCCCAAAACAAGGGCCCAGAGCCTCCTGGGGGTACTGGTTAACACCCCCAACCCAATACAAGGGCCCAGAGCCTCCCAGGGCTGGTTAACACCCCCCAACCCTGATACAAGGGCCCAGAGCCTCCCGGGGCTTTGCCAACTCCATGTGAAGATGACTTCAAGGCAGGGGCCATGTGGGATGAGCCCGCATGGCAGGGGAGTGGCAGCCAAGGCCGAGACACAGACAAGCGCAGGGTCCAAGGAGACAGCGGTTCAGCCAGGCCCCTCAGAGGGCAGATGAGGGCCACAGCACAGCCCACAGGGACCACAGCCCACGGAACCTCAGCCCACAGAACCTCAGCCCATGGAACCACAGCCCACAGAACCACAGCCCACAGAACCACAGCCCGTGGAGGGACCACAGCCCACTGGGACCACTGCCATGGAGCAAGGTTGGTGTCAGACAGCCAGGTGGAACCAGGTTGTGGACATGCCCGATGCACCGTGCACCTTGCTCCTGGGATGCAGGCACAGCAGTCTCAACCCTCTCGGGGGCCCAGCCTGGAGTCTGCTGCTCACTGAGGCTGCTCAGGAATCCCAGGGTGGGAAAGTGGGGCCGGGCAGTGGAGGGAAGCACCTACTCCCGGGGATGGGGTGTTGCCGCCTTTAGTGGGGTTGGGGAGAGGAAGCTCTCCTGGGAACCACTGGCTCCCACCCTCTGCACTCTGCCCACGGCTCAGGCCTCCCACAAGCGTGGGCTCCAGTGTCCTGCACATAAGGGGGGTGTGCGGGTTTTCCCACCGGAACAGGCCAGTGGGACTTGCTGGGGTGTAGGTGGCTGGGCCACAGGTGTGGATGGGTGTCGCGGGCGATGGGGGAGGCTGGGGTGGGAAGGACGTGCCCACCTGCCACACTGGGCCCCGGCTTCTCAGGGCTGTCCCGCTGGGCAGGGGTCCCCCACCCGCAGGGCACCCGCTCCTCCCGGCACAGCTCCTCCTTGGGGTCTTCCCTGCACCCCGGCCTCGAGGCCCCTCCGCACAGGCTCCTTTCAGCCCTGTCTCCCACGACTGTTCATCCCCCAGGAGCCCCACATGATCCGTCCCCTGCCCTACTGGCACCGACTCTCCTTGATCCACTGGGATGTGAGTGAGCCCGAAGTGGGGGCACGGGGACGGGAATCGGGTGCTATGGCGCCCATGGTGGCTGGGGATCCACTTTAAGATGGTGCAGGTGAAGAGGCCTCAGGCTAAGTCTGGGTGGCAGCTGGAATGGGACCCTCTGGCCTGAGGTATTGAGGGGGTCCTTCCCCCCTTCAGGCCCACACTCCATGGGACGCACGGCCACACTGCAGATGGGCACTGCCCTCTACACTCAGCCCCACCCAGCGGCCACTTCTGTCCACATCCTGCTGGCCAGAGGCCCGGGCGTCAGACACCCCCAGACCGCCTGCCCCATGTTTGAGCAGACCCCACCTTCTGCCCTGGGGATTCCTGGCTGGGTGGTCAACAAGGGGAGTCTGGGGGTTCAGCACCCAACTCTGCTTGGCCAACATCCCCCTCGGGACTCACCTGGCCCCTGGGGGCCTCGGACACTGGGAGCACGGTGGACAGTTCACATTGAGCTCTCGCCTAGACGGTCCCAACCCAGACACAAATGCAGGAACTCTTCCTCCTCCAGCGTCCACAGTCACCCAGGATGCACCACGGCACCCAGACCCAGCTTCCTGACCCAGCCCTGCCCCTTCCTAGCTCAGGCCAGGGCCCAGGAGACCCCTCCACATCCCTCACCCCCACCCTACCCCGTCACTTCCCTTCCACCCCCACCCCCTCGCCTGCCTCCTGCCCCCCTCACCTCCCTCCCATCCCAACCCCTTCACTTCCCTCTCACCCCCCTCACCTCCCTCCCACCCCCATCCCCTCACCTCCCTTCCGCCCCCACCCCCTCACCTCCCTCTCAGCCCCTCCCCTCCCTCCCACTCCCTCCCTCCTACTCCCCTGCACCCCTCATGTCTGGCTCCCTGGGAGGGTGACTCTGTCCTCAGTGTCCTGTCCGCCTCCACTGATGTCCGCTGACTGCCATTCACTCAAGGCTTAGCCTTCTCGGCCCCCGGGGCAGGACAGTGCCTCCTCCCGTCACTGCCAAAACTCCCCAGGCTGAGTACATGGGTTTCTCACCTGGAGTTGCTGATGTCCGCTCACTGCCATTCACTCAAGGCTCAGCCTTCTCAGCCCCCTGGGCAGGACGGTGCCTCCTCCCGTCACTGCCGGAACTCCCCAGGCTGAGTGCATGGGTTTCTCACTTGGAGCTGCTGAGCCCCACCTGTGTAGGGTCCTGGGGCTGCCCCAGTCCTCAGAGCAGGCTCAGCTCATGGTGAGTGCCGGGGGGTGGGGAGGCTGAAAGAAGAAACTATAGGTGAGGCACCTGCAGGTTAGGAGGGAGGAGGGGCGGGCGGGGGAGGTGCCTTTAGGATGAGCCCAGCGAGGGAGGCCCAGGGTAGACAGTGCAGATCCCAGGAGCCCACACCCGCTGGAGACCTTAGGGAGAGCTCCAGGCCCAGCACACCTGCCCCAGCCTTAGCCCAGGAACCCTGCCCTGTCGGGGAAGGAATGTGTGGAATGTTGCAGCAAAGAAGAGGTGAGTGGCACGGAGACCCTGGCCAGGTGAGGGGCACTGAGACCCCAGTGACCCCCAGGAGTGCTGTGGCCTGGGAGGAAGCAGAGGGGAGCTGGCCAGTGAGCTGCAGGCCTGCCCACACCTGTGGCCCTGCTGGGACCCTGGGGGCTTGGGGAGGGCTCTCTGGGGCTGGTGGCCTCCGGTTCGGGGAGGTGATGTTTTCACTTTCAGAGTTCCCACGAAAATGAGCTCGCATCCCTGGGGATTTTCCGCTTGACCAGCACCCCATGAGGCTGCCCCTGGGCAGCTGCCAGCCCAGCCCTCCCTGAGCGCCTTCCAGGGCCTGGCCCCAGGTCTGCAGGCAGGAGCCTCCTGTGCAGGCAGCACCTGAGAACTTTCAGGTTTATTAAGGCGGAGGTGATTGAGGAGTGAAGCGCAGGGGTTGGAGAGGGTCCTGAGCTTGGCAAGAAGGCAAAGGGCAGCTGCACGAGTGCACACACGGCTGGCACAGAGCACCAGCCTCCTGGGGCCCACCCCGGGCTCAAGCTCTCGAGTCAGGGACGCAGACGATGGGCAGAGCCATCCTGGCATCAGGGGGCACCCAGACGGCTCCTCCTGACAGACAGCCAGACTCTGCATGCAGGTTTGGCGGCACCGGCTCCGGGTTCTGGGCCCGCCTGTAGTACCCGCTCTGGCCAGGATGGGGTCAGTTCCCTGCTTCCGTGGGTGTGGGCCAGGGCTGGGCATGGGGGTGGTAAAGTTTGGGTGTCTTGAAGGAGAACACTGAGTCCTCCCAAGAGTCCCGGGCAGGACAGGACCTGGGTGGGGGCAAAACGGTGGGCATGGCTTCCCCCCACGCTGTCCTCAACGCCTCAGGGCTTGGGAAACAGCTCAGCAAGGAGGAACTCAGGGCCCTGCCCCCGACTCCATCCTGGGGAACCGTCAGACGTTGTGAGGCTCGGCCAGCCTGGAGGTGGCATCAGAGGGACTGCCGTGAGCAGAGGGCACTGTGCAGAGATTCGAAGAGTCCGAGAGTCTGAGACCTGCCTGAGGGGAGGGGGCTCAGGAGACAGAGTCCGGGCCATGACCTTGACCTGAGGGCTAAACACGGAGCAGGGGGAGGAAGGGCAGGGCCAGGACAGCAGAACCCATGTGAGGAAGAGGAGGAAGGGGCCGGGATGGCAGAACCCACACGAGGAAGAGGAGGGATGGGGCCGGGATGGCAGAACCCACACGAGGAAGAGGAGGGACGGGGCTGGGACGGCAGAACCCAAGTGAGGAAGAGGAGGACGGGGCCGGGATGGCAGAACCCACAGAGGAAGAGGAGGGACGGGGCCAGGATGGCAGAACCCACACGAGGAAGAGGAGGGATGGGGCCGGGACGGCAGAACCCAAGTGAGGAAGAGGAGGGACGGGGCCGGGATGGCAGGACCCACACGAGGAAGAGGAGATCCACCACCCCTGTGATGGGGACTGAGGGTCGGCCTCTCTAACAAGCCGCTGGTGATGGTGACGTGACGTGATGATGTGCAGCAGGGGCCACGGTAGGGGCGAGGGCTCAGCCTGCAGCAGGTAGATGCCTCTCCCAGGACAGGGAGGGCCGGCTGTTCCGGGTGCCTACTGCATCTGGGGACTTCCTAGCAGTGCCTCCCTCACCCAGTCGTGGGGAAAACTCGGCCCGCTGGCCCACCCGACCGCCAGCTGCTGATCCAACGCAGGAGGGAGCTCTGGGGGACGCTGGGCTCAGTGCCAGGCCTCGAGGCTCTGAGAGCAAACCACGGGCTGCCCTGCCCTCCTAGGGCTGAGAGGTCATACTCTGGGTCCTGGCCTCCCTTCACTAGTGTGTGCTCCTGAGCCCGAGTCCCTCTGAGAGGAGGGATGCGTTTCCCAGGATTCTGGCCAGACGCTCCATCTAGTCAGATGCACCTGGGCCACCTGCAGGAGGAGGCCCGTGGCCCCAGGAAGCCTCTCCCTGCGCTCACCCGTTTGGCATTTTCTCCGCATTGAAGTTATATTTTTGAACCACTAAAATACATGTGTTATTTGGGCTCAGCCCTGGTGTTGGAGTAAGAGCTTCTAAAAATAAACCCTTGCTAAGCTCCCACAGCAGAGCCTCCATGCCGAGGCTCAGCGGGACCAGACGCTCACCATGTAAGGCTGCCAAGGGCCAGCTCTGAGCGCCATCCCCCTCTTCTCTCCCAGGTCCCCCCAGGCCAAGGTGTTGGTCGAATTCCTTCAAACCTTAGGGGAGATTCACAGGAAACAAGAGGGAGTCTGGACCCCAGGTCGAAACGGGCCAGGAGCAGCCAGGTGGCCGTGCGGCCCCACGTCCAGCCGCAGGCCAGTGGCAGGGCAGACCTTGGCTCTCAGAGAGCATCTTGAGCCTGGACAGAGCCTTATAAGGCGCTCCCGGGGCCATGACACACACTCCAAGAATAGCCTCCAGGCTTTGTCTTCTGACGGGCTGGCGCCAGGGTCCCGCAGAGAGTGCCCGGCAGCCAACCAGGGGCCAGTCAGGCACATGCACACCGGCCTCCTTCCTGCCAACCCGCTGGGCTGGGGTTTCCCGGGGCTGCGGGAAGGGAAGTGGAGGAAGGACACAGCCCTGCGGCTGGCAGGTGCAGGCCTGGGCTCTCATCCTGGTGCTGACCCCACCTGGTCAGGCAGTGCCCACACGGGACCAGACTAGGACCCTTAACCTTTTCTACTGCATCTTGCTGGCCGGCGGGCAAAGCCTCTGTGCTCATGGAATGCCGTTTAAAATGCGTCATGTAACATACAGGACCCTCACCCAACCATACTGCCATGCGGCAATAAAACATTTTAACTGTGTTGATGGCATACATGTGAATTAAGTCTGGCTGCCACCACTGTCCTCTCCGTCCAGCTTCACAAGTGGCCGAGCTCCTGCAGGAAGGCCAGCCCCATGGCGTCTCTGGGTGTTGCCATCTGGCGGGTTCCCTGCGGAGTCAGGGCCATTCCTCAGGCCTGTCCACCTGACCTGCTGCCTGCACACAGGCCTCACACCCTCATTCACACTCACGAATGCTCCATCCTGACTCCAGCAGCCCTTCCCCCTTGGGGCCCAGGTGCCCCTTCCTGTCTCCCTCATGCCTGAGGACGGACCAGCATCTGGTGCCCTTTGACCTTGGCCTGGTTCTGAAGTGAATCACCTGGAAGGAAGGCACTTGTCCTCCCGGACCCAGGTCTGCAACAGTTATGACCACGCCCATCCCAGTGGCCCTGCCAGACAGCGGGGCGGCCAGTCCACCTCCACGTAATGGGCCCCAGTCCTGGAGCACAGCCTAGGAGAACTGCCAGGCTCCCAGAGCACGGCCAGCAGAGCAGACAGACACAGGGCCAGGGCAGGAAGGGGCAGGACGGGAGTGGGGGCAGGAGAAGAGGCCAGAGCGGGGCTGCAGAGGGGCCTGGCCTCACCCTGGAGCAGGGCCTCAGGGGGGCTGTGACCTCCAGGTTTGTTGGGCCCTGGGTGGGGAAAGGCACCCTCTATGTCATGCGTGGTGCATGCAAGGGTCCCCGAGAGGCCTGGGCACCCAGGGACAGCCCCCACCTCAGCCCATGGCCTGGCCTGGCAGCCACTGCAGGTGACCAGAAGGCTAGTCCCAGGCTGTGGGAAGATGGCCCAGGTCTTGGTAGGGAAAGAACATCGGGTGAAGGGGCAGGAAAGGGGATGGAGCCCCTCTGGAGGAACCTGAAGCCCCTGGGGTGGGGCACATGGAGTTTCTCAGCCAGGGGAGTGGGGGGCCAGGGGAGTGGGGGGCCAGAGGAGTGGGGGCCAGAGGAGTGAGGGTGGCCACCCAGGGGAGGGGAAGCCAGGAAAGTGGGGGCCAGAGGAGTGAGTACCAGAGGAGTGGGGGCCAGGGGAGTGGGGGCCAGGGGAGTGGGGGCAGCCACCCACATCCTGGGGACAGTGACTGACCTGGAGGTGGTGGGGGGACGGGGTTTGATTTTTCACGAGTGGAGGAGCTTGGGGCCCCCAAGCGTGTGTTGGGGGGCACTTCCTGGTTCCTTGACCTCTGGCCTGTGGGCGCCCAGCCCTTAGGACCAGCCTGGAGGTAACATCCAAATACGGTGGGATTCCCTGAAGGCCACAGGAATCCCCATAAGCCCTCTCCCAAGTACTCCCACCCTGGACCCTCTGAGCTGGCCTGAAGTTGGGGTCTTGGGGTGACTGTCTCAGCCCGTCCTCAGGTCCCCAACTCCAGGCTGAACCAGGCATAGCCTCCTCTGCCGTGGCCTCCTCTGCCGTGGCCTCCTCTGCCGTGGGTGCTGAGCTTGCTCCTCTTCCTCCCACCCTGTTTCTTCTTGAGATCGGGGTGGGCAGCCTGGCTGGGGACACTCGAGGTCACCCTGGGCCTCCAGGGCCATGCATGGCGGGACCAGGCATCCTAAGAGGAGGCGGAGTGGGGATCCACTCACCAAGGCCACAGGAGAGGATCCCAGGCTAACCGGGGTCCTTCACACTGATGGGAATCTATGAAGTCAAACAGGGTGAATTTCTAAGACAAAAGCTGGCGTTGTTTATTTTTTGTGACTGAGTCACTTCCCAGCCTCTTCCCAGGATGGAGATGCCAACATTGTTTCTTGCCCCCTCACCTCCTTCACGTGTGTCCTCGACGCCCCAGTGAGAGAGGGAGGGACAGACAACAAGCTCAGGTCCCAGCCCCCACCCCGCCCACACGCCCATTTCTGCAGCCCTCAGGAGCTGCAGTGCAAGTTCCACGCTAGTGGCTGGTGCTGTGAAGGTACCACCGCCGGGAAGTGAGGTCCCAGGAGCAGCCTGGGCACCCCTGGGTGCTGGGTAGAAATGCAGAGTCCCAGGCTCCAGTCCAGACCTGCTGAGTCAGAATTTGCATTTTAACAAGAGCTGGTGTTCCAGGCCCCTGTTGAGGGGCACTCAGGAGGCTCCCATTGGCCCCAGCTCTAAAGAAGTCGTGTGGCCTGTCCCATGTACAGGTGTGACCATTTGGCCAAGGCTGCCCTTCTCAAAGGCCTGGGCGCGACCCCTAGATGGCTTCTTAGAGGCCTGGGTGGGTCGCCCCCACACCAGGGTCTGGGTGGGCCAGGGCGCTTGCATTCCTACAGCACCAGGGGTGCCCAGGCTGCTGATTGGGGTACACTTTGAGCCACTCACAAGCTTAAGACAGCAAACTCCACCCACAGGAGCTTTTAGCTGCATTTGGGATGAGGATGGTTTGCACATGTTTAAATGCTTGGAGAAAAATACAAAGAAAAACATGAGCAGAGCAGAGTGGGTGTAAGGACTACACAGCAGCAAAGCTTAAGTCCATGTTGAGGCTGGTGGGTCCCTGCTCTGAGTAACAGAGAAAGTAAAAGAGCCTCCTAAGAGAGCCAGTTCCCTTTGATAACCACAGACCCTCATGCCCCGGCCTCCCCCACCTCCAGAGATCACACTCGCGTGCCACTGATGTTTGGTGCCTTCACACCTTCCACTCTTGCCAGTATTTTCTCTGGCTACCGTAAGCTGAGCATTCTTTAGCATTTATTATTCCCCCCTCCGCCACTGGCCTTCTGGCTTGGTTTCTGGGGTCTTTTGTGATCAAGTTGTGTTAGCTTCTGTTGCAGTCCACTTTATCTTTTCCTCCTCTGCTCTGTGTGGGGCTGAGTCTGCGTTCGGGAGAGTTCCGACTCTAAGGTCCATTTGTCCTTTGATATCTTTTTTTTTTTAAGTTCCGGTGTATATGGGCAGGTTTGTTACATGGGTAAACATGTCCCATGGTGATTTGCTGCACCTATCAACCCACCGCCTAGGTATGAAGCCCAGCATACATTAGCTCTTTTCCCTAATGTTCTCCATCCCCTACCCTCTCCCAATAGGCCCCGGTGTGTGTTGTTCCCCACCCTGTGTCCATGTGTTCTCATTGTTCAGCTCCCACTTATAAGTGAACATGAGGTGTTTGGTTTTCTGTTCCTGTGTTAGTTTGCAGGGGATAATGGCTTCCAGCTTCATCCATGTCCCTGCAAAGGACATGATCTCATTCCTTTTCATAGCTGCGTAGTATTCCATGGTCTATATGTTCCACATTTTCTTTATCCAGTCTGTTGCTGATGGGCATTTGGGTTGATCCCATGTCTTTGCTATTGTGAATAGTGTTGCAGTGAACATACGTGTGCATGTGTCTCTACAATAATTTATATTCCTTTGGGTATATACCCAGTTACGGGATAGTTTCGTCAAATGGGAATTCCGGTTCTCAATCTTGGAGGAATCACCACACTGTCTTCCACAATGGTTGAACTAATTTCCATTCCCACCGGTAGTGTAAAAGTGTTCCTATTTCTCCACAGCCTTGCCAGCATCTCCTGTTTCCTGACTTTTTCATAATTATCATTCTGACCGGCATGAGAACTCATTGTGGTTTTGATTTGCATTTCTCTAATGATCAGTGATGTTAAGCTTGTGTTGGCTGCATGTATGTCTTTTTTTGAGAAGTGTCTGTTCATATCCTTTGCCCACTTTTTAATGGGGTTGTTTTATTTCTTGTAAATTTGCTTAAGTTCCTTGTAGATTCTAAGTGTTAGACCTTTGTCAGACAGACAGATTGCAAAAAATGTTCTCCCATTCTGTAGGTTGTCTGTTCACTCTAATGATAGTTTCACTTGCTATGCAGGTCTTTAGTTTATTTAGATCCCATTTGTCAATTTTTGCTTTTGTTGCCATTGCTTTTGGCGATTTCATCATAAAGTCTTTGCATGTGCCTATGTCCTGAATGGTATTGCCTAGATTTTCTTCTAGGGTTTTTAGAGTTTTGGGTTTTACAGTTAAGTCTTTAATCCACTTTGAGTTAATTTTTGCATAAGGTGTAAGGAAGGGGTCCAGTTTCAGTTTTCTGCATATGGCTAGCCAGTTCTACCAGCACCATTTATTAAATAGGAAATCCTTTCCCCATTGCATGTTTTTGTTGGGTTTGTCGAAGATTAGATGGTTGTAGATGTGTTGTGTCATTTCTGAGTTTTCTATTCTGTTCCATTGGTCTATGTGTCTGTTCTTGTACCAGTACCATGTTGTTTTGGTTACTGTGGCCTTGTAGTATATTTTGAAGTCAGGTAGCATGATGCCTCCAGGTTTGTTATTTTTGCTTAAGATTGTCTTAGCTATGAGAGGTCTTTTTTGGTTCCATATGAAGTTTAAAATAGCTTTTTCTAATTCTGTGAAGAATGTCAATGGTAGTTTAATGGGAATAGCATTAAATCTGTAAATTGCTTTGAGCAGTATGGCCATTTTCATGACATTGATTCTCCCTATCCATGAACATGGAATGTTGTTCCATCTGCTTGTGTCCTCTCTGGTTTCCTTGAGCAGCGGTTTGTAGTTCTCCTTGAATAGGTCCTTCACTTCCCTTGTTAGCTGTATTCCTAGGTATCTTGAACTCTATGCAAATAAACTGGAAAATCTAGAAGAAATGGATAAATTCCTGGGCACATCCACCCTCCCAAGACTGAACCAAGAAGAAGTTGAATCCCTGAATAGACCAATAACAAGTTCTGAAATTGAGGCAGTAATGAATAGCCTACCAACCCAAAAATGCCCAGGTCCAGATGTATTTATGGCTGAGTTCTATCAGAGCGTGAAAAGGAGCTGCTACCGGTTCTTCTGAAACTATTCCAAACAGTTGAAAAGAAGAGACTCCTCTCTAACTCATTTGATGAAGCCAACATCATCCTGATACCAAAACCTGGCAGAGACACAATTAAAAAAAAAAAAAAAGAAAACTTCAGACCAATATCCCTGATGAACATCATTGTGAAAATCCTCTATAAAATACAGGCAAACCAAATCCAGCAGCACATCAAAAAGCTTATCCACCACAATCAAGTTGGCTTCATCCCTGGGATGCAAGGCTGGTTCAACATACACAAGTCAATAAACGTAATCCATCACATAAACAGAACCAATGACAAAAACCGCATGATTAACTCAATAGATGCAAAAAGGGCCTGTGATAAAATTCAACACCCCTTCATGTTAAAAACTCTCAATAAACTAGGTATTAAAGGAACATATCTCGAAATAATAAGAGCCATTTATGACAAACCCATGGGCAATATCATACTGAATGGGCAAAAGCTGGAAGCATTCCCCTTGAAAACCAGCACAACACAGGGATACCCTCTCTTGGCATTCTTTTGTTTTGTTTTGGTTTTTTGTTTGTTTGTTTGTTTTGAGACGGAGTCTAGCTCTGTTGCCCAGGCTGGAGTGCAGTGGCGTGATCTCAGCTCACTGCAAGCTCCGCCTCCTGGGTTCACCCCATTCTCCTGCCTCAGCCTCCCGAGTAGGTGGGACTATAGGCACCTGCCACCACGCCCGGCTAATTTTTTTGTATTTTTAGTAGAGACGGGATTTCACTGTGTTAGCCAGGATGGTCTCAATCTCCTGACCTCGTGATACGCCCGCCTCGGCCCCCCATAGTGCTGGAATTACAGGCGTGAGCCACCGCGCCCGGCCATCTCTCACCACTCTTATCCA
Source organism: Macaca mulatta (assembly GCF_049350105.2). Taxonomy (NCBI): domain Eukaryota; kingdom Metazoa; phylum Chordata; class Mammalia; order Primates; family Cercopithecidae; genus Macaca; species Macaca mulatta. The sequence continues at coordinate 2,230,363 of NC_133408.1, forward strand.
ACAGAGTGTTGGAAGTTCTGGCCAGGGCAATCAGGCGAGAGAAAGAAATAAAGGGTTTCAAATAAGAAGAGAGGAAGTCAAATTGTCTTTGTTTGCAGATGACATGATCCTATATCCAGAAAACCCCATCATCTCAGCCCAAAAGCTTCTTAAACTGATAAGCAACTTTACCAAAGTCTCAGGATACAAAAACCATGTGCAGAAATCACAAGCATTCCTGTACACCAACAACAGACGAGCAGACACCCAAATCAGGAGTGAACTCCCATCCTCTGATATCTTATAGTTTCCTTTCCTGTTTAGGCTTTTACTGCCTGTGAAACATGTTTTTGGGAATGAAGGAAGGAATGGGAGGAATGGCTATTTATTACTGCCTCAATTTCAGAACTTGTTATTGGTCTATTCAGGGATTCAACTTCTTCTTGGTTCAGTCTTGGAAGGGTCTGACTTCACGTGTACTGCCGAGTCCATCGCACGCCCCTCATTTGAGAAACCACCCTTGTCACAGATGGGACTCCCACAGTTGCGTGGAGCTTTACCTGCCCTCTCCACTCCACGCTGCTGGTTTATTTCTCTGTTCCTGCTTCATTTACTCTCGTTTTCTTATGCATGTCTATTAACGCAGCTTGTCCTTCTTAGTTTTTTTTTAAACAGACTTTATTTTTTAGGGAAGGTTTAGGTTCACAGTAAAATCAAGCAGGCAGTACAGAGTTCCCATGCACCCTCTGCCCCGCCACAAACATGCAGCCTCCCACCATCAACACCTACACCTGAGTGGCCCATTTATTACAAGCCATGAGTCTGCATGGCCACATCGTCAGCACCCAAAGACCCTGCTTCACACAAGGGCTCGCTCTCGGTGCTCTTCGTGCCATGGATTTGGACAGATGTGCAATGGCGTGGATCCACCATTGCAGTCCCACACAGAGTGGTTTCGCTGCCCTGAAGATCCCCTGGGCTCTGCCAGTCTGTCCCTCCCTCCTAAGTGCTGGCGACCACAATATTGCCTTTTCCAGAGTGTCATGTTGTTAGAATCTCACCGTCCAGCCTTTTCTGTGTGGTTTCTTGCACGTTGTAATATGTAGTCGAGGTTCCTCCATGTTTTCTCCTGGCTGCTTGACAGTGCATTTCTTTTTAGCACTCATCCTATTCCATTCTCTAGGTGTGCCACGGTTCACCTACCCCTTTCACCTACTGAAGGACATCTTGGTTGCTTCCAAGTTCTGACAATTATGAATAAAGCTTCTATAAACATCTGCATGGAGGTTATTGTATGGAAATAAATTTTCACTTCCTTTGGGTAAATGCCAATGAATGTAATTGCTAGAATGTATTTAGTTTTGTAAGAAACTGAAAACTGGCTTCCAAAGTAGCTGTGCCATTCTGCATTCCCACCAGTGATAAGTGAATGCCAAACTTTGCTCCACGCCCTCACCAGTATTCAGTGGTCAGTGTTCTGGAATCTGACATCCTAACAGGTGTGTGGTGGCATCTCATTGTTGTTTTAAGTGCATTTCTTACAATCTTTACATATGCTTCTTTGCCATCTGTGCATCTTCTCCAATGAAGTGTCTGTTCAGGTCTTTTGCCCATTTTGTAATCGGGTTGTTTGTTTTCTTCCTGTTGAGTTTTAAGAGTTCTTTATGTATTCTGGATAACAGTCCTTTATCAGATGGGTATTTTGCAAACACTTTCTTTCAGTCTGTGGCTCATCTTCCCATTCTCTTGACTTTGTCTTTCACAGAGCAGAGGGTTTTCATTTTAATGAGGTCCAGCTTATCACCAATTTTTTTTTCATGGATCAGCCTTTGATGTTGTACTTTAAAAACTCATCACCAAACCCTAGGTCATCTAGATTTTCTCTTGCGATACCTTCTAGGAGTTTTATAGTTTTGCATTCGACATTTAGGACTGTGATCCATTGTGAGTTAATTTTTTTGAAGGTTTTATGGTTTGTCTCTAGATTCATTTATTTTTTCTGCATGTGGATGTCCAGTTGTTCCAGTACCATTTGTTGAAAAGCCTATCTTTTGGTCCCTTGCACTGCCTGTGCTCCGGGGTTGAAGACCAAGTGGAGATATCTATGTGCATCTGTGCGCACAGTGCTCTCCAGAGAAGCAGAGCCAAGAGGATCGTTGAATGGATGGATGGATGGATGGATGGATGGATGGATGGATGGATGGATGGGTGGGTGGATGGATGGATGGATGGATGGATGGGTGGATGGATTCATGTGTTTGTGCTGTTACTGGACCCGGAACATCCTCCCCACACACCTCCACCTGTGGACATGCTGTGTGTGTGTGTGTGTGTGTGTACACATGTGTACACATGTTTTCTGGGCCACTCTGGTGTGGGTCTTGATGGTGGGAGGCTGCATGTTTGTGGTGGGGCAGAGGGTGCATGGGAACTCTGTACTGCCTGCTTGATTTTACTGTGAACCTAAACCTTCCCTAAAAAAATAAAGTCTGTTTTAAAAAAGCTAAGAAGGACAAGCTGCGTTAACAGATATGCATAAGAAAACGAGAGTAAGTGAAGCAGGAATAGAGAAATAAGTCAATGGAGCAGATATGAGAGGGCAGGAAAACACTCACATATATGTTTACGCATATGTGGTTGCATGTGAGAAAGAGAGAATTTTGTTCTGAGGAGTTGGCTCACATGATTTTGGAAGCTAAAAAGCCTCACGATCTGCCATCTGCAAGCCAGAGACCCGGGAGAGCCAGTGTTGTGGTTCTAGTTTGAGTTGAAGGCCCACACGCGACGGGGGCTGTGGGTTCAAGTCCCAGCTGGAGGACAGGAGAAGATGCCACCTCTCAAGCAGTCAGGAAGAGAGAGAGAGAATCCTTCCTTCCTCCACCTTTTTTTTTTTTTTTTTGAGATGAAGTTTCACTCTTGTTGACCAGGCTGGAGTGCAATGGTGTGATCTCTGCTCACTACAACCTCCACCTCCTGGGTTCCAGCAATTTTCCTGCTTCAGCCTCCCAAGTAGCTGGGATTACAGGCACCTGCCACCATGCCTGGCTAATTTTTGTATTTTTAGTAGAGATGGGGTTTCACCATGTTGGTCAGGCTGATTTCGAACACCTGACCTCAGGTGATCTGTCCACCTTGGCCTCCCACAGTGCTGGGATTACAGGCGTGAACCACTGCTCTGTGATGCGCGGGTGGGCAAAGGCCTCTCTCACGTCTTCAGGAGCCTCTGAGCCTCTGAGGGTGCCTGTTAAGGCCTGGAGGAGCCTTCTCAGAGGCATCTGATGCTTCCTAAGTCCAAGGGCCAGGCAGATGACTCATCCCTGCTCCCTGGGAGGAGAGGCAGGTACAAGGGGGTCAACCAGTGGTGGCAAACCTCCCACAACCTCTGCCAGGTGGCAGATCTGTCTCCCGGAACTGCAAGCCTCTGCCTCCGGAGCAGACTAGGCTGCTGGTGGACACAGATTTACCTGGGCTGACCTGGATCGAAAGGCATGTTGGGACAGGAGAGGTGGATGAGTTTGTTTAGGCTTCTTTCTTTCTGCAGGCTCTGGGAAAGGCCAGGGTGCCCAGCCATGCATCAGGGTCTATGGGTCTGCTACAGAGCAGCCCGATTCTCAGATGTCCTCACCCTGCTTCTGGGGATTTGGTCCTTAGGGCAGCAGCCAGGAAGTCAGAGGCCAGGCTGAGCTTGGGCACCGCCATCCTAGAGCCGCCCCTACCTGCCCAGCTTCCCTGGAACACCCGTGTTCAGGGCCAGGAACACCCTCCCCACCCACCTCCACCTGTGGACACACTGAGTGTGTGGGGGCTTGTATGTGTGTATACGTGTGTGCACGTGTGTGCACATGGCTGCATGCATGCAGAGCATGTGGGGGCTTGTATGTGTGTATATGTGTGTGCACATGTGTATGCACATGGCTGCATGTGCATGTTTTGCATGTGTGTACACCTGTGTGGATGTGTGTGTGCATGTGGTTGTGTGTGTTTGGGTGATTGCATGTGTGTGCACGTGTGTATGGATGTGTGTGGATGTGTATGGATGTGTGTGCATGTGTGTGGATGTGTGTATGGATGTGTGTGGGTGTGTATGGATGTGTGTATGGATGTGTGTGGATGTGTATGGATGTGTGTATGGATGTGTGTGCATGTGTGTGCATGTATATGGATGTGTGTGGATGTGTATGCGTGTATGAATGTGTGTGTGCACACGGCTGTGTGTGCATGTGTAAATTGCATGTGTGCACATGTGTGTGCAAGCATGTACATGTGCACATGCATGTTCCTAGAGTGTCTCCATTATCCAGGATGGTGCCTGGCAGGGAGTGCAGTTCATCTCTAACCAGGGCCACCCCTTGCTGTCCAGGCCTAAAGCCAGCATTGCTCACGGGCCCTGCACCATGCCCTGAAAGTGTCTGGGGATCCTGGGCTCTCCGGGGCGGGCAGGCTGCCTTGGGGTTGAGAAGCGGCTGGTTTCCCAAGGGCAGCCCTTTGAACCTAGTTGGGTCACTGCCCCCTTCTGGGATTCTGTATTCTCTCCCATTTAAGGATAAATAGGTCTTTCCCTTGTGAGATGCAGTGCCTGGCCAGGGCAGGGACGCAGATATTGACCCTGACTTTGTTCAGAGGCTGGGCTTCCCCGGCCCTGAGCCAACAGGAAGCCCGGTCCAGAAGCCAGGAAGCAGCAGCAGGGCCAGCCCTGGCACTGCCCAGGTCTCCCCAGCTCGGCTCCGCTCAGCGCTGGCCTGGAGAAAACAGAACGGCGGCTGTCGGGGCTGGTCCACGAAGTGTTGTTTTGTTTTTAATTTTCTGATCAGGGTAGTGAGAACTAAAAGTTCAGGAAAAAACAGGTATTTTTGGACATTTTAAAAGCCGTGACTCATTACTGGTAACTCATCTTCCTACAGATGAGTCAGATGAGCTTTTCTCTGGGCAGCTGGAATGTCCCCTCGTCCTCAGTTTTGTGAAATTTGAATAAAATGTGCTACTTTGGGTCAAGGTGACAGTCTGCATGTGTCCTGGGGCTGCGGTAACAAAGTGTCACGAACTTGATGCCTTCAGCACCAGAAATGTGCTCGTCAGGTCCGAGGCCAGAGTCTGAAAGGAAAGCGTCACAGGGCTGCCTCCCTCCAAGGGCACCAGGGCTGCGGGGGAGGATCCTTCCTGCCTCCTCCAGCTCCTGGAAGCCCTGGAGTCCCTTGGCTGGATTGTGCCCTGTTCTCTTCTCTCTCCTAAGGACCCTTGAGATGTCATCTAGGTCCCCCCCCGCCGCCCTGATAGACCAGACCATCTCCTTGCCTCATGAGCCTGACCTCACCTCACCCACAAGACTCCCTCTTAGGCAGGGTTCCATCCACAGGCTCCGGGAGTCAAACACAATGTTGGGGCGGCTAGGCTGGAGGAGGGCCGAGGCTGCCGGATGGCACCAGCGCTGTGGACTTCAGGAAAACGGTCCCTTGCAGGAAAAGGGAATCGGCCGCCACCCTGACCACTCGGCCACAGGACCCTTTCAGCCCCTCAGCACACGAGACAGCGGGCAGGCAGCAGTTGTCTACAGATGGCAGCCTGGGCTCAGGTAGAAAGGGGCGCCAGACCCAGCCCAGCTTGCCAGGCACTGCCCCGGCTGCTCCAGTCCCGCCAGAGGCCCCAGCCTACAACTGAACTCTGGCTCCACGTTTCGCGTCCACGATTTTGCAATCTTCTCCAATGTTTATGAGAGCATCCTCCCACTGCCCCAGCACACTGTAAACTCCCAGGGCCCACCCGGCTCTCAACTGTGGTTTTGAGGGCAGTTTCAGCAATGCTCCCAGTGCAGGTTTGGGGCCAGGCAGTTCATGGAGCTCCCACCGGCTGCCATTCCTCACACACCAGGACATTCCCTCCTGCTGGGCCCAAATGCATCTTGGGTCCCACTATGCGAGAAGGACTAGAGTAGGGCATGGGCAGCCCGTGAGTGGGGCAGGTGGGAGATAGGCCCTGAAGTCCCACTGGACAGCAAGCCCCTGCTTTCATGAGGCTGCAGCTCTGCTGGGGCTGGCCGGCTGGGCTGTGGGTGTGAACATGTGAGTAAATGTCCTTAGGGAACAGGTTGCGTGTCTTCACTGTTCCACACAGAGCACTCCGTCTTTTTGTGCATGTCTACGTGTGCATTCCTGGTGTGTATTTGTACATCTGCCATTTGTGTGTGTTCTGGAGTGTGTGCACGTGTGTTCCTGGTGTATTGTTCATGCATATTCGTAGAGCATGTCTGTGTACGTGTGTTCCTGGTTTGCATATGTGCTGTGTTTTCCTGGAGTGTGTTTGTGCACGTGTGTTCCTGGTGTGTATATGTGCTGTGTTTTCCTGGAGTGTGTTTGTGCACGTGTGTTCCTGGTGTGTATTTGCACATGCATGCACATTCCTGGAGTGTGTCTGTGCACGTGTGTTCCTGGTTTGCATATGTGCTGTGTTTTCCTGGAGTGTGTTTCTGCACGTGTGTTCCTGGTGTGTATTTGCACATGCATGCACATTCCTGGAGTGTGTCTGTGCATGTGTGTTCCTGGTTTGCATATGTGCTGTGTTTTCCTGGAGTGTTTCTGTGCACGTGTATTCCTGATGTGTATTTGCACATGCATGCATATTCTTGGAGTGTATCTGTGTACGTGTATTCCTGATGTGTATTTGCACATGCATGCATATTCTTGGAGTGTATCTGTGCACGTGTATTCCTGATGTGTATTTGCACATGCATGCATGTGTGTGCTTGTGCACCCCAGCTCCATCTTCCTGTCGTCCTCTCTGCCCGCTGCCCTCCTGGGCCAGCCTCTCCTGTTCTGAGTGGAAGGCAATGAAGGCCAGGGCTGCACAGGCCTGTCTGGGGTCACAGGCGTGTCAGGGCCGCCTGCTCCTAAACCTCCTGCATTGAGATGGGGATGGAGAGGGGAGGCTGCGGGGTGCTCCTTCGGTTCAGACGCCTCCTCCCAAATGAACGGCAAATGTCAAATGCAGCCCCAAGGAAAATAGTTCCCACACCTAATCATGTCCGGGAGAGGTCGTGGCGGGGGGCGCCCGGAGCACATGCTGGGTGGGAACAAGGGCCCTTTGTGCGCCTTGGGCAGCTGTGGCTGCAGTAGCGAAGCTAAGTGGACCGGCTGTCTGGCCGCCTGGGCTGCCCGGAGACAAGCGCTCTCCTTCTTGTTGCGTCAGTGCCTGAGCCCAGCCCCCGCCGGGGCTGCGGGGGAGCCTGGGACACTGGCTGCAGGGAGGGGCACGCTCTCACCCGTGGAACATTCTCAGGCCAAGACAGTCACAAATGGGGTCACTTCTGATGGTGCTCAGCTGCCGCAGCGGGGAGCCATGAATCGCCCACGCTGGCTTTGGCTGGGGCAGAGTCCCGGGGCCTGAGTGAGAGATGAAGCAGGAGGGACAGTGAACCAGTCAGGCTCCCTGCGAGGTCCTCCCCATGGCACCTGAGGATGGGGCAGCAAGGATGGCCTGGGGGACCTTGCAGCCTCTGCAGGAGCCCCTTCCTCTGTTGTCTGGCCTGAGCACAGCTGCCCTAGGACTAGCAGAGCCTGCACCTCACCGCTGCCTCCCGCAGAGGGTGCGGCAGAGCGAGGGCCCCCCTTCCACGAGAGATTCCACCCTCGCTTCGGAGAAAGCTGGATTCAGAAAGACCCCCTCCTTCCCACACAGGCAGGGAGGGAGCCCGGTGGGGGTCTGGGCTCCATGGAGGAGGCATTGGAGCAGGACAGAGGGCAGCTTTAGGCAACGCAGCCTCTAGGCCGGTCTGAGCCCCATGGGTCAGGAGACCGGCTACACACAGGAGGCCGAGCACGTGAGCGTGTGTAGGGAGGCCGGCAGGGTCGACTGGAGGCGCGATGTAGACAGGCAGCCACAGCGGCGCACGTGGTATTAGATTCAACTTGGAAGCACCAGAATGCAGGGTTCCCAATACAAATAGGTAGAAGAATCTGCAGATGAAATGTGTGTGCATGCGTTTGCAAAGTAAGAAAATGCCAGAAAACATGGATGGACATGAAAAAGACATAGATGCCAGCCTGAAGGGTCCCCCGCTGAGACAAACGTAACATCAAAATAAACTAAATAAGGACAGGAACAGATGATGGCCCGTGCATAAAATGAGACTCTGTGGTTCTATATAGATGTCAATTTACTTAATTAATAAATGGGGGAAAAAGAAAGCTCACCCACCCCAGTAGAATTCCAGCTGATAAGTGACGGCATGAGGAATTCCCCCCAGCAGCCGCTGCAGTCACCATTAATTCAGGCAACAAGAACATCAGTCAATGCCAAACCTCGTGGTGAAAGTGGAGTGAAGAACGGGGTTTTACGTCACCTCTGAGTGTTCCCACGAAATGTGTATGAATTATAGAGAAGGAAGGAATTTCCAGTGGAGACCCCTACAGATGCCACGTTCCCCAGATGGTCAAGGTCAATGACCCTCCGAGTGAACGCATCAGTACGCCCACCTCCCAACCCGGATGAACCAGTTCCCTCCACTGACAACCTGGGTCGAACCACGAAATAAACCCTAATTGAGAGTATTTCTCTTTTTCACAGAGTCAAGGTCTTAGAAGTCAAGGAAAGACTGAAGACTGCTCCAGGTTGAGGACGAGCATGAAGTCTCATGATCCAGGTAATCCCAGCACTTTGGGAGGCCGAGGTGGGCGGATCACCTGAGGTCAGGAGTTCGAGACCAGCCTGACCAACCAACATGGTGAAATGCCGTCCCTACTAAAAATACAAAAACTAGCCAGCTGTGATGGTACACGTCTGTAGTACAAGTTACTCGAGAGGCTGAGGTGGGAGAATCGCTTGAACCCGGGAGGCGGAGGTTGCAGTGAGCCGAGATTGCACCACTGCACTCCAGCCTGGGGGACCGAGTGAGATTCCTTCTCAAAAAAAAAAAAAAAAAAAAAAAAAAAGGCATTATTGGGACAGTTGGTAAAACCTGAATAGGTCTCTAGGTGAAGAATACATACTCTTTGTACTGTTCTTGCAACTTTTTTGGTGTATTTGAAATTGTTTTGAAATAAAAAGTAAAATTAAAAGCGAGAAGCACCCTGTGTGGCTGGCGTCCCCCGCCGCTTCCAGCATCTCCAGGAAGCAGCATGGTGGGGCTGGGAGGGCCCAGGCTGCCGCGGCCACTTCATGCTGCTGTAAGAAGGTATCTGTGACTGGGTGAGTCGTAAAGAGCAGAAATGTTCCGCTTACAGCTCTGGAGTCTGGGAAGTCCAAGACCAGGGCCCCAGCAGATTTGGTGTCTGGGAAGGACTGCTCTCTGCTTCCAAGACGGCCCCTTGTTACTGTGTCCTCTCATAGCAGAAGGTGGAAGGGCAAAAGGGGCCTGGCCAGTCAGACAGCCCTTTCATAAGGCTCTAATCCTACCCTTGAAGGTGGAACCCTTACGGCCTAACCCTCCTGAAGGCCTTACCTCTGGACCCTGTTGCACTGGGGATTCAGTCTCAATATGGATTTCGGAGGAACACAGACATTGGAACCACGGCAGCACCATCACTCCCAGGCTGAGATGCCACCTGGGCTCTCTGCCCAGAGCATCTCCTCCCTGGCCCTGGAGACACACAGAAGAAGGAGAGAAGGGCAGTTCTGTTGGAATCGCAAGACCGAGTGGACTCTCACCTGGGGGAGGGCACCTGCAGCCTGGCTGGCCCCAGGGATCGGTGGGCATGGAGCGTGTGGCTGGGTGCCTATCACCTTCTTCCCCACTTTACCCTGGGCACCCAGCCCCTGGACCACCACTGCCAGGCATGGAGCAGGTATGGAGGAGAGTTAGCAGGACAAAACTCACCCACACCACGGCTGCCACAGATGGACAATCTCACGGAGAGGTGTGGCCAAGCGAGCAGGGGAGGGGCCCGTGGGGTCAGGTGGTCCAGACGAGCGCCTTCTGGCAGGGGGCTTGTGAGAGCGTTCCAAGGAGACGGGCGAGCTCAGCCAGGAGGGTGGAAGGGTAAGACAGTCCAGGCCAGAGGACGGCAGCCGCAGCGGGAGGGACGGTGAGAAGCCCCGTGGTCTGGCTGGAACTGAACAGATGACAGTAGGAGAGGTAAACATGGCGGGAAGGTGGGGGCGCAAGCCGATCCTTGGAGCTCAGAGAGCTTCTGGCTTTGGTCTGGGCTGTGTTTGGTGTGATGGCTGGGGGAGCTGCTGAGGTGGGAACGCCCTTGAGGGCTCTACCTTGAAGGGTGGGATTAGTGCCTCATGAAAGGGCTGTCTGAGAGTCCCTGTTTACAGGCAGATGGTTGATGTGGGAGGGAGTAATGGCTGAATTCACAGTGCCCAAGGGCTGATCAATAACGAGCCCAGCCCAGTGTCACCCAAACCTCGCGGTCAGTTTAGCCTGCTCGGCAGCGGGGATAGAGGACCACGCACAGGGGCTTGGCGTCCCACACTGATTCTCCCACAGTCCTGCAGGCTGGGGCCCAGCATCCAGACGCTGCGGGGCCAGGGCCTCCAGGATCACCTTGGCTAGCAGTCAACGGCTCCTCCCGTCCTCCCAGGGCCCCTCTGTGCTCTCTGAGTCCTCATTTCCTCCTTGGAAGTCAAACCGGACAGGGCCACCCCAGTGACTCCCTTTTACTGTAATCACCTCCTTACAGCCCCATCTCCAAATCCAGTCCCACTCTGAGGTCCTGGGAGTTGGGGATCCAGTATATGGATTTTGGGGGCCCCACTCAGCCCTGACACTGCACTGGGCAGAGCATGCCTCAAATTCCAAGGACGATGAATTCGCTGTGACCACACTTCTGTCATTAAACATCACTAATAACCAGGTGCTGACATTTGCTGGACGGGGGCCGCCCGCAGCCCCTCGCCACCCTGGGTCCAGCGGAGCAGCTGCTGATGCTGAGCTCTGTGGTCCAGACGCTGCTGGTGGCAGTGTTGGCCCAAGGGTGATGCTCTCCTCCCTCTGCCGGGAACACCCCCGGCAAGGACGCTGCTCACCCATGGAAAGGAGGTGAGGTGGCTGCGGCACCTTCACAGAACATGTCCCCCCGACACGTACCAGGGCGCAGCCCGAGGCCCAGGCCTCCCACACGCCCCTGGGCTTCCGGCACGTCCTTCCCATGGCAGACACCAGACAGAGCCGGTGCAAGTGGCTTCCAGGTGGCGTGTCCCTTCGGATGGGCTCTGCCATCCCTGTCCTGTGCAACAGCTGCTGCATCCACCCTTAGTGCCAGCTCTGGGGGCCTGAGCAGGAGCTCAGGGACACGGAGACCGTGCGGAGGAGGCATTCACTGTGGGGTGTCCCAGGGCTGGGCACCAAGGCAGGACCTCTGTGTGCCCCGAATGCCGGCTTCCCTGGAGACTGCAGTCAGCCGGGTTCTCTCACGTCAGCCTCCCAAGACCACTGTGAGGGTGGCGCTTAGAAGCAGAAACACCCAGGCCGGGCAGGTTGAGCAGGTGAAGCTGCCCAACGCAGGGGACAGGACACAGAGGCGACTCACGAGCCTGGGGCTCCAGCAGCAACCAGGAGGGTCCTTGCCACGCCTTTCGCTCCCAGCTACCAGTCTGCCTGCCAGCATCGCCTTTGCTCGTGTGCCTGAGGCCCTGGCTCCCCAAGCAGCCGCTGACTCCTGGACGCCTGCTGGCCGGGCCCCAGTCACGAGTGCGTTCGGGGAAGGCCTCGGGCCTACAGGAACGGAAGGAAAAGCCATCGGGCCTCCCCGACCGTCCACACAGAGACTGATGGGTTCCCCACACACTGACTGCCGGGACGCGCCTCGACTCTGGTTTTGGCACAGACAGGCCCTGCTGCATCCGTCGTCTCTGATGGAAGTGACAGCCGTTTCCCCTGCAGACAGGCCAGAGCGGCCCATCCACGTTCCAGGGTGTGAGGCCAGTGGTAGCGTCCCCAGGGCCACAGCCCAGTGAGGGAGGTGGGGGAGCGTCCTGGCGAGGGCTGGGCCGCCTCCCGCGTGCCCTGGGGAGCAATGTTTCGCACCACCCCGCCCTTTCCTGGCCGTCTGTGAAACTGAACATCTCCAAGTGAATGTTTTAACTGCTAAGCACAGGCAGCGCTTCGAGGCTTCATGACGATGACGTGGAAATCCTAACCCTGACCCCGCCGTCGAGCTGGGCCTGCATTTCCGTCAGCACGTGTCCCTTCTCCTCAGCAACCGCCAGCCCGGACAAGCCCCACACCACCCGGGTTACCTTCAGCTGTGAGACGGGAGGTGCCGGGCGCAGTCGGGACTGCGTCTGGTCCGTGCTGCCGGGAGGTGGCCATGCGCGGGGCCAGGGCTTAGATCAGCTTCCTGTCGGGCTGAGTGGGGAGGCGCACACCTGCCCCAGATTGCAGCTCAAAAGAGGAGAGGTGAAGGTCAAGTGTTCCATACCCCGAGGTCTCTGGGGCCCCGCCAGAGAAGGTGGGTGTCTCAGGGGGTTTTGGGTTTTGCTCTGTCTCCTGGGCCCGACCCCTGGCCAGAGCTGAACCTTCTAGAAGCCAGGAAAAGTCGGTACCAATTCCTGGACCAGACTTCCGGCCAAGCCTGCCCCTGAGTGCCCTGTGGCCAGTGTGGGAACCCAGAGGGAGACTGTGCTGGTGTCACCGGGGGCCTGCTGGCAGTCAGGATGGCTCACGGGGAGGCACTTGGGGGCTATGGCCAACCCTGGGGACCCGTCCACCCCCAGGGCTGCTGTGAGGCCTGAATGTGGTGGGGGATCCCCGATGTGAGTCCCTCGTCCTCGTCCTACAACGCTTAGTGTCGGATGGGGGGCAGGACCCACAGGCCCCTCTCAAGGAAACCCACAGAGGCCCCTGCAGGTGACCTCAAGGGAGGCCCCGTGTGGGGAAGAGAGCACCTGCCCCGCACAAGACAAATCAAGTGGATGCCAAGGAGCAGGCGAGTTTGGGGTGGATGAAGCCACAGGATTGCCCACAGTGAAGACAGGGAGGCGGTCGCAGACCCCCCACCCAGGGAGCCTCAGGGGCAGCTGGGGCCGCGGGGGTGGCACGAGGCAGGTCACACCAGGCAGCAGGCAGGGGCAGCGCTCCAGGAAGCAAGGCCCGACCGGAGACTGTGGGGGTCTCAGGGCGACTCTGAGTTTTGCTCTGCTTTGTCTGGGGCTGAGCAGTGCTGAAGGGTGGTCTTAAGCTAATGGGATGCCAAGGCGGAGGAGGACGGAGGATGAGGCAGGAGCAAGGCCTGGGGGAGGCAGCAAGAGAAGAGCTGAGGCCCCCGGAGGGGAGCGGGCAGCTGCGGGAGTGGGGGCTTCTGGGACAGGTGAGGGTGCAGGGCGGCCCTCTGACCCGAGAGCCACCCGAGACCCAAGCCACGGTCCTGGCGTCTTCACCTCTTGCAGGTGGCGCCCAGGACTCACGGGAAGTCAGGAGGTGCCTGAGACCCCGCAGGGGCACCCTCTGCGTGCCTTGGGGTGGGACATTCTGGGTAGGGGGGCTCCGAAAAAGAGGCGCCGAAGGGGATGAGCCGCACGCGGGTCTGAGGGACGGGCTACGTGGGGCCGAGACCTTCAGCAGAGACAGTTCCCAGGCTTGGCCCCCGCCCCCAGCGCCGCGCAGTGCCTGCCGGTGTTCAAAGCCATTTCCTGACTTTCTCATGGTCTGGGATTCCCAGTTTCATGAGATTAAGATAGAAAGTTGTGGTTTGCGAAAAACCTTGCAGTTAGAGGATGAACATTCCATCGATGGGAGCCTCAAGTGGTCTGGAGGGAAGGCCAGCTGTGGGAAACCTCTCCCAGACGACTGTCATTGTGCAGAGGGGCGGGGCCCCAGGGACCTCGGGGTATGGAATGCTTGACCCTCACCTCTCACCTCTCACCTCTGCAGGTCCTGGGCGCAGACTTCACCTTCTGAACCTTCTCCTATTCGGAAAGTGTGTGGCCCACACGGTGGTACGAGGAGCCCTGGGCTGGGCAGCTGCCAGCCTGGATCCGAGTCCTGCCCTGGTCAAAGTGCTGATTACTTGACATACTTCTGTATCTGCAGAACCAGGTGACTGATCCCCAAAGCCCAGCCAGCTCCAGCAAGCTCTGGCACCTGCACCCATGGGTCACCCTGTCCCCGGCCCACCCTCCTCGAACCATGTTCCGCTCACCGTGGCAGGGCCGCCCCCGGAGCAGTCGGTGCCGTGTGCAGAGGACGGAGGCAGAGGTGCCGTGTGCAGAGGACGGAGGCAGAGGTGCCGTGTGCAAAGGCCCAGACAGAGATGTGGAGGGGTAGCCAGTATCAAGGGCACCCCCGCTTGCGCTCGCTTCCCCACCCGCCTGCTTTTGCCGCTAATGTCCAGACATTCTTTTGTTAGACCCAAAGCCCCTGGGGTTCAGTTCCTGCTGTTGTTGCAGCCCAAGGGCTCCATCAAGAGCTGGCGGCAGCATCCACCTCCTGGGGGTCTCGAGGGGCTCCATAAGAACCCCTTGTCCTGAGCCCCCGCCCAGGCTGAGCATTGGCAGCTGTTCAGTCCAGGCTGGCTTTAGTTGCTGTTAATATTCAATATTTGACATAAACTCTATTTTGATTGTGAAACCACTCAGCATTCTGTGGCCTCATTCCGGGATTTTGATTCTAAGCCCCTCTAGGAAATATCTGCCCCGAAGTGACCGTCTTGTCTGGAAGGTTCCCACAGAGCAGGGTATGATAAGAGCCCCACGGGCTTCCTCCCAGCGCAGACGCTGCTCCAGCGGCTCCGGCAGCAGCACCTTATCTGCGGATGACAGATGCCGAAACGTGCCGGGGCCCGTGAGCCTGCGCAGCGTCACACACACTCAGCCCCCGTGAGCTGCACACACACATCACTGTGTTTGCGATTATAGTTTTACAGTGTGTTGATTGTTGATGTCCCCTACTTTTCTGGATCTTCCCCCATTTTTTTTTTTGAGATAGGACCTTGCTCTGTCATCCAGGCTGGACATTATCTCAAACAAACAAACAAAATCAAAAGTGCAGCCCTCACCTCCTGGGCTCAAGTCAACCTCCCACTTCAGCCTCCTGAGTAGCTGGGACCATAGTTGTCTGCCACCACCCCTGGCTAATTTAAAAAAAAAAAATGTTTTTTTGTAGAGACGAGGTCTTGCCATCCCGCCCAGGCTGGTCTCGAACTCCTGGGCTTGAGCAATCCTCCTGCCTTCGCCTCCCAAAGTGCTTGGCTTACAGGCATGAGCCACACCCAGCTGTTCCCCAGTTTTGCATTGGCATTAGTAGCTTTAACTCTGTTGTGTTTCTCTTACAATAAGAACCTTCCTCAACATATTTCCATCCATTGACAAAATAGGGAGAAAGGGGCATTTCCAGTGATTTAGATCACTTTAAAAAACATCTGTGTCATCTCTTTAAAATGTTCAGGAACTTTGTGTTGGCAGTGTTTTCCTCTGTGCCGTCAGACACACTCTGTACTGGTTTATAGAAAGCAAGTTAAGAGCCATCTCTGGAATCAAGGTGACTTGGGTAAATGCTGAGACCCGAAGGGATTTGGTGATAGCAACTCTCCTTTCAAATTCTGCAGGAGGAGTGGGTGTTAATCTGAGACGGCCACAGAGCTGAGGGTTCCCACAGGGAACGGTAACATGAGGTGTGTTTGTGGACTGGCCCCTGCTCCCCAGTCTCCACCCAGAAGACCTCGGGGAAGACACAGGCAGACACCTGGGACACACAGAGTCCCCGGGTCACAGGGAGAGAGGAACAGAGAACAAACGGGGCAGGTTTTTTCAATTATAAAACTACCATGTTCTGGCTTATACTGATACATTTTAAAAGCCAGGTTAAACAGATGATTTTCTTAGAAAATATAAAGTATGGCTGGGTGCAGTGACTCACGCCTGTAATCTCTGCACTTCGGGAGGTCAAGGCGGGTGGATCACTTGAGGTCAGGAGTTCAAGACCAGCCTGGCCAACATGGTGAAACCCCATCTCTACTAAATACAAAAATTAGCTGGGCGAGGTGGCACACACGTGTAATCTCAGCTACTCAGGAGGCTGAGGCAGGAGAATCGCTTGAGCCTGAGAGGCAGAGGTTGCAATGAGCAGAGATCACTCCAGCCTGGGCAACAGAGTGAGACTCTGTCTCAAAAAATAAAATAAAATCTAAAAACAACAACAAAAAGGAAAATATAAAGTATAACATTGACTCAAGCAGAAATAGAAAATCTGATTAGCCCTATGGGACATGGGCAGGAAACTGAAAAAAAAAAAAAGTAATCAAATGATATCCTTTAAAAAAGCACCAAGCTCAGGCAGTTTTATACGGGAATATGCGGGACTGACCTCTGCAACGGAGAGACAGAACGACCGTTTAGGAACCTGTCCTCTGAAGGCCAACTGCTCAGTCCAAATCCCATCTTCCCGCCCGTGGCTGGTGACCTTAGGCAGACTACTTAAACTCTCAGCTTCTTCATCCGCCAGATGGACATGAAAGCAATACCTAGTTTGATTCCAGGTTAAAGACTTGACTCATGTAAAATATATGGAAGTGTGTTTGCTGCACAGGAATAACTTGATACAGGTGAATTGTTACTAAGAATTACTATTATTTCCAGGCACAGAAAAAGACAAAAGTATCACAATTCATTCTGTAATATATAATTGTGTGAGTCCATTCTCACATTGCTATGGAGAAACCTGAGACTGGGTGATTTTTAAGGAAAGAGGTTTAATTGGCTCACGGTTCTGCAGGCTGTTCGGGAAGCATGATGCCGGCTTCTGCTCAGCTTTGGGGCGGCCTCAGGAAACCTTCAATCATGGCGGAAGGTGAAGGGGGAGCTGCTGCATCTTACGTGGCCAGAGCAAAAGCAGGAGGGTCGGGGAGGTGCCACACACGTTTAAATGACCAGATCTCACGAGAACTCACTATTACGAGAACAGTACCAAGTGGAAGGTACTAAACCATTCATGAGAAATTCACTCCCATGACCCATCCACCTTCCACCAGGCCTCACCTCCAACACTGAGGATTACAATTCAACATGAGATTTGGGTGGGGACACAGATCCAAAGCACATCAATAGTTAACCAAAAACCTGAGAAACTAATGGCAAGAATAACACGCACACATCTACACACAGTGATGCTGACGTATTATTTATAATAGGGATGTAATCACCCAAAAATAAAAGTATTAACAGAATCCAATCCATCAGGAGCAAGTAAAATCTCTGGAAAGCAAAGATGGTTCAGCATTAGAGAATCTGTTAGTACAACTCACTACATGAAGAGACTAAAAAAGGGGAACTTTGGGGCATCTCAAAAGATAGGCCCCTAACAAGCATCAGGTCAATTTAATATTTAGTCCTAATTTTAAAGCACGCATAATCACGAGATATTCAGAAAACTAAAAACAGTCAGAAACTTCCTTAACTTGTAACAAACATTGTATTTAATACACGAGAACAGATATCAGCAAACTTTTCTGTAAAGGCTCAGATTGTGAATATTCTAGGTTTTTCGGGCAATATTGCCTCTGTCCGGACTATTTAACGCTACTGCTGTGGCCTGAACGTAGCCATCAGACAATACGTAGAAGAATGGGCATAACTGTGTTCCAATAAAACCACCTACAAGAAGAGACCACAGGCTGGATTTGGCCCCCTGGCCACCAGTTTGGAAACCCCCGCATTAGAATCATTCCCATTAGTCAGAAACAAGAGAAAAACGCTTGATTTTATAGTTGAGTCTTGGCCAACCTGATAATATATACAAAGTATAAACATTAGAAAGGCAGAGATACAACTATAATTACTTGCATAATTATATGACTGTTTACCCAAAAAGTTCAAAATAATGAACGGACAAACTATTACAATCACAAGTGTAACATCAATATACATCGATCAACAGTGTTTATTAGAACAGCAATACAGAATTACAACATTTTATGGGAAAGTATCCCATTCATTATAACAAAAACTTTGAGGATTTCATAAAAATTCAGAAAATACTCAAGAACAAACCAAGAAATGAGCACGTCGGACATCAAAGAAATCTTTAAAACTCTGCCAAAGCTCTAAATTCGTTGAGAGTCAGAATCCATTTCCAAGTAGTAGGAATCTAAGTCACATGAATGTCAGTTTTCCCAACTGTCCCCATAAATTCTGCGCATCCCTTAAAACTCCCGCAGGACTGCTGTGGGTCTTGACACTGCTTCTAAACTTGACGTGGGAGAGGAAACGTGTAGGACCCACTGAGGAATGCTTCTGAACGGCCTCGGGGAGGCAGCCTGCTGTAAAGTTGTCATAGTTGATGCAGAAACAGAAGACGGCCCCATGAGTCAGGACGGACACAGCAGAGACAGCACTAAGTATTTACCGGAATGTTGTTTACGACGATGGTAGCATTTCATGTCAGTCGGTGGAGAAAAGATTCCTTTTTCAATAAATGATGTGACAACTGGCTATGTATTTGAAAAAGAAAATGTTAGTCCCGTCTTTCACACAACCCCAAACAACATTCCAGGGGATTAAAGAACTAACCATTTGAGATGGAGTCAGTGCTGATGCGTCCCCCAAATTCCCGTGTTGAAGCCTCGCCCCCAGGGATACGGTATCAGGAGAGGGAGCCTTGGGAAGGTGGTTCCGTTAGCCAGGAATCTGACCGTCACCAGGAACCTGACCACGCGACACGGTGATCAAGACTCGCTATCTCCAGAACCAAGGGAGTAAGTTTCTGCTGTGTAAGCCCCGCAGTCTATGTCATTTTGTTCTCAGCCCTGGCCGATGAGAACGCCATTAGAACATCAGAAGCCAGAGCCATAGAAGGAGAGAAGAGACACCGAAGTTTGTTTTAACCGTCTTGCCATAAGAAACACCCTGTAAGTCACACCCGAGACCCGGGCGTCCTAAGAAAGGGGGATGTGGACAGTCCCTCCAGCACCTCTCGTGGCCGGGCTGGGTGACAGGCACACAGGAACTCATGGCACTCACCTCATAACTATTGTTCACATTCAACATGTACCCAGATTTACAATAGGACCCCATCGACAAAGCTAAAAGGCAGGCAATGGATGGAAGAAACCACTTCCAAACTACCAGTGTCCCAAAAGGAAAAGACTAACTACCGGGCAGAAGATACAGTTACACAAGTCACAGAAGAACCCGCAGGTTCCACTCCTGCAGAAGCTGGTCACTCTGCCGACACCGTCAGCGTGATGTGGAGGGGTCTCCCCCCCACACCCACAGCTTCCCGCCTTCTGTGGGCCCGAGGTGGGTGTGTAGCGATTCGTCTACACCTCCGTCTGCTCCTGAGCACAGCGCCCTTCACATCTGCATCCCAGGCCTCACTAAACACAGGACACGGAGGTCTCCCCCCCACCCCAATTTATCAAATGAATGAACGAATGAAGGTCGTTTTCAAGACCTCTGGCCCTTCTCTTAGAATCTCTAAATCTCACCCTTGCACTTGCTCTGGAGGGGATGAAACAGACACTGCCAGGGCCAGGAGGTTTACGATGTTTATGCTGAGGCTCAGGGAGCTACGGGGCTCAGAACCCGTATGGATTTGTTACCCTGAACTCGGTGACCAGGGCCTGCTCGTGAATCAGCAAATCCTCTGGCCATGCTTCATTCCAGGGAGGAAACCCCAGCAGCCCAGTCCCGTCTGCGTTTCCGCTGGTTTCCGCTGACGCCATCACTGGAGAGGGAGAAGAGGAGTCCTTGAAACCAGCCCTCCAAACATAAATACGCAGCCGGGTTCAGCGAAGCACATGACGCACTTTTCACCTCTGCCAGCGTCTCCATCTCAGTAAGTCCTGTGGGACAGATGCTCACAGTCCCCAGTGAGCCCCATCCGTGACCCCCGCTCGCCCCCCACGTTTCCCAGATGACGGCAGCTGGAGAGCCTGCCTCCGACAGCGGCCCCAGGCCACGGAGAGGCGACCCCGCAGAGAGCGGATGTTTGTGAAGCTCCTCCTGGAGGGAAAGCTGCCGCCAGTGCGGAACACGCCCCTCTCGAGGCACAGACGGGGGAGCGGTCACGAGCCGGTCAGTCCCTCTTAGAGCCAAAATCGGGGGCTCAGAACATTTTCTAATGATTTCTGAGCCACCGAATGCATCTAGGCAGCCCAGTCTCTGTTTTCATTCCCTGAGATGTGGTACTTTCTCTCCTGGAGTCCCGTATTGGGGGCGCTTCAACCGCAGGCCTTGCCTCCCTCCCACGGTGCTGAGGAAGGACAGGCCCTGCCTTCCCCAGGAGAGCTCAGGCTGGAGAAGCCCCGGTGTAGGGGGAAGTTCTAAGCAGGCATTGTCACCCCCAGGTCTAGTGTCTCCACAGTGCCCCCCTGGCCCCCAGCCCAGGCTGTGCCTCCCCCATGTGCAGCCGCTGGGATGTGTCCAGGGCAGGACAGGAGGCAGGTGCCCAGGTGCTCCCCTAGGCAGAAGGCTCGGGTTCTGTTTCAGGGCAGGTGGGCTGGTGTGGCCCCCGGGAGAACAGATCCTCACAGACGCCGACCAGTTTCACCCAGGAGGGCAGGCCCTGCTGTGCTGCAGGCCCCCTGGGGCGCTGGTTCCCCCATCTGACCACACATGGCTTCCTTGAGATCAGTGCACCCCCAGGAAATCCTGGGTGCCTTCATGTCTTGGTCACTTGGTGGCCTGGGACTCTCGGGCGCCTCCTCCGTCCACAAAGCTGGCCAGGCTGTCTGTGGGGAAGTGTTGACTGGGGGCCCCAAAGCTCCTGCTAAGAAATCCTTCTAAGCACAGCCTCTGGCCCTGGAGAACCGGAACTCCCTGCCCTGCCACTGACTTACAAAGTTGTCCCCTCCCTGTGCACTTCCAGGCACAAAAGACAGGATCTGATTACTGGGGAATTGCGATGTGCAGGGGTGGAACTTTGCAATGAGTCCAGAAACTCCAAACACATGAACCTGGTAACTCACTGTGCAAACAGAGAAGCAGTCCTGCACAGGGTCCCTGGCGTTTGCTCTCTCAGCGGTCCTCAGTGAGTCCACTCTCTGTCCCTCCCACTAGCCAGCCCCCCTCTGCCAAGGGACAGCTCCCTTGTCTCCATGGCAGGCTGGTCTCGGGGGGGCAATGGTGACATCTCCAACTACCTTTCTCTGCTCTTCACTGCTGATCCTGCTCCCAGGGCCACCCCCATTGGGCCAGGAGGCTACGAGGTGGTGACGGGTAGATGCTCCAGCTGAGACCTGCCCGGCCTCTCCCCATCTGCATGTCTCTTAGGAGAGGACCCACATCCAGTCCCCACACATCCACCTGCTGTGGGTGTTCTGGCCGGGGGGCCTGTGACCCGAATCTACCTCGGGCCCAGGGCTCACTCAGGGGGCTGGGGGCCTGGAGTGCCCAGAGCTGACCCTGCTGAGTTCTGCGGAGACGGACGACACTCAGGGCCCAGCAGGGGTGGAAGGATGGGCTCTAACAGGTGTGGCCCCAGGACCACAAGCTGCACCTGCTGTGTCTGAGCCCAAACAGGGCCTCCTTCCCCTCAGGTGAGGTTCTGCAGGGAGCTGGGCGGGGCGCGGAGGAGCTGGGAGCAGGTCAGCAGCTGAGGAGTGGCTCCAGGAGGGGCTACAGAGGGTCTGCTCTCAGGGGTCGCTGGTGACACGAGAGACTCCGACAGGGGCCGACCAGTGTGCACTTCTCTCTTGTGCTGGGGCCCCTCTCTTCATTCCCTGCTGGACACATCCATGCTGTGCTTGGTGGAGCTGCGTTTCTCCTGCTCCCCCGGCACAGAGCTCCCGGGAAGGGCTCTCCTGCCCTCTCGTGGCGGCCTCGGGGCAGTGGCCTGTGGGGGCCGCCAGCTCCTCCGCTGTGAGCTGCTGGTCACAGAAGAGACTGTGCCGTGCAGGGGACGGGGCCACTTCCTGATACTCAGGGACAGACTTTCTTCTCTTGAGGAAAGACTCGTAAGACCTCTTCCGGGTCATTCCTGATTAGGAATTTAATCCAGGGGTCAAGAAAAGACTCCCCAGCCTGATGGAGGCTGCCCAGGCAGGGAGAAGAAAGGTCAGAGACCACGGAGAGGCGGAGGGGCGCCAGGCTTGAGTGCCCCCTGCTGCGGCGCCCGGCATGTGGCTCACCTGCTCTCCTGCCTCTGTTACTCGGGAAGAAACAGCGGGCAGGGGGAGAGTCCCTGGGGCCTGAAGCAAGGCCAGGCCTTTGCCACGGACAAGTGACTTGGGCCTGCTGGAGCCGGGGTGTGGACTGTGGCCTCCAGGTTGTGATCACAGAACTGCCCGTAGGACCCCGGCTGTGAAGGCCACTGAGCCCAGCAGAGCTCCACCCTGAGTCCTCCCAATAGAGCCAGCGGGGTCAGGGAGGCCTGGCCCCGAGCAGTGCAGAGGCAAGGGCATGGCCCACTCAGTTCCGATGTGGCCTTGGCTGTTCTGTGGATTTGTTTCGGGGTGATCTGTGGCCCCCTTCATAAAGAGGGTCAGCTTCTGCTTGGGCGGTCACTTCCCAGCCATTAACCACCGATATCTGGAAGGAGTGTCTGTTCACAGAAATAGCAGCAGCCCTGTCTTCGGAGGCAGTGGCCTGGGCGTGGCTGCAGTGCTGTGTGTCTCCAGGGTGGGGGGGCTGCAGTGCTGTGAGTCCCCGGTGGGGGGGGGCTGCAGTGCTGTGGGTCCCCGGGGTGGGGGGGCTGCAGTGCTGTGGGTCCCCAGTGGGGCAGGGAGGGCTGCAGTGCTGTGGGCCCCTGGGGTGGGGGGGCTGCAGTGCTGTGGGCCCCTGGGGTGGGGGGGCTGCAGTGCTGTGGGTTCCTGGTGGGTGGGGAGGACTGCAGTGCTGTGGGCCCCCGGGGGGTCAGGGTTGCATAGGGAAACCCAACTCAAGGGGCTCTGTATCCACAGGGCCCAGGCAAACCCCTTGGCCTGTCCATGGGAGTGTCAGGCTCCTCCAAGGCTACAAGAGGTCACATCACCTGTCCAGGAGGACTCACGGGTGTATAGGCAGGTATGTTCAGCCAGGTGGTGCCATTTCTCCCAGGTAAAGGTGAACGGCTGGGTCATATGGCAGGCGTGTCCCCAGCTTCCAGCTTTCTTTCTGTGCCCTGACCACTCTGCAGCTCGGCCAGTTGCAAGTCTTCCCTACAGGCCTGAACTCCAGCTGGGCCGTGAACATTTCCAGGCACTGATAAAGGTGTTTAGGTCACTGCCCAAAACCCTGAAACAAAGCAGCCCTGGTCCAAATTCCTTAAACTCTCATATCAACTCCACACCCACCCCCTCGCTGCAGACAGACCTGGGTGGAACCCCCGTCTTGCTGTCTGTCCCAAAGATACGCTATCTGTCCCATCTGTCCTGAGGATACACTGCAGCCCTCCTTATGCCAGATCCCCTAGTAAGTGCTCTGGACAGATCACCCTGGCAACGATCGCCTCTTTCCCTGGAATCCCAACCAGCCCCATCTCAGGATGGTCTGAGGCACTCCCTGGTGGAAACTCCCCTGTCACGGCTTTTGGAAAGACTCCAGCTGAGCACAAACTGTGAAATGATTTCCAAAGGGTGCAGCTCCCATCGCTGTGTATGATGGTTCCGGCCACTCCATTCACCCACCAATACTTGGTGTCCATGTTTTTAATTGGACTATTCCAGTGGTGATAACGGTATCCCCACTGAGATGTTCACGTTCACTTCCCTTCCTGTCCCCATCGGCCACTATAATTCCCTTCTTGTCCGTCGGCCATTCAGGTTCCTTTGTGTGTCAGGCTGGCTACCATCTTCATGTCAGATTCCTGCATTTCAAAAGATCTTTATATGTTCTACATACAGCCCTCTATCAAATCCATTATTCTGAATATTTTCCTCGTCAATGGCTTGCCTTTTCATTTTAAGTGTCTTTCGAAGACCAGAAACGCTTATTTGTTGGTGAAGTTCAATATCTTATTTTTTCTTTTAAAGCTCATGCTTCTGTGTCTGACTGAGGTCTTTTTTTTTCCCAAGCGTTTGTCCATCACCTGGCATTTCTGGGTGCTCAGGACTCCGCTCTGACTGAGGAGCGAGGCCATTTCTTTTACTGTCTCCTGTCTCTGAAGAAGGAAAAGTTGAAAAACAACAGGAATGAAGTCAGTGGCAAGACCAGCCAGTGCCACTGATGACCTCAGGTGTGAGATTAAAAGATTAACCTCCCCACTCTAGCCACATGTGCTCTCTATCTAGCACGACCCTTTCACGTGGACCCCTTAGGGTTGTAAGCCCTTAAAAAGAGCCAGGAATTCTGCCTTACAGGGAGCTCAGTTCTTGAGACGCAAGTCTGCCGAAGCTCCCGGCCAAATAAAGCCAAATTCTTCCTTAACCCGGTATCTGAGGGGTTCTGTCCACAGCTCGTCCTGCTACATGACCTGCCCGTCTATCCTCTTACCCACAGCAACCTGCCTTGATTCCTGCAGCTTTAAAATAACCCTATCAGGGTTAAATACTTTAATTTTTGCTTCACATAGCGTAAACCAAAAATAAAATTCTAAGCTTTCTCAACCCACTGAATGGCCCCCTCCTCTCCACCAGGGGGATTCCAAAGAAAGCTGAAAAACGAGTTCAGGCCACGAAGGGATGGGGATTGGACATGCCTCATTATACCCACCTCCCTTTGGAGTTCAGGTGCAGCTGACCAGACTGACATTAAAACAGACTATTAGACTGACAGAGCAGACTCTATACCAGCAAGACAGCAAGTTCCAATCTGACGTTGGCATAGCATCACGTGACAGCAGGCCCTCAAAGCATCAATGTATTTTACCCCAAAATATATCACTTTGACAAATTTTGAAATGGCCCACAAAGCTGTGTCTTGCGGGAAAATTCATATTCTGTAGACTCTCCTTCCCTTTCCAGCTCCTTTTCTGATCCTGAGGAGACTGGCTGAGAATCAAGTGCCTTATGAAGGTCTGAATAGGAAACATTTGCCATGTATTGCCTCTAAGGGCAGACACCTATGAGATTTCATCCATATAATAAGGACCTTGGTCTCCACAGCCCTTACCTTAACCCAGACACTCCTTTCTATTGATTCCAGGCCTTCAGATAGTAACTTAATTCTTTCAACCAATCGCCAATCAGAAACACCTTTGAATCCACCTATGACCTGGAGGCCTTTCCTCCTGGAGTCGTCCTGACATTCTGGATGAATCCAATGCACACCTCACATGTACTGACTGATATGTTGTCTCCCTGAAACGTCTAAAACCAAGCAGTACAACAACCGCCTTGGGACAAGTTCTTAGGACCTCCTGAGGCTGAGGTCATATTTAGCTCAGAATAAATCTCTTCAAGTATTTTATAAAGTTTGGCTTTTTTTGTAAACAATAGGCAGATATAGATTCCATTTGCTAATTTTTAAAAATGCTCTCTGTGTCTTGGTTCATGAAAGACATTGGTCTGTGACCGGTGATGTCCAACTCTGCTATCAAGGCAATGTTGGTCTCATACATCAAGCAGGGAAGCGGCCCCTCCTCCTCCACTGTCTGAGTGGCTGGATTCCTATTATTTCTTCTCTAAATACGATTTACCAGCTTGGCTCTCTGGGCCTGGAATTTTCTGTGTGAGGACACATGATAACAAATTAATCTCAAATTTAACAGATAATGGGCATTAGTATTTTCTTTTTTGGTAACTGGCATCCTTCAATAAATTCGTCCAGTTATACTGTTTTGGGGGCTGCCTGCACTAGTCAGCGTGGCGTCCCCTCCGAAGGCCGGGCCTGACAGCGCCGCACCCCAGGCCAGGTCTGTTGGCCCGTGCTGGTGCCCTGGGGAGCAGCGGGAGCTGCCTGGAGGCTGCGGTGTGTGGTGGCGGCGGGCAGGCACCTGGCTCCCGAAAGCAGACCTTTAATAACGCCTCGCAGAAGGGGCGGGGTGGGAGGCTGGCAGCGCAGGGGCGGCAGCTCCGGATCCCCGCGGGTCTCCGGATCACCCCACCGAGCCCCGCGCCTCAGTAGCGCAGTCCCTCCAGGGCTCCTTGGAAGGCCAGGCTCCAGCCCGGGTGCCCCCCCCGCGGGGCTCCAGGGTTGGGGGCACCCAGGAGGCCGCAGGCGCGGAGCTCGAGGGCGCCCCCCGACTAGAAACCCAGGCTTTCACGCGCGGCTCCCGCCCCGTGCCCACCTCCAGGGGGGCGAGAGCACCCAGCGCCGATCCAGTGTACGGACGCCCCCGTGCCCCGTCCCCGCCGTCCAGCCCCCCCGCCCCTACCGGTCCCGCGCCTCCTCCCCGCCCGCCCGCCCCGAGCCGTCCAGCCCTCAGCTTTCCCGGGCCCGCCCCCGCCCCGCCCCTTGCCCCGCCCTCGCCCCGCCCCTTGCCCCGCCCCCGCCGTCTAGCCCTCCCGGCCCCCAGTCTCTCGCCCCTCCCCACTGGCCTGCAGGGTCCACCGACCTCCGGACCCCCCGACCTCCCGGCCTCGAGGACCCTCAGGAGTCCCTGCGTGGGCTGCGCCAGGTCGCCAGCGACAGCACCGGCACGCACCACAGCCACGGAACCGCCGACCACGGCGCTCAGGAGAGCGGAGAATCCGCGCACGCGCAATTCCTGCTCCCGCCCCGGCTTGCTGGTGATGGCGCATAACGCATGCGCGGGAAGGGCTGCTCTGGGCGTTGCCGTGGCTACTGGGAACGCGTTTCACGGGGGCGGGGCTTGCTTCCGGGGCGGGGCGCGGCCGCCGGAAGTGCGTGGCCGGCGGGGGCCATGGCGGCACTCAGCTTCGTCTTCTTGCTGCTGGGGGCAGCGTCCTGGCCGCCGGCTTGTGCCTCCGGGCAGGAGTTCTGGCCCGGCCAGTCGGCGGCCGACATTCTGTCGGGGGCGGCGTCCCGCAGACGGTAAACGCGCGTCCACGGTGCCAATGCTGGGGTTCTAGGGTCGGGCAGGGTCAGAGGATGGGATGAGGGCGGGGTGGGTCTGGGATGCGATGGGATAGGGCGGGGTCAGGGGCCAGGGAGAAGGGATGGGGTCAGGGGGCAGGCACACGGGATGGAGGGTGGTCCGGGGCCAGGGGGATGGAATGGAGCGGAGTCTTGGGGCAGGGGCCAGGGGGATGGGATGGAGCGGGGTCAGGGGGCAGTGTCCAGGGGAATGGGATAGGGTCAGGGTTCTGGGGCACGGAATGTGGCGGAGTAAGGGGCCAGGGTGATGGTATGGGGTAGGGGGCAGGGGCCAGGAGGGATGGGATGGGGGCGGGGCAGGGGCCAGGGTGTTGGGATGGGATGGGGGCGGGGCACGGGCTGGACCTGAAGGGATGGGATGGAATGGGGGCAGGAGCGGGGGCCTGAGGGATGGGATGGGGATGGGGCGGGGGCAGGGACCAGGAAGGATGCGATGGGGACGGAGTAGGGGCAGGGGCAGGGGCCGGGGCCGGGGCCTAGGGGATGGGATGGGGCAGGGGCTGGGGGCAGGATCGGGCCGGTGGGTTGACTGTAGTCGGAGCTCCGTCACTACGGCCCGGGTCTGCAGGCGGGGTTGTCCGCGAGGCCAGGGGCGCAGCCTCGGGAGCCCAGGAAGGGCACCGGGTTGCTCGGGCTGAGCCTGGGCGGGCTCAGGAGGCCCCTGAGTGTCGCAGGTCCAGGCCTGGGTGTGCGAAGCTGGGAGTCAGTGCCCGGCGGGCGCTCCGCAGTGAATTCTTAGGGCCAAGACGAGCTTCGCAGCCGCCCTGTGGCTGTGAGTTCTCCAAGCGGACCCCGAGAGGGGCCTGGACGCAGAGGTGCGCGGCCCCTTGTGGCCTTCGCAGGCCTGGGCGCTGCACGTAGTTTCACCCGCGACAGTGGGAGTCTGTGGAAAACCAGCGCAGAGCAGGAGAAGGAGAGTACCAGGGTTTCTGTAACCGTTGGGGACCTGTCTGTGCCTTGGAGTGCTTTGTGTCCTTCCGCTAGGGCAGTGATCTTAAAGTGTGTCCGGGATATCTGAGCTTTTGTAGCTGTTTTATAGTAGTACCAGGGTATTCTACGCCTTTTTCACTTCTCTCATGAGTGCACCGCGGAGTTTTCCTAGAAACCCCTTGATCTGTGATGTCACAACAGATTGAATGCAGAAACGGGTATGGGAATCCCGCTGTCACCAGACCCAAAAGAGATTTGCAAAAATTAAGAACATCGTTGGCCGGGCGCGGTGGCTCACGCCTGTAATCCCAGCACTTTGGGAGGCCGAGGCGGGTGGATCACGAGGTCAGGAGATCGAGACCATCCTGGCTAATATGGTGAAACCCGATCTCTACTAAAAAGCAAAAAAATTAGTCGGGCGTGGTGGCGGGCACCTGTAGTCCCAGCTACTCGGGAGGCTGAGGCAGGAGAATGGCCTGAACCCGGGAGGCGGAGCTTGCAGTGAGCCGAGATCAGGCCACTGCACTCCAGCCTGGGAGACAGAGCAAGACTCCGTCTCAAAATAAATAAATAAATAAAAAGAACATCGTCACAGTTCTTCTCACTAATTCATTTTTTAAAGTACGCTTATTTTTTGTTTAAATATGTGATTTTTGTTAACATGTAATGGCTTATTATTTTTATCTGAATTAAATACTTGTAGCTTTAATGTCTAATATAGGACATATCAATAGACATACTGCACATAACCAGCCATCAATCATTGTTTCCAGTGTAAAGGGGTCTTTAGACCAAACAGTTTGAGAACCATGTGGGTACTGATTCTTGGGTTCTAGTCACTGGGATTCCTCTAGCCTTAGTGTTGAACTATTGCTAGTTGTTAAAAGGACGTTAGCATGTCTGCTGTTTCTGCTTACGGGCTCCATAAGTAACTGGTCGTAGAGAAACAGGCCACTCACTGCCTTCACAAAGTGGGGACCATCTTAAGCGCCTAGAGTTGGGCCGTACGCTGAGACTTCTGAGTAGTCAGGTTTTCCGTGCAGAAACCCCAGCATTCGAGACCTGTGGTCCTCATTCTGCCTGCTCAGGTATCTTCTGTATGACGTCAACCCCCCGGAAGGCTTCAACCTGCGCAGGGATGTCTATATCCGAATCGCCTCTCTCCTGAAGACTCTGCTGAAGACGGAGGAGTGGGTGCTTGTCCTGCCTCCGTGGGGCCGCCTCTATCACTGGCAGAGTCCTGACATCCACCAGGTCCGGATTCCCTGGTCTGAGTTTTTTGATCTTCCGAGTCTCAATAAAAACATCCCCGTCATCGAGTATGAGCAGTTCATCGCAGGTGAGGCCGAGCGGCACGCTGGGAGGCTGTGGTTTTTTAACTGGGGCCGGGCAATCATTTCTAAGGTAGACATCAGGTTGGGCTTGCGACTTCATCCAGACTCACCAGCATCCTCCAGTGCCCAGCGCTGCTGCCTGAGGCCTGTGGCAGCACCTCTTCCACTCAGGAGCACAGTCCCTTTCCCATGCTGCAGTGAGCTTCCCAAAATGTTTCTCGGAAAATAGACCTGAAGTGGATGAGCTTTGTGCCCCCTCACTTCTGGAACCCACGGTGGCCTGATGAGTAGGTGAATGCAGTTAGAGCCGCCCTAACACCCTAAGAAAGCGGCCACCCCGGGTGCTGGACCGACAGGACTCAGCTCCCTGTGCGAAAGGCTGTTTTACGCTAAGGATGACGTGCTGCGTGCAGAGTATGCTTCGTGGTGTCGCTGTGCAGCACCAGGGATAAAGGTCTGTCTTGTTTAACTTTGTGTTGCTTAATTTTTTCATTTAATTTTAGGAGAGGAATTAAAGCTCTTCTTAGAATGAAGGTATTCAGAGCTTTTTGTGTTGTGTCATTTGGAAGACATAAATTTAAAAGTAAGTGATGCTTTGCTGCTGCATTTGAGAAGCCGTGAAGATGAATGAGTTAGTTTTGAGTCAGGCTCCTGCTTTCCAGCAACTGTTGAGTTCTTACTGGACAGCCACTCTTGGGGCTTAGAGACCTTTGCTCCCTGCCAAGGAGTGTGGCTCCCGTGCCGTCATTTTTCAAGGATGGTGCTCGTTGCACCCTAGATCTTGTCACTTTGAAATGTTTTCTCTGGCAGGGTCAGTCTTGTGAGTGCTAGGAGCATGCAACAACAGGGAGTAACCTCTGACATCCTGGTTGATACCAAGTCACAAAGTCTGCCGCTTGTAAAAAGCATTCCTAGAGTGCATCCTGAGTTGACTTTACAACTTGCTCATGAGTCCTGGAAGATGAAAGCTGTGGTTGGGTGTTTGGTGTAACTAGCAGCCAGCCCTTGGTCTGAACATTAGGTTACAGGAACTCGGAGACGTTATCCTTACCTCCCTTTGGGACCAGTGGGTTTCCTGACAGGGAAGCGGGCAGGTCTGGGCCTTGGGCATCCAAGTGCTTGGGAAGGTCTGGGAAGACAGACCCCATGTGATGAGCTTCTGAGGCGGATATGCTGGCCTCACGCTTCCCTGCAGTCTACCAGCCTGGGGCTTTGCTGAGCTGTTTCCTTGCCTGTAAGGTGGGGAAGGAACTAGCTCCTGATGTGGCTAACATAGCACCCAGCGTGTGGGATCTTCACCACCTCCCACTAGCATAGAAGGAGCCCCCGCAGCTCCGGCCTCGGGCCTGTAGGCCACGCAGCCCTTAGCCCCCAGTCATGAGTGAGCAAAAAGGACACCAGAACTTCACCTGCACGGTGCTACTTCCCTGCTTTGTTCCTGCCCCAGAACTTCCCCAGCAGGGTGCTCCCTCCCCGCTATGTTCCTGCCCCAGGACCTCACCTGCACGGTGCTCCCTCCCCGCTGTGTTCCTGCCCCAGGACCTCACCTGCACAGTGCTCCCTCCCCGCTATGTTCCTGCCCCAGGACCTCGCCTGTACGGTGCTCCCTCCCCGCTATGTTCCTGCCCCAGGACCTCGCCTGTACGGTGCTCCCTCCCCGCTATGTTCCTGCCCCAGGACTTCACTTGCACAGTGCTCCCCTCCCTGCTGTGTTTCTGCCCCAGGACCTCACCTGCACGGTGCTCCCTCCCCGCTATGTTCCTGCCCCAGGACCTCACCTGCACGGTGCTCCCTCCCCACTGTGTTTCTGCCCCAGGACCTCACCTGCACGGTGCTCCTTTCCTGCAGTGCTCCTTCCCCAGAACTTCACCTGTGCCGTGCTCTTTCCCCGCTTTGTTCCTGCCCCCTTGAGCAGATCTTGATTGCTGATCTCTTGGGCAACGCAGTGTCACCTTCTCCGTGTGGGTTGGGCCGTGGGTAAGAGGCACGATTCCTGCTCGCCTGAGCTCCTGTCCCTGGGGGAGGCAGGACACCAGTGCAGTAGATGGTGGCCCAGGTGGTGAGGAGCACTGTGGGAAACCAAGGGGGTAGGGGACAGTGGCCTCACAGAGGGCCAGAGAGCGAGCCCCCGGCGGCTGGACCAGGGGCGTGAAGGCTGGACGGGCTCACATGGGCCTCTGTGAGGATGGGGCCTGCTGCAGCCAGGCAGGGGTGGGGCTGGGGAATCGGGGACCAGCTCCTCCCCACTGGCTGCTATCGCACGCTGTCGGCCCTGTGCCATCATGGCCTGTGCTCTGACCTGTCTTGGCCTTTGTGAGCCTCCTGCAGTCTCTTTGGGAATAGGGTGGTGTACAGTAGTAAGAGTCACCTGCTGGTGGCTGATGCGTGCCCGTAAGTGAGCTTCCAATTGCTGTCATGCTGCCCGGCTTCTCTTGGTGTTTTTCAGAGTCTGGTGGGCCCTTTATTGACCAGGTTTACGTCCTACAAAGTTATGCAGAGGGATGGAAAGAAGGGACCTGGGAAGAGAAGGTGGATGAGCGGCCGTGTATCGATCAGCTCCTGTACTCCCAGGACAAGCACGAGTACTACAGGTGCCTGCTGCGGCTGCTCCCTGCCTCCTCCCCCTGCCGCAGGCGCCCCCCGCCACCCTGCGGCAGGCACCTCCCCCAGGCACTCCTCGCCCCACACCCCCGCAGTACCTATAGCCCCCGCCTCCTCCCCCTGCTGCATGTGCCCCCTGCCGCAGGCTCCCCCCCGCACCCTGCGGCAGGCACCTCCCCCAGGCACTCCTCGCCCCACACCCTCACAGTACCCTCAGCCCCAGCTGCCTCCCCCTGCCACATGCACGCCCCGCCCCCCCACATGCACACCCCCTCCCCCTGCCACAGGCGCCCCCCTCAGCCACTCCCCTCCCCACCCCCGGCAGCAGTGCCCTCCACCTCCTCCCCTTGCTGCAGCCTCTCCCCCATGCCACAGCGCCCCCACCACACACACACACAGCGCCCTCAGTGCCCACGCTGGGTGCTGATGCCGGGTTCTGGGCGTTCCCCTCCCCCCGCATCCTGACAGTGCTTCGGTGCCCCTCGTGGTAGTAGCGCTTGTGGCTGCCCACACCGTTCTCATCCTTGACAGGTGGGTCCCCTTTGTGCTGAGGCCTCGAGAATGGGCCGTGGCGAACAACCGGCCGAGACCCCGTGCCTTTTTCCCTGTGTCTTTTCCTGCATTTGGATGTTGCCACAGGAATGGGGGTCTTGTCAGTCCCAACTGTTGATTGCCATTAAAGGCTCTGACACTGCCAGGCCTACTGTGGAAAAGCTGTCAGTTCCCAGCCTCCGTGTGTCCAGTGCCAGGGCAGCTGCTCTAAAGCACGGCAAGTGAGCTCTTGGGAAGGGCGCGGGTGACTTGGGTGACGGTCACAGCCAGGCTGGCCCTGAAGGTGCACAGGGCTGCCTCTGTCCTGCTCCCTCTGCCTCCCGGCAACCCCTGTCATGGGGAAGGCCTCAGTGGTTCATCAGCCTGAGAGGCGCTTGTGGGCTTCTTTTACAATTTTACGAGAATGTCACGATCCGCAGTCGGTGATCGGTAAGTTTTCCTAAAGCAGCCGTGTTTCATCAAGAGCAAGCCACGGTGTGTGCGTGTCTAGACTCGATTTGTTTTTCTCGTGAAAGCAAAATAAACTGACAGAGCCGCCGCGGGTTTTGTCTTCCAGAGGATGGTTTTGGGGTTATGAGGAGACCAGGGGTCTGAACGTCTCCTGTCTGTCCGTCCAGGGCTCAGCCTCCATCGTGGCGCCCCTGCTTCTGAGAAACACATCAGCCCGGTAAGTGCCCTGCTCCCCTCAGGAGCAGCCTGGAGGCCGCGGTGCCTGCTCCGTGCGTGCTGGGCTAGGGGCTGTCCGTCTCCACTCCCGCATCCCTGGCCCACCCACCTCACAGACAGCACCTGGGGGTGTTGGTTAGGAAAGTGGTTGCATGTGTCTCCGCGAAACAGCACAGTGGGTGATGTGGACAGCGGGCGAGGGGCACAGAGGTGAGGGCTCAGCCCGGCCGAGTGTGCGGGGAGGGGCTGGGCTGGGGGCGGCGGGGGCTTACCATGAGACTGTTCTCCATTTGTACCACTTGGGCAACTTTTACCAATACCTGCCCCCTCCCCGCACCCAACACCCACCGTTTGATCTGTCTGCTGCCTCATGGGTCTGGAGAGGATCGTGCAGCCACCTTTGGCCATGCGTCTGCCACAAGTGGCCGCCGGCCTGGTGAGCCGGGCCGCGAGGGTCCACCCAGGCGGCTGGGGTTGCAGACAAGTCGGTACCTGATGATGTCATAAACTCCGGAGGGAACTGTTGATGACCATGTTCTTAGAACTTGCTGCAGACTGGGACCCTCTCCGTCACCTCCCTTGGATCTTCTTCTGAGTCCCCCAGCAGGTGCTGTGAGCATCT
Organism: Macaca mulatta; assembly: GCF_049350105.2. Lineage (NCBI taxonomy): Eukaryota > Metazoa > Chordata > Mammalia > Primates > Cercopithecidae > Macaca > Macaca mulatta. Next base: position 2,263,831 of record NC_133408.1, read on the forward strand.
CCTGTAGGGTCCAGCCCCCCAGGGTTGGTGGGTTTTTCTCCCCATGTGCGGAGACGAGAGATTGTAGGAATAAAGACACAGGACAAAGAGATAAAAGAAAAAGCAGCTAGGCCCGGGAGACCACTACCACCGAGACGCGGAGACCAGTAGTGGCCCCGAATGCCAGGCTGCGCTGATATTTATTGGATACAAGGCAAAAGGGGCAGGGTAAGGAATGTGAGCCATCTGCATTGATAGGTAAAGTCACGTGGGTCACATGTCCACTGGACGGGGGCCCTTCCCTGCCTGGCAGCCGAGGCAGAGAGAAAGAGAGGAGAGAGAGGAAACAGCTTACGCCATTATTTCCGCGTATCAGAGACTTTTAGTACTTTCACTAATTTGCTACTGTTACCTAAAAGGCAGAGCCAGGTGTACAGGATGGAACATGAAGGCGGACTAGGAGCGTGACCGCTGAAGCACAGCATCACAGGGAGACAGGCCTCCGGATAACTGCGGGTGTGCCCGACATCAGTCAGTCCCTCCACAAGAGGTGGAGGAGTAGAGTCTTCTCTGAACTCCTCCGGGGAAAGGGAGTCTCCTTTTCCCTGTCTGCTGAGTAGCGGGTGTTTTCCTTGACACTGACGCTACCGCTCGACCATGGTCCACTTGGCAACGGACGTCTTCCCTGACGCTGGCGTTACCGCTAGACGAAGGCGCCCTCTGGTGGCCCTGCCCGGGCATAACAGAAGGCTCACATTCTTGTCTTCTGGTCACTTCTCACTATGTCCCCTCATCTCCTATCTCTGTATGGCCTGGTTTTTCCTAAGTTATAATTATAGAGCGAGGATTATTATAATATTGGAATAAAGAGTAATTACTGCAAACTAATGATTAATGATATTCATACATAATCGTATCTATTATCCATATCTAGTATAACTATTGTTATTTTACACATTTTATTATACTGGAACAGCTTGTGCCCTCGATCTCTTGCCTCGGCACCTGGGTGGCTTACCGCCCACAGTCTCCCACAGACTGGGCACAGCAGGGCATGGGTGCCTCTCGCGCTTGCCCACGTTGAGGTTGAGGCTGCCTTGTCTGCTATCGTGCCCTGTGTGCGCCTCTAGAGGCCATGGCAGTCGCGACCCTATTGGACATCACAGCTGGCTTGGTACCACTCTGGTCAGTAACAGCTGCCACTGGCCCCAGTGGGCCGGGACCACGTGGTCTCAGCTGCTCTGGGCCTTTGTGAAGGCAGGTGGCTCCAGCACAGGCCCGCGTGTCTGCTGCTCGGCCAGCCCGGCTGTTGCGGAAAAGCAGAACTCAGGTTGTGGAGGGAACTAGGCTGAATTGTTTTGGTGGTTGAGATGCAGCTTTAATGTCCTGGGACTGGGTTCATTTCATGAAAATATCCGGGTTTCGGAAGCCAGTCTGCCTACGTGTGGGGCCCGTGGAACAGTCGTGCCTGTCAGTTTTTTCTATTCACATTTGCAGGTTAGAATGGAGCTGAGCCCAGAGGGGCTTCCAGCCAGATGGTCCTGATTGAGGAGAAACGCCTCTGCCGGGCTGCAGGGGGAGGAGGCTGATGGTGGGGGCAAGGCCGTCTGCCCCCAGCACCCAGGGAAAGTCTCTAATGGGGGTTAAAGCCCTAATGGGAAGGTGAAGCTATAAAGCCATTAAGAGAGGAGCCTCACCACCTTGGGGCAGGAAGCTTTCTTCAGCAAGATGGGAAAAGCACGCACCAAAAAAGAAAGATTGGTAAAGCCAGTTACTTTAAAATCAAGAACTTTTGTCCATTAGAAGAATGGAGACAGGCCTCAGAGAGGAAGGTCCTGCAGCACATTTCATGAACTAAGGACTTTCCGGGATACAGGAGACAAAACCCAGTGAGTGAGGGACGGGCAGCCTGGGGTGAGGTGAGTCTAAGACGGGATCCATGTGATTCAGGAGTAAGAACGGCTGCTGTTAATGTGAGCAGGTGCCCCAGTGCTGTCATGCTCAGGAAACCATCCACCGTTGGTACGACAGGTCCACAGGGGCTGGAAGGCTGCTCCTGGAGCGAGAATTTGGTAAAACCCTGAGAGTCCGGTGCACCCCGAATGCAGGACGTGCACCCACAGACCCCTGCCCAGGAATGTTCATGGCCTCCCCGGACCAGGAAAACCCGTGCACCCCTCAGCCACGCACGGGATGGAGTGTGGTAGATCCACAACTGACGATGGGCAGACTGCTGCCGTTTTCAACAAAGAGAAATCAAGATATAATGCCCAGTTTAAAAAAAAAAAAGAAAAAGATAAATGTGGTCATGTTCCATGTGCATGAAGGTCAAAGACAGTCCCGTGCATCGGAGGTAGAGATGGGGGATGCCGGGGAGGCCCCTGAGGACGGGGCAGAGCAAGTGTGTGAAGGGCTTTGTTCCTCCTTGTTCCTCCACCCAGGTAGGGGCTGCACCGTGTTCATTTTGGAGCAGTTTGCCTACCCGCGCCTGTGCGGAATGTCCTCTACCTGCGCCCGTGCGGAATGTGCGTCTCGAAGTGCGGTATTGCATTTCACAAAAAGCCTTAAACGGCGTTGGAAGCAGGGCCAGAGGCACCCACTGAATCCAGCTATGCCCATCTCTCCAGAAATCACCTCACGTCGCCGCCTGTGCATGCGGCCGTCTTTTTAAACACGTGGAATCACCACACACGCTGTCCACGCAGTTTTCAGTTTGCCCTTCTCTTCCCACCCAGCCGCACACCTGGGTATTACGACACGTGGACATCACCTCGCTCTTTTGCAGCTGTCTGTGTACAGATGGAAGAAAATGTGGCCTTTGGTTGTTTCCAGGTTTGTGTAGAAGAGTCTGAGTGTGAACCATGAGGGCATAAAACTAGGATGCCACCCAGAAGAGGACGATTGGTCTCAATTGCCTGACTTCGTGATCCGCCCACCTCGGCCTCCCAAAATGCTGGGATTACAGGTGTGAGCCACTGCACCAGACCAAAATTAAAATTTTTAATGTAGTCAAATTCATCAGTCTTTTCCTTAAACATTTCTGGGTTTTTGTATTCCAACCTTTACCACCCCAGTATTCGGGTCTCTTTTCTTACGATCCGTTTTGTGCGTTTCGTTTTTATTTTGCATCAAGAGCCCTAGGAAGTGTGGTGAGACGGTTGGTTCAATGGCTGGAAAAGGAGAGGCACTTCCCACATGGAATTAGGTAGCGTTTAGCGTGACAGTCACAGGCACCTGGATGACTTGTCAGACCCAAACTGGAGCAAGAAGGCGCAGAGGAGGAGGTGCCTGCCTGCGAGTCTGAGATAAAGGCTGGCTGGAGGGCTCTCTGAAATAACCCCAGGAAGGCGCTGAGGAGGAGGTGCCTGCCAGGAGTCTGAGATGAAGGCTGGCTGGAGTCTGAGATGAAGGCTGGCTGGAGTCTGAGATGAAGGCTGGCTGGAGGGCTCTCTGAAATAACCCCAGGAAGGCGCTGAGGAGGAGGTGCCTGCCAGGAGTCTCAGATGAAGGCTGGCTGGAGGGCTCTCTGAAATAACCCCAGGACGTTCCTCACACATTTCATGCACCTCACACTTTCACAGCCACCGCTTCACACGTGCACGTATTCCTGGGACCAGGTTTGCCAATGGACAAGGGCTGCAGTAACTCGGACGAGACGCTGTCGCAAGAATGCCTGCCCGGGAATGGCGTCTCTACCACGGAACAGATGCAGCTCCAGCTTTGAGCCCGAGTCAGTGAATTTGTTTCCAAGCAGCTTATGTGAACCTCTCCTTTTTGCCAAAGAAAAGCTTCCCACAGCCTCCCGTCTTCAGGCGCACCTGCAGCTTGCCATAGCCATCAGTGGATCCTGGATTCCAAGCCTTCTGCCCACTCCCAAATACACTCCTCAAATTAGGAGATACTTTTCTCTGATGTCATTCTCTGAGTTGACAGTGGGCGTTAAACCCTCAGAACTGTGGTGTGGAGGCCAGACAGCAGCCTGCCTGTGTCTCAGCCATAACCGCCCGACGCGCCCTGGTTGGTGTCCCTTGAAGACTTGGTCTCTGCTTCCCCGGCCCTGGGTTCTCCCAGTTTGTGCTCTGAGAGTGTGACTGTCATCATCCTTAACTCTTATAACTATTGTCATGTTGTTTAAAAATAGGTCCGTGATGTTAGACAGAGCCGAGAACCTACTTCATGACCACTACGGAGGGAAAGAATACTGGGATGTGAGTGTTTCCTCGGGAGCATCTTTCTAAATTAGTGTATGTTGCCTATTATTTAGTTTTTGAAAATTTAAAACAGTTGTTGGCTCTTTTGAACTTTGCTGATTAAAATCATAATTGAAGCCCTGGATACGGGCACCTGCAGTGACTGCGCCGCCCCCGAGTCTCACGTGGCCGCAGAGCCAGGTCCTCGGGAGCCCACAGGGCGGCCCAGCTCTCCCCTCTGATGCCACAGGCCCTGAATGCAGTGGCGGTGCCCTGGAGTCAGCCCCCGAGTCAGTGACTCCGTCAGTGGCTGGAACGTAGACCCCTCCTTTCTCCTTTCTTTAGCTTTGAAAGGTGGGACTGTTTTCTGCAGCGGGTCTTTCCCATTGCCGTTGATTTCTGTGTTGATGGGGTGACTTTCCATAGCCACCCCGGTTCTGTGAGTGAGTGGGAGTATAGGGCGGGAAGCGGCTGCCCCCCTCCCGTGGGCACAGCAGGCCTGCTGACATGTTCACCAGGGCAGCAGCTTGTAAAGCTGGAACCTGCCTGCAGGAGACAGTCCCTGCTCACATGGGGCCTTGTGCAGGTTGGTCCCGCCCCATTTGGCAAAAGCTAGAAGTCAAGTTGGGGAGACACTGAGGGGAAGGAGCTGCACACAGTTGTGCCAGCCAGGGGCAATGGCCAGCTGAGCCCGTGTGTGCCACAGCTTCCCTCGGGGGAGCCTGGCAGAGCTGGCAGGGGTGGACGGCTTGCCCTGCATTGGCTTCATGCCGGAGACCCTTCGAGAGCCTCCACCGTGGATGGCACTGCTTCTCGGGCAACTGTTGATGAGGAATGTCTCTGAGGGTCTTGTTCCAGCTGCAGGGGTGGGTGGCGGCAGCTATGGGAGAACCCGCTCCAGAAGGGCGGCATGGCGGGCGGGCTGTTCTCAGCCAAGCCGTCACCGTTTCCACAGACCCGTCGCAGCATGGTGTTCGCCAGGCACCTGCGGGAGGTGGGAAACGAGTTCAGGAGCAGACACCTCAACTCCACGGACGACGCGGACAGGATCCCCTTCCAGGAGGACTGGACGAAGATGAAGGTAGCCCCTCTCCCTTTTGTTAATTGGAGAGAAGGTAAATCCTCTCTTGAGATGCCCAAAAACTCATGCCTTCAGTTCAGAGTCACAGCAGGGTTGGCGCGTCTGTCGGCGTGGATGCCTCCCTGAAATGTGAGTCACGGTAATTACCCGCTCTCGGGAGGCGCCAGGACCCTGGGACCCTCGTCGCGGTGCAGACTCGGGGAGTCACTCCGCCTGGCTCTCCCTCTAGTAACACGGGAGTCCTGGCAGGCCCAGCAGCCTCAAAGGTGTTCTCAGAGCACGGCGAGGCCAGGAGCACGGAAGCAGGAGCTCGAGGTGGTCAGAGGCACGTTGGGTCTTTCTCCCTCATGACCTGATTGATAGAGAAAAGCAGCGTGCACCCAGACTCGCCTAGAAGCACCGTCAGTGCTATTTTGGTCTAGAGTCATCCTTTTTTTATTCTATGTATATATTTTTAAGTGTTTTCTGAAAGTTTGGGTTTTTCTGTGGTGTAATTACAACAAACCTATTGCTTTTTCAACTTGATTTTGTTTTTAAGCATTTTCAGTGTCTGTTTTTTGTGTTTTTTAAACAAAACTTTCATAGAAGTGCCATTTTACTTGTTTGTTCTTTATGGGGTATTTGAGCTGTTTCCACGTGGAATAGCATTAATTGTTCCAGCAATAATTAAGTTACTTGGACAGTTTTTACTCGGGAAAAAATACAGAAGATTTTTTCATTTTATCCCACTTGTATTTCTTTTCAGTGTTTTTTATTTTTTATTCTTTTAAATTTTATTTAATTAACTTTTTTTGTTTTTGGTTTTGTTTTGAGAGAGTCTCACTCTTCTGAGTAACTGGGACTACAGGTGTGTACCACAACGCCTGGCTAATTTTTGTATTTTGTATTTTGAGTACAGACAGGATTTTCTCATGTTGGCCAGGCTGGTCTCAAACTCCTGACCTCAAGTAATCCACCTGCCTCGGCCTCCCAAAGTGCTGGGATTACAGACATGAGCCACTGTGCCTGGCTTATTTTATCTTTTTTTTTTTTTAAACTTTAATTGTTTTGGGGGAACAGGTGATGTTTGGTTACATGGATAAAATGGTAATTTCTGAGATTTTGGTGCACCCATCACCCGAGCAGTGTACACTGTACCCAATGTGTAGTCTTTTATCCCTCACCCCCTCCACTCTTCCCCTTGAGTCCCCAAAGTCCATTGTGTCATTCTCATGCCTTTGCATCCTCATAGCTTAGTTCCCACTTATGAGTGAGAACATGTGATATTTGGTTTTCTGTTCCTGAGTTACTTCATTTAGAATAATGGTCTCCAGATCCATCCAGGTTGCTGCAAAGCATTCATTTCCTTCCTTTTTATGGCTGATATACCACATTTTCTTCATCCACTCACTGGCCAATGGGCATTCAGGCCGGTTCCATGTTTTCACGGCTGTGGATTGTGCTGCTATAAACATGCATGTGCAAGTGTCTTTTTCATATAGTGACTTCTTTTCCTCTGGGTAGATACCCGGCAGTGGGATTGCTGGATCAATGGTAGATCTACCTTTAGTTCTTTAAGAATCTCCATACTGTTTTCCATAGTGGTTGTACTAGTTTGCATTCCCACCAGCAGTGTCACGGTGTTCCCCTTCACCACATCCACGCCGACATCCATAATTTTTTGGTTTTTTGATTATGGCTCTTCTTGCAGGAGTAAGGTAGTATCCTGTTGTGGTTTTCGTTTGCATTTCCCTGATCATTAGTGATGTTGAGCATTTTTTCGTATGTTTGTGTATCTTCTTTTGAGAATTGTCTATTCATGTCCTTAGCCTACATTTTGATGGGATTATTTGTTTTTTTTTTTAATGCTGATTTGTTTTGGTTCCTTGTAGATTGTGGATATTAGTCCTTGGTCGGATGCAAAGTTTGCGAGTATTTTCTCCCACTCTGGGGGCTGTTTGCTGATTGTTTCTTTTGCTGTGCAGAAGCTTTTAGTTTAATTATGTCCTAACTATTAATGTTTGTTTTTGTTGCTTTTGCTTTTGGGTTCTTGGTCAGGAACTCTTTGCCTAAGCCAATGTCTAGAAGAGTTTTCCGGATGTTATCCTCTAGAATTTTTATGATTTCAGGTCTTAGATTTAAGTCTTTGATCCACCTTGAGTTGATTTTTGTATAAGATGAGAGACGAGGATCCAGTTTCATTCTTCTACATGTGGGTTGCCAATTAATCCTGCACCATTTTTGAATAGGATGTCCTTTCCCCACTTTGTGTTTTTGTTTGCTTTGTCGAAGATCTGTAAGTATTTCACTTTATTTCTGGGTTCTCTATTCTGCTCCACTGGTCTAGGTACCTATTTTTATAGCAGTACCATGCTGTTTTGGTAACTGTAGTCTTGTAGGATAGTTTGAAGTTGAGTAATGTGTACCTCCAGATTTGTACTTTTTGCTTAGTCTTGCTTTGGCTATGTAGGCTCCGTTTTGGATCCATATGAATTTTAGGATTTTGTTTTTTCTAGTTCTGTGAAGAATGATGATGGCATTTTGATGGGAATTGCATTGATAGATTGCTTTTGTAGTATGGTCATTTTCACAATATTGATTCTACCCATCCGTGAGCATGGGATGTGTTTCCAATAGTTTGTGTTGTCTATGATTTCTTTCAGCAGTGTTTTGTAATTTTCCTTGTAGAGATCAAGTTTTGTGGGTTTTTTTGGTTGTTTTTGTGTTTTGTTTTGTTTCATTCTTTTTTTTTTTTTTTTTTGCAGCTGTTGTAAAAGGAGTTGAATTCTTGGTTTGATTCTCAGCTTGGTTGTTATTGGTGTATAGCAGTGCTGCTGACTTGTGTACATTCATTTTGTATCCTGAAACTTTACGGAATTCATTTATCAAATCTGGGAGTTTTTTGGGTGAGTCTTTAGGGTTTCCTAGGTATACGATTATATCGTCAGTGAACAGTGACAGTTTGACTTACTCTTTACTGATTTGGATGCCCTTTATTTCTTTCTCTTGTCTGATTGCACTGACTAGGACTTCCAGTACTATGTTGAATAGAATTGGTGAGAGTGGGCATCCTTGTCTTGCTCCAGTTCTCAGGAGGAATGCTTTCAACTTTTCCCTGTTCAGTATAATGTTGACTTTGGATTTATCATAGATGACTTTTATTACCTTGAGGTATGTCCCTTCTATGCCACCTTTGCTGAGGGTTTTAATCATAAAGTGATGCTGGATTTGTCAAATGTTGCTTCTGCATCTATTAAAATGATCATATGATTTTTGTTTTTAGTGCTGTTTAGGTTGTGTGTCGCATTTGTTGACTTGCATATGTTAAACCATCCCTGCATCCCAGATATGAAATCCATTTGATCATGGTGTTACCTTTTTGACATGTTATATAATATCCCTCCATCTTTTTTAACTGTTGTTGCTTTAAAGTCTGTTTTGTCTGATATAAGAACAGCTACCCTGCTCACTTTGGGTGTCTATTTGCATGGAATATCTTTTTCCACCCCTTTACCTTAAGTTTATGTGAATCCTTATGTGTTAGGTGAGTCTCTTGAAGACTTTTGCCTCACAGCTTTTAGGCAGATTTTTATCCATTCTGCCACTCTTTTTCTTTTAAGTGGAACATTTAAGCCATTTACATTCAACTTTGGTATTGAGGTGTGAGGTACTATATTCTATTCATCATGCTAGTTGCTGCTTGAATACCGTTTTCTTTCTTTCTTTCTTTCTTTTAATTGTGTTGTTTTATAGTCCCTGTGAGATTCATGCTTTAAGGAGGTTCTAGTTTGATGTATTTTGAGGTTTTGTTTCAAGATTTAGAACTTCTTTTAGCATTTCTTGTAGTACTGGCTTGGTAGTGGTGAATTCTCTCAGCATTTGTTTGTCTAAAGAAGATGATCTCTCCTTCATTTATGAAGCTTAGTTTTGCTGAATACAAAATTCTTGGCGGATAATTATTTTGTTTGTGGAGGCTGAAGGTAGGACCCCAGTCCCTTGTAGTAGGGTTTCTGCTGAGAAATCTGCTGTTATTCTGATAGGTTTTCCTTTATAGGTTACCTGGTGCTTTTGGCTCACAGCTTTTAAGATTCTTTCCTTCGTCTTGACTTTAGATAACCTGATGACTATGTGCTGAGGCGATGATCTTTTTGTGATGAATTGCCCAGGTATTCTTTGAGCTTCCTGTATTTGGATGTCTAGGTCTCTAGCAAGACCAGGAAGTTTTCCTCAATTGTTCCCTCAAATACATTTTCCAAACTTTTCGATTTCTCTTCTTCCTCAGGAACACCAATTATCCTTAGGTTTCGTTGTTTAACATAATCCCAAATATCTTGGAGGCTTTGTTCTTTTTTTTTTTTTTTTACTATTCTTTTATCTTTGTGTTTGTTGAATTGGGCTGATTTGAAAACTTTGTCTTTAAGCTCTGAAGCTCTTTCTTCTCCTGTTCTAGTTCTAGTCTATTATTGAAACTTTCCAGTGTATTTCGTTTCTTTAAGCATGTCTTTCATTTCCAGAGGTTGGAATTGATTTTTCTTTATGATACTTATTTATCTGGAGCATTTTTCATCCACATTCTGTATTTTTTTCACCTTTCACCTTTTTCAGCACTAGACAGGTCATCAAGACAGAAAGCCAACAAAGAAAGTGAAAAGTTGGTTTTCACCTTTGTCTGGTATGTCCTTGAGTAGCTTAATAATCAACCTTCAGAATTCTTTATCTGGCAATTCAGAGATTTCTTCTTGGTTTGATCCATTGCTGGGGAGCTCCTGTGATCTTTTGGGGGTGCTATAGAACCTTGTTTTATCATATTATCACAATTGGTTTTCTGCCTCCTCATTTGGGCAGACTATTTCATTGGAAAGATCTGGAACTCACGGGCTGCTGTTCAGATTCTTTCGTCCCACGGGGTGCTCTGTGGTGCTCTTCCCTTCCCCTAGGGATGGGGCCTCCTGAGAGCTGGGCTGCAGTGATGAGATTGCTCTTCTGGGTCTAGCCACCCAGTGGGGCTTCCAGGCCCTGGGATGGTGCTGGGGAATGTCTGCCGAGCCCCGTGATGTGATCCGTCTTCAGGTCTCCCCGCCGTGGGTACCAGCACCTGCTCTGTGGAGGTGGCAGGGGAGTGAGGTGGACTCTGGCGGGGTCCTTGGTTGTAGTTTTGCTGAGTGCACTGGCTTTCTCGAATGCTGGTTATGCTGCAGTGAAGTTGTCATGTGGACAGACTCTGGACCTGTGGTCAGCCAGGATGTTACAAGTGGTGGAATTAGCTGTTGCTTTCTCCTTCCTTAGAGCAGGGTTCTGTTAGAATTTGCTGTAACCATTTGCATTGGTGGCCTCCAGCCAGGAGGTGGTGCTGTCAAGAGGGCAGCAGAGCATTCTGGCTCTTGGGGAGTTTGCAGCTGTGAGCTGCTTCGTCCACAGGAGCTGGCACGTCCCTGCGGTGGTTCTCGGAGCACAAGTTTGCAGCGTGAGTCTCCACATGCTGTTCTCTTTTTAAATACTTTTCTTTAACTCAGATAAAATGATCAGTGGTAATTAATACTGCTTCACTGTCTTCTTAGAAAGACATCTGGTCGCCCCCGAGATTCCACCTGAATCCCTTAGACAGCCCTGGAGGCCACCCCATGGAGGAGGCCACATGGAAATGGTCGTCCCTCTGCACCTCGAGTTCCACCCGGTGCCCAGGATGAGCCCCGAGCCCGCCTGTCAGTTTCCGCATTTCCTTGTGGTTCTTTGCTAGGTCAAGCTGGGCTCGGCGCTAGGGGGCCCCTACCTGGGAGTCCATCTGAGAAGAAAAGATTTTATCTGGGGTCACAGAGAGGATGTGCCCAGCCTGGAAGGGGCCGTGAGGAAGATCCGCAGCCTCATGAAGATCCACCGGCTGGACAAGGTGTTTGTGGCCACAGATGCCGTCAGAAAGGGTATGGAGCTTCCGTGCCTTTCGTTTCTTTCTTTTCGTCTTGATCCCTGGTTCCGTTCTGGGTAGACCTAGGCCTGCATGATCTTCAACTAATTCCTGGGAGGGTAAAGCTGAATTGTGTGTCTGCATGTTTTGAGCCAGTTCCTAACGAATTAACCAGAAGCCAAGTATGCATGTCTTCCTGCTAAAGAGAGACATATCTGTTCCTACCGGAGGATCCGGTTCAAAGGGTCTCTCCTTCTACTTCGCAGAATATGAAGAGCTAAAAAAGCTGTTACCCGAGATGGTGAGGTTTGAACCCACGTGGGAGGAGCTGGAGCTCTACAAGGACGGAGGCGTGGCGATTATTGACCAGTGGATCTGCTCACATGCCAGGTGCCTGCCCCCTTCACCATCGGCTGAGAGCGGGTCGGGTGACTTTCAAAGGTTCTTCCGTCCCAGGTACTCGGTGTCAGAGCAGATGGTTGCCTGTGTAGCCTGCCCACTTCACTGTCGGCCGAGAGCGGGTCGGGTGGCTTTCAAAAGGTTCTTTGTTCCAGGTACTCGGTGTCAGAGCAGATGGTCACCTGTGTTCACAGTGGTCATTTCCACACTGTTTACCTCCTCGTCTGAGTCTCCTGTAGCATCTGGTTCAGTGTTTCCCTGGGCTGAAGTTAATTGTTTATCTTGCCCTTTTAATTCTCACACACAGACTTCCTCCATAGCAGGCTGTTGGCATAGCTGGCCTCATCTCAGAACCTCTTCTTGTGTCTCATTTTCCCGTCATTCCCAGTTTCTGCCCCATCTGCCCCCTGCCCTGAGAGTTGCCCGTGCCCTCGAGTTGGGCGCGTTGTTGGTGCTGTGTGTGTTGCTGAAGAGCATCATGAGCATCGCCAAGGCCGGGAGCCTGGGCCCTTGTGCGGTCGTTCTTGTGGGGTTGTGAGTGTCCCTGAGGCCGGGAGCCTGGGCCCTTGTGCGGTCGTTCTTGTGGGGTTGTGAGTGTCCCTGAGGCCGGGAGCCTGGGCCCTTGTGTGGTCGTTCTCGTGGGGTTGTCGTGAGTGTCCCCGAGGCCGGGAGTCTGGGTCCTGCATGCGATCTTTCTTGTGGGGTTGCCATGAGTGTCCCCAAGGTTGGGAGCCTGGGCCCTGCATGCCGTCATTCTCATGGGGCTGCTGTAGGAGGTAGGGCTGGGCCTCTGTTCCCCTAAAGACCTGTCTGCCCGTCTGCATAGGAGACCAAGGTTAGGATTAGGGTGAAACAGTTTGAGTTCAATAAAAAAGGAAAGTAGAGGGAATGGTCTTCCCGTGGTTAGCACTGTGCACGTGTGTAGGTCTCTGTGGGTTAGTCTGTCTCCCTCCTGCCCGAGGAATGCTGAGCGCCCTGAGCTGGTGCCTCTTCACACATCTGCTGTTTCCTGTGGTGGTCTGGGCATTGTGCGTAAGACCCACGGAGGCTCTGGGTGATGCTGTCTGTGGGGCGTGGATCCCTTTACCTGTTAAGCAGACAGGAGGCAGCGCTGACTTCTTAGGTCAGGGCGGAGGTGTGGGAGCCCAGTCACGAGCTTGCCTCTGCTTCTCAGGTGTGGCCTTGAGATTTGACTGCGAGCTTGGCAGTGCTGTCTCCCCAGCCCAGGAAGCCTGCTGTGGGGAGGCCTGACACTGAGCTCTCAGCCTCCTGCCCTCAGCTGCGCGAAGCACTTGGCCTAGCTCACTGAAGCTGCTCTGCCTCCAGGCCAGCGCGGCCTACTCTGACAGGCCCGTGTGTGTGGAGTGGTGAGGGTCTCCCCACCAATGCCCCCACCCAGCAGCACACGGGCCTGTGTGGCCTGCTGGCCCTGTGGTTCCGTGTACAGCGCTGGGCACGTCACGTTTGCTCTGGAAACATCTCTGGGGTTTGCTTGTTCTTGAAGTTCATGAAGTGCTGCTGGAGAGCCAGAAACCGACTGTGCAGGAGCCAGAGGAATGGGCAGGCCGCTGACCCAAGGTATGAAGAAACCCCTGGAGAAGGGTGTCCCCACCAGCCCATACGGCGTGTGTGTGGAGGGGTCCTTGACCTCCGTGATTTCTCTTGTGCCTCAGGATAAGGACCCCCCATGCCTTGGCTAGACAGTGTTGTGATTAGTAGGAATCTCTCATTGTTCACCATGTGACCCCCAGGAGGTATTCGACCTGCACCGGCGTGCCTGGTCCAGGAGGTATTCGACCTGCACCAGCGTGCCTGGTCCAGGAGGTATTCGACCTGCACCGGCGTGCCTGGTCTGGGATTTGGTGATGGAGAGGAGAGCTCCTGAGGGGGGCATGTGGTGGGACAGGAGTGTGGTGGCTGCTGACTGTGGGGTGGGGATGGGGCTGCAGCATCAGGCAGAGCCCCTCAGGGCGCAGATGTCAAGGGCACCTGAGCGAGGGGTGCCAGCAGGGGGGCGGCTGTGTCGGTTCCATGTAACTCTGGAACTCATTTCACTCACCTGCTCCTCTCAGTTCTCCCTAACTCTGGAACCTCTGTGATCTCAGTTCTTCCTAACGCTGGAACCTCTGTGGTCCTTTGCAGGTTTTTTATCGGCACCTCAGTCTCAACATTTTCTTTTCGGATTCATGAGGAAAGAGAAATTCTGGGGTTGGACCCCAAGACGACGTACAACAGGTTCTGCGGAGACCAAGAGAAGGCATGTGAGCAGCCCACGCACTGGAAGATCACCTACTGAGAAGGCTCCTCCGGGGCCGCTCCCGGACCCGACTGACGTGGGTGGATGCAGGCTCTGTCGCCGTGGAGTCACCGTCTGCTGCCAGCCAGGAGCTCGGTGGACAGGACTGTCCCTCGCGGGATCCTAAGCCCAGAAGAGGCCCCAGGCCTCTAGAGGTGCAGCGCGTCTAGAGTTGTGCTCTGTCCTTGGCGTTTCCAGCCGCCATGGCTGACGAAGAGGCTCTGCTGCCCTCGGGGGCAGTTGTGTTTTCAGGCAGTGTCTGTGAACCCACAGCTCGGTTGCCAGCAGGGCCCGCGTGGTGACTCATAAGCAGGAGTGTTTGTCAGGCTCCAGCTCTGGCCTTACCAGCCACCTTTCATGTCTTCATATTTTAAGCGCATTGAGGATAGATGCTGGCGGGTGAGCTGCCCTCCGTCAGGTGCACACGGGCTGACATTTCCCTGGGAGCTGGTGCAAGGAAAAGAGTCATTTTAAATGTCTGCAGAGTGACCGGGGCCTCACGAATCCCTCTGTTGCCCTCCACGCAGCAGGAGGCTGCCTGTTTGTTTCCTCCTGGGATGTGTGCAAGGCAGACCTGGTGCTGCAAAGGGAAGGGCCTGAGGCCTCAGGGAGCCCCGTGGAGGGATGACAGTTCAGGCCCTACCGTCAGCACATCAGAGTGCTGGGAAGTTTTTCAGTGGCGTCTCTGGGACACTCGGTGGATTGTCTGTAGGAAACTTGCAACTCCACTCCTCACACCAGGCCCAGCTGGCTGCCCCGCCCTCGCCCTGGCTGCCCCGCCCTCACCCTGGCTGGCAGGTGCACGTGGGGCCTCCGGGTCCACCATTCACTATTGAAAGCTAGAAATGAGGAAGGACAGTCACACCAACTCCAAAAGGCTGTCTAGGATGAGCTGCTTTATCAGGGAGCTCCTTGTACCCATTTTACAGAAATCATTTTTAGGTCTTTGTGCCACCACCATGAGGGGCATCTGCAAAGAGGGCAACGCTGGACGCAGAATCTGTGGAAGGTGCAGCAGTGCCTCAGGGGTCCTCAAGGTCAGGGAGCCCCCCTCTCCCTCTTGGCCCATTACCCTTTGTGACTTCCCACCATGGTGTCGTGTGACCCTCAGGCTGGTGGGGGCTGAGTCCTCACTGAGCACCCACTTTCCACATCTGCTAGAGGAACAGTGACACGGACACTTGTGTGACAGAGAGAGGAGGGTTAGTGAGGAGGGACAGACAGCTCTTCCCTTCGGAGCCTGGCTAGTCTAGGACATCACCTTGCTGTGTCTTCTCCGTCTCAAGCTTTTAAAATTGACCCTGAACGTGTGACAGGGTCCTACGGTGTTACTCAAAGCTGTGCAAGGTAAATGGTGACATATTTATTCTTTTCCCATTTGTTCTAGAAACAGTGCCTTTTTCATCAATTGCATTTTCCAGGTTGAGAGCTGTATAAAACATTTTGGACTGTGACCATGTACCTTCCTTTTTAAGAAAAATAAACTGCTTTATGGTAGTTAGCTGTGGAGCGTAGACTCATTAGACTCATTTCCTGCTGCCCAGCGGAAGGTGGAAGAACCCTTTCACATCTCCCAGAAGGCACATGGTGACTAGGTTGGAACAGGGTCGGGGCCGCTCCTGCTGGCCTGTGAGTGCTGTGGCATCTGCATCAGGACACCACTTCTGCCAGAGCCCCTGGGGCCCCCAGTGTTTCCTGGGTCTGCTCAAGGGGCCCTGCAAGCCCTCGTCATCCTCAACAGCAACCAGCCCTCTGTTCATTAGACTGCTGGGAGGCCTCTTTGGGGAAATAATTCCACAGTTGTAAAAGTTTGAAAACTGCCAGGTTTTTAGGCACATAGGAGATGGCAGTATGGCCTTTATGAGTTTAACTGTGATGGGAAGAGACCAGCCAGTGAGAAGATTAGTGTGCCAGGTGCTGGTAAATGCTGCAGAACTCTGGAGAACACAGCCTGGAGGAGGTGGGAGGTTGGGAGGGGCCCAGGAAGGCTAGTGGGGCTGTAAGAGGCAGTGGCCAGAACAATGAGTACAGAGGCCCCAGGGCACATACGGCCAAGGCGGAGAGATGCTGGTGTCCCAGATGGAGCAACTGGGCCAGTGATGCGTCGGGAGGATGTGTGGGTAGGAGGGCCTCTGTGGGGCCTGGGCAGAGCAGGGTGTGATGTGACTGTGTAGAGAATAGCCTGGAAGCTGGAGGCTGGTGAGGAGGCTCTTGCTTGGTCCTAGTGAGACACAATGGTCAAGAGTGTTGAAAACTTGAGGCTGGACGCAGTGGCTCACGCCTGTAATCCCAGCACTTTGGGAGGTCAAGGCGGTTGGATTGCTTTAGGTTAGGAGTTTGAGACCAGCCCAGCCAACATGGTGAAATCCCATCTCTACTAAAAAAAAAAAAAAAAAAAAAAAAATAGCCTCGCGGGCATGGTGGTGCATGTCTGTAATCCCAGCTACGTGGGAGGCTGAGGCAGGAGAATCACTTAAACCTGGGAGGCGGAAGTTGCCATGAGCTGTGATTGTGCCACTGCACTCCAGCCTGGGGTGACAGAGTGAGACTCTGTCTGAAAAAAAGAAAAACTTTAGAGTTTATTTGAACAAAGAACAGTTCATGAATTGCACTCAGAACCAGGAGAGGCTCAGCAAGCTCTACCCAGCAGCATGGGCAGGCAGCACTTAAAGACAGAACACGAAAGTGAGGCACGGAAACAGCCTGATTGGCTACGGCTGGGCCTCTGCGTCATGTGGGTGTGGTCTGATCCACTGGCAGCTTATGACAGACTCAGCTACTTGTTACAAGAATAGACTTACTAGGTTGAGTTTGTTTACATGCTTGGTTAGGTTGCAGTTCACTAGGTAGGAATTCAAAGAATGGCCAGCTTTAGGCCAGATGTAATTTAACAAAAGGACCCGGGTGTGGGCACATCCCTGGAAGGAGGTACTGGGTCTGAGAGCCCAGGCGGACCCTAAGGGGTTGTCTTAGCTGCTGCAAGGATGATGGAACCCTCTCCCTTTTTTAAGCTAATGGTCTTTTTGTTGCAGGGAGAAAAGATGGACTTGCAGCTTGGAATGGATGTAAATCATAGTGTTTTCAGCACTGTTGGCTGTGCCGAAGTCCACAGCCACGGCCTCTTCTGCCAGCTCCAAGTCATGGTTCCAAAGACTTTTAAAACAGTCCATAGATACTCCCTTGATAAAGGTTTCATTTTTAAAATGTGTGTGGATGGTGGCAGCCTGACCCTGTTTCACTCCAGTGCAAGGCAGATGACACCAAGCCAACATGCAGAGGCCTGGCCAGGGTGTTGTCACTGTGAGTTGGGGCACACACAAGCACAGGGGGCCGTCCTGCGGTGGGCTGGGCCCAGTGGCTCACCCTTCACCCTTTTTCCGCACATCTTCCTGGAGTAGACGAAGTTTAAATGTTCGTTTTCAGTAAGCAGCTGTGACTAT
Organism: Macaca mulatta; assembly: GCF_049350105.2. Lineage (NCBI taxonomy): Eukaryota > Metazoa > Chordata > Mammalia > Primates > Cercopithecidae > Macaca > Macaca mulatta. The sequence goes on from NC_133408.1 coordinate 2,281,097, forward strand.
ACTAACACATTGAGTTAGAACCATTTGAATAGGTTTTGAATCTGCTTTTTCATTGTTCACTTTTAATACTATTAACTAAAGCATTTATTTGGGAAACAAAGGATTGTGATTTGGGTAAACTGAGTCAGGGTGACCCTGAGTAGTGTCCTGGAAGGCAAACACTGGAGAGTTTTGGATTTTCTCTTTGTTTGAGATGGAGTCTGACTCTGTTGCCCAGGCTGGAGTACAGTGGCGCGATCTCAGCTCACTGCAACCTCCACCTCCTGGGTTCAGGTGATTCTCCTGCCTCAGCCTCCTGAATAGCTGGGACTACAGGTGCTTGCCACCACCACCCCTGACTAATTTTTGTATTTTTAGTAGAGATGAGGTTTCACCGTGTTGGCCAGGCTGGGTCTCAAACTTCTGATCTCAGGTGATCCACCCACCTCAGCCTCCCAAAGTGCTGGGATTACAGGTATGAGCCGCCTCGCCCGGCCTGGAGAGATGTGCATAGAGGATTTCCACAAAGGGTTTTTGGAGGCAGTTCATTGGCTGGGGAGAAATCCTAAATGAAGCCCTTTCTGGTGGGTTAGTGCTTCAGGGCCCTCCCAGCTGGGAGATGTGAAGGCCGTCAGGGGCTGACTTCAGCTGCTGGTCCAGGTCTACGGGCATCCTGTGGCCTGGCCGTCGGCGTGTGAATGCAGGCCTCCCGCGGCCTCCCTTCCACTTAGAAAGCCTTCGCATTGGTGACTTCGTTTTCTTTCACATTTCCCCCTTTTGATCGAGTTCTTCCTCCAGAAAGTCACAGATCAGTTGGTGAATGTGATGTTGTCCCTTGTTGCCGGGAGGCACTTGTCCCAGGGAGTCATGTCCCTCATTGCGGACGTGACCTCAGTCAAGCTCTAGTGTCACCTGCTTCACCTTCGGGTCAGTTTTCATTTCAGGGGATTGTCTGAATTCCAGCAGGGGGTAGAGGTTTCTTTAAATGAGAAACCTGAATCCAAGGGCCGACACCTTTTAGTTTGACAGCACAGGGATTGGTAAGGAGTACCTGACGCGGACTCTTCACTGAGGTTGAAGGAAATCTTTCTGTAAATGTCTTTTCCAGTAGAGAAAAAGATCAGGCTGAAGGTCGTGCTGTCTGGTGCCTTTATCTCCTGGGAACACACCGTGTAAAGACTGTCTGACCAGGGTATGACTTGTGTGAACCGCCTTCATTACTCCTTTACAGTATTGAAGCATGTCTCCTTTAATACACGGACTGTTCAGAGCAGAAGGGACTCTGCGCATTGACCCTGCCGTGATCATTTCAAAAGGTGACAACTTGCAGTTTCCGAAAGGTGCGGACCTTAGATTCGGAAGGACCACAGGAAGTGCCTTTGGCCAGGGCAATTTTAGTGCTTCCTGAAATTTTGCCAATTGAATCTTGGTGATGCCACCTGTGCTTTCTGCCCGTCTGCAGGACTGGGATGGTAGGCACAATGCCAGCGCTGTAATGTGGACCAGACTTCACAGATTGGTTTTACGACCTGGCCAGTGGAGTTCCTTGCCGCTGCGTGTGAAGATGTGCCCGTCACGTAGGGAGAATCTGCTCTAGTCGAGTGTGCGGCGTCTGAGGCAGTGGCACATCAGGAAGGGAACGCTTCCACCCAGGAGGAGAACATGCAAATCATCACGACGTATTTATAGTCTCGGGAGGCAGTGGCTGGATGAAGTCCATTCGCCAGACCTCAGAGGGCCTGCTGGGCAGGTCAGAACGGCCTGGGACTGTCTGAAGTGTCTTCGCTGGGTTGAATTTTGGGCAAACAGCACAAGGCAGTTGTGCCTCTTTGGCCGCCCTTGAAATGTTTCTCCCCCAGTACTGTTTTGTAAACGTGTAAGTTCATTAGTTGCCCAATGAGTCGTCCTGATGTTTTCATAGATTCTGGTAACACCGACTCATGGGTGCTTGGGACAGGGCGTCTTTAATAACATGACTTACGTCCTTTTTTGGAAAATTATCTCAGCTGTAAGGTTTTTAGTCTTAGTGAAACTCAAGGCAGTGGCTTTTGCTGTAGAATCAACCACATTTTTTTCTTTAGCCCCATCAGACTTCAATTTTGAATACCCAGAAACTGTGATTATGGCCAAAGCAGAAGGAAGCCAAATTGAATTTAATGAACGATTGACGAAAGTGTCATTTTTAACTTGGTTCCCTCTGGAGGTTAAAAAGTTTGTTTCCAGCGCCGGGCGCGGTGGCTCACGCCTGTAATCCCAGCACTTTGGGAGGCTGAGATGGGCGGATCACGAGGTCAGGAGATGGAGACCATCCTGGCTAACACGGTGAAACCCCATCTCTAGTAAAACACAAAAAATTAGCCGGGCGTGACGGTGGGCGCCTGTAGTCCCAGCTACTCGGGAGGCTGAGGCAGGAGAATGGCGTGAACCTGGGAGGCGGAGGTTGCAGTAAGCCGAGATCGCGCTACTGCACTCCAGCCTGGGCAACAGAGCGAGACTCTGTCTCAAAAAAAAAAAGAAAAAGTCTGTTTCCAAACTCATCAACAACCCAAATGAGGGGCAGGAGGAGACCTGGGCCCAGGACTCCATCTTTCCGTGCTCTATCAGCCTCTGTGAGTGCAGACACTGTTTTGGAGAGAGGCAATGTTAGAGTTCTGATAGCATCTAGATGCCTCCAAATGCCAATTAAAACATGCACCCCATCCGGACGTGCATATTTTAATACATAGCCACAGGCCATTCTCTCACTTGTGGAGAAGCTGCACCCAACTGTCCTCACGCTCAGCATGTTCCCATGAGCACGCTGCCTTCCTAGGGCTCTGTGGACTTTCATATGCTAAGACCCTTGTTTTGGAACCGAGTTCTTCTAATTAGTTCAGAGAAAACTTAGGTTGGTGTAGCAAAGGAACCCCGGTTTGGCCAAAGTAAAAAGGTCCGCTGCTCCAGATAAACGGGGCTGGAGTCCGGAGGCAGCACAGCTGTTATGAGGCTTAGACTCACAGAGTCCCACACTTAAGATAATACCACTCACCATTAGGAAAACTCGCGGTAAGCGGCGAAAACGTCCTCCAAGCTGAAAGGTGGAGTGTGGCTCCTGCATCACTCAGTGGTGCGGCTGCAGCACAGGACAGGCCCAGGCTTTAGGCTCCACAGCCCTTCCCTCAGTTCCTGAGCCCGGGGCAGCTCTGGGCAGCAGAACACCTGCTGTGCGCCACCGACCAGACTCCTCCCAGGCCAGAGTCAGGGCTGCAGGGAGCCTCTCGAGAGCAGGGGACAGCATGCAGGGAGAGGGGGACGGGCACAACCAGGACATCCAGGCCTAAGCAGCCCCCGACCCAGCAGAGCCCCATCAAGAATTACAGGTGCCCCCACCACAGGCTCTGATGCCCCCAGCCAAGCACAGGGTGAGGGGAGGCTCTGAGCCCAGTGGGACTGCCAGGCTCCCTGCTCCACCTCGGGGCAGTGCCCTGCAGACAGGACCTGCCACGCCTCTGTCCCTGCCATCTTTAGTCACTCCCTTCCATCCAGGCAGCAGGGACCACGTGAGATTCGTCCTTCGTGCTGAGGGAGGGCCTCACACCCAGGAGCTCTGGAAGCTCATGGGAGCTTCCACAGCTGCCCCTCCCGTGAGGCACCAGAACTGCCCCAGCTGCCACAGGCAGCACTGAGCCCTTCCTCCCTGCAGCCCTGGACTCTGCCATTCTCTTGGGGTCAGGGTGACTTGGTGCTTCCCACCATCTGTGCTGGACCCCTCCACATGGCTCCCCCCAGCACCAGGAGGCCTCCTGGGTCAGCACCTCTGGGTCCTGCCCACGAAGCTGTGCCACCTCCCAAGGCACCTGTCACACCCACCCCAGCATGTTTTCAGTCACAAGAGAACAAAAACCTGACTCAAGCTGGCTTTGAAGTTCAATAGCACAGACAACTCCCACGCTCAAAGGCAGTGGGTGAGGTGGCCTCAGGCACAGCTGGATCCAGGGGCACGGGCAGCACTGCTGGGATCCACTCCGGGTGTGTGTGGGCAGCACTGCTGGGATCCACTCCAGGCTCCTCTGCCATGGTGACAAGAGGGATGTCCCCACAGCCACAGCCACGTCCTCCCACTCCCACCCCCAAGCCTGGCAGGTGGAAGAGCCCAGCAGGAGTCACGCCTGACCGCACACAATCATGTGGCCCGGGGACGTGTGGCCACGGCTGCCACCTGTGGGTGGAGTTACCACCCAGGCAGGCAGGAGAGCTGGGCTGGGAGGCGGGGCCCTGGCCGGCTGTGGTGGCACCTGCTCTCCTGAAGCAGGTGAGCCCCGCACCTTCAGCTCCACCAGGTGGGGCATCCCAGAAGCCCGTTCATGCCCTGCCCCAAATACACTTGTGCAGTACGTGCAATTTTGGAAACTTTGGGACAAAAGCCACGTCTTCCACCCTGTCTCCTTCCGAGATCAATTTAGTGGGTTTTTTTTTTTTTTTTTTTGAGACAAAGTCTCCTCCGTCAACCCGGCTGGAGTGCAATGGCGCGATCTCGGCTCACTGCAAGCTCCGCCTGCTGGGTTCACACCATTCTCCTGCCTCAGCCCCCCGAGTAGCTGGGACTACAGGCGTCCGCCACCACGCCCGGCTAATTTTTTGTATTTTAGTAGAGAAGGGGTTTCACTGTGTTAGCAGCATGGTCTCGATCTCCTGACCTTGTGATCCGCCCGCCTCGGCCTCCCAAAGTGCTGGGATTACAGGCCTGAGCCACCGCGCCCGGCCCGATTTAGTTTTCATTTCACTGTCTCTGCTACTGCATCTCCTACAGTCAATGGAGCCTCCAAATTGAGGAAACAGCCTCCCCCATTCTCACCCGCCCCCCATCTGCCCAAACGCCGAGCAGATCCCCTCGGGTACAAGGTCCTATTGTCCCCAAAACCAGAGCTCCTGGCCCCGTCCAGGAAACTCTTCCGTGTCTCTGTCTGTTTCATCTATGTCTGTCCCCCTTCTGCTCTGTTTGTCTCTGTGCCTCTCCCCTCAGTCACTGTCTCTTTGAGTCTCTGTCTCTCCCTCTCTCCCCATCACTCCTTTCCTATCCCCATCTTTCTCTGTCTCTCCCCATCACTCCTTCTCTGCCTCTCTCTCTCCCCATGTTTCTCTGTCTCTCCCTGTCTTTGTGTTTCTCCCCCATCTCTCCCTTTCTTTCTCCCTCTCTCTCTCCTGCACTCAGGGAAGAACACAGGCAGCACAAGAAAGGGCCAACACACCCGAGCCCTGCCCGGGACCCACCCAAGCCCCCGGGCTCCCTCTGCTTTCACAGGGTGGCGCTGCCTGCCCCCCAGCTCTGGGCCACCAGGTTCCTCCCCGGCCTTCCTACCTGCCTGCCTCCGTTCACCCTTCCCTGAGTTCCCTCGGCTGTCCCCTCGGCCATCGACTTCTTCTGTCTGCTTTGTGTTTCTGCTCGTGAGCAGCAGAAATTCTTCCCGCAACGCGGCCGAAGAGAAAGACATTGAATGAAACTAAACTTCGTCTCTTTGCTCGGCCTCCTGCTCACATTGTGCTGGTGCTGCGTCTCAACTCCCCGGTTGCGTCTGCTTTCTCAGGCACGAGAAATCGCATTCATGCCTGAGAATCGCATTCGTGGGGCTCCAGCCTCATGCCTCGTCACTCACCTAAAGGCCCTGCCTCCTAACGCCAGCCCACTGGGGTGTAAGATTTCAACACGTGAATTCTGGGGGACACTGACACTCGGGCTGCAGCAGCCCCAAGGACTGTGGGCCCAGGAGGGTACAAGAAATCTTCACCAGATGTTCTGGGGAGGGAGGAAGGTGCATGGGGTGGGGAGGCTAGACAAAGGGCTGTGTGGGGCTGGGGTCCTGGGGGGCCAGGTGGGCACCGTGGGGCCCAGCAGCTGCGAGCAGCGCCTCCAGCACTCACCCCAACGTTCTCCACATCCTGAGATGCTTCTTGGGCCCCCACCACGGCAGGGAGAAGCTGGGCCCATAAAGTGCATTTTGCAAGTCGAACCCTGAGCCCAGCCTGCCTGGAACCTTGACCCAGAGGAGCTGTGGAAGAAAATCGAATGAGTCATGGTTTATGCCATTAAGTTTGTGGGTGATTTGTTCCAAAGCAGCAGCTAACTGGGACACCTTGGGTTATAAAAGCGAGAAGCAGGAACTGCTCAGGACCTCGGCTCCCGGCACCTCCTGCGGGATTCCAGCCGAGTCACTCATCCCCAGATCCACATGAAGCCAGGCTCCCCCGTGCACCGATCACCCTCCTGTTTTCAGAAGGCTCGCCCTGCTCCTGGCAGGAACACCCACTTCCTTCCTGCGCGTCTCCGGCCCCAGCCAGGAGATCAGCACAGGCACCCAGCTGTCAGAGCAGGAGCCTGGAAGGGCAGGGAACAGGGGTGCTCAGCCACAGAAGCAAGACAGGGCCCCAGGAGAGCACAGAGTCATCAGGGACTCCGGGAGGACAAACTCTACTGTGAGAAACCACCACAGCCTGGGCCTTCAGCACAGACTCAGAGGGATTCTCCTGGAGGCTGGGTCCGAGGTCAAGGCAGGGGCAGGGCTGCTTCCTGAGATGCTCCTGGACTCACAGACACCGTCTCCTCCGTGTGTCCTCACGGGGCCATCCCTCTGCGTGTGTCTGTGTCCTCACCCCCTCCTCTTACAGGGATACCAGGCGGACTGGGTCCCGGCCACCCTGCTGACCTCCTTTGCCTTAAATATTCATCTATTAAGGTATTTGGGGCACTGCAAGGTTACGTATCGAAGGTGTACAATTTGACGACTTACGTATCGAAGGTGTACAATTTGATGACTTACGGCCTCCGTTTAACTCAATCACCTCTCTTAAGCCCCTGTTTCCTTTTAAGACCTAAGTCACATTCTGAAGTTCTAGGGGTTAGAGCTTCAACATATGAATTTTGGGGGACACAGTTCAGCCCCGACACCCCTCCCACTGCACACACAGCTTCCACCTCAAGAAGAGGCTGGGGCAGGGCTGAGTCAGTTTAGGGCGGATTCGCTGTCCTGTTCCTCAAGGCGGAGGGCAGACCCCCACCCTACCCGGCCTCCCAGCCCCCGGTGTGGCAAGGCAGGCACGTGTGAGGCAGAGCCTGGACCTGATGGAGGAGTGTGAGGGAGGCCATGGCAGGTCCAGAGGGGACCCCAAGGTGATAAAGGGAGATGTTTCCAGACCCCCCACTGCCGGGGCCATCTCCTCCCCACACTCCAGCCTTCTGCAACGGAGTCTTCAAGGAGGGGCAGGGCAGGGAATTCAGTGACCTGGCCCTGACAAGTGGGAACGACAGGAGCGAATGGAGGGGTACACATTTTGGGGGCGCCGTGGAGCCGTGCCTCTCTGCGGGACCATCCGTTCCGGACCCATCAGCCTTCACAGCCACATCAGCTCCCCCACAAAGGCCGGGTGCTGCAGGAATCGGCCTGTCACACATGGAGCCTCTCGCCCCTCTGGAAAGGCCTTTTCAGGACACACCAGAATTGCTTCCCAGCCCCGGCTCGCTGTCCTCAGGGTGGCCATGTGAGTGGTATGGAGAATGGATAGCCCTGGGCCCGCAGAAGGCTGCAAGGCCATTAGCCCCGTCCCCACCCGTCACTTTCTAGAAAGGTTTGCACAAACACACACGGTTGCTGACTCCTGTGAAAGGCCACAATGCTACAGCACATGAGCTGGTCTGCAGAGAATGCCCCTCAGGAGAACGGGCACACGCCACCTGCGCCAGGAGGCAGATGCCACAGTCTCCTGAGCCAGCATGTGGCCAGCAGCGGGCCCAGCCTTGGGGTCTGTATGAATGGGGCCTACCGCTGCCCTCCCAGACCCATCTCCTCAGGGAACATGGAGGATGAATAAACAGGCACATTAAGTGATCACAGGAACAGGGACAGTGAGACTACATCAAGGAAAGCTGTAGAACAAGTGACGTTCTGCATGCAGGGAGCGGGTGCACAGGCCCAGCGGAGGCTGGAGAGCAGAGAGAAAAGCTGAACAGGAAGGCCGAGCCACTATGTTGAGTCCTTCAAATGCCGGCCGCAATGCAGTTCTCTAATCCTGAGGAGGTGGGCCAGGAACACCCCTTCCAGAACACAGCAGAAGAGATGGGGGAGGAGGCCTCCCAACAGAGAGCCTCTAAAACCCGAAAATGCCCAATAACATCACATTTGAAAATCTTTCTGGGGAGAAGGTAACTGGAATCCCAAAAGGCCTGAGGCCATGGAGAAGCATGAGTCCAGCTGGGCACAGCATCATCTGTACAGGTCCTGTTGATCCCTGCTGGCCAGGGTCCTGAGTGTTAACGAGCCCCAGGCACGCACAGGAGACGAAGCCTGGGGCCTGCATGAGCAAGAACCCAGAGCAGAAGCCCTGCAGGAAGCCAGGATCCCAGAAGAGGGGCCCTCAAGAGTGAGCCAGGGAAACCCGCCAGTCACGGGGAAGTGGCAGGGACGCTTGCTGCATGAGCCTCTGAAAAGAGGAGTAAATAAGAGAAAAACTCTCAAGAATTTCTACCACTGGCCATCCTCAAGTGGGTTCAAGGTTCAAAGCAGCCACACCCACAAAATGTACTTCCCAGTGGGCTGCTCGGGTCCTGGCAAAAGCAAGCACAAAGTCTCCACAGGGATCCACCCTCGGACGCCTGAGAGTCCACCCATGCGAAAGTGATTTCACAACACAGAGGCACCACACGCACCAGGAAGCCAGCCACCATGGGCAAGAGTCAGCAGAAACAACTAAATGTACAATCAGATTCATAACATTGCAAATAGCGGAATAATCCAAGGCAGAGTGTACAGTAATGATGGCTAATATGTTTACAGAAATAAGAGAGGGCATTGAAGTGTGACAAAGGAACAAGATGTTATCAAAAATGAAATACCATTAGAAATTAAAATATGATCATTGAAATTAGAAACATGAATAGCAAATTCGACACAAAATTCTGATAGTTCATGAACTGAATGATAAATCTGATGTTACACAGAATGCAGCCAAGAAAGCTAAAGAGATAGAAAAACCAAGAAATATGAAAGGACACAGAAGAGAGAATGCACAGGTTTCATCTTTATGTAAAGAATATTCTAGAAAGAGATGATAAAGAGTGCAGGACAGGTCACATTCAAGATGTCAAGTGAGGATTTTCCAGACATAAATCCTCACATTCAGAAGGCCCAATGAATACCAACAGGCTAAATCAAAAGAAACCCACGTTTGGAGAGTGATGGTGAACCCGCAGAAAAACAAAGACAGAGGATGCTGAGTCCCAGGAGAGAAAAGGCAGATGACACATAAAAGAGCAGCAACAAGGCTGAGAGCCAACTCCTTACAACACTGGGTGCTGGGAGGCGCCACAATATCTCAGAGCACTTGGGGAGAATACTGTCAATCTAGACTTATGTTATCCGCAAAACTATCTTTTAAAAATAAGAGGAAAACACAGATTACTTCCAGACAAAGAAAAACCAACACGGTTTATCATAAACACATCTCCGTAAAGGACCTTTGAAGATGAAAAATAATCCCAGAAGGAAAGTTTAAGACACAAAAAGAGATACTGAAGCAAGGGAACATAAACATGAATAAAGTTAAACTCACTGTGTTAATTAATAATCATAACACAACTAACAGCGATATCCCTGCTTGCTGGGGTGAGAAAAACAAGGTACAGCAAACTACCTTGAGTAGTCTGAGAGCAAACCACCCGAGTTTCAGAAACTCTGGATGTTTAAGAAGAATGAAAAAAGACTGAAGACACTGAACAGCCTTAGACTTTTTTTTTTTTAAAGAGATGGGGTCTCACTCTATTGCCCAGGCTGCAGTGCAGTGGCACGATCATAGCTCACATAGCCTAGAATTCCTGGGCCCAAGCAATCCTCCCACCTCAGCCTCCTGAGTAGCTAGGACTATAGGTGCATGCCACCACACTCAGCTAGATTTTTCTTTCCCCCTCCATATTTTGTAGAGACAGGGTCTCACTATGTTGCCCAGGCTGGTCTCGAATTCCTGGCTTCAAGTGATCCCCTCACCTCAGTCGCCCAAAGTGCTGGGATTACAAGTGTGAGGCATTGCTCCTGCTACTTTAGACTCTTAAAGTTTTCAGATTCCCCACCAAAACAACAGGAAGAGAGTATAATTCTCAAAGTAGAGTGAAGGAGTGAAAGTGGGATAAGCAGAAAGAATCAATCAACCAAGAGAAAGGGTAAGAAAGGAGAAAAAACAACAAAAGGATAAATTAGAAAACACAAAATAGAGAGGTATAAACAATCCAAATACATCAGAAATCACAATAAATCTAAATAGATACAACTTCTGATCAAAGGCACAATTATGAGATTGGGTTTTTGGAAGCTGAGTTATGTGCTGCTTACGGGAGACTCACCGCGCAGCCACTGCCAGGGGTGATGAACAGGTGGGCAGGTCCTGCCCTACTGCGGACTGTGTGGTTCAACTCAGCATGGGGACTTGAGGACTTTTCAGAGGGGGCTCCTCATGGCCTCCACAGTGAAGGAGACAATGAAAGTTATCACCTAACTCCGGGGGCGGTACTTGGATTGTTACAAACTGAAAGGACTGAAACAACACTGTCTGAGTGTGATGACTGGGTTCTCTGCTTGGAGCCTCACCAGGCCAACGGCAAGGCGATGCCCAGGCTGGGGTCTTGCCTGAGGGTGTTGGGGAGGCAGCAGCAACCAGGTTCCCTAAGGTTGTTGGCAGAAGCCAGCTCCTTCGACGCCAGCAGGAGCAGCAGCAGCCAGTCTCCCCCATGCTTCGAGTCCCTGCCTTCCCCTCCTGCCCCTCTCTCCTGTTGTCAGGGACTCACACCGCCCGGAGGATCCAGGCTCATCTACTTTAAGATCAGCTGATTAGGAATCTTCATGACATTGGCACAGGTCCCTCTTGCCAAGCAATGCAGCATCTTCACGGGCGATCTCACTTCTGGGATGGCGTTCACCAAGGCTGGAATTCTGCCGCCCACGCCTAGGAACAGAGCTGCTGGCCCTCCCTCTCAGATTTCCTGAGGGACAGAGCTGGAGACCCGAGCAGAGGTCAGACTCAATTCCAGAAAGGGAGCTTCATTAACCCTTTACTCACAGAGACCAATGAACCAGTGGGGTTTTTGGTTTTAAACATGCAGAAAAATATCATTTCCAAGTATAGTTCCTCTTCTTTTATCACCAAACTGCCCTGTCCTGCATTTATTCTGACACTGGGAGTCAGGTTGAGTCAGGAAGCAAAGGCTGCAGGCGGCGGCGCAGGTGTGCCCCGCACTGGAGGACAGCTTTGTCTTTCTCTCTGTTGCAGGTGTTCATCGGTACCAAGAGGAAAAGTGCCTCCGAAGACCTCACTGTCAGGTGTCCTTAATCAATCGATTTTCTGATATTCATCAATAGCTCATTGATCAGTAGCATAGAATCCTAACACAATTGGATTTGGCAGGACAGCATCAGAGTGAGCACCGGCTCTGGCTTCAGCCCCACCGACGTGAATCCATGCTCAGCCCTAGCCCCTGTGTGAGTTGGAGCTATTTGCTTCTCTAACCCTAGTTTCTAAAGCTGTAAAATAAAATAGGGTGATTTCGTGGGCTGTCACACAGATTATGTGTGAAAATTCATGTTAAATGCTTACTATGGAGTCAGGAACATTAAGAAAGAGTTCAATAGATGTCAGCTACTGAGTATTATTACTAAAAATAACACATCTGCCGAAATTACAGCTTTTTAAACAAGTCAACTATGGTAAAAATAAGTATCGGGCTGATGAGTGATGTTTTCTGCTCAGCGTCATACAGATTTTCTTTCTTTCTTTTATAAGATCCATAACTTGCTTGCATTAGCGGTGTGGTTTTAGTTTACAAACTTCTGGACAGCCTGAAACTCCCAATTCTCTTGAACCACCTTAAACACAACCCTTTTGCAAACAATCCTTTAAACATTCTTGTGAGTTTTGATAACACAGAGTCTGCTGTGACCCAGTAATCCTACTCCTGGGGATGCAGCTTAAGAACAAGAATCTCACCTGAAACAAAACCACCACGAAGATGTTCACTTTGGCATCACTTAAACGAAAAAACAAGTATTTGACTAAATGTGCAATAATGGAGATATTTTAGTAAATTACTGTACCTCTCCTAAATACACGACTAGGCAATATTGAAAAGTACAATAAAGTTAGGAGGCATATAGAAAGGTATCTGACTTGAAGTGAAAGGGAGAATATTAAAATAACACAAGTAACACTTTTTTTTTTTTTTTTTTTGAGACTGAGTTTTGCTCTTGTTGCCCAGGCTGGAGTGCAGTGGTGCAATCTCAGCTCACTGCAACCTCCGCCTCCTGGGTTCAAGCGATTCTCCTGCCTCAGCCTCCCGAGTAGCTGGGATTACAGGCATGCGCCACCACGCCCGGCTAATTTTGTATTTTTAGTAGAGACAGCGTTTCTCCATGTTGGTCAGGCTGGTCTTGAGCTCCCGACCTCAGGTGATCCACCCGCCTTGGCCTTCCAAAGCGCTGGGATTACAGGCATGAACCACCACGCCCGGCCACAAATAACACTTTGATAACCATTTGATGCCTCCATGGAATGCAAGGCGTGTGCAAACCTATACCAGTGTCATGTGGGTGGGCTACAGAGGCCTGCCTTATATTTAGGCTTATCTTTAATATTGCTGGTTGCTTGTTTCAAGAAATTTAAAGAGTACTTTCTGATGATTACATTGCCATTGTCATCTGTCGTGATGTATCCATGAGATAAGACTGTCCTGAGCACTGAGCGGTTGGGCTGGAGACCCCCTCTAAAGCCATACACAGTTAGGACTCGCTGCACATGACCCCAAGGTTCATCCGCAGATGTGTGTGGGCACAAACTGCCTCCCCCATGCTCCCAGCAGGTCCCTCGACCCTCTTCTCTCCACGCGGAACAGAAGACAACTCCGGAAAGGTGAACTGGCAATGTCTGCCTTAAAAAAAGCAGGAAGGCAAAAAACAAAACAAACAAAAACAAAACAAAACAAAATGCTGTCAAGCCCCAAGGCATCACAGAATTAACTTTCGGGGCGGAGAGAAGTCAGCTGGGGCCGGCTGAGGCTGTCCTCTCCACCCCATTACCCTCACCATTAACGGGGAGGATTCGGACTCAACTGCACATCCAAAGTTTCTGTAAATAACCCATTTCTGTTTGAAGCAGATTCCCCTGCCATTAATTCAGGGAGGGTTCACAGCATGCTGCAGTTACTTTGCTTTGTGAGTTAATGTCCCATAAGCTCAAACTTGTCACCAGGCTAGACACAGAGGACGTTTACCTCGCCCTCTCGACTGGCTGTCCTAAAACACCTGCTCCTGTGGGCGCTGGTGGCTGTTAAGGGTCATTGGGTTGGGGAGCTGAAGGGGTGCTGCTTGCCCCACTTTTCTCCCCCGTCTGCCCTTCCCACACCCTCTTATGGCCACACCAGAAGGTTACACTGCTCTTGGCAAGTACTGCTTGGCTACCACTGGTTATTCAGGGCCCCAGGGCTCTTTAGTCAGCAAGTGGTGAATCTTACCAGGACAAGGGCCCTTCCTTTCAGGGCATCAGGTTCCCTTCTGGTCCAGTGTGTGTCTAAAAATGTCAACAGGGACCAAGGACCTGGACTAGGCGCTTTAGGACTCTGCTTGGCGACTTATTCTACTATGACTGAGCTGGTATCCAAGTTGCAAGACAAAGTCTTCTTTATTCTGTCCTCAAGCAGAAGAAAGGAGTCTCACCTGGAGCTGTGAACTGCACTGTCTGGGGTTGGGGAGGGGTGACACAAGCACTCCCTCGGCTGCCCCAGCGAATGTCTCAATGGGTCTCATGTACCTCAAATCCACTGGCTCCAAGCTCAGCACAGCACCAGGACTTTCCCAGGAATTGCAGTCCTTGCGGGCTAGACTGCCTTGCAAGTTTCTTGTGGACCCCAGAACACTTTAACCCATGGTGGCAGGGCTTGCTGGAACTCAAGGTTCCAACCACTAGGATGGATGATTCTCCTCTGGCTAGGGCTGGTCTAATGCTCTCTCCATGGGCACTGGGTGAGTTCTACCCCGTGTTGCTTTCCACTGTGACAGGGCGGCAATGAGTTCCAACACAAACTCCCACAATCATTACACTCTCCCTCCCGAGGAACACGACTTCTCTCTCCACACCATGTAGCCACTGGCAAAGATGGGGGAGAGGTGGTGTAGGTGATCCAAGACTGTCTTTCCTACCTTCTTTAATGTCTCTTTCTTAATATGATGCTAAAATCAGATACTTTGATCACTCACCTGACTTTTGGTTCTTAAGAACGTGCTTTTTTTGTGTGGACAGTTGTTCAATTTAGTATTCTTGCAGGGGGCATGATGGCTCAAGGCTTCCATTTGGCCATCTTGCTGCCAAACATTTTAATTAATTTTGCTGAGATACGGTTTACTACCAAAAAGTAAATAAATAACCAAAACAAAACTCTGTATTCCTAGGTAGGTAGGGCATCCCTGGGTCTTGGGTGGGGTCTTCTCAGTGATCTACCCCTCCCCCAAAGAATAGGGGCTCTCTAATGGCCTGCACGAGGCATGTACTCCTGTTTCTTCTCCAGGGATAGAGGATAATTTTTGTTCCTTTCACACAGCTGCAATAGTTTTCACCAGTGTCCTGAGGGTGACAGTATTTGTTCTCTTTCTCCTGTAGATTAAAGGGGGAAAGGATCCTGCCTTGTTCTGGAACCTCCTCTCAGTGGGTGCTATTCCTTTCCTCCAAGCTGCCTCTGAACTCTCTTGAAGTAGACTCTAGGGAGAAAAGACCCATGTATGCTTCCCTCATGCCCACAGCTTAGGGGCCCCCACATTCTCTTGCTAGTTCTCACTTGGCCTCCATCAAATGTATCTTAACTTTCTTCTATGCCTGACTGCATCTGCCCCGGCTAAGCATGTGCTGATATCCCTTAGGTCCCAACAGGCATCTACTTCTCCTTAGAGCTGGGCTGGTGGTTGTCTTACAATTTCAGCTCTACGAGTGGCTCAAGAAGGTTCACAGATTTGCAATTTGGCTTGATTTTGTTGTTGTTGCTGCTGCAAGGGTGGAAGTGACTTTCTTTCCAGTTGTCCATCCCTGAGCTGAAACTATCAGTAAAACTTTCAAAGGGTGCTTGTTCTACTTTATCCAGCATCTAGGATGTTATAGCAGGAAGGTCTTCCGGTTATCCTTGTCCACTCTTGTCAGAAGTAAAATGCTTGAGTTTTAAAATTCATGTTTTTTCTTGATTTCGAAGTCACAGATTCAACTGCTATTTCACTAATAATTACCTTAAAATTGTTGAAGTGCATATTTAACGGTTGTTTTCCATCAATATGGAGAATTTATCGGTATTCAAACCCTCACTCTGAGGAATCAGGGACATGGCAGTCCCACTGACTCCCTCTGTCCCGCTGTCCACACTTCCTATTTGTAACTCCTGATTGTTAATCACATGAGACACCAATGGTTATTTAGATGTCACTATAATTATTACTGGCTTCTCTGCTTACTTTTTAGGCTTTTTTTTAAAGGGCTATCTCAAGTTCACAGCAAAACTGAGAGGAAGATACAGAGATTTCCCATATATCCCTTCCCCTGACACATGCACAGCCTCTCCCATTATCAACATCCCCCAGCACAGTGGTACATTTGTTACAACTGATTAAGCTACATAAATGTGTCATCATCACCCAAAGCCCACAGTTCACAGCAGGGTTCACTCTTGTTGTTGTGCATTCTATAGATTTTGGACAAATGTATAATGACATATATCCACCACTATAGTGTCATAAAGAGTATTTTTACTGCCCTAAAAATCCTCTGTGCTATGCCTATTCACTCCTCCTGCTCTCAGATGCCTGACTCCTGCTAGTCTTTTTACTGTTTCCACAGTTTTGTTTTTTTTCAAAATGTCATATAGTTGGAATCATACAATATATAGCCTTTTCAGATAGACTTATTTCACTTAGTAACATGCATTTAAGGTTCCTCTATGTCTTTTCATTACTTGATAGCTAATTTCTTTATAGCACTGATTGATATTCCATCGCCCAGATGTGCCACATTGACCTACTGAGGGAAGGACATCTTGGTTGCTTCCAAGTTTGGCAATAATGAATAAAGCTGCTATAAACACCCGTGAGAAGGTTTTGTGTGGACCTAAGTTTTCAGCTCCTTTGGAGCGCAATTGCTGGACCGCATGGTAAGATTACATTTAGTTTTGTAAGAAACTGTCAAACCATCCTCCAAAGTGGCTGTACCATTCACATTCCTACCAGCAAAGAATGAGCATTCCTGTGGCTCCACATCCTCACCAGCGTTTGATGTCGCGAGTGTTCTGGAGTTTGGCCATTCTAATAGATGTGTAGTGGTATCTCATTCTTGCTTTAATTTGCACTTTCCTCATAATGTTTGCAGCATCTTTTCATACGCTTATTTGCCATCTGTATATCTTCTTGGGTGAGGAGTCTGTTAAATTATTTTGCCCATTTTAAAAATCAGATCATTTTCCTATTGTTGAGCTTTAAGTCTTTTGTTGATTTTAGATAATGATCCTTCATCAGATGTGTCTTTTGCAAACATATTCTCCCAGTCTATGACCTGTCTTTTCAGCCTCTTGGCTTTATCTTTTGCAGAGCAGTTTTTAATTTTAATGAAATCCAGCCTATTATTTCCTTCATAGATGTTGCCTTTGGTGTTGTACCTAAAAAGTCATCACTAAACCCAAGCCATCTAAGTTTTCTCTACTATCATTTTCTAGAAGTTTTGTAGTTTTGTATTTTACATTTAGGTCTATCATCTATTTAGAGCTAACTTTTGTGAAGGGTTTATGATTTGTGTTTAGACGCTTGTTTTTTTGTTTGTTTGTTTTTTATGTGAACATCAAGCGCCATTTGTTGAAAATACTATCTTTTGTCCATTTTATTGCCTTTGTACTTTTGGCAAATATCAGTTGACTGTATTTATGTGAGTCTACTTCTGGACTCTCTATTCTGCTCCATTGAGCTATTTGGGAAACAAACAGCTTGCGTTAGGCTAGACACGCTAGACCTCCTCATCTGCCAAGGCCTCTTTCCTGGGAGACCCACTCCTTGATTCTCAGCAGTTTATATTAAGGGTGGAGAGGTGCTGGGTCACAGTGCCGGACAGCCCCACACAGCCATGTTCCTCTGGGCCACAATCACTCAGCATTTGCTCCTCACTACCCAGCAGACCCAGCTGCACATCGATCTGACTGCCACTTCTTTCACTGTACTTTCTTTATCCAGCCAAAACTCCACCCCAGTCAAGACTCAAGGTGTGAGTTCCACCTTGACCCCCTGACGACCAACCAAGGGGTGGCTGGCCAGGCTTTACTGTCTTTGTTTTGCAGAGGAGAAGGTTGACTGAGGTATATGGGAGCAAAACTTTGAGACCAGGTACCTTGATCTCCAGACCAGAGCCCTTCCACTGTCACCTGTTTCTCCCTGAGAGGTACATGCAGTGCAGGGTCCCTTGAGATAGCCCCTCCCTGCCCTCCAAATTGTCCCAGTGCCCTGAAGCTCTGTCCACTTTCAGGATTCCTAGGGCTGGATGGGACTGAGAAGCCAGGCTTCTGTTCTGACATCACTGACCTCATGGTGCACGGTGTGTCCTGTGTGAATCCCAGGACTTCAGCGCCACCCCTTCTTGCCTAGGCAAGGGCTTGACATGAGGGATGCACAAGCTCACCTGAACCACCAAGGAGCTGGGGTGGGAGAGCCTGCCCTGAGGCAGGGACAACGGGGTGGCCCCTCCTGGCTGCTGCCACACTCACTGGTCACTCCAGGCATGTGCCTGGTTTATGAGCAAGTTATCCAGGGCATTTTGCTCTCCAGGGCACAAACATACTTCTCTACTACTTAAACAGAGGTAAATTTAATCCACTTAAAAGTGCCTGCAGCACAGTTCCCTCGCCTATTTTTCCCCTCAGTTTTGTCGTAGAAAGAGGAGGCACCAAGGAGGCAATTGCAGCAAAAATGAGTGACAACAATGAATTCTAAGACGGAGGCTTGTCCCTTCAAAGATCAAATCAGATTTGTCCATGGCAATGTTTGTCTTCAACTTAAACACAGACAGGTAATCCTCAAGAGATTACTTCCACCTCAATTCACACAGGACAGGTGATGGGAGGCGATAAGAAACTGTGTCATATCCCCAAATACACTGCATATTGACCCACAGATGGGTGAAAGGGGGAAGTGACAGGGGTGGGGAGCTCTCTGCTTGGCAAGTGACAATATTCAACAGACAGTCAGCATTTTTGCTCTAGAATAGCTACATATAAAGCAATTTGACATGTGCCAGGAAGAGGCGATCTTCTGCTCATCCTTTCAATGATTTTTTAAAATAAATGACTTTATAGGATTACTTAGCATGAATTGACTGTTTATGAGGGAAGTTCTAGAATAAATAACAATGTACTCATAAGAAATTGATTTTTTTTTCTTTTATAGAAGGTAAACACCCAAATGAGATGGGTTTGCTATCTCACCGGGACACCCAGGCATCCATGCTAAGCTGATTAGTTCTGGGCAAAAGGAGAAAAACAAATAATAGTTTGAAGGTCGCCCTCCTCTGATTTTGCGTAAAAATATCCCGGCTCTGCATAAGCCTTTCTGTCCTCATTCTCCAGTTCAGCTGCTTGAGGTTTGCTTTTCTGAGAAGAAATGTGTTCTCCATATAAATGAGGCTTGGGCGTGGACAGTAAGGACACACACACGGCACAGAGGCCTTGGCCTGGCCCTCCAGCCCCAGGAAGGGCCCTGCAGCTCAAATGATATTCAGTGACCTGCCTGCTGGTTTGCCACACTGGCTGGTGCCAGGCCTCCGGGGCAAGTAGCCTGGGGTTCACTCTAGTGTCTTGAGAAGCTCAGAACTGGCTGTAAGTCCACCACTGAGTGCTCTGGCTTGGGGTGACTTACCCCTTTGCAGATGAAATCTGAGAAAGAGCACCCCATCCTCAAGGCAGCCCCAGAGTCCTGCAGCCGGGCTGGGCTGGAGAAGAGGATCACAGGCAAGCGGGCTATACGTTTTTGGTTTTGCTCCTAATCTCTGCATTTTAAAAACCTGTAACTCCTCATATGCGTTTGGCTCATAATTCAATTTTTAAATTATAGAGTTGTTTTGTTTTATACAAAGGTTGTGATTTCTGTCCTAAATATTGATCTTTACAAAAAAACAAAAAAACCTTTTGGTCCTCCTTTACATGTCCACATTTGTGGCTCCTTCCACTGTGGCCACACCAACTTCTGCCTCCACCATCTGGGCACCCCTCACCACTCATCCCCGACATGGCCCCAACCCCCAGCCCTCTCTCTGCCCCAGCCCCTCCGTGCGCCTGGCATCACCTCAGGCCACCTGGGCCCTCTGGCAGTTACCCTCGAGTCCCCGTGGTGACTGAGACCCCCAAGGCAGGATCCGTCTCCAGTTTAGGAAAAGCTCTAGGAACCAGAGGTAACTCTCAAAGGAGCACCCATACCTGTGGCCTAGGGTACATGGCGGGGACATTGCGGGACTCACCCGGAAATGAACACGGTAAAGATGGACGCCTTCCGCTTCCGACTTCCGCTCTGCTGCTTCTGCCTCTGCCTCCACAAAAGGATGAGCCTTTGCCCCTTTGGAAGTTTTGGTCATTCCTGAACTTGATTCGGCTTCTGTCACAAAATTTGACCCTAGTGCCATCTACTTTGCCTCTTGAAAGTCTTTTATGCTTACCTCGCCCGATTCTCTACAACAAAAAGGTTTAAATGGGGTCAAAAACTTAAAATTTATTTTGTGACCAAAAGCTTTTTTTTTTTTTTTTTTTTTTGAGACAGAGTCTCGCTCTGTCGCCCAGGCTGGAGTGCAGTGGCCAGATCTCAGCTCACTGCAAGCTCCGCCTCCCGGGTTCACGCCATTCTCCTGCCTCAGCCTCCCGAGTAGCTGGGACTACAGGCGCCCGCCACCTCGCCCGGCTAGTTTTTTGTATTTTTTTAGTAGAGACGGGGTTTCACCGTGTTAGCCAGGATGGTCTCGATCTCCCGACCTCGTGATCCGCCCGTCTCGGCCTCCCAAAGTGCTGGGATTACAGGCTTGAGCCACCGCGCCCGGCCTTCCAAAAGCTTTTAACATCTCTCTCCTGCGTTCTTTTCACAAGAACATTTCAGTTTTTCAGAAAACATATGTATGTTACAAACTGATAGACAACTATTAACACATGAAGACATTTGATTGAAACTGCCTTGTTAATGAGAAGAGTGGGGCTGTTTTTCCAGCCAATTGGTTCCCACACCCAAGGAACAAGAGGACTCAGCTACAGTGAGGCAGGCTTCAGTCTCAAGTATATTTCTCTCATCATTTTTATAGACCATGCCAGGAAACTTTGTTTGCGTGAATATGTAGATAAGGAGGTATAGTATAGCAATGGCCCTCAATTGTGTTCTGAACTCTTCTGAGTTATAGTTCCCAAATCAGATGATGATCTGAAATTTTAAAATTGTAAAAATTATTTTAATGCTTTATCAGCTATCAACTCAGTTTTTCATTCAAGTGTTTTGAAAGCAAAGGATTAGAGACTACTTGACTTGCAAAATGATATGTCATCCAGTCAGTCTCAATTTCTGGAACATTTACCAAGAGGCTGTCCTCGTCTCAATTTATCAAGGGACTGTCATTTATCCTTGATTCTCTGTCACCTTATTTAATCTAATATAGTTTGAGGGGTTTGGGAACATTAAAATGTTGTTAATTTCATTGCTTTTTGGGGCCAATTTAATATTTTTGATAAAATGCTTTTATTATACTATTATTTTAAATGTGTTTTCATTGAATCCTTGGAGTTGCAGATGTAGTTCATTCTATTTATGGCAAATGTCCTCCATATACCCTAATCTTCCTCCTCAAACCAGTGAACCAAATTAGAAAATTTTCATCAGGAAAAGTCTGACCTACTTTTTCAATTGAAATAAAAGTGTTAGCATGCTTTTACAAGGATATTAAAAAAAGAAAACCACTGAGAAATAAATTATAGAGGACATCTTATTAAATTACTGAAGGCAATAAAGTTATGATTTAAGACGTGTAGAGCTAATATAATTGACCCACTTTATGATATGCCATTACAAGAAAATACATCTATATACCACTTTTCTTACTTAATTTGTAGCACTTTAATGAAGCCTGTGGGCAAATGTTCAGGTCATGTTCTAAGTGAGGACTTGTGTGTATTTGTTTACTGAACATTACTCTCAGGAGCAAAACACTAAATAAGAATCAACTACAGGCCAGGTGCAGTGGCTCACACCTGTAATCCTAACTGTTTGGGAGGCCAAGGTAGGAGGATCATTTGAGCCCACGAGTTCAAAACTAGTATGAGCAAGATGGCAAGACTCTTCCCTACAAAAAATTAAAAAATTAGCTGGGTGTGGTAGCATGCACCTGTAGTTCCAGCTACTCAAGAGGCTGGGGTGGGAGGAGCCCAGGAGTTTGAGACTGCAGTGGGCTACGGTTGTGCTACTGCACTCCAGCCTGGGTGACAGAGACCCCATCTCTTATTTAAAAAATCAAATATAAAAGTCATTTATGAACCCTCCCCCATTAATTCTGCTATGCATTACAGAAGTTCAGGAGGGGCTGTGCAGAGCTGGACCTCAGCCTCTGAGGTGGAGTGCTGCTGCCCTGCTACTGGCACCTGTGAAGGCAGGCAGCGAGACTCCAAAGCAACCTGCTGATGAGAACCAATAGCAGCCTTGCAGTTGTAGAACCACTGTGGCTGAGCAGCAACAGCAAGCAAATGGCAGGAAATCACCTTCTCCCTCATCCTGTCTGCCATGGTCCCTCTTGTGCTACCTTTGGCAGAATATAA
This sequence comes from Macaca mulatta, assembly GCF_049350105.2. Classification (NCBI taxonomy): domain Eukaryota; kingdom Metazoa; phylum Chordata; class Mammalia; order Primates; family Cercopithecidae; genus Macaca; species Macaca mulatta. The sequence continues at coordinate 2,302,926 of NC_133408.1, forward strand.
AGCCAGCAGAGAATGGGAAAATCATATTTGCAGGGTCCCAGCCCCAATATTACAAAGCAGAACATAAATATTGGATTTGGAATTGACAGATAAAGCTTCATAACTGACCCAAGTGGTAGATAGTATGAAAGGTCCAATGTGTGTTCACTCTAGGTTCTAGAAGGAAAGCAGCAATGCAATGAGGAAAACTAACAAGTCCCATAGCTGACAAAGTGTAAGGTGTGTCTGCAGTATTATGAGTATCTAAGAATATTCAACTTATCCATAGACAATAAGAGAAATGAGCAGACAGGCCAGTAGCCTGTGAGACACATGAGCCAGTAGACTGTGGAGAGGAAATGGGAGCATCAGAGGTATTCAGTATTCATGAAGCATTCAGTATTCACGAGGCATTCAGTATTCATGAAGCGTTCAGTATTCATGAGGTCAGACAAAATTATCCACGGGTTATTGACTTCTATTTTGGCCCTACTGTTTTCTGCCTGGGACAAGCAGATAAAAGCCCTAATTCATTTAATCTATTAGAGTTAGTCAAATTCTCAACGGAGTCAATTTTAACATCTTACCACTTCCCTGATTAACAGATTTCATAAAGATTAACATAAAATCTTTGACCTTTGTTCATTAGAAAAATAATGGAGATTCCTATCTCTGCCCCAGTAAGACAGCAACTTAGACATACTCTCATATACTTGCGTCTCCATGTCACCCTGGCCTTATCACGTTGATATTACCCAGACTAAATTCTGGGTTATTAAAGATGTGTGTTGTCTTTCTTTCACTTTAGCTTTCTTTTTTTATTTTGAGACGGAGTCTCACTCTGTCCCCCAGGCTGGAGTGCAGTGAGGCAATCTCGGCTCACAGTGCAACCTCTGCCTCCCAGGTTCAAGAGATTCTCGTGCCTCAACCTCCTGAGTAGCTGGGATTACAGGTGCCTGCCACCATGCCTGGCTAATGTTTTGTATTTTTAGTAGAGATAGGATTTCGCCATGTTGGCCAGGCTGGTCTCAAACACCTGAGCTCAGGCGATCCACCCACCTTGGCCTCCTAAAGTGCTAGGATTAGAGGCATGAGCCACCACGTCTGGCCTGACTTTAGCTTTTTAAGAACCACCACAAACTTACCAAGTACTGATTTTTCCATTGTAAACCTCTTGTAAGATTTCCTAAATTTTGTTTCTCAATTTAAGCATCTCATGCAAGCCTGCTTCCCAGGTGGCAAAGCTCTGATATATGGTATGTCTGGGAACTTTTTAAATTAATTTAGAATATATTTATTTAATGTCTGCAGCATAGCAGGCTTGTACCAAGTGAATAGCCAGGAACAAACCAAGGCCTCTCACCCCCTGCATTTCATAGGGGGACAAATAAACAAATGCAAACATCGTTAATCAGTGCTAGGAAGGAAAATCAACCAGGGAGAGCAACATAAGATTCAGCTGATGTATAAAGTGCTTGTTTCCACAAAAAGTGCATTTAAAATGACTAAGGAAGTAAATGATTGCAATTTTAAAACCTTCCTGATATTTTTCTTATTTTCTTTAATTAGGACAATTTACATTTTACAGCACTAAAAGTTGTTGCTTTTGAGTGAAAAAAATCCCATGAGTACTTAAGAGTACCAAATAAATGGCATTTAAAAAAGTCTGTGCTAGCACTTTTAAAATCTTATGAACATTTGCAAACATACAATTACCAACACTTGGCCGGTATTGTTTCATCCGGATCTTCTTGTCTTCTCCATTAATGGAGCTCCCTGTCCCTGTGTTTTTTGTTGTTGTTTTTTTGAGACGGAGGCTCGCTCAGTTGCCCAGACTGGACTACAGTGGCGTGGTCTCGACTCACTGCAACCTACGCCTCCTGGGTTCAAGTGATTCCTCCTGCCTCAGCCTCTTGAGTAGCTGGGACTACAGGCGCATGCCACCACGCCCAGCTAATTTTTGTATTTTCAGTAGAGACAGGGTTTCACCATATTGGCCAGGCTGGTCTTGAATGCCTGACCTCATGATCTGCCTGCCTTGGCCTCCCAAAGTGCTGGGATTACAGGTGTGAGCCACCTTGCCTGGCCTCTGTGGCTGTTTTAAGGCCATCTCAGACACATCCTTTCCTCTGTGATGCCTTCAGTTTGTGGGTGTGACGAAGTCCATGAACATCATATTAGCCAGATGTTAGCACTTCTATAAGCCAAATATTTTAGTATTTCTATATTTTCTTTTTTGTTACCTTCTCCTTTTCCATGTGGTTTTCCAATGGGAAGTTCATTCCATTATTTAGCTCATCTGTTGGGTTTACTCCTTCAAATTCTGCTTGGTTCTGTTTTCTGATCTCTTTTAGGCTGTTTAATTCCTGGACTGTGTTCTAAAATGCTAGAATCTATTGTAATAGAATCTCTGTGCAGTATTACCATTTTGAGCTTGATGTAGTTGTGCTCTTCAGATTTCTCATTTCTCCTTATGAGGTCATTTTCCCCTGGAGGCACTGGCTGCTTGGCCCGAAGGCGGGATGAGGGCATAGTGGGAGGTGGGCTAGTAGAAACCCACACTCACTCCTCATCCCTCAGGTCTGGCCTCACAGTTTTTTCTCTTGCAGCTGTACTAGACAGACCAATCTCACCAGTCCTGGAGGGTGGGATGGGGGAGGCACCTGCCAGAGGCTGATTAGTTCCCACCAACTCTCAGTCCCTCACCAGCACAGGGCCTTTGCACTGCCTTGATCTGCTCCCAGGGACATCTGGGACCCAGTGGTGTGCTAGTACCTGCTAAACAGGCTACCCTGCTCCAGTGTATGCACATGTGTGTGTACATAAGCTTACTGTACATGTTACAGATAGAAAAGGAGCAGCAACTTAAAAACATGCATAAAATATACAGTACTGTTGTAAATCCCACAGAGCCAGTTTTTATGGAATGATTTCACTGAGTCTTGCTGAGCCCTACATCTGAAGCCAACACAGGGTTGCAGCTGATGAATGAGTGTGGTTCTGACAAGAATGCTGGGGAGGTTTTCACTGATGAGTCAGACAAAGGCGAAGCAGCAGGACCGATGTCAGAGCTTCACTCGTTCAGTGACTGAGTCACTTCTTTGCTTAAGTAGGTAAGTTTCCAGAGGCTGTGAGACAGTTTCTTCAATTTTCTGTGCCATTCACAATGTAACAGCTACATTTTCAGTTTGATCTGCATCTTCCTCCATCACTTTCTAGGTCTAGAGACAATCACAACAGTGAATCAAACCGAGTCATGGTGTCTGTGGGTATCAGTGGTGTGAAAGCTCCCACCACAACTGACTCCAAGCTACTGATGTGAGTCCCCAAGCGCAGCCTAGGAGGGGTGTGCCCACCATTGCAGAGTATGTGCACGGTAAGAATACAGCTTGTAGTAAAATGCAGCAAAAGGTAGGAAGTGACGAGTTTCGAGTATTTGTTACCTTTGTTTTTAATATAATTCTAAGTTTATAAAATGTAACTTTAAGTAACAGCTGTGTTCACCTACTGGCAGGCCAGGTTCCTGGCACTGCAGCCTCTGGCAGTGGCACGCCAACACCTGGTCCAGTGTTCCGGGCTCGCCAGGCCCCTCTGGCTGACCATCTGCCTTGCAAGCCTTCTCCGTGAGGCCACCCTGATCCCAGTACTTACCACTGCAGCCCGCCCCACTGCACTATCCTCACCTGCTTTTTTTTTCTTCCCAGGCACCATTCCCTGACACTGGCATCTGGTGTGTTATTTGTTTTCCTGCAGAGCAGCAGCTATGTGGGGGAGTCTGTGTTGTGTTCACCAACCTGTTCCAAGCACCTGGAACAGTGCATTCCGGGTTGGCCTTCATTACGCATGTACTGAATAAAAGCTCAAGAACCTCAACATTTACAGTCAGGCTCTACAAGATTCACTATACAGTATCTCGTAAAAAGCAAAACCTTCATCTTACTTGGTCAAATTCGGGACATTTCCCCAATTCCATGATAGAATAATGAGTCCGAGTATTCCATCCGGTGTGGCCCCCAAGGCAGCTCCCGAAGAATCGCTGTTCAAAGGATTTACTCGTCAGGGAGAGGGTTCCCTTCGTTCTTTTCTCTGAAGCTTGTTTTTGCTGCAACATATTTTAACGTTTTTATTGTGGGAAAATGAAATAGTTTCAAAATTGATGCAAATGAGAAAATCAAGTTATCTGTCTGTAATAGTGCTGTTTTTATTATTTGTATGGTGCTTTTGACTTTTCAAAATATTTTCCTAAATTGTTCATTTAATTGTAGAAACATGAGACAAATAGATATGCTTTTTAAAAAGGAACACAAAATGAAAACCATCCCAAATCCCATGTTCACAGACCACGGCCAGACTCCCTCCTTAGCCAGCCTGGCCCACCTGTGCTTGTACAGTACATGAAGCATATATACACTGTCACAGCCACGACACAGAAATGCCACTTAGCTGCCAACTTTCCACTTAATTTATTGTGACTGTCCTTCCAGTGTTATAACTAGAAATACCATAGTTCTATGGTGGCACTTAGCACCTGCTTTTTTTCACTGCACCCCAGCACCCGTGTCACCGTTGCCTCTTGTTGAGTGTGTAGGTTCTTCCTGTGTTCTATCCGCAAGTAACGTGAGGGTAACGAGTAACATGGGCATGTGTTGTCATCCATTTTATATGCAGGATGAGAGCGGGGCAGCTGCATACTTTTCCTCTACACCACCTTATATATAGGAGAGGTGCCAACATGCTCTCCAGGAAGACGGTGAAGAAGTCAAGAATCTAACAGGGGTGGGGACTGAGGGGAGACTGTCCCAAGTTGGGGAAATGCAAGTAGCACTGGTGCAAGCACAGCAGGTGCAAGACGAGGTGGAGTCAGTGCTGCAACTGTTGGGCAGGACTCAGCCACCTTTTCAGGTTATGCACGTGGGCATCCATCCCCAGGCCTGCTAGTGGAGCTGAAGGCAGACATAATTTGAAAGGAAAAGAAAGTCTCAGCAACACCAGAGGAGTGAAACATTTTCTTTTTATTGAGAACATCTCAAATCCTTTGTCTGTATTTGACAGCGTCTCATGCTCAGTTCCGGCTGGTCTCGGTGCGAGAGGAAGCTCATGCAGTTGTAACGTGTGGTGTATACACAGATTTACATACAGAGAACACTGAGGATTGCATCTTAGCAACACGTTTCTTGGCCGAATTACATTCATAGAAAGTGTCCAGATTCTAAAATCAAATTAAAAGCATGTAACCCAAAGCCTGAAAAAGCAAACAGCTTTAGGGGCTGACTCCATTAGCGTTCCATAGACTGTGCTTTTAACCGTTCAGTTCATGTTTAATGGCCCATCAGTTCCTTACACACCATTAGCTTATGCTGTGGCCAAAAGAAGTGTTCTTGAGGCTTGGCACTCGTCCCTTCAGACAGTAAACAAGAAAGTGCAGACGGTGCTGCCAGAGACAGGAGGATTTTCACACGAGACTCAAAAAGCCAACACACCCTCACAACTAAAAGTCATGGTCGAGTCGGACCTGCCATCCACCTCCACTGGTCCCTGGCACCCGGTGGGTCAGAGGTTTCTCTAATTCTATTCCCTGGCACCAGCTGAACACTAGAACTCACATGGAAGGCCCCGAGCAGCCCGCCGGCCTTGAGGCTGGGCGCACCCACTCCTCAGCCAGGGAGACTGTCACAAAACACGCTAAGGGGCAGAGACGCTGTGAACTGGACAGACACGGAACACAATGCCCTCTCCACTTACACGGTGTGGGGCTGACAAAAAGGAATCTTTCGACCGACTGTATAATTTCACAGAATTTAGAGGTGGGAAAGATGGCCAGTTTTCCTTCTCTACGCCTGGGGCAGACCACCTGCTTCCGGGGTAAAGTATTTGAGAAGGAAAAAGAGCCACTGTGCATGTGTTTGTTTTGAGACACGGGCAGATCCGGATGTGCCCTCTCCACAGCTTCGCTAATCCCATCCTCAGATCTCCGCACAATGTGAAGACGGAGCCGTCCCCTCCTCAGTGTACCTGTGTGAGATTACAAGGAGAGGCACTGTCTTCACGAAGAAAGCCGCGATTCCACAGCCCGGAGATACATAGTTATTTGAATAAAAATAAATTCCGCAGAAATCCATGCCTTGTGAGATACTGGCTTGCGCATTTTAAAATAATTGCTTTTAATTACAAAAATTTCTCAAAAATAGGAAAAGATGATGAAAAGTTTAAATTAAGACTCAGAATCAAAACTGCAGTTCTTTGGCGTCCCTTGCTGGGAAGGGGTGGGCCTGGCCTGTGACCAGGTGATGAGAGCTGAGGAAGGTGGTGAGGACATCCATCTGGACCTGCCGCTGCCTCGTGGCACAGAACACGCCGCCCCACCTGAGACCTCCCACTAGCAGGACTCTGTCCCTGGCAGAGCTGTACCTGAGTGGTCCTGAGGGACAGTGTCTTTGTGGAATTAATACTTCAGGTTTAGCTAACAAAACAAAACAGAACAGAAGCCCTCCCTTCCCCTACTTGTCAAAATGTCCTCAAAATGTAAGATTTTCCTTAAAAAATCAAGTTCTTGCTTGTGTCGAATTTTCTGCTAAGTCTCTAAAACCCACATCAAGGACACTGGATGCAAAATGACACGTCAATGAAACAGCTATAGTCTAATGCACACCGAGCGCTCAGAAGGGAGGGATTAAAGTGCTAAGTTCCCTGATCTGTCTCAGGGAGGAGTCAGCATTCTGTATTATTATTTTTTTCTGATTACAGATGAGCTGTCATAGGAGCAGTGCAGAGCCTCTGGTCCCCTGCACATCATCTTCCTCCCCGCAGCCGTCCCGCCCAGGGCTCCCCGAACCCAGTTCCTCCCCGCAGCCGCCCCACCCTGCCCAGGGCTCCCCGAACCCAACTCCTCCCCACAGTCGCCCCGCCCAGGGCTCCCCGAACCCAGTTCCTCCCCACAGCCGCCCCGCCCAGGGCTCCCCGAACCCAGTTCCTCCCCGCAGCCGCCCCACCCCGCCCAGGGCTCCCCGAACCCAGTTCCTCCCCGCAGCCGCCCCACCCCGCGTAGGGCTCCCCGAACCCAACTACTCCCCACAGCCACCCCACCCCGCCCAGGGCTCCCCGAACCCAGTTCCTACCCACAGCCGCCCTGCCCAGGGCTCCCCGAACCCAACTCCTACCCACAGCCACCCCGTCCAGGGCTCCCCGAACCCAGTCCCTCCCCACAGCCGCCCCACCCAGGGCTCCCCGAACCCAACACCTCCCCACAGCCGCCCCCCCACCCCGCCCAGGGCTCCCCGAACCCAGTTCCTCCCCACAGCCGCCCCACCCAGGGCTCCCCGAACCTAGTCCCTCCACACAGCCGCCCCACCCAGGGCTCCCCGAACCTAGTCCCTCCACACAGCCGCCCCACCCAGGGCTCCCCGAACCCAACACCTCCCCACAGCCGCCCCCCCACCCCGCCCAGGGCTCCCCGAACCCAGTTCCTCCCCACAGCCGCCCCCCACCTCCCGCCCAGGGCTCCCCGAACCCAACTCTTCCCCGCAGCCGCCCCGCCCGGGGCTCCCTGAACCCAGTTGCCTCGGCTGCCTTCCTCCTGCCTGGATGGCTTGGGGCGGGACGCCCTGTGCCTGCCCTCAAGGCTGCACGAGTCCACCCCGGAAAGGAGCCACCTCACACGGTCTCAGGGCAGCTGCTCAGGCCCACAGGGTGAGGCACTCACTCACTTGGCGTGGTACAGGGAGCAATCATGCTTACTTTAGCTATTACCTGACAGAAGGGAAAAGCCAGACATACCGGGTAGTTTTGTATGTATATGGAACATATTAACACTAAACTTGGTAACCAAAATCCACATATTTTTAAAAACTTAGTCCATCTCCCAATCCCCATTAGAAAAAAATACAATTTATCAAGACAAGAATAAAAATGCACAGACTTACAAGGTGTTTTTTCTAGAGTGTGCAAGAGCCTACTTGGGGGAAGGCCAGCAGCAACAGACACCTCTCCTTCTGCAGGTGCAGAACCCCAGCACCGTCTGCCCAAACAAGACCCCACTGTGGTGACAGAGCGGCTGAGACGCCCACTCTGACTGCTTCAGGGAGACAACTACCCTCTTCGGTAGAGGAGAAGGCTGGTGTGGGGCAGATGTTCTAGCCTCTGAACCTGGTCACGTCCCCAACGATGAGCCCTAAGCAGCACCCCTTCCTGCCACGCTGGGACGAGATCTGTGTGGACACACGTGGATAGGGCTCCTGACATCAGGAGGCACACCCCCCACCAAAGCCACAGTGCTTCAGGTTTTGGGTCTGAGCGCCCAGCGTCCGGTGGGAGCATGATGCCCCTCTGCCCCTGTTCTGGTTTCCTAGGCCCATCACAGACATACAGGTGCCAACACCCTGGATTTCACTGTGGCAGGTGTGTGCTGTAGGGTAGTCTGCACCAATCTCTGCCCATGGCCCCAGGAGACCCACCTGAGCACCGTCCAGAGCCTTGGAGCTGGGCACTGCACTGGCGAGCAGAGCACTTCTCTCGGCTCCTCTTTCATCCTGAGCGGAGGCAACAAGGCACCGGGTGCAAATCTCTGAGCTCGGTGGAGGTGGTCCACACAGGGCCCTGGCCCGCCACACTCCTGACCTCCTGGGCTGGCTCCCTCTCTCGTGGGGCTGTCCCGTGCACTCTGGGTGCTGGGCAGCCCTGAGCTCCTCTGTCTGGACCGTCAATGTCTGGTCTACACTGTACCAGCAGCACGTGGTCTCACCAGCTCTCACTTGGATGCTTTTTATTTTTCAAACATGTCTTTGATAAAGCTGGAAACAATAATTTAAAAACATGCCTGCTATGTCATTTTCCAAGAATGATTATCTACTGAAATCATTCTACTTCCATTCTGTGAAGGCCTTTGGGCAGTCATCCACATCCATTCAATTCGGAGGAAGGAACAGAGGGAACTTAGGCCATGTATTGTGCAGTAGCCCTCCTGATTCCTTCTAGTCCATAAAAGTTAAATATCCTTTAAAAAACCTGAATGAATGGCCAGCCTGGGGTTACTGGCCATGTTTTATCTGTGATTACTTAGAAGTAAACTGAGAAAAGTTTTCCATGATCTGATCCTACAAGGAGTACAGAAGCTTCTAGGAGGCTGAGGGCTACAGGGGCCTGGGTCACGACTCTGCAGGACACACAGTCACCACTGCGGGGCCCCGTGTGTGTGACAAGGCCACGCTACCTCATGCTGGGAGTCTGCTCCTCAGGGAGACTGTTAAAACCTAGTGTGTCAAACTACCCAGGGAAGTACCTATGGAGAAAAGAGACCTAAGTTTAGACAGACATGTGGCGATTTCCTTTAGACTACTACTTCCTACCTCTATTTTCCCACCCTCCTCCATATATAGATGCTTTTCTTGCAATTAAAATAATGTGGCATAAAAGTGACCTGACATAATTACTTATTTTATAAACCACATTCCTAGCTCTGAATAAATTATTTATTCAAGAATTTCACACAAAGTAATTTCTATTTTCCTAAACTTAAGGAAGCCCTACTCAGTAGAACTCAATTTCTAAACGTAAACCGAGATTGAAAGCAGTCACTGGACGGTTCAGAAGGGGAAATGCTGCGGCAGAGAGATGCCAGGCGGCGATGCTGGGCCCCGACACACCCCATCCCCTCCCCACACTGCGCACCTGCCCCAGGTCTGATGTGAGATGCTGGGGACAACTGTGGACACCTAGTGGTCCCCTGTGTCCCCCAACTCCTTCCCCAAGGTATGCACCTGCCCCCAGTTCAGATGTGAGGTTCTGGAGGACGACGCTGGATGCCCACAGCCCCCTGCACCCCCCATCATGTCTGCCCGGGTCAGGGCGTGAGTGAGAACTGGTCCTGCTCAGTGGGCTTCTCCACCCAGGCCCCCAGCCCCGCCTTGATGAAGGCTGTGAACAGACGCGCCTTGGCGGCCTGGTACTCCTTTGCCGCCAGCTTGGACTCATGGTACATGTTGGGCTTGGTAATCTTGGAGCGTAGTAAGTGGGAGGGAACCTGTGAAGGGATAGAAAACAAATGCAACTGTTGACGCTGTAACAGATGAAAATAACACCTAATAAGATGCCAAAACATGGCCTTTAGAACTGCATTGGCTTCTGGGGTGAAGCAACCCAGAGGAAGGCGCCTTCTGCCAAGGGCACGGCTCCACACAGAACAAGGTGCCGCACCTCCTGAGGCCTGAGTTATCGCCCAGTTCCAGTCTTGCTAGTCAAACAGGCAGCTACAGACCCCCGAGTTCTGAAGACGTGCTTCTGGGAAACCACCAATAACTGATTCAAGTTTCATTTTTAACTATAAGAAGCACCACTGATGTTACGTGTGTGTTATCACCCTGATGACCTCGGAGGCCTTCCCTCGTGTGACCGGTAGCTCCTTTCTGTGTGGACTGTGGCCTTGCGGCAGCTGGCCTGGGTGCTGCCCCTGTGTGAACAGGACCCTCCTGGGCACTGTCACTTCTGGCTATACCTCCCATGCCAGTGCACAATGCTGGTCTCAGAATAAATAGATGCTATCTACTTGATTGAAGAATAAATACAAACTAGTAATATCCTGACTTACTATATAAGGTTTCATTCTGGGGAAAAAAGGGCCCCACAGCTAATTCAAAAGGTTTAAAAACTCTCATGGAGGGTTATCAGAATCCAGGCAATTTTTGTGTTGCTGAGAAGGAGGGGACAGCAGGGAGACTGGCATAATGACTTTCAATATCTGAGAGTAAGACATGTTTCCACCACACACAGTGGCCTGGCAGTGGGTGTTACTGCAGAAGGGAGGAAAAGAGCTGCCTTTGAGATGGCATTAAGGTTTCAGGGACATGGCCACACTTCTAAGCTAAAACAATCTGAAGGAACAAAAGGTTTCCAAATGATCGATTTAGGAAGCTGTGCATGATGACATGATGAAACAATTTAAGGAGCAGTAGGTGTGAGGACAGACAAGCTATTAGGGAGGTGGAGCCGGCGCATCACGGTGAGGGCGCCTCAGTACCTTGCCGTGCACACGCATCCAGCGACAGTACAACGCGTGCTTACACAGGCGGGACGCGCGGCCCAGCTCATCCTTCCCCGTCGTGGCGTTGATGACCTCAATAGCGGAGTCGCCTACCGTCCAGTTGACGCTGAAGTTGGGGGCCTTCCCTGGCTGCCGTGCTTCTGCATTGCTGATGCCTGAAACGGAAGGCACAGGAAGGCGGTGTGAAGCCCGCATTCACCCCCAGGGAGGGAGCAGCCAGGGGTGGCACACTGTGCTCAGACATGGCCACAGAAGTGCGTGGTGGAGGAATTCTGCCTGCTGAGGAACATACGCAGACTTGAGTGTGCATCTGCCATGGCAGTGGCCTCACACTCTTCCAGTGCCACCAGAACAGAAGCAGTGCTGAGAAAGCCGAACTGACCCATGGGTATGCACTTGTCTGACAGGGCAGGTGGGCAGAAGGTTGACAGAAACCTGGAATCATGAGACTTCCTGACAAGTGTGTCTTTTCTCACTCTGGTGCTGCCTGAGCGTGGATGGATGGAGCCACTTCTGAGACTAATGCAGGGTCCTACGAGGTCGTGCATGTGGGGGCTGCTCCTGTGTCACCCACCTCTGGCACTCATGCCTGCACATGCTCCCCTGCCACTGAGAGGCCAGGCATGTTCAGGTCACTGGCTTTGCATGTGTGACATCCATGATGCAATAGGAAACCCTAATTCTTAACAAGTGTCTTGAAATGGTTCACAAGAGTCTTGAAAAAGTTCATAGAAAATGCGTATTATGAAAAAACTTCACGGATTTCAAAATTGTTTGGCACCAAAATAAACTTGTACTAACTTGCTGACACATGTCTGAATAGGATCTAGTTTGAGGCACTGAGAAGATGAAGACATCTGTTTGAAAAGAGCTCCTATCAGAGTTACATGACTTCGGCCAAAACTGAAGCAAGAACAAACATCAAACAGGAGATTAAAATAGCTTTTACAAAGACAATCCTGAAGAAAATGCATAATCCCCCCTCAAAAAAGGCTGCCAAGAGGTGGAAGGGGCCCAGTCAGAGCACAGGCTGACTGGCCAAAGCACAGGCCATGGCAGCATTTTTGGGATGCTCAAGGCGTTTTGCTTGTCGGGTTCACATGGAGGCCAAAGGACGACAACATCTGCTTATGATGACAGTGTTTCGAGAAAGTGAGCCAAAGCTTTAGCAGAAAAACCCCTGGGGAAGCTTCGCCAGAGACCATCATGACAAAGCGCCTGTCCATTCCTCTCATCAAGCAAGGGCGACTGTGTGAGGGTTTCGACAGGAAATCATGAGCCATCCACTTTGTGGTGGTTGCAAATCCACCTCATTTGGCTCCTTCTGACTTCTTTTTGTTTCCTAATCTCAAAAATTCCTTAATTTTAGGAATTAAGGAATTAAGGAATGTAGGGCACCCTTTAGGGTACCCCTTGAGGAATTTTTCTTCAGTTAATAATGTAAGAAAGTCTGCATTGACATGGTTAAATTCTCAGGACACTCAGCTCTGTTTTTCTTTTTGAGACGGGGTCTCACTCTTGTCACCAGGCTGGAGCGCAGTGGTGCAATCTCGGCTCACTGCAACCTCCGCCTCCTGGGTTCGAGAGATTCTCCTGCCCCTATCTCCCAAGTAGCTGGGACTACAGGCACATGCCACCGTACCCAGCTAGTTTTTGTATTTTTAGTAGAGATGGGGTTTCACCATGTTGGCCAGGATGGTCCTGACCTCATGATCCTCCCACCTCGGCCTCCCAAAGTGTTGGGATTACAGGCATGAGCCACCGCGCCCAGCCACCATTTAGTTCTTTAGGGACAATCTAAATGGTTAGGATCAGCGCTTACAAAAATGTCTGGAATTTGATAGAGCTTATGTTGAGAAATAAAGTTTATATCTTTTAAAAAATTTTTATCTTTTAACTTTATGAACTTTTTGAAGTACCCTTGTACTTGTTTTCTTGCTGTGTTTAAACTGTCTCATCTTAACTAATCACAGGCTAATTTTGCAGGGTTGAAAGTTTTTGAAAAGATACTTGTATAACTGGGAATTGAATACATGTATCTCCATTTATATATTGAGCTTGATAATTCATATCACATAGATGTCACAGGCCACCAAAATCAAAACTAGTTTAGGATATGAATCTTTAGAACATGCTTAGAACATGGGCAGACTCATATTCTGAACCCAGACACTGAACTGTCAAGCCCACTGGCCAGAAGCAGCACACTGCACTCTCAGATGACTCAGTACAACTCACTTCATGTCCTGTGAGGCCACCTCCACCCCGTCACCATGCTCACTTGCTTTCAATGACCATTTATCCCTGCCTTGGAGAGATATTAAAATCCAGATGACAGTTTACTGCCAGAACAGTTTACTGTTCAGAGTAAGGAACCGGCAGAGTGTAGCAGATCCGCTGAACTGAGAGTCAAGGGAAACCAAGTCAGCCAGATTTCATAAGACAGAGCACCAGAAGGAAGAGATAAGCAGAGAAAGAGTGAGCCCTGGAGATACGCAGAGGGTGTCCTTGAATATCCTGTGGATCTCTGATCAGAGTATGCATGTTACTCAAGGCTGGGAAACAGCCTCCTGAGAGAATCAGAGGAAAAAGTGCCTGACATTCACATACAGAAGATACAGACATAAAGATATAAAAAGGCCTAAGCCAAACTTCTAGAGATGAAAACTACAATGTATTAGATAAAAAATACACTTGATGGGACTAACCACAGAATAGAAACCGCAGAAGAAAAGATTAGTGAACTTAAAGACACAGTAACAGAAACTATCAAAAATGAAACACAAAGAGAGAAAAGAGAGAAAAAAAGAAGAGAAAATCAGTGATATGGGGCAGGTTTAGGTAGGGTGAAATATGCGTAATTAGATTTCATGAAGGTGAGGAGGGAGAAGGGGGAACAGAAAATATATCTGAAGAAAGATGAATAAAAAACTTCCAAATTTCATGAAACCAACAAACCCATGGATTAAAGAATTTCAATGAATCCCAAGCACAAGAAACATGAATAAAACTATACCAAAGCACAACGGAACAAATTGTTCAGCACCAGTATTAAGAGAAAATCTTAAGCAAACCCAGAGAAAAACACACACAGAGGAATAAAGATAACAACACATTTCTTACTGGAAACAATGCAAACAAGAAGTTAGGGAAGCACTGTCTTTAAAGTACTTAAAGGAGAAAAGGACCCTGCCATTCCAGCAGAAATATATTTGTACAGCAAAATATCCTTCAAAATGAAAGCAAAATACTTTCCCAGACATACCAAAGCTGAAATAATTCATCACCATCAGACTCGTGCTACAAGGAATGTAAAAGGAAGTCCTCCAGCCAGAAGAAAAAATGATACCAAAATGGAAATCCAGATCTATATAAAGGAATGAAGAGCCCTGGAAATGATAGCTATGTGGATACATATACAAGGGGTTTTTTTCTTATTATTTAAATTCCTTTAAAAGATAATTATTAAGATGAAAATAATAATAATGTAATGTGGATTTTTTTAAACATATGCAAAAGTGTCTGAAAACAATACCACAAAGGTTGGGAATGGAAAAACGGAAGTATCCTGTTGTAAGGTTCTTTTACTATATGTGAAGTAGTATAATCTCACTTGAAGGTAGACTGTGGTAAGTTAAGAATGCATCCTATAAGCCCTAAAACCACCACCAAATTAACAAAAGTTACAGCTCAAAAGTCAAGAAGGAGTCAAAATGGAATCATCAAACATACCCAGTTAAGGCAAAAGCAGTAAGAAAATGAGGAAAAAGTGAACAAAGAACATACGAAACACACAGAAAATAAGTAGCAAGATGAAATGTAAACCTAATAATATAAATAATCACAATAAATGTAAATGCTTCAAGTACCTCAGTGAAAAGGCAGAGGTTGTCCATGGTCAAGATCCAAATATATAACCATACATAAAAATATGCCTATAAGAAACATATTTTTAATATAAAGTACTTTAAAGGGATAGAAGATACACTGTGCTAACACTAATCAAAAGAAAGTCGAAGAGGTTATATTAATCTCAAAGCAAATTTCAGAACAAATACTGTTACCAGAAATAAAGAGCGTCATCGTATAATAGTAAAGGAGGTCAGTTTATTAAGAGAAATCAACAATCCTAAATTTTTATGCATCTAATCACAGAGCTACAAAATACAGGAAGTAAAAACTCTAAAAAAGGGGAAGAAATAAACAATGTATAATTATAACTAAGAGATTTTTCAATCCTGCCTCTCAATAACTGATAGACCAAGTAGAAGATTGATAAGAATATAAAAGAAAACAAATAATATAATCAAACAACTTAGCCTAATTAACATTTATAGATCACTCTACCCCAAAGTGGCAGATTCACATTCTTTCAAGTTTTGTGGGACACTTACAAAGATAGATCATATTCTGGTCCATAAAACCAAGTCTAAACAAATTTCAAAGGACTGAAGTCATTAAATAAAACTAAAAAACCAACAACAGAAAGATCTCTGTAAAATCCCTAGTATTTTGAAACTAAATAGCAGACTTCTAAATAACCCAAGGGACAAAGTATTTCAATATAAGTGAAAATGAAAACATAACGTATCATAATTTTTAAATGCTACAAAAGCAGTAAAAAGGGTCTTCAAACAAGGACTTCAGCTAGCACCTTAAAAAACTACAAAAAGATGGGCAATTGAAACACCACATAAGCAGAAAAAAAAGAAATAATTAAAATCAGAGGAAAAATTATTGAAATATAAAACAAAAGACAAAAATCACTGAACCTAAAAGTTGGCACTGAGAGATGATAAACAGAATTGATAAACTTCTAGCTAGACTGATCCGAAAAAAGACAAGAGAAGATACAAATCATCAATATAAGGGATAAGATGATATCATTAGAGATATCACAAATATTAAAAGGAATATTCTGAATACTTTAATGCCAATATATTAAGACAAATTAGATGAAATGGACAAATTCCCTGAAAGACAAATTACTGAGGCTTACTCAAGAAAAAAGATAAAAACAGATAACATGAATAGCCCTAAATCTATTATAGAAAAATAAATTGTAGTTAGATATTTTCTCACAAAGCAAACTTCAGGCCCAATGGCTTCGCTGGTGAATTTTACCATATATTTAAGGAAATAATACCAAATCCAAACGAACTCTTTCAGAAAACTGAAGAGAAAAAAATGTACCCCAACTCATTTTATACCTAACAAAGACATTAAACTAAAATGATAGACCAATATCCCTACAAATATAAATACAAAAATTCTAAATGAAATGTTAGCAAACCGAATCCAACAATATAGAAAAAGAATAGCACATAATAACCATAATGGTTATCCCAGGATGCAAGGTTGGTTTAATTTTTTTTTTTTTTTGAGACGGGGTCTCGCTCTGTCACCCAGGCTGGAGTGCAGTGGCCGGATCTCAGCTCACTGCAAGCTCCGCCTCCTGGGTTCACGCCATTCTCCTGCCTCAGCCTCCCGAGTAGCTGGGACTACAGGCGCCCGCCACCTCGCCCGGCTAGTTTTTTTGTATTTTTAAGTAGAGACGGGGTTTCACCGGGTTCGCCAGGATGGTCTCCATCTCCTGACCTTGTGATCCGCCCGTCTCGGCCTCCCAAAGTGCTGGGATTACAGGCTTGAGCCACCGCGCCCGGCGGTTTAATTTTTTTTAACGTCACCATTAGCAAACTGAAAAATGAACTAAATGCTCATCTCATTTTTTGTTGTTGTTTCAGATGGAGTCTCACTACATTGCCCAGGATGGCCTCAAACTCCTGGGCTCAAGTGATTCTCCTGCCTTAGTTCCCAAGTAGCTGAGACTATAGGCCCAAGTCACTGCAATGAAAATAGTCATCTAAGAGCAGGAAAAAAACATCTGACAAAATCCAACACACGTTCTTGATTAAAAACGCTTAGTAAGCTATAAATAGAAAAAAAATGTCCTTAACCTGATAAAGGCATCTGTAAAAAACCTACAGCAGCCAGATATGGTGGGTCATTCCCATAGTCCCAGCCCTCTGGGAGGCTGAGGCAGGCAGGTTGCTTGAGGCCAGGAGTTCCAGACCAATCTGGGCAACACAGGAAGACACTGTCTCTATAAAAAATTTAAAATGAACCAGGCATGGTGGTACGCACCTGTAGTCCCAGCTACTCAGGAGGCTGAGACAGGAGGATCACTTGAGCCCAGGAATTTCAGGTTACAATGAGCTATGATCACGTTACCGCACTCCAGCCTGGGTGAAAGAGTGAGACCTTGTCTCTAAAACAAAAAACAACAATAAAAAACCCTACAGCCAACATCATACCTAATGGTGAAAGACTGAATGTGTTCCCCGAAGATGACATGTAAGAGAAGGATGTCTGCTCTCATTACTTCTACTCAACACTGTACTGGAGGTCCCAACCAGTGCAATAAGGATGTAGAATTGATGAGTGGATTATAAAATTTTTACGGAAATACAAAAAGGACCTAAGCAGCCAAAACAACTTTGAAAAAGTACAAAGTTGGAAGACTAACTCTACCTGACCTCAAAACTTATAATAAAACTATAGTAATCATGACAATGTAACACTGGCTTTTAGACAAACAGATGAAAGGCAAACAACAGAGTCCAGAAATAGACCCACATGTATATACACATGCCAGCTGATTTTTGACAAGGGCGCAAAGGCAATACCATGAAGAAACCAGGAACTTTTTGCTAAATGGTGCTAAATCAATTGGATATCTTACATGCCAAAAAAATGAACTTCAGTTCATACTTCATACCCTACACAAACATGAACTCAGGTGAAATATAGTCTTAAATGTAAAAACTGCAACTGTAAAATTTCTAAGAATACAATATAAGAAGATATCTTTGTAGCACTGACTTAAATATTTCTTAGATATAATATCAAAAGCATGATCCATCAAATAAATTTTTATAAATTAGATTTTGTCAAAATTAAAATTATGTGGTTTGTGTAAGACACTATGAAGAAAATTAAAAGACAAGCCACTGACTGGGAGAAAACATTTTTTCAAATCATACATCTGATAAAGGATCTGTAGCTAGAAAATAGAAATAACTCTCAAAACAGTAATAAGATGTTAAACAACTCAGTAAAAATGTGCACAAGTTTTGAACAGTTTATTGAGGAAGGCACAGGGATGGCAAATCAGCATGTGAAAGGGCATTCAACTTCATTAGTCATCAGAGCAATGCAAATTAAAACCATGAGGGAATATCACTAGACACCTGCTAATATGTCTAAAACGACCGCAAGTACTACATTCTGGCATATCAGTGACAGAACTACAACTCTCGTACACTAGTGGTGGTAATGTAAAAATAGTACAACCATTTTGGAAAACAGGTTAATAGTTTTCTAAAAAGTTCCACATACACCTATCTTATGATTCAGCCATTCCACTCCTAGGTATCTACTAAAGAGAAATGGAAGTAAGCGCCCAAAGATTCATACAGAAATGTTCTCAGCAGCTTTGTAATAATATTAAAAGACTGGAGACAACCTAAATGTCCATCAATATTTCAAGGGATAAAAACAAATTGTGGTTTATTCACACAGTGCAATGCTACTTAGCAATGAAAAGGAATGAACTATGGATAAACTCAACAACATAGATCAATCTCAAAATGATTAAGCTGAGTGAAAGAAGCTAGACACAAATGGTGCAAACCTTATGATGCCGTTTATGTAAAATCCCAGAGAATGCAAACTCATCTGTATAGACAGACGGTACACCTTGGGGATGGGGAGGGGATGCAGGAGAGGGAGGGATTACGAAGGAGTGCTAAGACAATTTTGAAGTGGATAAGTATATTCATTATCTTTATTGTGGTGATGATTGCACAGACCTAAACATAGGCCAAAATGTATCGAATTGTATACTTTAAATATGCAGTTTATCATATGCCAATTATACCTCAATAAAGTTGTGAAAAGACATGAAAGATAATTCAAAAATTAAAAAAAAAATTGTTCTCATTAAAAAAAAAACATTTGCTCACTGCAGACAGTTCCAAAAATTTACACAAACCTTAGAAAAGAAAATTAACGCTATAAAACCCAGAGACAGCCACTATAATTTTGTGGTTCTTAAGCAGGTATGTTCAGTAGAATCAGATATGAAGCTTTAAACAATAAGCACACTGAATCCCACCTCTGAGATTCTGACTGGGTAGGTTTTGGGCAGGACCCTGGCCACTGTCTTAAAAAAAAAAAAAGCAACAAAAAATCCTTCATGAGTCTTTCCACTTTTTTTTTTTAAGAAAAAGGTTCTTGCTCTGTCATCCAGGCTGGTAGGCAGTGGCACAATCATAGCTTACTACAATCTTGAACTCCTGGGCTCAAGCAATCCTCCCACCTCTACAGGCTCATGCCACCACACCCAGCTAGTTTTTTTGTTTGTTTGCTTTTTTACACATGGGGTCTTGCTATGTTGCCCAGGATGGTCTCCTGGCCTCAAGTGATCCTCCCATCTCAGCTGCAGAAGAGCACTAGAATTATAGGCATGAGCCACCATGCCTGGCTGAGTAATTCTTAAAGACTCTAAAGAATCTTAAACCCTCCCAAAACAATCCTTCCTTCCTAGATGAGCTTTGCCATTTTAATGCATACTCTTTTAGTGTATACACACATATGCATGGTGAGGATACATATTAATGAACACATGCTGACTTCCGTAAAGCACTGAGATGTTATGGATCCTTTCTGATAACCTTCTCATGGATAAACTATACTAACAGGTATAAAATGAAACTATACTTAGGTTCCTGGGCATATTGCTAAATTTGATTTTATAGTATTTCATTTAGGAGTCTTGCATCTATAGTCATAGGTAATTCTGTGGTTTTTATTTGCATTTTGTCCAGTTTTGGTATTGGGATTAGGTCAATTGCTGTTTTCCATGGCCTGGAAAGTTTATGGAGAGGCAGAATTACATGTTCTTTGATAGATTAAACCATCTGGGAATTTGCTGGAAGGTAATTTGTGGACAACCTTTTCAATGTCTTCCCTGGAAACTTCCTTTGCTATATATTGTATTTCTTTTTGGGTTAACTTTGATAATTTACATTTTCTTATTCTTTCTTTGTTGTTGTTGACAGTTTCAAATTTATAAGTATCAGAGATGAACAAAGAATTCTTTTGAAATCTTGATAATTCCAGGACCCCCACTGAATGCCTGAAACCACAGATAGGACCAAATCCTATATAACTATGTTTTCTTTCTCTACATACATACCTATGATACAGTTTAATTTATAAATAGGAGTAAGAGATTGACAACAATAATAATAAAATAGAACAATTATAAGAATATACTGTAGTAAAAGTTATGTGAATGTGCTCTAAGTACTATAGTATTTTCCAACCTTGGTTGACCTCCTGGAGAGGGAAACTGCAATAAGGAGTGGGACTGTACCCTCCTCCCCATCTGTGGGTAGCCCTCAATTTCCACTTGGTTACTTTTATCCGATATTAATTAGATAGCCCTGGCAGTGGTAGATCTGTTTGATTGTTCTTTGAAGTCGATGACTCTTAGTTTTACTATTTTTTTTTTTTTAAAAAGATGGAGTCTTGCTCTGTCACTCAGGCTGAAGTGCAGTGGCATCATCTTGGCTCACTGCAACCTCCGCCTCCTGGGTTCAAGCAATTCTCCTGCCTCAGTCTCCTGAGTAGCTGGGATTACAGGCGCCCACCACCATGCCCAGCTAATTTTTTTGTATTTTTAGTAGAGATGGGGTTTCACCATATTGGCCAGGCTGGTCTCGAAATCCTGACCTCGGGTTATCTGCCTCCCTCAGCCCCTCAAAGTGCTGGGATTACAGGTGTGAGCCACCATGCCTGGCCAGTTTTACTAATTTTAATCTTTTTTCTTCTTTCCTATATTATTCATTTCCTTCCTCCTCCCCTCTCTCCTTCTCACTTCTATTTCCTTCCTTCTTCCTTTATTTCCTCTTTAGCTTTGTTGTTGCTTTCCCTCCCAATTTTGGAAAAGAAAGGCTTAATTATTTTTTTTCTATTCATCGAAGGCCATGATCTCCTAAGGGTAAGTGGGGCTCCAATTCACCATTTTTGATATGTGTATTCTAAGTAGTCAGTAGTTTAAGTTCTGGTTTCTTGTCTGATCTAATAATTAGAAAAGTTTTTGCTTTTTTATTTTAACATTTTAAAAGTGACAGACTTTGCAGGAGAAACAGGACACCACCACCAAGCCTGTGCTCCTCAGTACACCCCTCCAAGCACAAACTTATACTGGAGTCTCTTTGTTCTGTCTCTCAAGAATTGTTCAAAATCATGCCTTAGTTTCATTTGCTTCATGTCTAAGCCATTCCTTTCCTGAATAGCTTTTTTATGTTTCCTGGAGCTTCCACTCTCCTTTCCTTTTTTTTTTGTCCACAAAAGAAGTGTTTGCTTTCACCCTACCATTCAGAGCATTCAGCTTCTCAGTTAGGCTATTCATTAAAATAAATTCACCTTCTTCTAAAAACATTCTTTTTAGTGTTGTTTAATATGAATCTCTCTTTTAATTTGGAAGTTACTTTTCAGGCTTGCTGCTGAATTATCCTTTTCAATTGTACTTTGGATTTATAAGGTATTCTTTCTTAAATTCAAGTTTTCTCTTTCTTAGATGTCTTTTTCGTTTTGCTAGAGTATCCTCAAGTCATTTTGTTTTCTCCAAAAGCATATGTCCTCTGAATCCTTGACTATCTAAAAATTACCACTTTGTCCCAATGCTTGATTGGGTAGGAAATTCCACAATAAAAGTATTTTCTCTTTAGAACCAGAAAGTCATCTCATCACTCTGTTCTGACTTCCGGTGTCCTGGTAAGGATTATATAAATCTCTAATGTATTGCAGCTGACTTAGAAGCTTTTAGGATCTTCTCTTTGTCCTTGGTGTTCTGAAACTCCAACGGGATATACTGGGCATGGACTTTTCTCATTAACCCTGCTCGGTATTCAGTGCGTCCACTTAATTCCAATACTTGTGTTTTCCTCTGTACTGAGGAATTTTCTTCTGTTGTTTCCTCCTCCCTACTTCCTATTTTTGAAATGCTATTAAACAAACATTGGGCCTTCTGAATAACTTTCCACATCTCTGAAGGTTTTTCTCATAATTCTGCCTTTCTGTTCCAAGTTACCTGAGATTTATTTGACCTCACCGTCCCCCTGCCCTCATCAGAGCAAAAGCTCCATAAGGAAGAGGTTTTGTTTGTCCTGTTTACTGCAAAATCCCAAAACCTAGAACCATGCCCAATGTACACTGAAAAAAATGGAATACTTTCTAGACCTCCAAATTAATATTAGATTTCAGCACTTACTAAGTAACATACAAATAAGGTTTATCATTACTTATTTCTCTTCTGTTTTCTAAATTGTTTCTGCTTTCTCTCAGTTGTTCTATTTTCTAATATAGATCTTTCTCTTTTGTGTTGTTTATTTTCCTCATAAGTTTGATAATCCAAGTTTGTAAGTAAAATATTTTTATTTAATACAAGCAGCTGGCATGGTTTCTTCTGCTTGTTTCTTTGATGTGCATTCAATTCTGCAGAAGGTCTGAAGGAAAACAATCAGCCAAGACCATGTCCTCATCCCAAGAACTCAGAGCTCCAGCACCGTCCTTCCCTGGTTGTTGGGGTGGTCAGTCAGGTGTGCCCTAACCACACACAGGGCTGGGCTGGCCTCATCACAGGCACTGGTAGGAGCCTCATGTCTTCCTGAGGTCACTGTTCCTGCATTTACTGATTGCTGCTGGGGTGGTTTTTAGCACACGCTCAGGTTTCTCCTGTGGCACAGTTTTGCCAGTGGAACTGAGGTCTTCGGTGGCTGTTACCAGCACACCCGCCCTACTTCCAGCATCTGCCTGCATGTTCTGAGTTCCTGCAGGTCCCTGAGCTGTCACTCTGTAGAGGCAGCAGCCCCAGGAGCATGTTCAAGGCCACACGCTTCAAGCAGACAGAATCAGGAAGGATTTCTTTCGCGGGGGAATGGCTAGAAGAGTAGGTATCCAGTTAAACTGTTGGGGAATCTCTGACCATAATGGAATTGAATCTTTCATAAACAAATGGATAATGCTTATATTATCTTCCTTGGCAATTCCATTACTTCTCATCAAAATAAAGGATTACTGTTGAATGATACTTAAACCTTAGAATGACAATATTTTTCACTAAATGATTAATTAACAAAAAGTGTAAGATCCTAATAGTACAAAACATTTTTTATATTTTAAGTTAAATCAAGTCCCACCTTGAAACAAAAATGGAGGAAATAAGGCAAAAAGAAAATAGCCCATGCTTCCAATACTAACCATATGCTTTTTCTGGGGCAGAAAGCCCCTAAATGGTCATAAGCGTATCCTTCTACGAGTCCCTGAGGCCAATGCAGTGTGAGGGCTGACACCAGTGAGATGCTTATCTTTCCGGGCTGCAAAGAGGGAACTAGGGTAATGAGTTAATCCCAGGCCGTGGTGCAGAAACCAATAAAAGCAAGAACAACTTGGCTGGTAATGAGAATCCCTCTGTTGTTGTAAATTAAGGGTGCTGAATCAGAGCTTTTAAAGCAAAAATACAGAGAAACTGTGAATTGGTCTAATAACTGCTACAATTAAAAAACTCAGAAGAGCTGGCATTGATGTTTTTTCTTATTTCTACCCTAAAGGTATTTTCCAATAGGTTCCTCATATAGTAGGGTAATCAAAGATGAATGATATACATAATGATTAACAATAGATATTTTAGGGTTATTATGGGTTCATGTTATAGAAACTATTAGACATTTATTAGTGGGTCAAGGAAAATGTGTACTTACAATCTTGACAGAAAGCGGCCTCTATTCTGCAAATAAGAAATAGTCAAGACCTGGGCATGAGTTAAAGTGTAAGGAAAACTCTGCACAGCACTCCCGCAGTGAGGATGATACAGGCCACGCAACACAGGGGGGAGCCTCTGAGCCCCTCTAGGTCCAAAACCAACCTGCCATTTAAGCTGAGAGCAGAGAACCTTTGAGCCTTTCATTGTGATTGTCTTAAGAAGGGCAGTCCTTTGAGCTGACAGAGAAATGAACACAATCCATGAGAATCTATACAGAGCAAGATGGCTGGGTTCTCCTGACCCTTCCAGCCCATTCCCCAGGGCTGCTCTCAGGCTTCCTCTGCCAGCTCGGACATGCCTTGTCTTGGTTGTCCACTAACCCCAGCCAGGTGCCAAGGGCTTTACACAGAGGACCTCTGGCCAAATAACACTCCTTTCTCAAAGGAGATCACAGGATTTTAAAACACCAGCTGTGGAAGGAGCCCCAGAGCTGTGGTCCTGAGTGAGGTGGGCTCATGTCCAGAGAGTTGCATGGGCAGGAGATGCTAACTGGATGTGGATGAAGGTGAGCAGCAGGTGGAGTGGGGCTGAGAGGCTCACAGAGATCCTGCCAGCTCCTCCTTTTCCTGAAGCAGCTCCCGGGGGAGCCCCAAGGCACTCTTGTGCCCTCTCTGTCCTCCATAGGAGGCAAGCCTTGGGGTGGTGAAAGATCGGATGTGGGTTCAAGCAGTACTTGTCCTATGGACAGTGGAACACGGCTGTGAGCTGCAAGTCCTGTGGTGTTTGCCAGTTGCGGCTGCTTCCACTGTGAAGGGTGACGGCGGGCCCGGCCCACAGGGCTGCGGCGTGGACTCAGGGACGTATGTAAGAATCTGGCTCCCGACTTGAGCACATGCACGCCTGGGAAATGGCCGGAGGATGGCAGTCAGTGAAGCATAACAATCATTATTTTTAAAAACCTTCAAAGGTGTCATTGATACAATAGGTAACTGTACTGTACCATTACAGTCATCCACACAGAGAATTTAAAAACAAGCACACTGCACTCCGTAGGATCTCGAGTTTAGAAGACACTTGGAGGTCATGTGGGTTAATCCTTTCAGCCAGAACCCGTCACCATGTCCATAACAACAATCTCCATCCAATTCCAACCTGAACACTTCCAGTCAGGGGAGCTTAATTCCTTTTAGGAAACTCTTTTCTAGACAGTTCCAATCACTAGAAAGTTGTTCTCCCAGTATGCAAAAGGAGAACTGAACACCCAACAGACATGAGGAACCCTAAATGCAGCCACTGAAAACCCAACAGAGATGAGGAGCCCCACATGGAGTCACTCTCCCAGAAAGGAGAACCAGAGCAAGAGAGGGAGCCGTGTGGCAGCCGTGGTGCAGGGAAGTGGGCCAGGCATGAGCTCCTGGGGAGCCTGCTCTGCAGGGAAAACAGTTCACTCCTGAGATGGTGACAGAGAAGTCAGGCATTCTCTTAGAATGCAGTGCAGTCAAAAAAGCACATCAGATGAGAGAAGAGACACCGGCTGCAGGACTGTGACTTCTGCTCAGCAGCACTTTCAGGGACAACAGAGAGGGCAGAGAAGATGCTTCTAGCAGAAGTGACAACACAGAAGGACATTTCTCGGAAGTGAAGAGTCAACAATCGAGATCAGAGGGTTCAGGGTAGTAAGTAGGAAAGAAATCCCAACAAACTAGCCACACACCTAGGCTTAATCTGTTGAAATTTCTGAATTTTAAGGAAGATAGATAAATTTAATGCTACCAGAGAGAAAACAAGGGGGTACCTTCTAGAAAGGAAACTCAAACTGGCTCTGTGACAAAGGGTGACCATGGAGGTCTTGACGTGTCCTGGGGGGAAGGACGAAGCCCAGACATCCGCAGTGCCCAGTCCACCTGGCGCACAGACGAGGGCCAGGTAAAGTCAAGATCCAGGGCAGCACACAGGCCTTTTCTCCAAAAATCAAACAAAAACAGCCAACCAAGAAATCACCTTGTCACCCCAATTAAGGATGTATTCCAGCAGAGTGAAAAATAAATCTGGATGTGGAGTTAAGGGCAGGGGCAACGGCTACAGAAAACTGGTCAGGAGAGAAACCAGGAGCCCTTACATTTTCATCCCAACAGTAGTTGATCATGTGACTTACTAAGAAAGGCTTTTAAAGAAAAAGCACAGTATTAAATGAGTTTCCAAAACTCAAGATGATGTCATCAGAATCTAGGAAGACGAGGATGGGAAGAGTGTGGAATAAAAATGAGCCCAATATTTCACCTTTTCCCAAGTTTGGATCTTTACAAATATTAATTCTTGATGCCAACATTTTTTCAAAGTGATTTAAATATATTTATTTTTAAAAATTGGGGTAACCACTGGTCAGAATGGAAATAAGGTTTAGAACTTCCAAATCACCAGTGGGAAGAAAGGGGAAAGACAATTTAATCAGTCCAGCAAAAGTAAAGGGGAGGAAAACAGAAAGTAAAATGGAAAGAAAAACTGTCAGCTGAAAACAATGATTCTGTACTTGGAACCAAGCTTGGTGGTCGTTCTCTTTTACAATGACTCATGGCACGTTCACTCCTCCTAGAAACCAGGGCAAGGAGGAAACTGACATTACCAACACCTCTTTCCCACAACCCCGATGACCGCTCTTACCTGGAGAATATGCATACACACACACATTCACACACACCCCCACCCACACACACACCCACTCTCACACACGCGCACACAGGCACACACACACACTCACGCATTCACAAGCACACACACGCACATAAACACACACGCACTCACACACACGCACTTATGCACACACACTCACTCTCACACACTCTCACAGTGATGTTCCTTCTCTCTCACTTCAGCCAGGGCCTCATTAAACCAGCTTGCCTTGCTCTTCCTGCCCATGATGTTGAATGGTCTTGGATGGACAGCAGCTTCGCAGGCACCTGCCTCCTTCCCGCCACACACCTGGGCCTGCTGCCAGCCCCGTCGGGTACCTGTGCTGTCCTCCCAGAGATACTGAAATGCAAGCTGTTCATGAGGACCCTACCCCCATCAAGCAGCCTTGTTTAACGTTTCATGCCAGCGTTCAACATGAAAACCAGCAGGATAGGGAGCCTTGTCGGATGACCCCAGAGCAGGCTGTCAACAAGGTCCCCAGAGCCATCGCATGAGGCATTTGGGCACCCTGCTCCTTCTTCTTAGGTTCTCTTAGTGAGTCTTGGATAACAAACTGGGCCAGTTGAGGAGCTCACACTCAGGGGATCAATGGACATAAATTAGAAGCTGGAACTGTCCAGCTTGCAAGTGCTGGATGTGAAACTCATTTGAAAGAAAATTGAAGAAAGCTCAAGAGACTTCCGTTTCCACAGTGCTAAGCAAGGGTACCAAGTGTGCATACCCACAAAGGCAAAAGTTTCACAGCTTGGCACCAAGAACCTTTCTGAAAGTAAAACTAATGTTCAGGTTGAAATGCAAATTAAATTCTTCTCACTTTAATCCTGACAGCATTATTTTTTTTAAGAGAAAGAAACACCCTATCCCTACATTTTTACTTTGATTTGCTCCCGGTTTCAGGTAATCTTTTCTGTGTATTCATTTATGTCCATTTTTGCTCCTCCCTCAAGACGCTACAATTCACTAGGCGCCTTCATACCTCGCTCTCTTTTTAACACGGGAATGACCTTATAATAAAATGTGAGGTGACAAAGTATAACACACACCACATGAGCTGTGATGCACAGTGCAGATGCACAGCAAGGGGGCCAATGTCCTGGTAGCTCCTCTTTCCAGGCCATTTGTTAAATGTAAGACTTTCCTTTTAATAAAGTTTTGAGGGCTTTGCTTTGGGACTCATTTTTAAAGAGTGTGACCTCCCAAATCTATTAAGACATCAACATTTGCCTCTCCAGATTTTTCTTATTTGGTTCCTTTTGTCTCCAGTAACACCCACAGCATTACTTGATTTCGACTTCAACTCTGAAGCAGAAGCATCTGCCCTCCCATCCTGCTCCATCCCCTGGCTCACCTAATTTCCTGCTACGCTGTCCTGCTGATTCACAGGAGTCCTGGTCTAAAGGTGTCTTCTCCAAAGCTACTAGCTTTGCTCATCTGAACTCTCTTCAGGGAAACAACAACAAAAACCCATTTCCAAAATAAAGCATTTACCAAAAATAAGATATTTCAAATAGTTTGCATTTTGAAATAGACTTTGGTGCTAGAGTGACATTGTTTATTGGCTCAGCATTTGAGTAACGTTCTGCCTCCTGGAGCTTGTGTGGTGTCCTTTTATTTTCATAGGACAGTGGCACATTTGTCCAGAAGGATTGCAAGGGGTACCCTGCCACTGGGCGTATGAAGAACCCAAGACACAGAAGCTGCCAAGGAGACAGAGCTGACGCAGGGTCACGGCTCTGACCCAGGCTCTCTCCGCTGCTGCTGAATCAGCTCGGCACAGCCCCCTGCAGCAGGGACCAGGGGAGAGGTTTAGTTATGTGCTTTAGGCTATTAAGATTAGAGATGATGGAGGCCAGGCATGGTGGCTCACCATGTAATCCTAACACTTTGGGACCCCGAGGCGGGCAGATCACCTGAGGTCAGGAATTCAAGACCAGCCTGGTCAACATGGTGAAACCCCGTCTCTACTAAAAATACAAAAATTAGCTGGGCGTGGTGGCACATGCCTGTAATCCCAGCTACTTGGGAGGCTAAGGCAGGACAATTGCTTGAACCTGGGATGCGGAGGTTGCAGAGCCAAGATCGTGCCACTGCACTCCAGCCTGGGCAATAGAGCAAGACTCTGTCTCAAAAAAAAAAAAAAAAAAAATTAGAGAAGACATTGAGGAGGAAAGGATAAACAGCAGCATCAGTAACTCCGAAGTCTCTGTCTTGCAGACACCATTTTTCAAGGTCTTTTAACAGATATAAATGCTTTTCACATAAGTGAAATTGATAAAAATACACTGACTTTTATAAATGAGCTCCACTTTCAATATCTTAGAAAATTTCTTTAGCAAAATGATTCTGCCTTTGCAGATTTTAGTTATGGATGAGATATTGCTTAGACAGCGCTGTTCAACGAGGCCCTAATTAACAACTATTTTTGAGTATCACCTATGTGTCCCATATTCCACATGCAATGTTTTAAGTACCTATGCATATAAAAGGTGAGTGACAGCTAAAATTAAAGCACTCTTCCCTCAACTACAGAAGATAGAGAACAAAGAGGGAAATTTTTGGAATCATGAGAAATTCACACACCAACACACAACAAAATACTTCAAAAGACATTGATTGGTGCTACAATTTCAACTTACCTACCATCAGGTTTGATCTGTCTATTTCGTTTTTCTTAAAACACAATGGTTAAGTTAGGGAGCTGTAAAATTTAATTCAAGACAACTGTTTTTCCCCATCCCTGCCTCCTTCATGTGCTCTGACAGGCATGCTTTCAAATAAAATTCCACACTGCTTTTTCTCAAATAAAAGGCGTGCTAGTAGCCAAGCACTAGAAAACAAGGCAGCACACACACACGCACACACCCCCCAAAATAAACGTCACACACACACACCCCCCCCCCCCACGCAAAATAAACGTGTTTCAGGTTAGGATTATGGTTTTAGTTTTGAGCTTTTAAAAAAGTAGTAAAATTATACATTTAAAAAGATAAAAATACCTTAACTGTGTCCTTTTAAATAAAGGTGAGCTTAGAAGTTAGGACCTTTGAATTCAAAAGTTCCTGTTCACTTTACTGTTAGCCACTGAAATTCTAAAAAAAGAAAAAAGAAAACCAGCAATGAAGGGCATCGAGGGTAGTGCAGACACCAGGGAGACAACCTCTGCCTGCCATTGGCGCCCCTGGTTACACTGTCACCACCTCTCGGAGCCAGCAGGGCCTCTCCAGGGAGCCCACGGCAGGCTCCAGGCAGCTCATCACTGTGGACACCCTGGTGGCTCCAAGACAGCGTAAACATCCAGGAGACCTGGCTCAGGGTGAGTCTGGGAAAGCCAATGCTGACATAATTTTCAGTGTCTGTGAGTCTCTGCCGCTGAGACAGGAATGAACACACTGCCTGAATGAGAGGAAAAGAGACAGCTGCCCAGCCCAGTCATAATTTCATTCTTTTCATTTTTCATTTCTTTCTTTTTTTTTTTTTAAGACAGGATCTCACTCTGTTGCCCAGGCTGGAGTGCAGTGGTGCAATCTTGGCTCACTGCAACCTTGACCTCCTGGGCTCAGGTGATCCTCCCACCTCAGCCTCCCAAGTAGCTGGGACCATAGGCGTGCCCCACCTCATCTGGCTGATTTTTTTGTATTTTTGTAGAGATGGGCTTTTGCCATGTTTCCCAGGCTGGTCTTGAAATTCTGGGCTCAAGCAATCCACTAGCCTTGGCCTCCCAAAGTGTTGGGATGACAGGTGTGAGCCCATCAATTCCTCTACGAATGGCTAGGTTTGTGATCGGTAAAGGAGATTAATCTTGCAGAGGGACTCATTTAAAAGGCCCTAGAGACAAGGCCCGGAGAGACCCAGAAAGATCACCTTGGGTCCCTTTAGAAGGACTCTCATGTTCTTCTGATAGCCACAGAGCAGCTCAGGTGGTGTTTTTTTCATTCATGAGGATGAAAACATTGCAAAATCAAGACAGATTAAATCAGCACACTCCAGAGATACTTGCCACTGAGCAAAGGCTTGTTGAGGGTGTAGAGAGGTGGCAGGTCCTCTATGTTGGAGATCCGCTGGTACATGGCCCTGGAAAGGTGGTCCCCATGGTAGAGGCTTCCCAGGATGATGCTCGAGAAGTAAATGGGCTCCACGAAAATGCTGAGCAAGGATCCCTGGATGCCCACCACGTTCCAGCTGGAGGGATAAGAAAGCACAGTCTTCAGGGAGCTCGGACTCAGTGCCGACGCGCCCCAGCCCAAGCCTGAGTGGTTACAGGGATGCACTGACAATTCTGCAGGATACCAACCAACTGACGAAGGAGCGAACAAAAGTAACAGACTGCTTTAGCAGCTTACGATCGCAAAGACAAAAATCTACTTAAAAGTTATTTTACGCTGTGATTTTCTTTACCATTACGTTTCCCATAATCAATGAGCCATGTGTGTTTCTTGTGAGAAAGTTGTGGGAAATATCAGAAAGGAAATTACGTATTTATTTCATTACAGCAGGTCCCCTTATCTGAGGTTTCACTTTCAGAGGTTTCAGTTACCCACTGTTAAGCATGATCTGAAAATACTAAATGAAAAAATTCCAGAAATAAACACTTCCAGACTTTAAATTGGATGCTGCTCTGAGGAGTGTGATGAAATCTTGTGCCGTCCAGCCAGGGGTGTGAACCATCCATGTTGCAGATGCCACTGGCCCGTTAGCGGTCACCTTGGTGACTAGATTGATGGTCGCAGCATCACAGTGCTTGCGCTCAAGTCACTCTTATTTTATTATTAATGACTGTTGTTAATCTCTTACTGTGTCTAATTATAAGTTAAACTTTATATAGGAATGTACTTACAGGAAAAATACCAGCACGTACAGGGTTCAGTCCTGTCTACAGTTTCAGGAGTCTACTGGGGGTCTTGAGACACATCTGCGGAAAAGCGGGGACCACTATACCTCTTTTAAAAATGATAGCTCTTCAAGGAGCCCTTCAAAACATTCAACTGCTTATTTCCTGTTCTCTGCAAGTGACAATGGCACTGAATGCACAGGGAGAGAGGGTGTGGGGTTTACAGCGGCTGCATGTGTGCAGCTGACATGCACGACACCAACTATGCACACCAATGGCAACTTAGGTATTCGTTATCAGGTCCAGCACACACATGCCTTCACAATATGCCTGTTCTCTCTTTCTGAGCCCCGCAAACAGCATGCTCTGCTCAGCCTGGGAGTTGCTGTGTCCAGAGCACCCTTTGCTGGGCACTATATACACATGGTGTGAGGTACTGGGGGGAGACACAGCCTAGGAGCTAAACAATAATGCAATGAAAAGACAAACAAAGAACCATAAATTGAGGTAAAATCAATTTGGAAGAAAGGGCAGGGTTCTGTGAAAAAGAAAAAGGGGTGTATGAACTTCAAGGAATGCTCCTGGGGTGACCCTGAAGCTCAGCCCCAAAGGAGGGGGCTGTGAGGCTGAGGGAGGAAGGCATGTCCCAACCTAGGGGGCAGGGGACGCAGGACAGCAGTAAGGGCAGCCAGGGCAGAGGGGCAGGGCAGGGGCCCCTGAGCAGCCAGGAGCCTGATGAGGGATGGGGCGGTATTCAGACGGCAGAGAGAGGCCAGAGAGAGAGAGAGAGCCAGCCACTCAAGCCTTTTGCTTACCTGCTGCCTGAGGCCTCCCTTCCCTGCCGCCCAAGCCCTCCACCCCGATTCTGACCTCCATGTAATTTACAGGTCCATGTCGGGTTATCCGCCCCATCCTACCCCAGCATGGGAAGAGGTTTCTGTCGGCTTTCTTTACTGACCTATCCCAGCACTCACAATATGTACCTGACACACACACAAGATCAATAAATGTGTCGAATGGACAAATCCTCCAATTCCTATGACACGTTCCTTCCACCTTCCAAAATGGAAATGAAAATGCAGGTTTCCCTAACTTACAGAAAAAGCATGAACTGATTCAATGCCTCTAAGAAACACAGGCCTATTTCTTCTCTAGATTAGAAGCCTCTACGCACTTAGAGCATCTTTAAGCTGAATTCAGTCTTCAGGGCAAACTTTAAAGCAGTGATCCTGCAAAAACCTACATTTGTTAGGAGTCATTAATTCTGAACACATGCTTTGTAAGAGAATTCCAGGAGTGTCTACAGCTCTGCAGAGGCCCTAGGTGGGAAATGGTGTGGCACCAGCTCCCACCAATGCACCTCACAAAGGACAGCTGGGACAAACGTCATCAGGATGAAATCGCCTAGCGCCAGTGAGAGGGTGTCAGGCACAGTCAGCATCCATGCAAGTAAAACAAGTAAAGCTCTGCAAAAACTGCGGGCAGGACATCTTCTAGAGATACCCACTACACGTCCACAGCCACCTGTCCTGCGGACCCCATGGAGGGTGTCCACTCACAGAGTGCTGTGACGTGTTTGGCTGACACTCGAGGAACCTAAAGGTGTCCCCACTCTCATAGCATGGCCTCAGGCTCACTGCACCCGGGTCTAGGCATCTGTGCCTGGCCTTACTCATCTTTCATTTTCCTTGTGCCATTTATTTAGGAAAAGAGTCCAGAGCACTATCATCTGATCTGTCCCCTGATCCAGCAAACGGCCTGGCCTGAGAGACTGAGCTGCAGACAGATGTCGGCCAGACCACACAGGGCAGGAGAACTACTCTGACCCAAACCACAGCCTCCACAGCCAGGCTTTGAGGGAAGGACTACAGCTTCCTAGTGGTTGCCCCACACCCACCTTTTCCTGCTTCCAACCCAGGACCAGCCAGAGACCCCCCTGGGTTCTTCAAACAGCTGCACGGGAGGCCACCTTCTGCAGAGCCCATCCTGGCTTCCCCTCCTTCCATCAGAACATACCCAAAGCCTCCCTTTTTCCCTACAATAAAGCCATCCCCCTTCCTGTGCCTGCCTTTGAGTCTGCCCATCACAGGGGTCCGGCCCCCTTGCCATAGCCGACTCGGAACAGACAGGCTGCTGGTCCTCCTTTGGATGATCTTGTTTGTTCCCACAGCTCTGTGCAGCTGCGGACAGAGGCCGAGGTCATCTGAACCAAGACTCTCGTTCCTTCCCATGGCTCCCGCACCAACATAATCACCAAGGGGTGGCCAACCCCATGGGAGCCTCTTACCCCGTGGTCCTGCGGACAACTCTCTGGTGCTGCGTTCACCGCCAAACTGCCTGCCAGTGGGACGGACACCCTGGTGACCTCCAGTGGCAGTGCCGTGGCTCCCACCCCACCCTCAGCCTACCGTGGCCCTGGGCCCTCCATAAGAGAAACAGGTCAGCCTCACCCATCCACCTGGCCCTCCAAGGTGGCTGCTCCCCACTCCCCACTCTCCCAGAGCAGGGACACAGCTACAGCCAACTGGCCCACTAGGGCTCTTTCTGGGCAACTTTTCTGGCCATTTGCTATTTCTTGGCCCACCCATGCCATCTCTTCTTTTTTTTTTTTTTTTTTTTTTTTTTTTTTGAGACAGAGTCTCGCTCTGTCGCCCAGGCTGGAGTGCTGTGGCCGGATCTCAGCTCACTGCAAGCTCCGCCTCCTGGGTTCCTGCCATTCTCCTGCCTCAGCCTCCCGAGTAGCTGGGACTACAGGCGCCCGCCACTTCGCCCGGCTAGTTTTTTGTATTTTTTTTTAGTAGAGACGGGGTTTTACCGTGTTAGCCAGGATGGTCTTGATCTCCTGACCTCGTGATCTGCCCATCTCGGCCTCCCAAAGTGCTGGGATTACAGGCTTGAGCCACCGCGCCCGGCCGACGTCTCTTCTAAGAATATCCCTTGTCCTAGGTTCTATCAGCTTGTGTTTGTTTCTTCATTGAGGTAAAGTCTAGTTACTATATAATAAAAGGCTTGGAGCTTAAGGGTTCAGGTCCATGAGCCCCGACTTCTGCATTTATGTGTGTGACATCCCCACGCCCCAGCAAGGATCCTCCAAATAGATGGCTTTGTGCTTTGCAGGTGCAGGAATCAGCTTGTAACTAAGTCAAATCCTTGGTTGGTCACATGAGACATCAGAAATCTCTTCCCAATATGTGGTTTTTCTTTTCCAAATATGTGGGTTATAGTAAATAATTCTTGAATTTTTAGCTTAGTCAAATTTATTCACTTTTCTTTATAATTTGGGTTTTCTGTGCCTTATTGAAGAACCCTGCTTGAGACCAGAAACACTGCCAGGCACTGCTCTGCGTACTGAGGTCCTTAACTGGCCTGGCATGTGCTTTGTGGACAGCGTATGGCGGGCTGCTTCTCTGCACAGACAGCCTGTTGTGTGCAGGGAGGTGGCCACAGGGAGCCCTTGCCCCTTACCGTGCAATCTTGTCACTGCAGGACATGGTGAGCAGCCGCTCCCCTTGCAGCACCCCGTCCCACGTTTGGATGCTCGCATTGGAGCGCACTGGAATCGTCCCCTCACCAGACTCTATTTTGGTCCGTAGCTGTCCTCTTGCTTTACGATTTGGGTGTCTATCTGCTGGTTCTAAGAGAGAAAAAAGAGTTAAAACCCCACAGGTAGTAAACCATCTATTTGATTTATTGAAAAGCACATCTAACAATAGCTTATAAATTTAAAATATAGTTTGTGCATATAAATGCACATGCTTATGCCATACATACAAAATACACATACAAAATAAGTATGTGAAACTGAGAGGCTGAGTATGATGGCTCACACCTGTAATCTCAGCACTTTGGGAGGCTGAGGCAGGTGGATCGCTTGAGCCCAGGAGTTTAAGACCAGCCCGGGCAACACGGTGAAACCCCATCTCTACAAAAATTACAAAAATTAGCCAGGTATAGTGGTACATGCCTGTGATCCCAGCTCCTTGGAAGGTTGAGGTGGAAGGATCGCTTAAGAGCCCAGGAGGTCGAGGCTGCAGTGAGCCATGATTGCACCACTGCACTCCAGCCTGGGTGACAGAGCGAGACCCTGTCTCAAAAAAAAAAAAAAAACACAATTACATGAAATTGAGTAGGAAAGACATAACACAAACACAATTCACAAAAGTGGTCTCCAAGGGAGTTGGGGAAATGGGGTTTTCACTTTAACTGAAATTATTTATTTCTATCATTAAAAACGAGCTGAAGCAAATAGGACAAAATACTAACATTTGCTAATTCTGGGTGATGGATACTTGGGTGTTTGCTATGTTTTTTTCCTCTACATTTTTAAAATTTCCAAAATAAATCTAGACAGATGCAGAAATAAACCCATGGAAAGTATAGTAAAACACCCATAGTGAGTATTTCTGGGTTACAGGAATATGGGTGATTTTAATGTTCCTTCTTATATTTTAAAAATATTTAGCAACATTCCACAGTGAGTATGCCTGTTGCTTTTATAATCAAGGAAAGTAATGTAATAAAACGTTCCATTTGGAATAAACACTGCCTAAGAACTTGGGAGAAGGGATGTGGATACAAAACACTAAAAAACAAAAGTGCTAACCTCAAATATAAAGAAGGATGGAAAAAATATGATCACAATAGCAGTTTCACTTTTCATTAGTGTCTATCTGCTGCTGAAATATCAGGCAAATAAATACTTTAATTACACATTTAGCAAATTAGAATTCCTCAGAAATATGGAGGATCACATATACCTCTGATATAGAGATATTTATTACCCAAATCTAAATACAGATACAATTTTAATCCAATACTCTCGCTCCATTCTAATTACTTGGTTAATTACAATCAGCATTATTCGTTCATTAAAGTTTTCTAATTAAGTTATTAATTGGAAAGAAAAAAAGTCCATGCTTTTATAGAGACTCTTATCAGATCCACATCCAAGTCTGAAATTAAAAAGAGAAAAAAGGAAAAGGGATATTAACATAGGTTAGTTCTTTTATCTGTTACTTCATACAGATACATTTTCTTGAGGAACTGCCTTGTTGAAGAATCTCGTCTCATACCTTCCAGGATTGGCTCATGTGGTGAGAAGATTCTGGCATCTCCACAGGGAGAGGTGCTGATGTACAGATGAAACTGGACATTCTCCTTCAGCCTAAACCCTCCTCGCTCTGATTTCTGAAAGATGGATCTTTTTTGATCATCTTTGTTACTGAAAGGAAAAAAGTTGCAAAAGTAACATTTAAAGCTGTATATAGTTAAATTTTAGTCTATCATAGTTTAAAATAATTTTCAGAGGCTAGTATTTTCAACAGGGGAAAGATAAGTTTGAACTGGAATATTTATTTTACATGTTTAGGGTAATTAATACAGTTCTTGTCCACTCAATAATGGATATGTCATCAGAATGTGAGTAACTTTTCCTTCTTCCAATTTATGACTTCAGAACAGAAAGATCACATACAAAAAATGGCATTGTAAAGAAAAAGAGTTTGGACACATGACTAGCTCTTTCTAGAAATAGTGACTAGAATAAAACTTACTATCTTTACCTGGCATTATGGGAACTTCTATTTATACTGCATACAACAAAATCACATGGTCTTAAACACAGACTTGAAATTTATGACCATGTCATGTTATTGTATGTATGTGTGCATATGTTTGTTGAGCATTGTGGGAGAATGGGATCTAGCCTTATTGTTACTAATTAATTATGTTTTGAGTTATGATTTTGAGAGATTTTCCATGATTACAGAAACAATGAAAGGTTTTGCAATAGTTTTCTAATAGAAGAATATTTTAATAGCTTCCTGTCCTTATTTGTTTACTAAACTTACTTTAAGTAAAGCTCAAGTTGTGTATAAAGAAATCTGAGCAAGGATCTCCGAGATATTATTTCTGCATGGCAGTCATTTAATGCAAGGCCACGATCACTCATGTATTCACCATTAATACATTTTGTTCCTGTAGAAACACTTATCACCTTGGCATCTTTAACATCTGTGCCTGGAAAAAAAAAAAAAAGAGACATTATTTTCTGTAATTCACAGTAATGTTTGCCTAACTGTGCTCCTAAAGTCTGATCCTTATTCTCAGTGACTTAACTTTTCAGGGGCCAATAGACTTTTCAAGCTCATCTTCATGCATATTCTTACCACCTATTTTTTTAAGTGGGCAAATGTATACACTGCAAACAACTTCCTATTGAGGACTCACTTTGTGACATTTCTGGAAAGCCAGCCATCCTCACTGCTTAGTGCACAGACACTGAACTCAAGGAAGTAATTTCGTCTGGTATGCAATAGCATCTTTTCTTGAATGCCCACAACTAGAACACAGCTGGGCAACACTATGGAAAGGTAGACTCACTGGTCTGGTAATTAATCTTGACATCAAATATCGAAGTACTAAAGAGGACAGGAAGGAGGGGTCAACAGCACCCAGAGGAATAAGAAGGAAAACAGAATTAACTTGCGATGTTTTCATTAGCAAACTGTCACCATGTAACCATACTGGGAGTGAAATCACAAGCAGTGGTGATCTCCCATAAACATATCGCTCTGTCTCAACTGTGTGAGATAAACTGCTGACCAGAGGTGTGATGCCGGGACCCTGGAAGTTACCTGCTGGGAGACTCGCATTCATACAGCTGAACCAACGGTGTGCACACCATGTGGCAGGTATGCACCAGGTCTTTTAGGTAAATTGTCCTCACTGCATTCCCACGATGTCCTCTGAGGCTCATGCTACTAATGTCTCCACTGTATAGATGAGGGAACTGAGGCACAGAGGCCTCCTAACCTGCCCAAGGCCACTCAACCAGCAGGAGCCCCTGAACCAGCTGTCTGGAGTGCCAAGTGCTCCAGCATCCTGGCTTCAGATGTAAACTATGGCTCTGAGCAAGCGGTCTCGGTGAAATACACACTGAGACGTAAAATGTTCCCAGAAGGTGATCGGCCTCTTCTAAGGTGGTTAAACAACAACAACAACAACAACAACAACAAAAACGATGAAAGAACACGACCAGCTCCCTCACCCAGGCTGCTGGAAGAGGCAGGGAGTCTTACCTAGGGAACTACTCTATTCAGTAGTTGTGGTGTTCACCTTTGATTAATGTAAAAGATAGCAGTAAGGAGAGATGTAAAGGGGGAGAAAATACAGGTACAAAACATTAGAACAGAAGTTGCTGTTTGAGTACTTCCTCCTCCCCAGACACGGCACGGCAAGGAAACAAGTCATGAGCAGAACAGCCAGGTTTCCTAGGGCAGCAAGAGGTGGGTCAGTGAAGAGGGCTGCAGAGTCTGATAGAGGTGACCCCTCAGGGGGAAAGGACAAGAAAGTCACATCCCGAGAACTGGGGGGTTTCTCCTGGGCTGGTAGATGTAGAGAGAGAAACCGTCACCAGCTTCCTCCCTTACCTCTAGGGCCTGCTTCCTGCATCTGGCTGTCCAGGCTGGGCTGAGCAGGTGCTGGGCACAGAGGTGGCCCCACATGACAGGGTCCTCTCCCTGAGTCTTGCTCCACCCTGGAGAGCCAGGCACTGGTCAAGGCTGTGGCTTCCTCTGAGCTACTCACAGAGACACACTGCTACATGTTCTCACTCCCGGGATGTGGGAAGAGGATTTGGGGGTTCCTTTTGCTACTGGGAACTTCTAGACTAATTTAACAGAGTTTCTTCTATCATTCTAAATTGCGTTTTTTTCCCCCACAGATTTTCTACTCTTGCTAGAGCTTTCTCCCTCCTCAAAAGAAGTCACACAGAAACTTGTCTGGCATCGTTAACATTAACTGATACAACAGATAGGCCCTACTTTCAAATAAAGCCAGAATTAGTAAGCCCCCTGCCATCTTCCAGAGCAGACTGAGGCCATTCACAGGAGGAAGATGACAGGAATCAGATAGTATGCTTTCTCCAAATACAACAAACTTAGGTTAAAAAGATGAACATTTGGGGGAAAAAGCTTGTATGTGCAGTTCCTAAACTTGCGTATGGCAGACATTTTGAAGAAGAAAGGAAGTAACCATCTCCCATCTCCCGCTGGTGTGCCACGGTGGTTTCTGTCAACTGAGAACATTTCA
Source organism: Macaca mulatta (assembly GCF_049350105.2). Taxonomy (NCBI): domain Eukaryota; kingdom Metazoa; phylum Chordata; class Mammalia; order Primates; family Cercopithecidae; genus Macaca; species Macaca mulatta. The sequence goes on from NC_133408.1 coordinate 2,342,379, forward strand.
CATTTGTCAGACATGAAAACAGGCAGGGTTACATACAACACCAAGATGGTTACCTGTTGTCATGACGACTCCAGCCAGTACTTTTCTGCGAGCGTGAGGGGAGGAGAAGTTGTCGGTCAGGTCACCGAACTTACCCAGGACCAGGCGTGAGACAGCGTCAGCTAAAACCTGTGTGGGAAGCACAGATGCAGGTTAGGGGCCAGGTGCAGCTGGGAGCAGGGCTCACTCTCTGAATGCTGCACGCACTCTCCCTTATGGAGTGACACAGGCTGCTTCTCATCTGGAAAACCACACAGGTAAATCTGGCAAACAAGTATGTGTGTATGTTTCTTCCAGAACATTCCTTGGAAATAGACACCCCAGGATCCTGCCAGGCTCTGGCTGAGTCCTTTGCCACCCGCATGGGGCCAGTGTGGAGTGTGGGCACCACACACAAGCATTCCTCCAATCCTCACCGCAGGCCAGCCCAGCTCTCAGGAGGAAACCGAGGCAAACAGAGGCAAAACTGCCTGCTCAGGGCCACCTGCCCACGCCTACACCCACCTAATATGGCCCTCCCACCCCCCTTGCCCTCTCTCACGTGCACACACAGTGTGGCTCAGTCAGCTCCAGGTCACACATAGCTGGGAGCACAGCCCAGGGTGATGTGCAAAATCACAGGCAAGAGAAAGGAGCAGCTTGGAGATGCGGTCCAGGGAAAGAAGCCACAGGCTGTGCACAGCACCTCCCTCAAAGGCGCCACCTAGGGGTTCTCAGTCACTCCAGCCTCTCCACACAAACGCGCTCTGGCCGCGCTCACTCGCCCAGACGGCACGATAGAATCATGTACCAGAGGACAGCACAGGGAGGGAAAGCGCTTAGACGTCCGGAACACCTGAACAGGTATATGTTCAGGTCAGACAGACACCTGTTTTAAGGTGCTTCTGAGAACAGACATATTTGTTGCATTTTGGACGTGGTCTTATGGCGTATGATTTATCTAGGATATAATGAGCCCATGGCATTTTGGGAAATGATGTCTGCTGGGAGGTCGGTGTTAAGAGCCAGTTTCAACTCATGTCCCACCAATTTCACACTTGTCTGGAAAATCAAATGACCACTAGGAAAACTCAGCATCCCCAGGTGGTCCTTAATAAAATATTTCTGAAATGAATAGAAAAGATAGTTGTCAGGGTGTTTTCCTCTTATCATTGCACCAGCAAATATCAGTGAGCCCCACAGGACAGTGTTCAAGACAAGTCATGTGGAGAATGGCTTTGGTGGCAGGGATCCATGCACCCGCAGGCAGCGGCATCCGCAATGCAGGGGTGAGCGGATGCGGGGAACTGAGGCTGTGACAGAAACAGGACGAGGCCAGGGTGCCAGAGGGAAGGGGTAACGCATTCGAATTGGCCAGGGCGCCAGAGGGTAAGGGTGATTCATTCGAATTTAGAGAGAGAAAAAGCCATAAGAAGATTAGGGATAAGCTAGAGGAAATAAAAGTTTCCATTTCATATAAGAATAGGCAAATCTCCAAATTTTCGAAGAGAGGCGAAGAAATCTAACTTCAGAGTGAGCTCCGAGAGCCTTGAGTGGAAGGAAGGTCTGGTGCTGGGGCTGATGCTGGTGAGCGCTGGCATCTGAGGCACATGGCCAGGGCTCAGCCCCCTCCCCTTGAGGGGATTACTGGTCTCACCCTGCATGGTTAATGAAGGACTTCCCTCTTAATTTGGGGGACAGATATAAGAACAAAACAAACATGCTTTTAAGAGTTAAACCCATGCCACACAGTCCCAGGCAGCACCATTTACCTGCAATGACACGCAGGGATGTCTGACCTACGTCCTTCAAGGATTACTCTAGAAAAAGAGTGAGGGTTTTCCACCCACCCTAGAACGCACATTTTGAAATTTCCTGTCAGAAGACAATAGAGCCCAGCAACAAAGCCCAAAGGATGGGTTCTGAGAGGGCCACCTGGGTCCTATAAGGAACACATGTCACATTCCTGGGCTACCCTGGGGGCTCTGAAGACACAAGGTGGCAGGGTCCTCTGGCAGAGACTAGAAGTGCAGCTCCATCCTCTCATGCCCTAGTGGTTCTGGACATGAGGCCTAGAGCCTGGTGTTCAGCACCTACAGAGCCCAGGGGAACATGGCATCAGGGGGCTGAGATGGCCCTGCCCACCTGCACCCCTCCCCAGGCTGGAGACCAACAGATGCCCCTCCAGCCTTCCCACGCCAGGGGCTCTGGTCCTGCTCCACACAGAAGTCACTGCAGGCACACCGCCAAGCCAGGGAGGCAGGGCTGACGTCTATACTGGGGCTTCTATCTGTGTCCGCCTAAGGTGCTCACAGCCTACATACTAAAGGCTCAGACATCTGGGATCCATGGCATTTGATGTCATTTCAATGGTTTTATATGCCACTCTGTCAATATTAAGGGAAGACAAGTCACATCAGACAATATTTTGAACTCAGGCTTTAATATTTTAGCAAAGAGTAATCCTGAAAATAAAAAATCACATGGGATCTAGCACCACTGATTTGTTAAAGTACAAATGGACTAATAATCCTTATGAACAATGTTGATGAGAGGTTAATAAGGGAAGCAAGTATTTGGTTTGTTAAAAAAATCAGTGAAATACCTTGAATATATTATTTTACACTGATGTTGTATTTGGTTCCTTTAGGCAAAATAAAATACATTTCCTTCCTTTAAAACAGAACTCCTGGTCATCTCAGACTACAACTGCACAGAGGTTATTCTAATTGTAGACAACAGCAAAAAAGAAACTATAAGACACTTGGATTCTTCCAGGGGAATACAAGTCACCTTCAAGTCTTCTGGTCAAGGGCAGTATACATGTTATCTTCGAAGTGAAGAAGACTCTGATACAAAGGAATAAATGAATAGAGGGTCAAAATAATAATTTTTGCAATAGACCAGAAGAATTTTGGATTTCCAAGAAAAGAAGCAACACATAATCAGAGAGTTTTAGGATTTAGAGATGAGAACTAAAGGCGATTTTCTCCTTTACTTTTTCTCTTTCATGTAAGCCAATCTGAGCTCACCCTGGAACTTCCCCTTCCTTCATCCTGATTTCACTAGGCTGGGGGAAGGAGGGGAAGATCAAATGGAAGAGTGGTTGCCCACCTCCAGCCTGGGCAAGCGGGGAAGTCCTCATAAAGCCCATGCAGGAAATTCAAAGTAGAGACTCCCAGACAACTGGCAGGCCCTAGAACAGTTGTCGGAGGCCCCTCCCTTCCTGCCCTCTGATAGGTGCTCACTGCTGTGCTGCCTCATTCTCTGCTTCGAGGGGCTCCTTGGCTGAGGGACAGCGAACAGCCACCAGTCAGTCATGTGGGAGCCCAGAGGCTGCCATCCTGACTCAGACTTGGGTTTTCAGCTGCTGACGGGCTGGTGTCACTTATCTTGAATGTGAGATTCCTGGATGAGACCTTTGAAGGAAAATGGTGCTGAACTGGGGGCAAGGTTTCAAAGACTGGGTTCTTATTCCCTCTCTCCTGCTAAAGGCTTGCTGTGGGATGAGGGTCATCGGTTGGTGGGGGGGTTGCCTAATGGGAATAGAGTTATGGATAGTGTTGTAAACACTGCCCTGGTGGACGGGGCCTCAGGTGTCCCTGCCTTGCATTGCGACGGAGCCAGCAAGCACTAGGATGCAGATGGCTTCTCAGTGGCCACATGGCCATGGAAATCAAGGAAATGCTGCCCCAGCAGCCAGACTTACCAGTAACTCCTCCTGATGGGGACAGAGTGATGTCAAGGGAGAAAGTCAATAGTAATCCTGAAACTAAAATGTTGTCTAGAAGCATTACCAAGAGCAATGACCCTGTGTTTTAAAGCAGCAGCACCGTTCCTCACCTGCGGTAAATGCAGCTGAAGACCCTCACTGGGAATAGGCTGGCGAGATGGCGTCTGATCCAAGTGCAAGTTAAAAATGGTGGCCAGGGCAGACTGTGCAGCCCGGGCCTTGGCAAGCTTCTTGTTTCTCCCCGAGCCTTCAAAGAACTGACCATCCACGACCACAGACATGACGAAGCTCTTGGCATGGCTCTCCCCACTCTCGGAGAGGAAGTCATACTTGAGTCCTGGGCGCAGTTCGTTCAAGATCATCACGGGATTCTTCCCACTCGGGGGTGGGAATGGTGGTAAGACAGGGAGAGGAGGCTGGGCTAGGCTGGCAGGCACCGGGGAGGCTGACAAGCTGAGGTCCCCGCTGGAACTGAAGGAGTCATCCCCGTTGGAGCCCACATAAAAGGGAGGCTCCGCCTTGTCAGGAGTTTCAAAACCATTGAAGAGCGTGTCAGGGAAGTCGGCCTGGTCAGATGTGAAGTCCGTGTTGACAGACAGGGTCCTCCCCATGGCCAGGTGGGCCTCAGAGGCATTAGGAAACTGAACGAAAGATCTCAAGGCCTTCTCAGCAGCATGGAGTTTGGCCTTTTTCTTTGTGGGACCAGAGCCCTCAAAAACCTGGCCATTCACCTCCACAGACATGACAAACAAAGGCGCGTGCACGGGCCCAGTCTGGGACAGGAGCGTGTACTGCAAACCAGGCTTGATCTCATTCAGCTGCATCAGGGCGTTCTTGGGAAGGACGGGCCCTGGTGTTCTCCTCCTTTTCTTCAGGCGGTACTTGGAGTGGCCATTGCTGCCCTCCTCCAAGGACCGCTTTCTGCCGGGGCCACCACCACCCCCATTGGAGAGCTGAGAGCCCTCGCCAGGCCCAGGGGTGCTGCCATCCTTGGGGGACACGTTGTCCAGATTGCGGTTTTCCTTCACATCAGTGCTGCTGGAACCTGTGGTGCCCAGAAAGAGTAACTTACAATGCCTTCGTTGCAGGATCTTGTAAATGCAAAATTTATAGATTCCTTTAGCTCTCTTTGTAACTGGTTAAGTGATGTGTGCTTATCAATTTTATTCCTTGATGTATACATGAAGAGTTAGACATTTAAAGAACTATCAGCCTCAACTAAACAAGTAATTTGACACTTTGCTCAGTGACTAATACCATTTCTATTCAGTGTCACCAACTGCTTTTGCTTTAAAAAGTAAAATCTTTAAATAATTTTTTTTTCTGAGAATATTCTGAAGTATCTAGACTTTTTCAACCTTATCAAAATGTGGGATGATAAATTAATCCAGAAAGACCTTACATATTAAAAAGGTCTTTATAATGAAATGACAATTTAATATAAATATATGGATTAATGTATATTTATTTTAGCATTTTCCTTTCACTGTTGTTTACCCTCATTTTATCTACGGGTTTTAAATTGCAGTGTCTCTCAGAAGAGAAAACTATTTTAAAAACTTGCATCCATAGATAATTAGTTTTTCAGGTTTAAAATATTCAATCAATAAATGCAATTATTTGATTTAGTTTATGAACCAATCTTTAAAAGCTGCTTATGTAATTGTGTAAAGTATTACAGCTATTTAGTTGTTGTGTTTGGAGGGTATGGTTTTATTTCTAGCATCTATTTGAAAATGAGAACATTATATATGGGGGCTGATTAAGTCTGAATCCTTAATACCACTCCATGATAGAAAGTGTGTAAGAACAAGACACAAAACTGAAGCTGTAGGCAGGCTACAACCTCCTAACTTCATAAATACACTTTCTGGTGATTTTGTCTTTTTTAAGACAATTATTTGATGAATTTCCAGAAAAATTTGTTTATCCTAACTTTTAAAAGTATTTTAGATTTCAAATTAATACAGATAATTTTAGAATTCTAAAATTACATGGCAAAATAAACATAATTTTAAAATTTTATTTATTTATTTATTTATTTGTTTATTTTTGAGACAGAGTCTCAGTCTATTGGCGAGGCTGGAGTGCAGTGGCGTGATCTCAGTTCACTGCAACCTCCACCTCCCGGGTTCAAGTGATTCTCCTGCCTCAGCCTCCTGAGTAGCTGGGACTACAGGCTTGCACTGCCATGCCTGGCTGATTTTTGTATTTTTAGTAGAGATGGGGTTTCATCATGTTGGCCAGGTTGGTCTTGAACTCCCGACCTCAGGTGATCTGCCCGCCTTGGCCTCCCAAAGTGCTGGGATTACAGGCATGAGCCAGCGTGCCCGGCCCTAATTTTTTATTTTAAAATTAGAGTAAAAAGTGTTCATTAAGCTTTTTAAAAAATAGAAGAAGAAATAATTCCTCTCCATCATGGCTAGGCAGCTGTCACATGGAGCCCAGGGGTGAGGGCTACAGTGCCCTGCAAGGTTGTAATGTGAATGAAAGTTAAAGACATCTACCACCAGATTTCAAAAATCTATATTAAGTAACCAAAATATTGCTAAAATTGTAAACCAATTTACACGTGCCCCATATGGTGGCTTTAGGGTCTATTTCTACTACATGTGTAAAGGTAGATTCTCATTATGTTAAGCAAACTGAAAAGTTGTGAAAATGTTCATCAGCTTCATCCATGGGAAGGTTGAAAGGGACCAAGTCCTTGCCCTTGGCTGCCAATCTTTGAGGTTAAAGATCTCTAATTCCAGGGCTGGCATCATTCAGCCAAGACAGCAGAGCATAAACCTGGTTTAGACACAACCCGTGGGAAAACTGATGCCACACTGTGGCAGAGGCTAAGAAATTTAAAACTTTCTCTACAGACATCATTTCTCCAAAATAATCCTCACACACACACCACTTCTCCCAGTTGACAAAGCTGATGGAATGGACATTAAATTTTCATTTATAACATCCTCCAGCAAAAGCTCGATAGGTTACTCCTTTCGGTGCTCAAAGGGAAAAAAAGGTTAAAAAAAAGTAGAGCCAAGATGGAAGTCAGAGATTAATAAACTGAGCAAGAACATGACATACTAGATTACTGCTTACATTTTTACTTTGTTGCTAAACAATTATCAATATCAAAAATCAAATCATTATAAATGTATTTAGACAGGCATTTAACCAAATATTTATAACCTCTGAAATAACCAAATACTTTTCTTTCAGAAATAAAAATAATTACTATTGGATTGACAAATAATTTTGAGAAGAATATACTTCTGTAACAGATTACAAACATTCTAAACTCTTACTTCAGGAGCACACTGAAATACTTTCTCATTGTCATTGAAAATGCTACTATAATAAAGGAAAATACTAAAACTAGAAAAAGATGCCACTTTCACAGCTTTTCTTAAACAGATGCCTTCTCTCTCTGTATCATGCTACTACATTTCATAAATGTACATAGCTGATCATGATAGGGCGTTGCATTGCTTTCAAAATGATAAAAAAAAAAAAAATACAGAACCAGAATTTCCAAGTTTCAGCACTAGAACATCAGCTTATCTTTACAGAAAAATTATTCGGGAGGATTGTTTATCATGTCAAGTTATCACAGGATCAGTTTTGGGATAGTTCCAGAACCTACACGATCATGAAGCCTCTGTCCATGCGAGGTGACTGCAGCTGCAGGCTGTAGGCCACAGTCCTGACACAGAGGCCCTGGGGACCCCTGCACACGCTCTGTCGGTGGGCTACTGCACGGGCCAAGCACAGGTCACATTTTCTCAAATGAGGAGTATGGACGTAACCCTTCTCTTAAAGCTTGTGGCAAAATTGGAAACAGTGACTAGAACTGCCCAGTAAAAACATAAAGCTGAGTTTTTAAAAGATCTCAAGAGCAGGACTGATGAGGAAAAAAACCTGAGAAAACAATCACCAGCAGCCACGGGCTGCGCACACATGAGCAGAAGTGAGGTGGGCACACTGGTCCCGTGGGAGCTGGGTAGCGCTGCAGGAAGTGGTCTCACCCTCACACCCCAGACGGCTGACTTCAACCAAAGCCAACACTTAGCGTACAGTCCATAGAGCAGAGGCCCAGCCCCCTCCACAGCATCCACAGCACACCCACGGGGCAGCACTACCACGCAGAAATGTTTCGCTGGGTCACAGTTTGGGTTCTACATGGTACACAAGAGCGATTCCAAGACCCCAGATCGTCAGTTTTGCGTGAAGTCAAAGGGAAAGTGCTGAGCCAAGTTCTAATGCTCAATAATCACTCCCAGTGACATGTCACTCATCATTGATAGCTGCATGTTATTCCTTAAGACAAGTAAGAAGGTAAATATGGATAGTTATATTAGTTAGAGCAATGATGCCTTTGTTATAATTTCTCTACTAAACTCTCCCAACTTCTGTGAAAGCATTTAAATCTGTTTTCTGAGACTGAAGATGAACTAGAAGAGATAAGTACCTTCAACGAGCTTTTTATAGAAGAAAACACAGAGGAAACACTGACGTACCCCAGCGGCTTTCCACCCACCCGCCCCAGAGAGAACAGCATGGAAGGAGGAGGCCCACACCAGTCCCAGCTTTCATTAGCACCTTTGCGAACTTCAGATCAACAGACACATGTGAACCCCCTTCCTTCAAAATGCAGGGAGAACCTGCATTTTGAAGGGAAATATTTCTGTACTATTATTGCAAAGGACTGGGTATTTAAATCAATCTCAGACATTTATCTTCGATTTGCATGCATGAATACTCAAGAGCATTATTCTAAGAGGCGTGCCGTGACAGGACTCCACACGAAACAGTGGGGCTTCATGAGATGTGCCCAGAAGCCCATTCCATCGTCACAGTGATGCCCCATGACGATAACGAGGAAGGAAAAACCTAGACATACCGCTGCAGGGAAAACGTCTACAGCAAACTCTGACACCTGTTGCAGAGAACACACCAAAAATTAAAAACATGCCACTGTCAGTAGAACATGTTATGGGAAAAAACACAATTCCCCACATTGGTCTCATGAAATATATTTGCAAAAACACCAAAATGTTAACATAAAATTAGCTATCTGATACTATGTGATAGGCCTAGATCTTACTCATGTTTTCTTCATCTTCTATATCCATGGCAAAATACTTTTGAGGGTTTCTTGACTGGCGGAGACTGTTTCTGTCTGAAAGACAGTAAGAAAATAGCATTTAGTGTGCCTATGATATGAGTAATGTGAAGTAAGTCTACTCTAAGGAAATAATTACAATATTATTACAAATTAAAGGGAAAAAATCATAAAATAAGAACTAGGTCTTGTTAGAGAAGTCAGATCTGCCATCTGGTAAAAAATACTCCTCCTTGGCACATTCCAGTCCAGCAAAGGACTTCTCACGTGAATTCCAGTCCAGCAAACGACTTCTCGTGTGGATTCCAGTCCAGCAAAGGACTTCTCCCGTGGATTCTCCCACATGGAGGGATGATGAGGGTGGGACCAGGTCCCAGCAAGGGAGGTTCAGGGCCAGTGCCCAGGGACCTCACACCACTCTGAGGAGGGTGGGTTTGATTCCGGGCAATGGAGGGCCATGAAGAGCGCTGAACTAGGGACAAAGGCACTGGCATCTGCACCCTGGAAGGACATCTGCTGCGGGATGGACTAAGGACACAACACGCCACGACAGATGGCGACAGACCTCAGAGGGGCGCTCACATACTTGCCATCTATCTTTACTCTGGATAGACTTTTGGTTTCCAGCTGTAAACTAAAGCCACACCGCAGAACCAGCACCCACAGCTTCTCTCTTAGCTACTTCTCTCTCACCTTGAATAGCTCCTCATGCAGACAAAACTAAAGTGCATATGACTGTTAAAATTCAATCTAATTTCTTAGCTACATAAAAGTACTATCTTGTTGGCAGGAGAAAACACAGGAAATCCTCAAAGAACAAGTATCACAATTTCTGGTTACTAACAAATTTAGGAATTTCCTCTTCTTAAATATTTTAGATATACTTTGTTAGACTGTATTAATACATGATCTATAATAAAGAATATCCTCAAATTGCAATTGAGGAAAAAGAGGATTCGCAAATTTTATAATCACATTACTTTGTATACAAATAAAACTTATAAATCACTAAAAGGCAAACTCATTGCTCTTAGAAAATGGTGACTAAAATGTACTAAAACATGCATATATCTTGTATCCCTATATCAAATATCTAAAAGTATTTATTTTAGATATATAGTTTTTCATGAAATCATTTGTTAATAACTTTCAATCTCACTATATTTCAGGCAAATGTGTTGCTAAAAGTTAAATCAGTTTCTCTTTAGAATCCTTTATTCAAGAAAGTTTGCCAGATAGTTTTAAAAGCATTATTATTTTACAGTCATTAATTATTTCAAGATATATTTTCTGAGAATCAATTACGTGCACAAGAATCTAAATCAGATTCTGAGAAACATTTAAGTTTAAATATTGCCTGAATAGCTGATTATATTAAGGAATTATGATACATTATTTTAGGTGTAGAAATGGTAATTCTCTTTTAGTGACATATACTGAAGTATTTACAAATAAAAGGACAATATCTAGAATTTACTTCAAAATAATTCAGTGTGGCGCGAAAAACAGAGACGAGGTGTAGACAAAACCAATCAAAGGGCCCTGGTTGGTAATTACTGATGTGGCTGATGGGCATGCAGAGTTCTTGATACAACTGTGTATTTGTATATGTTTTAATATTTTCATTATGGAAGGACTGATAAAAAGTGATTGGGTTAAGGTCTAGAATGGGAAGTGAGATGTAGGAACAGAGGGCAAGAGCCCTGTCTTGCAGGCAGGGCAGATGCCCTCAGTAGGCTGTGGGTGCTCCCAGGAGCCTCCTGGCTGGAGGGATCAGGCCAGAAAACTGGGGACATGCTCATTAAACTGAGCTTCAGACGAGAGGTCTGGCTGAGCATATCATGAAGACGGGAAAACAGGTGGTGTGTGTGAAGGCACTGAGGTTATGCAGGCAAAGTGATGGCAAGGCGCTTCTCAGAAGCCCAAACTATAAACTGGAGGAACAACAAATAAGCCTGTCCAAATAGCTCTGTTCTTATTGGCTGAAACGCGTTTTAAATAGGCAAAGGAATGTCCTCAGTGGGAAGGCGGAGGTCTTCTCCTTTTTCCTCCCATTAAATACAACTAAGAATCCTGGATATTATACATAAAACACACATAAAAAGACTGAGAGATGCAGAGAAAGCTGACAAGCCAGGGGGCCTCAGGACCTAAAAAGCGACCCTGCATTTTCCTTTTGCTTCATTTTCTCAACATAGAGCTGAAGAAGCCAGAACCCAGAAACATCAACAGGCATTGGCAAAAACAAAACACATAAAAAGCCGCAACAAAAGCTGCTCTCTCTGGCCAAAGGACCAGGAAAGAGGTAGCCCAGCAAGACAGAAAACTTTTTAGACAAGAATTGCTTGATTCCAGGCAAACACCAGAGAGAAAACCTCAACCACACCGCCCCCGTGCCAGGCTGTAAGGACAATCCAGAGTCCCCTTGTTGGGTGGTGTCTGACAAGGCTGAGTGACAAGCCACAATTTTCATTCCCACCAGGCTCTAACAACCCCTTCCCTTCCCACACCACAATGCAGAGTCATGGAAGACTGTGTGGGGAACCTGGACTCTCTTCCCAGCTGGTGGAAACAACGCTAGCCCGTGCTGTCAGTGCAGGCTCCAAATGGAGCAGTGATGAGGCCCTCTCACAACGGGGAGGTATCCGGGAGCCCCAGTGGAGAACTTGGACTTATCCCCCATCCAGCAGTAATGAGACAGCATCCCTGCTTCCTCTGACACCACGGTGTATGAGAAAGTCAGCTAAAACAGAAGGCTTGAGTAAGATTTAGAGTCTCATAATATCATATAAACAGGTTCCAATAAAAAATCACTTGTCACACCGAGAAACAGAAGATATCAAACTAAACGAAAAAAGACAATCAACAGATGCCAACAGGGAGATGACACGGATGTTAGAATTCTCTTAGAAAGACTTTAAAGTAGCCACCATCAAAAAGAATAAAGTGGGAGCAATCAGTCTAGGTGATCTCAGCATTTACTACAAAGCTACAGTCATCAAGACAGTACAGTGTTGGCAAGAGGCAGACGAGCAGATCACAAGAGGATAGCACAGAGAATCCCCAATAGACCACACAAATATGTCGAACTGATTTTGAACAAGGGTGCAAAAGCAATTCCGTGAAGGAGGCACGGCCTTATTGGGGCAACCAGAGATCCAAAAAAATTAACCTCAATTCAGGTCTCCTACCTTAGTCAAAACTTAACTCAAAATAGATTATGGGCTTACATGCAAAACATAAATCTATGAAACTTTTAGAAAGTCATAGGAGAAAATCCTCAGGATCTAGGGCTAGGCAAAGAGTTTTTAGACTTCACAGCAAAAACACAATCCACAAAAGAAACAACTGACAAACTGGAAGTTTAAAACTTTTTCTCTGCAAACTTCCCTGTTAAAAAGATGAAAAATCAAGCCACAGACTAGGAGAAAATATTTGAAAAACACACATCCAACAAACAGAATATATAAGAAATTATCAAAGCTCAACAGCAAAATAAACAAACAGTCCAATTAGAAAATGGGCAAAAGACATGAAGAGGATGTACAGATGGAAAATAAACTCATGAAAGGATGCTCAGGATCATGAGTCACCAGGGAATGCAACTGAGAACTACAGTGAGATAACTCCGTTGCACGCTTCCGAGAAGGGCTATTAAGCATAGTGTCGCTTTAACAACAGTGACAGCCCCAAGTGAAAAGGAGGCTGTGGAGAAGAGGGATCTCTCGGAGACTGCTGGCAGACATGTGAAATGGGAGAGCTACTCCGGAAAGTAGCTTGGCAGTTTCCTGAAAATAAAACATGCAACGACCACATGACTCAGCAATTGTACTTCTGGGCATTTATCCCAGAGAAATGAAGGCTTATGTTCATGTACGTATTATTTCTTACAACTACATGTGAATCCATATTATCTCAAAATAAAAAGTTTTTTTAATTTTTAATTTTTTTTTTTTTTGACAGTCTGGCTCGCCCAGGCTGGAGTGCAGTGGCACTATCTTGGCTCACTGCAACCTCTACCTCTCAGGTTCGAGCTGCCTGCCCCAGCCTCCCGAGTAGCTGGAATTACAGGGACACGCCACCATGCCCAGCTAATTTTTGTATTTTTAGTAGAGAAGGGGTTTCACCATGTTGACTAGGCTGGTCTCGAACTCCTGACCTCAGGTGATCCACCCGCCTTGGCCTCCAAAATGCTGGGATTACAGGCATGAGTCACCGCACCCAGCCTTCAAGATAAAAAGTTTATTAATAATAGGCAGAAGACACACAAAAAGCTAATTTAATTCTTATATATAATTAATCAATAATTGGTTTGCTTGAGAAGGCTGACTTCTCTCAGATACCCGGGACCAGGAAAAACAAACTTTACAACAACAATAAAAGTGCTGAGGCACAGGAGTGAGCCCAGCTCATGTCGTTCACCGAATTCATGTAGTTCACCTTGTTTTCCTGCCCTTACGTATTAAAATTCTTTTAAAAGGACATGGAAAATGTCTCACAGTAGAAAACAGTCATGCAGAGTGTGGTGGCAGGTGAGTGCCAGCAGGTACCGCCCACATTAAGAATGGGAGCTACAAATCTCTTGCAGAGCGGAAGCCAACATTTTCAGCTTTGACAAATGCCAACTCTTGTACCAAAGGTTACAAAACAAAGCAAAATAGCAAATGCAAACACTTTAGCACATTTCACAGAGCTATTTTTTCTTTCCTTTTTAAAAGAACCTCTTATGACTTGAACTACAAACAAGTAAGAATTAAAGCCCTATCAAATATTCCCTATGGAACAAAATTCCAAGAATGGTCAATTTTAAAAAAGCCTTATTTGATAGCAATATTCAGAACAACCTCTTCATTTCTCAGAATGCCTCCTAATGCAGTAAGAAGTAAAACAGAGCTGGGAGGTGGTGAGTGTGGAAGAACATTGAACTTGACTGCAGAAGACCTGAGACTTCAGTTTCACTTGGTTCCAGGTACAAATCCAACTTTTTTTTTTAATGTAACTAGACAAGCTGATTCTAATGTTTACATGAAAAGGATAAACACATACTCAGGAAAACTCTGAACCAAAGGCGCAGGTGGCTTAGTCCTTCCTATTAGAAATAAAGAGCCTCAGTGCCTAAAGCAACACAGCATGGCTCATAGACAAAGAGGGTCAATGTGATGGAAAAAAAAAAAAATCCAGAATCAGACACAACACATCCAGACACAGAATATTTGGTAAAGGTGGCATCTTAAATCAGGGACATATGAACGTGCTTTTTATTTTTAATAAACAGGACCAGACACTGGGTGCCGACATGGAAGAAGATCAAGCTGGATCAAACAAGGCCATTCCCTCACCGTGTCCTGATCATTTCTTCATGAGCTTGCTTTTGATTTCAGCTAACATGATCAAATTGGCAATGTTATATGTTTTATACTGGGGGGTAGGTAAATGATTGTTGTATTATTCTTTATACCTTTTTATAGATACTTACATTGCAACCACAAGTATAATCAATATATATAATGTTCTTATCAACTTTGGACAATGAGCATACCTACCCTTTTTCTCCCCTTCCCTTAATGAAAAACCATATCCTGGAATAAAATATTAAAAACATGACTTATTTACACCAAAGATGCATCAGAACTTGAATAGTCTCTATCATGCTGGTAAAAAATGCCATCTTTAGGAGTCCATTAAAAGTTTACAGATTAAAAACTGTTTAAGACAACTGGTGAACGTGATTAAAATTACTAACATATATTACTGGATTAAATCCATTTTCCCCTCAAAAATGGATAGCTTTGAGAAAACTTTTACATATTCTTTATGACTGCTATGGGTTCCATATTTAATAGCTTTGAACTGCAAACTAAAAAAAAGAGAAACGTTATTAAAGTGGAGATTATTCGTGTTGATTCTTTACTATACATAAGCAGCATTCCAAAGCTAGATTAACTTTGTAGCAAAAAAATTGAATGATGATTTGCTCATTTAACAAAAGCAATTGAAGTATAAACCTCTTACATCATTTGAATGAAAACAATCTGAAATTCAACAAGCAAATCATGCATGTTTAGAGATATACTTCACCTCATAATTTATATTTTGCTTTCAGTATTATCTAAACCAAACAATATCACTAAAGTGTTCCAAAATATTCAATTGATAATATTTTCAGTGAAATATTTTACCTTCTAGGAAACCCTCCCTGCAATCTGCTGCTAAGTGAATCTTTATAGAGATTTTGTACACATTGAACAAGATACAGATCTTGTACACAGAGCAAGCAAGATTTGTGCCTAATTTTCAGCAAACGCATTTTTTCTAGTGCAATGCAAAAGGAGATAATTAAAACAAGTATAATAATGTACAATATTCATCATATTAAGTGGGAAATATTGATGAGAATAGGAATCTACTGAAACAGAAGAGGAAATTCTATCAATGACAAATGACAGAAAGTAACATGTAGAGGTGTCAGTCAGGGCGTCTTGCACAGGGCACTAACACCTCAGTTGCCCAGTCAGCAACTTCATCAAACTGTGGCTCTAGTTCTTCCCTCATTAAAAGGGATGCATCATGCGAGAAGCACATGCCAATAGCACAGACAGTAGTAGACTGGCCCAGCAAGGCAGCTCTAGGGCGGCTGGGTGGGGGTGGGCCTGGTGAGGCCTGGGTGCTCCAGGGGGCCTCAAGTAAGGTGTTTTCAGCTTTGACAAATACCAGCTCCTTGTTCACCTGGCCACCCCGGGCAGCAGATGTACCAATGCACATGAGTAAATCTTGTCACCTCACTGCACCCATCTGTCCCTGCACTGCACACAGCAGGCGCTCAGGCCAGACACCTGGAGACTACCTGGTTCTCTCTCCCCTTTTACCCCACACCCCATGTCACCAGCTCTTCTCCCAAAGTTGGGATAAACACATCAGTCTGTCCGCCTCTGCCCTGCTGTTACCACTCAGCTTATGCAGGAGCCTCTCTGCCTTCTCTTGACCCTGAGAGCCCCTCTCCTCGCAGCAGCCAGGGCTACGTCTTTATAAATAAAAAACGTGCTCTAACACATGTCCATGTGTCACGGCCACTGGGAACATCGTCAGCCCTTCGCCATGCCCACCAGAGCCTCTCCAACTTCCTGGGGTGCTTCCCTGTTCCCTCCTTGCCATGTCCTCGTGCAAGGCTTCATCAGACCCCACCTCCTACTGCCCAAGTCCCAGCTCACACAACACCAGCCCACCCCAGTGCTCCCCTCCCTCTCCCTCCACACAGTGCAATCCACAATTTGTCTCCCTGTTTGTGGCCTGCCTCTCCCAGCAGGCTGCGAGGCCCACATGGCTGGGGCAGGCTCAGTCTTCTCCACCCCTCCCCACTGGGCGCCATGCCTGCCCCACAGGAACACTGTGCACTGAGTTCCTCCACCCCTAGCTTTTCCTTGGCAGCCCCTGTACTTGTGCCAACACAGGGGCACACTTGGGGCTTTTGTGGCCTACTTCAGGCCCCGTGGACACACGCAACAGCTGTCCTCCCCTGTCCAGTGTCTTCACTTGGCTGCTACAGTTGTTTCCTAAAAATAAACCATACAATCCTCTGAGTGCCAAAACATCCCTGAGATGCCTACACATCCTGGATGGTGCCTGCAATGTGGCAGTGGCTCTGCAGCTTTCTGCTCTTTAAAATAGGGTCATGTGTTGGTCTTCGCCAGAAGGAAGAAGCATGAACTTCTACCATTTATTATTAATCTGTACTTTTTATTGAAAGTACCAACTAGTGGCAACTATTCAAATGTATACTAGTCGTCACCAATTTAGGGATCAGCAAAAAAAGCCCACAGCCCAAGTTGACTGTGTCAAGCGAACTCGGTTATAGAAACGTGGGACAGACAGCTACTCTGAGTCTACAGGAGCAGGGCCAATGGCCCCAAACCAAACACAGCAAGCATGGGGACAAGCGTGGCAGAGCACAGAGGGCCAGATGTCCCCCGAGTTTCCCTTCAGTCACCCCACTCACTGCTGCCTGGTACTCAGCATCACCCTGAGCAGGCCCAGGGAGCACACTGTCGACACCCCTGACTCCCATAGGCCCCAGCAGCCCCCAGGAGGTTGCATGTGTGCTACCATTGTAGTGAAACTGCACAAGGCTCGCTGCTGTGGATGGAGCTGTGGGCACCACAGGCCTTGAGGGCCCAGAGTCAGCGCCCCCGGTGGGGGTCCTTGAGGGCCCAGAGTCAGTGTCCCCGGTGGGGGGCCTTGAGGGCCCAGAGTCAGCGCCCCCGGTTGGGGGGCCTTGAGGGCCCAGATTCAGCGTCCCCGGCCCAGATTCAGAGTCAGTGCTCCTGGTTGAGCGGGGGGATTCCTGGCTCCTTGTGCAGAGTTGGTTACCCCTCTCTGCTCACTCCCCCCATGGCCTGACCACCCTGCTTTTCCCACCAGGCCCTGAGCTCTGCTAGGGCAGACTTAAGCCTCATCCTCAGCATCCACAGCTCTCAGTCGGGTGCTTCCTGTGAGGAAGATCGTGGATGCTTCCAGTTGTGGTGTCCTCAACTAACTAATCACAGCCAGGGAATGTTACCTGTGCCCTGTTGCCTTTTGGGACCACGTGGGCTGTATCCACTTTCTCCAAAACACATCTAAACTTGATTGCATAGGAACTAACCTCTAAGTCCTTAAATCAGAAACATTTGTAAATGAAAGGGCTTTAAATTGGTTACTATTGATGTGAAAGGGATCTACTTAGTACAATCCTCATTAACAACTGTTTTCCCATGCAGCTATGATTGTCCTCTTCTAAGAAACAGGAACACCTTGCTGGGTCACTCTGGATGGGAAGCCTCTGACCAGCCTGCAGTCTGCAGAACGACAGCTGGACGAGCGGGCGAGGGAGCACTGGGCGAGAGTCTGGGACTGAGCCTGTTTCAGGCCCTCGAGCTCTCCGACCTGGGTCTGAAGTGTCCGGTGCTGTGAGTTAAGACTCACATCTGGGTCTGAAGTGTCTGGTGCTGTGAGTTGAGACTCACATCTTCCTGGAGCCTGTTTCAGGCCCTCGAGCTCTCCAACCTGGGTCTGAAGTGTCTGGTGCTGTGAGCTGAGACTCTCTCACACCTTCTTGGTGGTGGTTCTACAGGCAGGGCAAGCCCTGGTGATTCAGCACCAGCACAGCACCTGCATAAAGGAGCACTCATGGGCATCAGCTACTGTCCCTAAAGCAAGGAGTGGGGCTTTTGTGGACAGACCTGCATGCCCCTGCTTCCCCATGTCCCTAGTCAGGTGTGGCTCTTTTTGGTAAATCAGAGCCTAGTGTCACAGGATCCTCAGGGTATCATTTTTCTGGCCAGAAACCTCTGTCACTGGTGGCGCCTTTACCCGAGTTTTGCTTGGGCCTGCTGGGCTTATTCTGCCCACACAGCATGGCAGGCTGCGCTCGGTTCACACTTCCGGCTTGGATCCCATGCCTACCAAGGGTGAGCCAGGCATGGAGCGGGAAGGGATGTGTGAGTGAGTGGACGTGGGGTCCAGCCATTGTGTACAGCCAGGCACACTGGCTGTGGCAGAGTGGGCAGCTCCAGGCACTGGCATGGGCACTGGCTCCCTGCAAGGCTGCAGCTGAACCAGGCATACCACACATAGCTTTCATGGCTGAAACCAGGGAACATGGTGGTACCCAGAAGCCTGGAAACACCAGGAACTGCAGGGCCCCAATGAGGGCATCACCGCCCTGGCTCAGGGAGCTCCTAGGTCTGGGCTCCCTGAAGGGTTGCTTGCAACTCTCTCTCTCCTTGTTGCTTGCAACGTGGCAAGCAAAGGGTGTGTTTCAGCCCTGTTTCTGTTACAGCTCTTTCAGCCCTGCCATTCAGCAGATCCCAAGTTCTTCTCCCGTGTCCAGGAAGAAAGAGGTGCATGGACAAGTGGAAGGTGAGCAATGCAAAGAGGTGCTTCACTGAGTGACAGAACGACTCAGAGAGACTCACAGTGGGTAGCTCTTCTCCACAAGCAGGTCGTCCCTTCTTCTGCCCGAGTCTGGCTGAGTCCGGGGGTTTTTATGGGCTTCAGAGGAGAGAAAGTGTGTGCTGATTGGTCCATGGGCAGCCATGGGTGGGCCGGGAAAAAGCACCATAAGTTCTCACTCTGGTCTGCGGAACCGGCAGCCTGGTCCCCAGGCCTCAAGCCCTCTGTGAGCTGAAGGTAGAGTTTCACCAGGGACCCTCCCCTTTCTTCCCAGGAGTTTGTCTGCCTCCCGCCACCATTATCCTGCCATCCACAGTGCACACGGCACCCAGGCTGTTCCTGCCGAGGGGCACCTGCAAGGCTTGCACTCTGCTGCCCTCAGTCCCACAATGGCCTCCCTCTCATGCTCCTCAGTGCCCAAAGTCTGGAGGGGGCCGAGGCAGCAGGGTGCTGGCATGTCAACACTGCCCTGAGCGAACACACTCCCAGCCAGGTTGTGACAGTGCCCCGGCTCGGCCACAACTTTGCTCTGAAATTGGAGCAGGTGCTGGGAGCAGGGAGAGACCAGGCAGTGGGAGCAGGCACTTCTGAGCCTGTCGGGGCAGGGGGGCTTCCTGGGCCCTGGTGAGTGCAGGGATGCCTGGGTCCACAGCTGCTAATGGGTGGCTGCAGCTGTGCCCAGGATGGCGGGGCTCCTGCTCCTCCAACTTGCAGGGGGGTGGGGCTTCCACCTGTTCCCGGCTCCCACCAACTCCATGGAGCACAGAGCCCCAGCCTCCCCCGCTGCAGCTGACACATGGCAGCAGCAACTCCAGACAGGCTGCAGCTGCCATCACCAGCTTCATCCACACTAAAAACTGATATTGACTAAAACACTAGATGGTACTGACTACAGCAAGCAAATGCAGGCCAATTAATCCTGCCAAGTTATTTGCAGTATAAATCCTATAAGGCAGATCTTTAAAACCCTGGCTATTTATACTCTCAGGAGAACTACAGTAATTCTTACAGAAATATATTTTCAGTCATGTTTTAACTTGTTTTCTGTTAACCTTCTAAGTGCACACCTTCTGTGCAAGTTGATTACTTAACAACACAATGACCCTAACAGAAAATGGGATAATAACACAGAGTTCAACTTGTGGAAATGAACAAAACAGGAGTAAAACCCAAATTCAGTATACGCTCTGTAAGGAGGACACTCACCATGATGAAATGATTAGGTGGCAAATAAAATTCTACCTTGTTTACAATAAAAATCCATAATGTTATGAGTGGAAGTCATATCCAGGAAGATTTACATCCAGGAAGATATAAAATCTAGAACATGCTGCTTATATTTAATTAATTAACAATATTTAGCACTGAGATAACTAAACAGAAGTAAGCAACTGGAAGTATTTTAAAACACACAATCATCACGGCAAAGCACTGCTGGGGCAACTCTACGGGAACAAAGCTGAATCAGAGAGCATGGGGAGAGTTACAAATGTGCATGGAACATGTGCACACACACACGCTGCAAGACAGTAAGCAAGAGGGCTGAAAGCCACTCCTTTTAACGAGAGTTAAACAACCAAATAGAAAGAGGCTATGCGAACGTCTGTAAGCCCTCCCACTGCAGCGGCTCCCGGCAGGGATCTCCCACCTCCTTTAGTCCAGCTCTACGGGGATCTGTGAAAATGATGAAGGTTAATCTGTCCAGTTACCTGCACCCTGAGTCCACTGGATAAAGACCATGTGTTTTCCTTCCATCTAAGGGACCTGGAGCATGTGCCTTGACAGAAGGCAGCCCCTTCCCGATGGGCCTGAATGGAGGCAGACACGGTGACCTCCCTGAAAGTTAGAACCAGGTTTCTGTGGTCAACCTTCCAGCAGCCTACTATGATCGATAATATAAAGACAAACAACCAATTTAAAAAGCGGTAGACAAAATGTGAGCAAAATTCATAAAAGAATAAATGCAAACAAGCTTTAATATGTTGACTTTTGAAAGTTTCCTTTCATTCTGTAGAAAGCAAAGATAGTTGTCAAAGTGACACAGCATGGAAGTGACAGGTTGGCTCAGGACCAGGGAAAAGGGTCACTTTCTATGGTGAGCAGCATCCATCTGGCCTCTTGGAAGCCAACACGGCCAGGCCTCCCATGGGGAGCAGCCCCCTTGGCCTGACATACCTTGTTCACACTGCTGTCCAGAGGGTAAAACAACCCCAAAAGTCAGAAGGAGCTGGCAATGTGAGAGGACTATGGTGGCTAAGAGGTGCAAAGGAGGCTATTCGCCTCCCGTTGGATACCAGGAATGAAGTTGGAAGGATGTGACCACCCCTCTTGCACACTCACATCATCCTCCAAGGCAGAAGTTAGGCATTACTGAGCTCCTGGTCATAACAACACAAAAATACAAAGCCTTAAACACTTCTAAATCTAATTCTAGTACTAGGAATTGGAAGAAAATTATTATGGCTTTGCTCCCATTCAAAGATTTAGCTTCAAGGATGATGATATGGTTTGGCTGTGTCCCCACCCAAATCTCATCTTGAACTGTAGCTCTCACAGTTCCCACACGTGCGGGAGGGACCCAGTGGGAGATAATTGAGTCACGGGCGCAATTTCCCCCATACTGTTCTCATGGTAGTGAAGAAGGCCCATGAGATCTGACGTTTTTAAAAGGAGTTTCCCCCTTTCACTTGGTTCTCCTTTCTCTCTTTGCTGGCTGCCATGTAAGACGTCCCTTTGTCCCTCCATCTTCCATCATGATTGTGAGGCCTCTGCAGCCATGTGGAACTGTGAATCAATTAAACCTCTTACCTTTATAAATTACTCAGTCTTTATTTAAGCAGTGCAAAAACAGACTAATGCAGATGATCACCTTTTTCATAAAGTTTTTTCATAAAGTTTATTTTGTATCTATGTTTCCTAATTCTTACAATGAACATGTACTGCTTCCATAAGAAAAAAAGCTAAATTTTATTCTAAGCCTTCCTCCTACATACCCGAATATGCTTTACTCTATGCAGAATTCCACATGCAGTCTGGAAGGGGAGCAGACCCATGGGAGACTGAGCCACACTCCAACCCACCACGAGCTGTCTCTGCAGTCTTATCTGTAACCACCATCAACCGAAAGAACTGCATGCTTTCCCATGATATTACACAAAACACTGTATGCCCTGTACATTCCAGCATACTGTCAGGTCTCAGACAGCCTATGCAATTGGCCCAAATACAGGCAGAATAAATAGCTGCTAAGCAGAGGGACACCTGCGGGATGTGGGGATGTGAGGAAGGTAGGACAGCTCAGCTTTGGTGGAGGAAGTGGGGGAAACACATATGGGACCTGTGAGCCCTGAGCACGAGGCTGCTGCACAGTGGCTTCAGGGAGGTCCCTCCCCAAATCCCCAAGAGCCACAAAATGATGTCACTGGTACAGGACCAAAGATCCCTAAACTCTCTGACATAATTTTGCAAATCTAAGGCATTTATTCCATCCTATTATCACTACTACACATACTATATATTTCACACCTAACAAATTATGTGTTTTATAAGGCCTAGAGCAAAACTTCCAGATGGTTCCATTTGCTTCCACATTCTGACTCACTGTGTTCTACACTGACACCCTCTTCAGATGGGGCTCTGAAGGCAATGATCAGAAAGAACCCCCAAAGGATGAAGCCAGTGGCTGAGAGAACGACAGACAAAGGAGTCCCCCCCTGACCTTTCCCCCACCGAGAAGAATCAGGGTCTGGAGAATGAGGACGCTCCCTGCTGTGCAGGGTGCAGGAAGCTGGCAAGACAGGGCCAGGCTGGGCCCTTCCACCTCCTCTCCTGAATAAGTGTATTTTATTGCGGTTCCCCTGTCGCTGCATGGCTCCCAGGCTGCCGGCCCACGACGAGCCATACCAGACCAATGAAGCAACAACCAGGGATCACCCCGAGGTCTGGACACCAGCTGGAAAGAGGTGATGGGCAAGGACCCAGGCTCACTTCCCGTGGGGGTTCTGTGCAATTTGTGGCATGTGCCACTGCATCTAGTCCAACTCACACAGCTTCCTGCGTGCTTCCCTGTATTCTTTCTCCCCTATCTATTACTGGACTAGAAGCAACTGCCAAGGTGACTCCAGAACCTTCTGTTAGAGAACAGAGCTTCTTCCAGGATGGAAGAAGCCTAGGTCACTGAGTGACTTCGAGGGCCAGCTGTGCCACAGAGCATCACCCTTGCTTCTGATGTGGTCACAGGCCCTGGCCCTTCTTGTCCCTGTCCCCCGTTCCCCCAACCCTATGCATGTATGTCCATACGCGTTCACATGTACAGAGCCACACTGATCCACGCACTCGTTTCCCGCCTCAGTCCAGCATGCCTAACCAACGGTAAGCTTTAGAAAGCTACATGAACTGCTGAGGCAGACACTCAGCAACAAAATCACAGCTCAGAGTCAGCGCGTGAGAGCACAAACTTCAGAGGGCCCTGCCTTCCTGAAGGTGCTCTGTCCTTCACAGTGCACACGCAGCAGCAATGCATTTGAAAGACTGTCCACTTTGCTCTACTTGACACAACCTAAGTAAGTTCCTGCTTATTTGAAAATTGTAATTTTCTGGAATCAAAGGGAAAAAAAGACAACAATGTAAACTTTATTTCCAATATTAACACTTATAATTGCACTAAGAATTGGCACTGTTATGATTTGCTTTGGATCCAATTTCCATAGTATTTCAAGTGCATTTCACAAACCTACTTCTATACGCTTGCTTCAGAATTTCAACTGTTAACCTAGAGTGTACGTGCCTGTGCTTAAACTGCACCCTGTAGATGAGAGGAGCTTCTGCCCAGGCAGCAGAGTCTTTTTTGTGCTGCGAGGCCCATCAGCACAAATGTAGTGAAAGGTACACACACAGCCATTACAACAGGTTCTAGGAGATCTGGGCCCTCTATCCATAACGCTGCTGTCCACTGGGGGTTCAACCTTCCTTACTTGGGCCCCTCTCCTGGCAGACACTGCTAGAGAATGGTGTCTTCCATTCTCACCAGATACTGGGGAATATCCCTTCCCACTACTACACATATAGTGCAGCAGTGACAAATCACCTAACTCCACCCTCTTCATGCACCTAGTGGGATTTCAGGTGGCCCATTCCAGAACAAACCTCAAGCCTGAAAGCTGTGGCTTCCCCCTGCTACTGCCATCCCGTTACCCCCTAAGCATGTCCAACCCCCTGGTGCCAGCATGCAGAAGGGGGTAATGGGTACTTGTTGGATAAACAGAACAATGGATTGATGGAGGAGTGGGTGGGGGGCGGTGGATGGATGAATGGATGACAGATGATGGCTGATGGGTGATGGGTGGGTGGATGGATGATGGGTAATGTGTGATGATGGGTGGGTGGATGGATGGGTGATGATGGGTGGGTGGGTGGGTGGGTGGATGGATGATGGGTGATGGGTGATGATGGGTGGGTGGATGGATGGTTGATAGATGATGGGTGATTATGGGTGGGTGGGTAGATGGATGGATGACAGATGATGGTTGATGGATGATGATGGGTGGGTAGATGGACAGATGACAGATGATGGGTGATTATGAGTGGGTGGATAGATGGATCGATGGATGGATGGATGGATGGATGGATGGATGGATGGATGGATGATGATAGATGATGGGTAATGATGGGTGGGTAGATGGATGAATGGATGATAGATGATGGGTGATGATGGGTGGGTGGGTGAATGCATGGATGGATGAATGGGTGATGGGTGATGACAGGTGGGTGGGTGAATGGATAGATGACGGGTGATGATGGGTGGGTGGGTGGGTGAAAGAATAACATATGATGGGTGATGATGGGTGGGTGGGTGGATGGATGGATGGATGATGGGTGAAGGATGATGGGTGATGATGGGTGGGTGGGTGGATGGATGGATGGATGAATGGATGGATGAATGGATGATGGATGATGGGTGATGATGGGTGGGTGCGTGGGTGATGGATGATGGGTAATGAGTGATGATGGGTGGGTGGGTGGATGGATGATGGATGATGGATGATGGGGGATGATGGGTGGGTGGGTGGATGATGGATGATGGGTAATGGATGATGATGGGTAGGTGGCTGGCTGGATGGATGGATGATGGGTGATGATGGGTGGGTGGGTGGATGATGGATGACAGATGATGGGTGATGATGGGTGATGATGGGTGGGTGGATGAGTGGATGGATGATGGATGATGGGTAATGGGTGATGACGGGTGGGTGGGTGGATGGATGGATGGGTGAATGGATAATGGATGATGGGTGATGGGTGATGATGGGTGACGGGTGATAATGGGAGGGTGGGTGGGTGGATGGATGATTGATAATGGGTAATGGGTGATGATGGGTGGGTGGGTGGGTGGATGGATGGATGGATGGATGATAGGTGATGATGGGTGGGTGGGTGGGTGGATGGATGATTGATAATGGGTAATGGGTGATGATGGGTGGGTGGGTGGGTAGATGGATGGTTGAATGAATGAATGGATGATGGGTGATGGGTGATGAGGCATGGGTGGGTGGGGGGATGGATGATGGGTAATGGGGGATGATGGGTCGGTGGACGGATGGATGGGCGGATGGATGATGGATGATGGGTAGTGGGTGATGATGGGTGGGTGGGTAGATGGATAGATGGATATTGGATAATGGGTGATGATGGGTGGGTAGGTGGATGGATGGATGGATGGATGGATGGATGGATGGATGGATGACAGATTATGGATGATGATGGGTGGGTAGATGGATGGATGACAGATGATGGGTGATGATGGGTGGGTATATGGATGAATGGATGATAGATGATTGGTGATGATGGGTGGGTGGGTGGGTGGATGGATGGATGGATGGATGGATGGATGGATGGATGGATGAATGGATGATGGGTGATGATGGCTGGGTGGGTGGATGGGTGGATGGATGGATGAATGGACGATGGATGCTGGGTGATGGGTGATGATGGATGGGTGGGTGGGTGGATGGATGGATGAATGGATGATGGATGATGGGTGATGGGTGATGATGGGTGATGATGGGTGGGTGGGTGGACTGATGAATAGATGGGTGATGGGTAGATGCTCAGATAGATGGATGACTAGATGGACGGATGGATGTTGGATGGGTGGGTAGATGGGTGGATGGATGGGTGAGTGGATGGATGATGGATGGGTGGGTAGATGGGTAAATGAGTGAATAGATGGATGATAGGTTGATGGATAGATGGATGGACTAAAGTGAGTAGATGGATAATGGATGGACTGGTATATGGATGGGTGGATAAATGCCATCCCATCCTATACCTCCAGGTGCTACCATGCTCTGCATCTCACAAAGAATTGCTCTCTTTGCAAGGTAAGAGTTATGGCTGGCACCAGAGAAGGAGGCTGGCATGATAGCTGCCTGCTTCCTCCCCATGGCCAGCTGGCTCTCCTCACTCTGTGAAGGGTGAAGGTCAGGAGTCTCAGGGCTTCTCCTCCAGAAGTACTCAGGGGGAGCAGGCCTCTCTAGGTTGGGACCTCCATCTCCACAGAGGTCCCCACACCCTGTTCACCTCTATTCTGGAAACATGGGGGAGTCCAGCCTCAGACTAAAACACAGTTCAGAACTGCTGCCAGAGGACAGTGGTCTTCACATGTACACACATGACTAAGCACAGATAAGGATGTTATCACATGGGAGACAAACAAAATACTCAGTGAGAAATACATCTGGAAATATAGGATGCTATTCAGACAGCAGCGGGGTGGGGAGTGAAGGACTGCCTCTGTGTTCCCACCTCTCTGCCCTCCCACTGGCCATCAACTTAGCAGCAGTGCTGTGAGTGAATGAGGAGTGCTGTGAGTGAATGAGGCTACAGCAGCAGTCACTGGACACTGGCTGGGTGCAGGAAGCGCCTCATATATGGGCACTAACTGCTCCCCAGAATCCTGCCCTGTGGCTCCCAGACCTCTCCCAGGTCTCGTGCTGGCAGCATCTGCCAGGGTGGCAGTGTCTGCTTGATGGGGGCTCTGGCTGCTATTTAAATGGCACATTATTCTTTAGTCCTATTTTCCTGATGATTAAGCTAATCCATCTGAGGCTCACACACAGTCAACAGTCAATTATTTGCCCTGTGGAAGGGAGTAACTGCATGGATAATTCAGGAGTGATGAAAAAAATCACTGAAATTATATTGCCACTGAAGCCAACTAAAACCAGTAACTTGCTACTACATTGTTTTCATCAAAGAATTACATTTTAAAAGGTGTACATTATACCAGTCTTAGAAAAAAACAAAACAAAACAAAACCATGTAACACACATGACTTACCATATCTTAAAAATATACAGTATAAAAGACTATATTTTACATCTTATAAAACTTTGCCAGTTTGGTATAAATGTGATGGCCAATCTTAATAATATCCGTAATTTTCAAAGGTATTTTTATTAGTTTCAAAGATAATGCATATTATAAAATATCAACAGCAAGAACTAACACATAACGTGATACTGTTTAATAACACTCACAATGAACTTACTCATAGGAATGACCAAGGAATACAAGTCATTTTATATGTGGGCTTCATTGTCACATCTTATAACCCTCTCAATTTCTTATAACCTTGGTCTGAAAATGTAACATACTTGAGAGTGGTTTTCCCACTGCAGAATGAGATTATGGAATGCATGAAAAAGACATTTTAAGCTTGAATCACAGTAAATTCCAAAAGAATGACGACAGAGTTATTCTTGTACTTCTCAATATTTTTCCCAACTTAAATGATTAGTGATGAGTGTCCATGGGAAAAGGGGTGGTAATGCTAAATTGAGGGTATTTGGTAAAAATGTCCTTTAGTTTTTGCCTGTACATTTGTTTTACCCCCTATTGCCTATCTTAGTGACATCTCCATTTCTAAAGCTTAACTGAGGAAACAAAAACAGGCCAATGCTGTGACTTCTTGAGGTGAGGGCAGAGGGGGCCGCACAGACTGGCTGTACTGAGACCGCCCGTCAGTCCGGGAAAGCATCGAGGGTGTCGTATCCCCAGCCCTGGACACAAGCAGCTGGCAGCGCGGTGCAAAGAGGGCCCAGGGTCAGGGGTTACCCACTCCAGACACAGACTTCCATGAGGTGCTGTCGTCCTTGTTATATTAGCAAGGCACTGTTACACGACTGCTGACTTTGAGATGCATCTGTTCTTCTTCTTTTTAGGAAGCCACACCAAAAAACCGAGGTTAATTTTATTTCCTCAAGAGACAGCCATCTCCTGCCACAGAATGTCCCGAAGGCCCTGTGGTGGTGAAAGGCTGTGCTCCGGTCCTGTCGGGAAGGGGACACTAAGGGGGTGGCCACAAGACACAGAGGCAGAGGCACTGATCACACCTGTCTTCAGCTGTTCTCCGGGCTAGATACATCTTTTCACTAAGGCATTTTCTATTAATTATTTCATATTATACAAAGAGAAAAAAAAATCAACAGCTTTTAAAGCAGCAGTTCACGTCCAAAAACCAGTAGCTTGTGATGTGTATAGTCATGGACAACTTTTGAATCTGGTTTTGAGAAAAAATAATCTAGATTTTAACAACTTAAAACATTAAGTTGAATTAAAAACTGGTATTATCCTGGAGTGCAGAATGTAAGGAATTTGTTCTCCATTCTTTTAAAGGGGAAATATTTTCACAATGGTTGCTACAGCCTTGCTTTCTGCAGCATGAAGAACAGTTTTAATGTAGAAAAGTCATTAACGAAGAGTGCGGCAAAGGAAATCTCATATAAGCATCTATCTCTGGGAGAAAAACCTTTCTGTGGCTCAAAGCTACAAACTTCAGGGTTTTATAAATATCTTTCCAAAGACACACTCCAGACTCTGAAGCTAAATGATTTCTATTCATGTTTACAGACATGTTTTGGAATCTTCCTTTTTAAGTGCCCCTATCTAAAATTCTATAAAATGCCAACAACAAAAAAGGCACTTAAAAAGGGAAAATAGGAAGTAACTGGCATCAGCAAGATTAATTCACAAAGTCATCTATCCTGGAAAACACTTCTGTACTGCATTAAACACTAATGCTTCACATTGAAGAATAAAAACTAAATGAATTACCTTTCCTCTCAGAGCGCTTCTTGCGCCTCCTTTTATACCGACGCCCCATGACGCTGAAAAAGGTCCCCATGTGCAAAGGCCCAGTGGTGGACGACGCCATGCAGACACGCCAATGCCAGTGCCAGCCGGCCCCAGCCTCATTCTGTCCCTCAGTCACTCGGGGCAGCAGCACAGCGACTCACTTCAGTGTGCCGGCAGCTGCGACAACAGCAGCCCCTGCCGACCAGGGAGCCTCCTCCTCTGCCTCGGGCCCATTCATCACGCTGCAGTTAGGCAGAACTAGGCTGAAGGGGCCCAAACTCCATAATGACTTCAGAGCACACCACCCAGAGGATGACATGTGACAGTTAACCCTTCAGTGCAGTCACGGACAAAACAACACGAGCAGAAGGGAGAGAATGACAGCATGAATCTTCCTAGGGAAACAAATCTCCCACAGCAAACACACCAAAGTCCTGTTTAAATGGAAATCCTGATACAAAAAATCTATAAATAAGAGAGTACAGTGTAGAAAATAAAACTGCAAAAAGTAACAGGCTACCACACAACGCAATGCAGGGGCTCAGCAGATGCCAGCTGATGAAAACAGCTCCACGGAAAGTGCAGCTGAGTGGTCAGGATGTCACCAGTGAAATCCCTGGGACAGGAAACTGCAGGCCACTGACAAACGGATCCCCTCGCCCCCAGAGAGCGCTCCTTCTCCTCTCTTAACTCTGTCTCCCACCAACGCTGACCTGCCTTGTTCATTACTGCAGAGCAGGGGCACGGCTCATGGCCCAGGTGAATGACGCGCAGCCAAGAGAGGGGCCAACACCAACATCTTCCCATTTTCCGCTGTGCCTGGTTTGATCAGCACTGCCAGCCTGTGACTAGCACAGTACCATGACCAGCCTGGGGCGAGCAGGGACACGCATCACACATGCACATCATACAGCACTTGGTGCCTCTGCTGCTCGGGAGCCAGCATTTAGGGCTGGCACAGCAGAACCCACAGCCTTCAGCCCCTTCTTGTCCAGAAAAATGCTGTTCAGGCCCCAGGGAGATGCTTCCCCTGAGATGGCCTGTGTCTCTGGAACAAAAGGCAGCTGCATCCAAATGCCCTGAAGATTAGGCTGTCTTGGGAGGAGTCCGATTATGGGGAGGAGGCAAGTAGAAGAAGCACTCACAGGCAAAAGACAAAAAAGACAAATTAACTAGTCAGATTCTTTCTCTTGGCACAATGCGATTACTGTCTCGTGTAACAAAGTACCTTTTCCCAATAACGACCGGCATCCACTTTCTAATTCATTATTCCAAAGGTACACACGAATTAGTGCAATGTTGGTGACAACTGTATATGGCACCTGAGGAAATTATGCCATATTAAGCAATTCTTATTACTTTTAAACTTGTGTGTGTCCAGACATACTCTGCTTAAGCATAGTGAATTCTTTTCATTTTCTATTGTCTCAGCATCTATCTGGAATATGAGCTGCACTTTCTCCTACTAGCAGCAGAGTTCAGCCAGCCTTGACACTTTCTAGTTCTACACCACACCCAAGTGGCCCAAGCCAGTACCAGAGATGAGAACCGAGAGGCATCTTTCACTCAGGCACCTGCCCACACACTTCAAGTGACCCCACTCTACTCCCTTATTTGCTCTGCTGGTTGGCTGCAGTGCTCTCTCTCTCTGCCTGACTCTTTGTTCCTGCCTTGCGTGACCCAGGGACAGAGGACTGCCCTCGTGACTCACGGCACCCTCCCTGCTCAGGACCTGTAAGTAAAAATCTTTGAACATGCTTCCCATTGTGTGGTGTGCTGAATTTGTGCCTGAATTTGTGTCGGGCTCCTGGCACGAGTGACGATCAGGCAGGAATAACCTGGACATGGATCAGACAAGAGCCACCAGGGCATCTGTCAGTACACACACAATTCAAGAGGGACCCCCTGGTCACAGGTGGAACAACAAGACATCAGGCCGTCCGCCAGGCAAAGCAGCATCTCATGAAAGCACTGGAAACAGCACGCCCAGCCCCTTCACTCATCATTAGGGCGGGGCTGCCAGCCACTCTGGCACTGGAACCCCAATTTAGCTGGAGGCCCTCAAAACACCGTAAGACTCAGGCTCCATGTCAGCAATCAGAGAGATGTCAGACATCAGAATTATCAATAGTTTCATTTCTTAAAAAATTATTAATATGATTTAACTAAATTTTCAAATTATTAAATTTAAAACTCAGCTTTAAACAATTTTGATTTAAACATTTCACATTAACTACTTTATGTAACTTTTAATAATTTAGAAAAAATAATTTTCTGAAAACACAAAAAATTGTAATTTTTGCTTTGTTATTTACTTAAATTCAAATTTTTGATAGAAACATATTCAAATTTTGTATACTTCAAATTCAATGACATTTTTGGTTTTTTGCTTGTTTGAGACAGAGTTTTGCTCTGTTGCCTAGGCTGGAGTGCAGTGCCGGGATCTCAGCTCACTGCAGCCTCTGCCTTCTGGATTCAAGCGATTCTTCTGCCTTGGCCTTCCGAGTAGCGTGCGCCACCACGTCTGGCTAACTTATTTTGTATTTTTAGTAGAGATGGGGTTTCACCATGTTGGTCAGGCTGGTCTTGAACTCCCGACCTCAGGTGATCCGCCCTCCTTGGCCTCCCAAAGTGCTGGGATTACAGGCGTGAGCCACCACACCTGGCCCAATGACATGCTTTATTTTTTAATCCTTTAGATCAAGTGGTAGCAAACATTTTCTGTAAAGGGCCAGAGAGTAAGTACTTTAGACTTCATGGCCACATGTCTCTGATGCACTATTTTATTTTTTAACAACTCTTTAAAAAATGTAAACGCTGCACAAAAACAGGCTGTAGGCTGCCATGTGCTGGCCCTGCATTAAGCCATGAACACCAATAGAACAAGCATTATCTGAAAATGCTTAATATAAAACATAATTAGTGATTTGCAGAAATAAAAACAAAATAATCAATGTTATGGGAAACATATGCACCTATTCATCAATCATGTCTTGATCTGTTACTCATTCAAACATGAGTGGCATCTGAACAGAACACCCAGATATGCACAGTAGCAGTTAAATTCAGTGGTCTTTGATATTTTGCCAACATTAATTCATATAAAAACCATAGCTCTCCACATATTTTTTCCATCTTGAAGATGTATTTGCCGAAGACGACATAACGTATTGTATCAATAGTGCGCTGGCTTGACTTAAAACTCTGAAAGATTTAGACATGATATGTGGCCCCCATTTGAACTCTGGTGCTCTAACCACTGCCAGTGTCAGGGACAGGCCCAGGGACAGCAGGGCCACCCGAGTGCGCCCAGATGCTGTGTACAAGGAGACGGCCAGCAACTCATCAGCATGCATGGTGCAGCTGCAATGGATTTCTGCTCCAAAGGACAGAGCTGGTGTCAGGATGAGCTTCTGAGATAGAATAAGGCAAGTGGGGAGCCTGCTGGGAGGAACAGGGGCCTAAGACAGGAACAGAGGCCACATCAGGAGCCAGCAGAGGCTGACGCATCATGGCAAGCTGCCCGGGGGCCCATGTTGTTGTACCCAGGAACATGCGGGTGTCTGGGTTGTGCAGGGCCAGACCTGAAAGGGCCTTTCACGCTGAGGTGATGTCTTTGAACTCCATCCGGAAAGCCATGGAGAGTCTGCAGGTTTGCATCCAGCGGTAAGGAAGGTGGACTGATAATGTGGGGACAGGTGAGGAAGACAGGAGAGAGGGAACAGGGGATAGTCACAGCCCTACCTCAGGCCAGTCAGGGATGAGACGGCCTAAACTCTCCCATGGTGGCATGGGTGGAGAGAGAAGCTGGGGAGGAGAAACGATGCAGAGATCTCACCAGGCCAGGGAGCTGGGCTGGGCAGCCAGGGAGAGAGAAACAACGCTCCCAGAGGACGGACGGATGTTAGAGCAAAGCCGAGCCCAGCTGCTGGCGAATGCATCTGTGATGCCTGTGAGGAGCCGGGAGCTCAGATCTGCTCTACTTCTCGACTGCCGCAGAACTCATCACCAGCTCCAGTGCTCTCAGAGCCCTGATTTTTCACAAACCGACTCCTCCAACCTTCCCCTGTGGGCAGTTCACACAGGCCGGAGTCACTTTGTCACATCTCTCCTCTCTCCACCAGGTCATGGGCAAACCTTCCTGACATACTTTATGGCATTACAGCAAAGGGGAGTCCAGGCCCTAGTGCTAAGGCAGGAGCCTTGGTGTCATCAGGTGGGAGCCTCCGCCACCTGTCCGGATTCTTTCCTTCAATGCTCACAATACTGGGGCTGTCATGGGACAGTGAACTAGCAGTGGGGCACTTAGGGTCGGCCTGACACCCATGGGCAATCAGCCACTGGTAGCTGTGACTCCACCTTAATTCCTTTTACCCAGCTCATACCCTCACAGAGGCTGCCATGGTCCTGAGGGCTTGGGAACCTATGGGCAGGTCCCTGAGGGCATAAAGGAGTGAAAACCAAGGAGGAGGTGGGTGGGACAGAAGCTGTCTGCAAAGGCTGCCCCCACGTCTGGGGCAGGCTCTCCTGGGAAGCAGAGCCTCCATTCTCACAGACGCTTAGCTTGTGACAGGGGCTGGGAGAGGAGGTCGTCTATTTCTGACAGTGATGCCGACAGGCCTCTGGTGTGGTGAGTTCAGGAGGGCTGTACCGCAATGCCCTGCCCATCGCTCGACGAAGCCTCACCAGACAGTTGGCACAGGCTCTACAGACTCTTGCCCTCTCTTGGTGACAGAGGAGAAGTGGTGGTGGTAGAGCAGGAACTGCTGCGTGGGGCTCAGAAAAGAAGCTGAGAGGATGCTGGGAGCAGAAACAGAGACAGGTGCCAGGGGCAGTGTGAGAGCCAGGAAGGTTCACGGTTGCTGACCTGCATGGCTATCACAGTGAGATGGGGGACCAAGGCCAGGGCAACCGCAGAACGCGCTGAGCAACATGCAGGGCACAACTCACAGCTCTAGGGCCAGTCCAGCTGCAGGAGCCCCTCCTTCACTGCAGCTGTGTTGTTCCTGTGCCCCCAGGAGGCCTGGTCTGAGACAGATAAGATGACCCATTTTGGTAAAAGAGGCGTGTGGAAAACATCAAATCATCCCCTTCCCTCTGCAGTCTAAGGTAGCACGTTTTACAGTTTCACATTACGAGTCGCCTTGCACAAAATCCTTACCTAAGCATGCATCTGTGCACACATCTGTGCCTAGCTCCCTGCTGGGAGTTCGGGATCTCCTGTTAAATACGGATGCACAGCATATCTCCAACAGAGGAAGTCAAAAGCAACCCACAGGATTAGAACCAAGAAACCACAAAAGGGAAACATAAATGTTCTTTAATTATTTCAAATAAGAAACAATGAAACCTCTTTTGACCTATTTTATAGTAGAAATTCACTTACTGTATTTGAAAACTGTAAGTGGAAGTTTCTGTAGGTTTATTAATTTAATTATTCCCTTGCCATGCATCAAACGAGTGAGGTGCACAGTCATGAAAAATGACTCCACACTGTGATTAGCCAGGTCTGAGAAACTGAGGACTAGCCAGAAGCTCAAAAACACCAGAGCCATGAACAGACCTGGCTAAGAAGAGCTAGTCACCAGGTGAGCAGTGCCGTGGCCCCTGAGGAGGGGCTGGCCAGGCCCAAGCACAGTGGCTGCTGGGACTAGCTGCATTGTGTCTCCAGCCGAGGCCCCAGGGGTCTCCTAACAGGGACAGAAGACGAACCAAAGAAGAAACAATTTGAGAAGAGCCAGAACTTCTAGAGAAGAAGCCAAAATTTTTATCCAGGAGAAAGCACTTAATATTGTCATGGTTTTAGGCAGTCCAGATCAAGCCAATCATAGGGTAAGAAAAAAGGAAAAGACAGATGGTAAAGAGCTGTCTGAACTCTGGATTCTTTATGATGAAATTATTCTGGAGAAATAAAGTGCTTATAGAAGTTGGGTAAAAACGAGGACTGTTGCTGCCTGGTTGCTGGACACACTCACGTTTTCAAAAGTCCAACTCTCTGCCTTCTCCCGCTGGGTCAGGGTTTTCATTTGATTTGGTTTCTACAGGAAGCTGAGCTCAACAGCAGGCTTTAGTCTCTCTAGTTTACCCCCACACGAACCACATTCATGGAAAGAGGTGGCCAAGAGGCCAGGCCACTCCCACGGAGGCCGGTGGTATTCTGTGTCCTGCCGGCTCTACCAGGACACAGCCCTCGGAGAGTCCCAGTCCAGAGGAAACCAGGTTGCCTTGCAACTTCCTATCATCCCGTTTCCCAACTGATACATAACGCATGATTATTGTTTTCCTTGAAATGAGAAAAGTATAATTTCCCCATCTGCATTGTAACCCTTACCTTAAAAGACCAAAACTTACGGCAAGCCACAATTCAGAAAAGTATATTCAAGAAACAACTTGCAAAGTATACCTCAACACCCATACTGTAAAATCCCGGCAGAATGGATCAGGTAAGTGTGAAACCGTAACCCCACCACGGGCAGTGACAACAGCTATCTGGCCACAGGTAAAGGCTCCTAGTGAGGAGTCCACGGCTCAGTGAGAATGTGGTGAACATGCCTGGCAAAGGTCATGTCAGCTGGTTTGTGTGTAACTTTTCAGGAATCTGGCAGGTCTACTAAATGAGATATGACTTTAAGTGAAAATACGCTAAAAGCACAATCTCAAGAGATATGCTGTCATTAAAAATTAATCTGGGATTACAGTTAACATTGTGAAAGATACCATGGTAAGCTTGTTAAGAGATCCTGCCGGCATCCCCCGCTGTGCGCCCATCTTGGGCTCTGCGCGCCACCTTGTCAACGAAGGCAGTTGTTCTGTGCTTTCTCAGATTCTGTATTTGTCAGTTAGGCATCCAGTCCTCACAGGACCGATTCTATTAAGTACATTTTCTTATTCCTAATGCTCTGGCATTTGTGGGCCTTACAGACACAGGGAGAGACTGGCCCTCCCAGGGCTTAGAGCAGCACAGGGTTCCAGGAGGGTGGTCGGCTCTACCCACCTCCCTTAGCTAACTTCCCGCCTGCCCTAAATCACCCAAGGGCCTGGTAGCAGGCAGCTAGTGATCTTTCCTACAGCCTAAGGCCCACTGGAACTGTTCACACCAGCCAGTCCTACACCGGTGCCCTGCCCTGCCTTTCCCGCTCAGGGGAAACCCCACTCAGGCTCTGTCCTGGGCTTTCCTGTGGCTCCTTTCTGCCCCTTGACTGACACCACTGTGCCCCGTGGGCCTGCTTGGAGCGAGTGCCCCTCCTCTAGGAAACGCAAGTAATAAAAGTCTCCTTTCAGTGGCAGAGGCCTCTTGGGTTCTGGTTCCTTGGTCACCTCCACATGCTACAATTCTGTGGGCACAAAGGAGACAGAACAGTTCTCAAGACCTTCTTGGTTTAACAATACATCCTTTTAGACTCGTCTATAAAACACAAAAGCATGCTAGTTTCCTGACTATCACACTGTATAAATCCTGTTTGATATTTGTTCTGCATTCATATAAAAAGTTAGATTAAAATGGTATTTACATATATTTTGCCTTCATTTTCATAAAGAGATCATTTGGTTTTTTCCTCATCAAATGACAGAGCCCAATGCAGAGTAAATCTTCCTAACATCAAAAATGCGTATTTTTTGGTTTCTTGAAAGTCAGAGTAATGTAGACTCTCCCGGCATGACAAGACAAACCGTGCCCTAACTGTGGTAAATCTGTGTGCCAGCAAGTGGAAAGGTGCCCTAGGGGGGCACTGGCTCTCTTCCTGCTTATTAATTCATTCTGCAGTCATTTCACATGAAGTTACCAGAGCTGAAGTAATGCCCTCACAACGTATCTATGGTTCTCTTCCTTTTTCTTCTCATTTCTTCTTTCTACCTTTAGGATTATTTAAGAGAAACATAAAAATAGAATGTCTGATTCATGAGAATCCAGAAACTCACAGCAGAATAGCAATGATTCACTGTATCACGTATGGTTTCTATGATGATTAAACTGACAGTTTACAATTTTAATAAGATACCTTAAAGCTCTTTTTTCCCAACTTTAAAAGTTCATCAATTTCTGACTTCAGCTGCCATGTCTTTGCAAGTTAATAACTGTTTAATTCTAGGAGAATGTCACAAATAGCCATACACCATTTAGTATCTGACATTCCTGGTATCTAATTAATTTTATTTTTATCTATGTCCTCAGAGTAAAGTTCTCAAATTTAATGTTCCCAGAATATTAATTTAGGAAAACTCTTAAAAGCATTTTTCTACTCTTATAAGAAGGGAAAAAAATGAGTTTATTAGAATTCTAAAATCTCTTTGAGAGTAATTTACTCATTATTTACATAAAATCAACACATGGGAAATTGTAACATTACTTAACGTAATATTAAAGTACCTCAGAAATGTATGTTAATAAGAAAAGTAGCAAATATTCATTCATCTACCTATTTACTGAGCATCTGCTATGTGCCAGTACTATCCTAAATGCCTGAGATACATCAGTGAACAAAAAGACGTTAACATCTGCTTTCCTGGAGCTTATGTTCTAATAAGGAAAAAAAAAGACAACTGACAATGGGTGTCATAAAAGATTAAATGCCATCAAGTGTCAACGGACAACAGTGACTGTTACTCTAGGAAGATGGCTGGATGTGGGAAGGCAGTAATGGCTATGCCATTTTGGAAAAGACTGCAACAAACTTCAAGGTGGTGAGGAAGGTGGCCATAAGACAGCTGGCAAGAGCGTTCTGGAAGGGAAGATGGAAGGTTCTAGGTAGCTGCAGCACCTGAAACCGCCCAGGAACAGCCAGGCAGCCAGACTGACAGCAGCACAGGTAAGAGAGAGTGAGAAGAGATGGAGGCCACTCTGCACATGGGACCTCCTGGGCCACAGTGAGGACATGGCAGTCACATGGTGGCAAGAGACTGTGGTAGCATCTTGAACACGGGCTTTAATCTAGTTCTGATCTAGTTTTAAAAGGAACACTCAGGCCAGAGTTGGGGACAGGGGCACAGGAGGCATGTTCTGAAGGCACTCCCCACAGGCCTCCTGGCTGCCATGTGGAATAGAAGAGAAAGGATAGGCTGCCTTCAGCCTGAGCGCCTGGAAGGAAAGAGCTGCTGAGATGGGAAGATTATGGCAAGAGCAAGGGAATGAGAATTTGGAACCTTAAGTTGTGGAGGTCTACAGACGCCTGACAGAAGATGCTGCTGGCTTTGGGGTCTGAGTCTGGAGAGCAGGGGGAAGGTGTGGGCTGGAGACACAGGTGTGGCACTCACCCATAGAGGTGAGGCTGGGTGCAATTCCTGAGTGAGGAGCATACTGCCAGGAGGTTAGGAGAGGAAGAAGCAGGGAGCCAGGAAGGGCACCTGCCAAAGCAGAGGGCACAGGAAAAGTCGGTTGAGTGATGGCCACCTGCCAATCACTACACATGCATTTGCTCATTTAAACGTCATCAAATCTCAGTAAAGGAGACTGAGATTTCAGAGCAGCAGCCTGGACATGGCTGCTATCTGTTTTACAAGCATCATAGATGCCATCTGAGCTTTGGCCTTTGTGGGTGGAGCCTGCACAGCTGTGCAGAATGGCCATGGTTTCGGCAAAGCAGTAACCAGCACAGAGTCACGAGCTGGTCCCCCTGGTCAAAGCCCTGCTCTCTCTTCTACTAGCCAAGGGCCTTAGGCAATTTCTTACCTTCTGGGCTCCTCAGATGCCCCCTCTGCAAAACACATGACAGAGCCAGGACACACCCCTGAGTTCATGGGGTACCAAGTGAGGATACTGCTTAGGCTGCAGCAGCTGCACCCCCAGTAGGCAGATACCACATGGCTCCCACCACCTCATGGGGAGGAGCCTGGCAGCCAGCTGGGCTGAGTCGCTGACCAAGGTCACATGCTGGCCATGTACTAGCACCCACTCCAAACCCAGAGCTCTCCAACCTGGGGACCCACACTCCACCCTGCTACAATGCGGCCCAATTAAAGAAAAAACACAGCCGGGAGCGGTGGCTCACGCCTGTAATCCCAGCACTTTGGGAGGCCGAGGCGGGCAGATCACGAGGTCAGGAGATCGAGACCATCCTGGTTAACACGGTGAAACCCAGTCTCTACTAAAAATACAAAAAATTAGCCGGGTGTAGTGGCGGGCACCTGTAGTCCCAGCTACTTGGGAGGCTGAGGCAGGAGAGTGGGGTGAACCCGGGAGGCAGAGCTCGCAGTGAGCCGAGATAGCACCACTGCACTCCAGCCTGGGCGACAGAGCAAGACTCTGTCTCAAAAACAAAAAAGAAAAAACAAAACTACTTGAGTTTATTTTATCAAGATTCCTTACAATATTAAGTCAAATAACATATACATATTTCTTTATATTAACACATTTCTGTTTTCTGAATGAGAATGTTTCAAACAGAACAGACTAAGTACAACTTTCAGTCTACTTGCAACATTCCTCCACTTCTTCACACAAATGAATTCAATTAAGCTTTTTCCATTGGCTTTAAAGGTGACTTTACCAGGCAACTTAGGGTTAAAAATCAAAGTCTACACTTCTCAAATTAGTATAGCAGGTGTTCGATTTGAAAAACAACAAAAAGGCAGGAGCCAAAAAAAAGGAGACACTTGACTTGAGGGACCTTAATTAGCTGCGGTAGCATAATGTGGCTTAAAGCAAGCAAGCAGCCACAGACAGTGACCAAGGGTGGCTCAGGCAACCCAGGGTAGGTAAGGTGACCCGGAGTGGCTAAGGTGGCCCAGGGTGGCTTAGGAGACCCAGAGGTGGCTACGGTGGCCCAGGGGTGGCTAAGGGGACCCACAAACAGCTAATATGACCATGAGTGACTAAGGTGAGAGGGTGGCTAAGGTGACCAACAAATGGCTGAGGTGATCCTGGGGTAGCTAAAGGTTACTCACAGGTGGCTGAGGTAACCCACAGGTGGCTAAGGAGACCCTGTGATGACTAAGGTGACCCTGTGATGACTAAGGTGACCCTGTGGTGGCTAACATGGCCCAGGGGTGGCTAAGGCGACCCGGGGATGCTAAGGTGACCCTGGGGTAGCTCAGGTGGCCCACAGGTAGTTCAGGTGGTACTATGCCAGCAACAGAGGACGACTCAAATGTAGGAGGACTAGCACCCTCCAAGGACAGCTCCATTCCCATTTACAGACTCTGGGAAACTTTTTAAATTCTTACGAGCTCTGAATATAAATTTGATACTAAACTGGGACATACATCGACAGGTATTTCTTTAAAGATTCTTAGGCATTATTTAAAAACAATGTTTTCTATAATTGGCTATTAAAAATAAAACAGAATGCCAATCCTTTGAAATATATTCTGTAAAACTGTTACTACATATTTAGATCAAGGGAGTATAGGCTAATTTTTTGCATTTTAACATAATTATTACCTATTTGGAATATTAAGCTTAAAACAATAGAATCATAAAATTATGTTACACAAATACTACACCAGCAAAGTAACAACTTTTTTTTTTTTTTTTTTTTGAGACAGGGTCTCACTCTGCCGCCCAGGCTGGAGTGCAGTGGCGCGATCTCGGCTCATTGCCACCTGTCTCCTGGGATCAGGCAATTCTCCCACCTCAGCCTCTCGAGTAGCTGGGA
The DNA here is from genome assembly GCF_049350105.2 of Macaca mulatta. Taxonomy (NCBI): domain Eukaryota; kingdom Metazoa; phylum Chordata; class Mammalia; order Primates; family Cercopithecidae; genus Macaca; species Macaca mulatta. The sequence goes on from NC_133408.1 coordinate 2,382,898, forward strand.
CTATAGGCATGCGCCACCATGCCTGGCTAATTTATTTTTACTTTTATTGTTTGTACAGACAGGGTTTCACCATGTTACCCAGGCTAGTCTCAAACTCCTGGGCTTCAGTAATCCTCCTGTCTCAGCCTCCCAAAGTTCTGGGATTATAGGCTTGAGCCACCACAGTCGGCCACAGTTTTTTGAACTGCAAAAGATGTGCAAAACTTCTCATTCCATAACACAATAAGCCCCTTCCACAGACTTAGTTTATCAAATTTATAAATTACTTGATAAAATTTTATTTACCATTCAGATCACTCACTGAATTAAACCAGCTATAAGTATTCCATCTCACTGCCTCATGGATCCTCTAAATGGTGAAAATAAAGCCAGGGACCAGAAAGTTTTCTGAAGGAAACAGGCTTCTGGATGCACATTGGGAATGCAAACACACACACACACACACACACACACACATGCACGCACGCACGCACGCACAGATGGTGTAAAGACAGGAGGTTTGTCCTAGTGGCCACTGCTCAGAACACCACTCAAATTCCACTGAGCCTCCGCCACTGAGTCTTAGAAGCGGCCCTACAGCACCATCTGCTGTTTTGCAGAGGTCACTCAACGCTCTATACCAGAGCAACCAAACCAGGAGCCACCCGGAAGCTACCAGGCATGGGCAACCTGTACCTCACAGCCTGGTCCGGGTGCTCTGCTGAATACAAACCATCTGACAGGACAGCAACATCAAAAAAGGTCGCCCTGGGCCCTGATGGGTAGGACACCTGCATGGGGTGAGAGGAAAGTTTTTGGGGTAAGAAGAATGTTCTCTACCCCGACTGCTTGGTGGTGTGGCACTGGCACACATTTGTCAGAATATATCAGAGTGCACACTTTAGAAGAATGACTTTTGGCTGGGTCGAGGCGGGTGGATCACCCGAGGTCAGGAGTTCGAGACCAGCCGGGCCAACATGGTGACACTCCGTCTCTACTAAAAATACAAAAACTAGCTGGGTGTGGTGGCAGGTGCCTGTAATCCCAGCTACTCAGGAGGTTGAGGCAGGAGAATCGCTTGAGCCCGAAAGGCAGAGGTTGCAGTGAGCAGAGATCATACCATTGCAATCCAGCCTGGGCATCAAGGGTGAAACTCTGTGAAGAAAAAAAAAAAGACTTTTATTGTCTGTACATTTTACCTCAGTAAATACAGTTTAAAAAAATATCAGAAATTCCAGAAGAAAACCAATTCTGTAAGAAAGGTAAGTCTCAATTTGAAATAAAATAGAAAATACATGTATTTCAAGAAGAATGAATTAAATGGGTTCCAAGAAACAGAATGAATAAGCTGGAAAAGGCTGGAGACAGCATAAGAAAGGCAGTGGTCTCTCTCAACAAGAGGACACGGAGAGGCAGAAGTGCTGATGTTCAGGGCCCACAGGCGCATAGGGCCCCACACTACCACTCACCGCGCTCGCCGTGCCCGATGGGCACCTTCCCCGCCCCACGCGACAGAGGAGGAAGTGGAGCGGGGATCGAGGCACTTGCTCGACTGCTGGATCCAAACTCAACTCCATTCCCCACTCCGCTCTACCACTCCATGCCAGGCAAGAATACGGGAAAAGAGAAAACGGAACCAAAAAATCAAGTACACCAAATCCAAGTATAAAGCAAATTAAACTGTGGCATGACTTTCAGCAATCATCATAATAATGTCAGTGCCACGTATGAATTTGGAACTTTGATTGAACCAAGGTTACAGAACAGAAAAAGTTTTCTACTTTGGTAATCCCAGCACAGTGGGAGGCTGAGGTGGGTGGATCACCTGAGCCCAGGAGTTCAAGATCAGCCTGGGCAACACAGCAAAACCCCGATTCTACAAAAACTACAAAAATTAGGCAGGCGTGGTGGCGGACACCTGTAGTCTCAGCTACTCAGGAGGCTGAGGCAGGAGAACTGCTTGAACCTGAGAGGTGGAGGTTGCAGTGAGCTGAGATTGTGCCACTGCACTCCAGCCTGGCAACAGAGCGAGACTCTGTCTTAAAAAAAAAAAGAAAAAAAAAAAGAAGACAACAAACTAACAGAGCTCAGACAAACTGACACCACCGAGGAGGTGAGGGCCAGAAAAGTGCTTCTGCTGCCTTCCACGCAGGAAACTGAGAGGCCGCCCAGCACCCACGGGCCACAAGCACATGGGCCACTCAGTCTCTAGGATGACCAGCAGAGGGGCATGGCTTCAAGCTTGGTAAACTGACCCAGCGCTCACCCTCGAGCCCTTTTCCCATGCCCCTCTACCAAGGGTGCCGCAAGAATGAAAGGCTCATTTTCTCAGTCTCTTTTGTGACTAAAGCTGGCTACAAAACAATTCTGGCCAAAGAGAAAGATACAGTTCTGGCCAAGTGAAAATATGCTGGGGGCAATGCCTCTGACAAAAGGAACAGACAAGAGCTCCACTGCTGCTCCTTCTCAGTTGTTCCTGTTTCAAACACAGATGTGATGTCTAAAGCTGCTGCTGCTGCACTGCAATGATACTGACCCAGAGCCCTAACACAGCTGAACTCAGAACTAGCTCTAGCAAACTCCCCCCTCTGGATTACCTATGACATAATAAGTGTGTATATACGTCCAAGGTGTGTAAGATACTGTGAGTCATGCTGTGACTTTCACCCAGAATCAATCTAAATGATACAGGAAAAGAAGGTTGGAGAAATGTCAGGGAGCTAAATCCTCCTCCACGTGAACTAACAGTGCACAGATAATGTCTCAAGTTCATAAATCAAACCATAGCAAGTGCAGGATGCAGCCCTTTCTCTTGGTTAAGCTCCTACTATGTTGCATCTCTGTCATTATAGCCAATCCTAATACTAATTAATACAGAAATACAAATATCAAAAATGCATTTTAAAAAATCAGTGACGCCGCTGAGGAGGGCAAGAGCTATACTCTATTGCTTCTCATCAAAAGCCCTTCTAAGTTTGAGGGCATCACTTCCAGAGAAATTGAAATTAAGCACAGGTCTGCTCTTCTCCTGGCACCAGCAGGCCCAGCCTCTCCCCACTGTCTGGCTCACCAGGCTTCTGGAGTCATATCCTGAGCCCCTCCTGCCTAGGACGCCCACCTCCCATGCCATCTGCCTGGAAAACACACCTAGTTTTCCAGACTTGCTGCAACCCTACATCCATGAACTCTCCTGCCCTGCCTCCTGGGCACACCTCCTTCCGTCCCCACTTTCCTCACAGTGCCACCATCATCACAGGATTCCTCCCCTCCACATCCACCGGGCCGTTCACACGCAGCGGGCAGAGACTGCATCTGAACCCTCAGTGCCTCAATCGGAGGCAAGGCAGAGGCCGACCTCTGTCACTGAATGCAGACATCCTCACGCCGCCCTCTGCAGAGACTTCAAATGTTTTACTTTAAATTGGATTAATGGGCCTTCACTCTTCAGGGTCACTAAAGCATAAAGCTCCTGCCACACCCGAAGTGCCACTCATGCACCCTCAGACCAAGGAAGGGCGGCCACGGGGCAGGAATGGCCAAGAGCCCCAACCCCACCACCAGCATGGGTGGGCATAAGTTAAGAAGGGGGTTAGGAGTCATCAGTCTTCCAGAACTCTCCACATACCGGGATCACAAGGGGCTGCAGGCTGGAACCTCGGCCTCCAGTGCCTTACATGGGGGAATCTGTCCACAAGAGGGAGCTGCTGTGTCACTCCAAGTCCCTCCACGTAGAAAAAGCCTTCAGGGCCGGGCACGGTGGCTCAAGCCTGTAATCCCAGCACTTTGGGAGGCCGAGACGGGCGGATCACGAGGTCAGGAGATCAAGACCAGCCTGGCTAACACGGTGAAACCCCGTCTCTACTAAAAATACAAAAAACTAGCCGGGTGAGGTGGCGGGCGCCTGTAGTCCCAGCTATTTGGGAGGCTGAGGCAGGAGAATGGCGTAAACCTGGGAGGCAGAGCTTGTAGTGAGCTGAGATCCGGCCACTGCACTCCAGCCTGGGTGACAGAGCGAGACTCTGTCTCCAAAAAAAAAAAAAAAAAAAAGAAAAAGCCTTCAGGAAATACTGAACAGAAGTAAATTCAGATTGTCCTGGATGTACACATGAATCTTCTCACTTCTTTCCTTTCACACACACCAGTCTTCAAGGTATCTGGATTCTACTTTTAGTTCAGTCATGCTTAGAGCACAACAAAGCTAAAAAAAATTACCAATTTCTAAGAACTTCAGATCTTTATGATTTTACACTCAACAGTGTATATTTTGTTAAATTCTTATCTATTCAAGTCATACTTCTGTGGTTAATTGTGTACTTCTTCAGAACCTTAAAAGTCACATATAAACTGGGAATCCAACCACTTCTTAGGAATTTATTTAACTTGATGCTGTTTAAACCAAGCTTTACTCAGATTATTTCTTATGTTTTAAGTGGAAAACAATCCCAGTCACAAACTCCCTTGTTCCACACCTACCAGTGTCCCTGGCCCCTGTGGACACCAGCTGGGGCGGGCTTCTCCCTGCAGCGCATCCACCAAGCAACCTGGGGGAGAGCGGCCGGGTACCTCCTCTGGGTTCAGGAACACCCCTGCTCTCCCAGCAGTCGCTGGCTGGCGGGGCAGCTCTACTGTTTTCTACCCCCCAATAGCTGTCACCACAGGACTGGTCTGTCCCCACATTTGTCCCCAGGCCTCAGTCAGTGCCTCCCCACAGGGGCTCAGTACATGTCTGTTGTTAAAGGAATGACTCTCTCTTGAGCACTGCTATAGGTTCTGAAACATGATGCCGGGTACAGCAAACACCATGACTCCACAGCTCACTTCACAAGCAGCAGTTCAGCTTAATTGCACCACTTGATGTTATTTTCCCTAAATCTGGTGTATCTGTAGTTTTTCCCTGTCATCTCAGCTCAGGCTGAGGCCCCAGGTCTGAGGAAGTGCTAAGTTCCCTGCCCACTATGTAGAGCTTGCTGGAAGACTGGAAAGCAGGGCACCTGACAGGAGGCCAGAACCACAGCTCGGAGACCAGTGCACTTGTCCCAAGAGAGCGAGTCCTCACGGCAGCCAGCCACCAAGCAGGGGAGGGAGTTCATGGTCCTCCACTCCTTTCCCTGGTTTTCCTCCCCTCCCTCTGATCCCTCTGATCCCTCCTACCCCCATGGGCCCGGGGCCATCACAGGATGAACACAGGCGCGTATGACTCGCACTGTGTCCCTGCTCTGATGCTGCCCAGTCCCGTGGCTGCTGGTGGCCTCTAAAATTAGAAGGGTCTTTGGAAGGGGCTGTGCAGGGTCAGATTTTCAGGACAACATTCAGCTTCACCCCATCACAGAGGACCCACCAGGGAGGGGGAGGGGCAGCAAGTCTCCACAGGGCCCACCTGCAGTCCAGGACCACAGGACCCACGGAGGGCCCTCTTGACCATGGCCACACCTTTCTGCTGACATTCCACACTCGGCATGTTTTTTTCCAATTTCTCTAATACATTTTGAAATGTGGATAGCCGGCTTGTCAGTTCTGGAAAGCCTTTCTCGCACTCTGCCTTCATCTTCTGAGGCCTCACTTTGCTTTTCGACCTAAATTAGGTCCTGTCTCTTCCAGTCTTTCCACTTCATTAGGGGCTACTCTGTCCATCTATCGCTTACGGTTTTGAGGTCACCAACTCAGGACCCCGTATCTGTGTGCACTGACAGGCGGGCGTCACACGGTGGTCCTGCTGACAGGCGGGTGTCACACGGTGGTCCTGCTGACTGGCAGGACTCACCCAGCTGTCAGCAGCAGCCAGGGATGTGGTGCTGGGTGCGCCTGACCACGACTGCCATCACCCACTGACCTAGATGGCAAGGCGTCTTCATCCTTGGGATCTTCACCACTCGTGGGCCCAGCCTCTAGGGGGTCCTCAATGCTCGCTGGATGAATGAGCGTGTGCTCACTGGCCATTTCAATTTCATCTTTTGTAAAAAAAAAAAAAAAAAAAAAAATCTGTGCAAGTCTTTTGCCCCAAATTCCACTGTACTGCCTTGTCCATGGGGATCTGTAGGATTCTTCATGTACTGTGGACCCTGAACACTAAGCCAGGCCTCTGTCAGGTATATGCCTCTGCTGGGCACACACACCTCTGCCAGGTGCACACACCCATGGCAGGCGCACACACCCCAAGTGCACATACCCCTGCCGGGCACTCACACACCCATGTCAGACACATTCACTCCTGTCAGGCGCACACACCATCGGGCACACACCTCTTTCAGGTACACACCTGTCAGGCACAGGTATGACAAATTCTTTTCTCAGTGTAGTGTTAGCATCCTGCCCCTGGGATACACACTGTGTACACTCCCCTGCCTTGCAGGTGGGAGGAACTGTGAACATGATGGGAGATAGTGTTGCATAAGGCAAAGGTGAAGGGATTTTACAGATGCAATTAAGGCATCTCATCAGCTGACTGAGTTCATCAAAAGGGAGATCTTCCTGGGTGGGCCTGGCCTGATCAGGTAAACCCCTGAAGGATGGGAGAAGTCAGAGAGGAAAGGAAGAGGGGAGACTCTCGCGTAGACGCCTTGGGAGGCAAACTGCCATGCTGGGAAGAGGGCCACCGGGCAGGGGCTATGAGCAGTCTCCAGGAGCCAAGCGCCACAGGCCTATGGCCACAAGGAACTGAGCTCTGCCAAGAGCCAATGGGCTTGAAGAGCACCCTCAGTCAGATGCGACGGCAGCCCCTGCTCAATACAGGCACCTTAACTACTGACACTTCAAGGAACAGAATCAGGGGCTCAGGCTTCTGAACAGAGGCTGACACCCCTTCGACAACTGTCCGATTCCACCAGGGAAATGAGCTGGGCTCACCATGGCTTTGCACCCAGAAGCACATGACTATGAAAACTTGACAGATGAGCCGCCACCCAGCAGACAGGAAGTAGGACTGGAGGAGCTGGCACGGAAACGCTGATTGTGGCTTTGGAATACTGTTAGTACTCTAATGGTGTATTTTCTAATGTGCGCACAAGGAAGCCCCTTTTCTTTCTTCTTCGTCTATCTCTAGCCCTAAATCCAGTAGACTCTGCTCTCTGCTTTCAAAGCTGAAATAAAACACTGTTTAGGTGACATCTTACTCTCCTGAACTTTCAGAATTCAGGAATACTCATGCTAAGACACTTTACTCTTCCTGACAACGGAGTTTATTGCATAGGTTCAGTAAGAATGTGTCCTCCTTTATAATTGGATGTAACTGGACAAAAAAAAAGTGCCACCAATCCCACATCTGGAGTGTCACATCTGAAAGTGAATCTCACATCCCCTAAGCTCATCCACAGGAAGGATCTGTGCCCTGTGGAGCCAATGCCTGCCCAGCCCCACAAAGGAGCAGGCCTGGTCCCTGTTCTATACTTTATGGGGGCCCAGAAAATTGTGAGGGCCTCAAGTTAAAGAAGTTCAACATTTTTAAAGACTATGGGCAAAACCTGGTGTGGATACATTTCTTGGGTCTGGCTTCCTAGTGCCAGGGTAGAAGAACAAGTAAAAGCAATCTTAAAACTCTCTGGAATAACAGAGGCTACTGGAAAAGCCATCTTAGTTCCTCACAAAGCTTCAGACAGAAATGAATCCTCTGACCTGGCCAGCTGCTCTCCCCCTGCCCCTCTGCTGACCTTCCAATAGGACGCCATGTGCCTGAGCGCCTCTGAGCGGATGCAAATCAATCAGGCCCAACACCACACAGGCAGCTTCCTGGTGACAGGGGTCACGCCAGAAAAGCACATTCAGAGAGACTTCTCGTTCTTAGCCAAATTTTTACTCTATGTCAGTAATCTTTCGAAATATTTAGATACTAAAACATCACCTTTGCTCAGTTGGTTGTTTCAGTCAGTAAATTACTTTGAAGGAAGAAAAATGTCAAGTTTTTGTCACAATATCTGAGGACCCAGAATTAGTGTCCTCACAATAACGTGCTTCATTCGAAGGCCCTCGTTGGCCTGACCATCCACCCGGCCTGCCCATCTCCAGAACCTCCACGCAGAGAAGAGCCCTGCAGAGGCTCACGGAGCTCTGCACCAAGACGCCGCCAGGCACCAGGACAGAGGTCAGCACACAGGACACCCCAGGGAGGGCACCTCCACACTGTGTAAGCCTTGAATGACGGCTCCCTCCTTCTGGCCCCTAGAGCCCCCGTGAAACGCCCTAGCCCCTAAAGATGCAGCTGCCTCTTGGCACTGGGCTCCATGCCCCTCCTCACTTCTCCTTTCAGCCAAGGCTTCAAGAGAACTCTAGTTCCTGACCAGTCGGTCAGGCCGCCACACCACACTGTACACAGAGCAGGAGGCAGCAGCAATGCCCGGTGGTAGCAACAGGTAGCAACGTGAGAAGTGGCTTAGGCACCATAGTGACATAGGCACTCCTAAACCTCCTGGAGGGAGCAGGGCCAGCCCGGAAACAAAGAATGGTCCTGCACAAAAGGACTTCCATGCAGGTGGAAAGGCTGTTCATAATTCTCTAAGCCCAGGCCCAGCTGAGTTGTGGATTCACACAATGTGTTTTTCTATACTTTTAACACACACTCAATGTTCCAGAAACACAGAGACTATCTAGAGACAGGGAAGACCGAACACTGCTTCCCTCAGGGTTCACCATTTCAGAAAGTAATGCCACTCAGCTCTATTGCTTATGGTTTTCAGGTCAGCGGCTCGGTATCCCGTATCTGCCTGCACTGACAGGCCCACTCCACTCAGTGGTCCAAGGGAAAGCAGCAGTGCCTAAATATTCACTCAGTGGCATAGAAAAGTATTTTATTATGTATCTTCAATTTATCTTTATATTACATTTGGGCATGACACGGCTTTTTAACATTATATGGCTATAATTATATAAGGTAATATCTTCTATGAACTTCATTTTAAAATAAAAAGATGAGTTAATAAATATTTGTTACAAAAAGAAGATGTGGTGTGTGGTGGCAATGAGAAAGACTAAGAAAGCTTTCCAAGTTTAAACAAGAGTCAAGGTTTCCTGAAGCCCTCCCCAGCAATTCCCCTTGAGTAGGGGAATTACTATAGAAATTCTACCTAGTGTATCCCCCCAAGGTGTTCCAGCCTCAGAAGATAATGTCATGTATAAAAACACAAGAAATAACTTCAGTCTTTCCAAGCAAAAAGAAAGGCAAAAACAATGAGTCTGCCTAAAACTAAAAATAACACCCCACACCCACCTACAGTGCGACCCGTGGCTACACTGCACAGACAGCACTAAGGCAGGACCAGGAGGGAGGCTCAGAGGGAAACCAGACAGTGCAGTGAGGCTGAGGATGGCCGTGCTTCCAAAGATTTTCCAGCCAAAATCTTTCATGTTTATTTATTTTTATTTAAACCACCCTGAAAAGGGAAAAGAACAACACACCAAACTGTTTGCTGCCGAAATTAGCTCTTATTTTATGAAAAAAAGGAAATACACGATTTCTATTCGCAGCTAACATTTAGTAACACAGAATCAGGAGGAGGAGATGTGACTCATCATGTCGTAATATTTTATAAATTCCAGCTCTTCAGTTTTGCTTTCTCAGCACATGCTTTAGATATCTCCTTCTGGCCTGATTATTTTTTCTATGCTTTTAAGAACAATTTATTGGTGCAAAGGATTATAAATAATTCATTTCTCCAATGCACAGTTACATTATATAAAAATACTTGCTATTTCACATATATGGCATAATTAATGCAATGCTTTACTTCTGTGGCATGTTAAAAATAGGTAATCACAAATCAACACTTAACTTAGCAATATTAAACCACAATGTCTCTTTCAGATTCTTTCCAACTCTGGGATCCTCATTCTTTCAATAACCTCTGGTTACAGAGAAGTTGATTTCCTATCACTAATTAAGCTAAAAGAAGCGCTACGGCTGAAAATAAAATTCCATCCCACTGGCACAAGCCACAATAAAGGTGACCTGATTTTGACCTTCCCATACTTGGACTGCCTGTGTACCCCCCAAAAAAAAGCATCGGTTGAAGATAAAACCTCCTTTAAAGGTCTCACTAGGGAACCAGTTACCTGAAATTCCTGATACTTATAGACAAAAATGGTAAGCAGGATCTTTGCTGGCACAAACTCAAAACCCAGTAGTCAGACATGGGCATGTCTCTACTCCCCAAAGACAGTGTCCCTTGTAGGCTCCCAGTCACTCCCATCCGTCCACACTCACGCCCCGGTGACCGCTCCCTCCGCACGGCTCTGCATGCCGTCCAGAACTCCCAGGTGGGAACACGTCTGTCCCCTCCCTCCATGTCTAGTGAGTGGCTCACATGAAAGCTGCCAAGCAAGCTCCTGGTCCCTGCCATGCCCAGAGGGCATCTGAGGCCCAGTGGGCGCTCGTCAATATCCACAGAGCAAATGAACACAAGAGCACACCTGCGTTCTTCAAGCCAGCGGCAGCCCTCTGACACTTTCTCCTTCCCCTCATCTCATCTGAATCCATGAACAAGCTTCCTTGGAAATGTACAACTGGACTTCCTGAGTTAGTCACTCAACTGCTCATAAGTAAATTAACCTGACACCATACTAATTTTACTGGGATTTTAGTATTTGTCACAGCTTCTCTAAAAAGCAGATGCTGAATCATGGGATAGTCACCAAAAACAAGTACTAAAGAAATTTTCTTTTTTGCTTTATTTATTTTTTTTTAGAAAGAGTCTTGCTCTGTCACCCAGGCTGGAATGCAATGGTGTGATCTCAGCTCACTGCAGCCTCCACCTCCTGGGTTCAAGCAATTCTCCTGCCTCAGTCTCCCGAGGTTGGGACTACAGGCGTGCACCATCACACCCGGCTAAATTTTGTATTTTTGGTAGAGACAGGGTTTTGTCATGTTGGCCAGGCTGGTCTCAAACTCCTGGCCTCAAGTAATCTGCCTGCTTCAGCCTCCCAACGTGCTGGGATTACAGGAAAATTTTCTTTTAATTGTTCCTAAGAAAATAATAATTGATGGTAAAAGGCTTGCACCAAGTCTAGTGCCTGGCATGAAGCACTGACTCAATAAATGGTGAACTGACCCCGAAGAGGGCAGCAGGTGCCGCACACGCCACCGGAGGGCAGCAGGCGCCGCCCCAGAACCAGCAGGAGGGACTCATGGGTGAGCTAAGGCTGCAGTAAAATTAGAAATGAACCAACAGTAACGGATCATCTGTCCTGGGAAGTATTCGATAAGGCATCTTTCAAAGGCAAGCCAAAAGGCTTAATTAAGCAGTTTATATCAAGAAAAAGGCATTTCCACCAGTCAGATTTGATCAGATCTTTACAGGTTTTTACTCACCTTGAAATCTGTCTAGCTTTATGTCTGCTCTGATCCCAAGGCAGCTTCCTTCAGTGCGAGTGGACTGAGAGGATACCTCAGCAGGACTGAAGTAACTAGAACTCTGCAGTTGGCCAGCATCAATCTCCTTCAGTCGCCCCTTAAGCTCTCCATGATAGCTTGAAAGACTCCACTCTGCATAACAGAGAGATTCAATTACTTCAAACTTGTTTGATTCAGTATCAAAAGCTTTGTCACCATTTCAGAAGTGAACTCTATAACAATAAATACTCTCCATTAAAAGTCTCCTAAATACAAATTAAAGTTATTTTAAATGTATTCTTCTGAATCTGTAAAGGGGATACGCGCAATCCATCATGTCTCCTTCCATCTGCCTGCAGCAGGGAGAGGCACACACGACAGACGGAGCCAGATCGTTGCCGGTCCAACATCTCGGCATCAGGCGGCACCAGGCCACACACTGAGGAGTGGAGCCTCAGGCAGAATCTCACATGTACTCATCCTTTTTTACAATTAAATATGCAAACGCCCCTACAATGCACGCATGTGAACGTGAGTCCAGGTACAGAGACGCACCATCCCCGCACTTGCTCTGCCCAGGTTTGGAAGCTACAGGCCACCGTCTGCTTCTGAAGCAGAGGCTGTGAAACAGTATCTCCATCTCATTTCTGCTCTGTGTGAAAGCGTTTTCAACCAGCAAGCCATTACAGAAAATATCTCAACATGCTAATATACTTACAAAACCTCACTATGGAGTATTAAAATTTTCTTCTTGAAAAGCAAACTGATATCCAAAAGAAGGGGAAGTCTGCAATGGGTTTCTCCACTGCAGAATTCCAAAGAGAAGTTTCTGGGAGCTGTGTCCAGGGGTGAGTGGGATTCTGAGTGGGAACTCGGAGGAAGGAGGTGAAGTTTGGAGGATGAGGTGCGCATGAAAGTGGCTCGGCTCTCGCTATGCAGACTTGGCCAGGCCATCACAATGCGTTCCTGTTGCCCCGGTCGCTGCTGCAGTCCTCAGAGGAGATTGGAGGCTACCTTCCAAACCTCCCACCTGTGGCCAGTTGATATTCATCTAGAACACACGTCAGCTCGTCTGCTGGGACAGACCTAAGACACAGAGACAGGCTCACCTGTGTCCTGCACTAGCACAACCAAGTAAAATGGGCTGTCACTGAAAATGCTCTATCAGCCTGGAATTATAGGTCACAGAGTCATCTTGTCCAGCACAGAGAATGAGGGCCACATGTCCAGAACTGTCCCCACTGTCAATGACCCCCATCATCACCACACCAGATTCAAGTTCCCAAATCACCCTCCACAGCGGTCCCAATCAGCAGGCCTGGGTGGAGAGTGTCAAGAAGCGCAAGGACGTTGGCCTCTGACCTTTAGTGCTGCCTCCACTCAATCCAAATCAAGCTCCACCACAGCCCTTCCCCAGTGGGCAGAGAACAAGGCCCCCCAGTGAGCATGAGCCAAGCAAGCTTCTCTGGAGATGGCACCTAGCCCCTCTCTCAATCCAAAGAGCCACAAAGAAGTAAAATCCATTCTAGAAGCTTTACACACCAAAAAGTCCACCGCCTAAACAGAGAAAGAAAAACACAGCAGAAAGGACATGAAACCAAGATTTACAGAACTGGGTTCTTCTAGTGCCCACATCACGTCCCACCAACTCTGCAAGCCTGGCCAAGAAATCCGACCTCCCTGGGCCGTCTACAGGATGGGAAACTGCATGGGAAGCCCAACCACTCTGGGGAGGGAGCAGGTGATACGCAGGGCAGGTTCTGGAAGCTGCAAAGTGTAAACGTCAAGTGCGAGAATGGTTGCCTCTAATTTGAGCATACTCATACCAACTGAGGTAAAACTGTCATACTTGCCAGGGGTATTGCAAAGGGTTTCAGGAAAAGCATGGCTTCCAGGAAAGAGGGGTCCAGGCCACCACCCTAGACCACAGCCTTGCAGCCGTGTGACTTGAACAGTGACTCAGCCCCTTCCAGGCTTGCTCCTATGAGGACAGGATGAGGACACAAGGAACACCCGCCGCAGATGGTGCCGTGAGGATTAAATGGAGGAACAGATGTAGAGTGCTTGGCCCCGTGACTAAGACCACAGTAGGGGTGCAACAAAAGATGGTCAAAAACACCGGAGTCTCTTTGTCATGGAGGGAGTGGAGAGGAGCAGGTGACAGAGACAGCAGCTGAAAAAACAAAACAGAGGAGAGATGGAAGATCTGCACAACACAATTAACAAGCTGCATGGCGGTCACAAGCAAGACACTGCTCCTAACGTGCATTATACATCAGTTCCTCAAGGACACATGAGCCACTTCTAAAAATAGACCATATCCCAGTCATAAAGAAAATCTCAACATATTTCAAGTGGCTGAAATCAGACAGAGCTCATCCTCTGATCACAATACAATGAGCCTAGAAATTAATAACCCAAGTATAACTAGAAAGTCCCCATATGTTTCAGAGTTAAGCAATACACTTCTACGAAAGAAAATAATCACAGTAGAAAACAGAAAATATTTAGAAGTTAAAAACTAGAAAAGATTATGTATGGAACTGTGCAGCACACAGATAAAGCAGTACATCAGAGGGACATTTATAGCTCGGTGCTCAAACTAGAATAGAAGTAAAAAAATTAAAGAGGGCCTACCTGAACAAGTCAGGGAAAGAAGAACAAAGTAAGCTCAAAGAAAAGAGAAAAAGGGAACTAGTAAGAAATTCAACCTGTATTAATTACATATAATGGCAGGTACACAAAGATCAACATTGGTTCTTTGAAAAGACAATGCAGTGAACCAGTGATCTCTGGCAAGACTCATGGAAACACAGAGAGGGAACACAAGAGGAAAAGCCCAAAATTAACCAGCCTTGGAATTGAATCAGAGGGCGGGAAGGCCTGATGGCCACAATGCTGTGACTCTCCTGTCCTTGTGTGGGAAGATCTCACTCGCCCCCAGTGAGTCCAAGCAGGCGGGTGACTGCTCTGGCCCATCGAATGCAGTGGGTGTGGTACTGCCAGGTCCAGACCTGCACCGGAAGAGGATGTCTGCTTCCACTTCCTGTTTCTTGGAATACTGTCTCTGGGGAGCCAGCTCAGATGCTCTGAAGAGATCACAGCGGCCACATGCAGAGAAAGATGTCTAGTCAGAGAAAGATGTCTGAGAAGAACCAAGAAAGCCAGCCAACAGCCAGAACCAGAGCTCCAGACACTCAGGCTACCTGGCTGGACATTATAAAGCGATTGTTGTTTTATGCCACTAAGTTGGGAGTGAGTCATCAGGCAGCAAAAGAAACCAAAATGGAATTATCACTTAAACTCTGACAACACTAAAAATGTAATAAGAGGCTTTATAAATTTTATTCCAAAAAGCTCGTAAGCTTAGGTTAAATAAAGAAACTCCAAGAGAAATACAACTTATTAGGCTGGGTGTGGTGGCTCACGCCTGTAATCCCAGCACTCTGGGAGGCTGAGGCAGGTGGATCACTTGAGCCCAGGAGCTCAAGACAAGCCTGAGCAACATAGCAAAACCATCTGTCCTAAAAATACAAAGATCAGCCAGGCGTGGTAACACGCAGCTGTCATCCCAGCTACTTCAGAGGCTGAGGTGTGAGAAATCACCTGAGCCTGAGTGGTCGAGGCTGCAGTGAGCTGAGATTGCATCACTGCACTCCAGCCTGGGCAACCAGAGTGAGACCCGGTCACACACACAAAAATCACCATTTAAAAAGAAAAGAAAAGAAATATAATCTATTAACACGGACTCAGGAGGAAATAGAAAATCTGACAAAACCACAAACATTAAAGAATTAGAAGCCAGGTGCAGTGGCTCAAGCATGGAATCCCAGCACTTTGGGAGGCCGAGACAGACAGATTGCTTGAGCCCAGGAATTCAAGATCAGTCTTGGCAACATAGTGACGCCTGTCTCTACAAAAAAATAAAGAAAATTAGCCAGGTGTGGTGGCATGCACCTGTAGTCACAGCTACTCAGAAGGCTGAGGCAGGAGGATCGTTTGAGCCCAGGAGGCAGAGGCTGCAGTGAGCCAAAATTGCACCATCACACTCTACAGCCTGGGAGACAGAGTGAGACCTTGTCTCAAGAAAAAGAAAAGAGAAGAAGAGGGAGGGAAGGAAGGAAGGAATGGAGGGAGGGAGGGATGGATTATAGTCAGTAAACAAAAATCATCCTAGAAAGAACACTCCACGCCTAGATGGCTTCTCTAGAAAGTGAACCCAGCATTCAACACGACACTTCCGTGAGGAAGATGAGAAGGAAGCAGTAAGTCAATCTTACAAATACAGATGTAAACATCCTATACAAAATGTGATCACACTCAATCCAATAATATTTTTTAAAGTGATCAATCGTGATTAAATTGAATTTATGATGGGAATGCAAACATGATTTAATGTATGAAAATCAATTTAGGTAATCTACCTCATTAATAAATCAAGAGAAACACAAAAGAATATATTGATGACTCCCCTTAGATAAAGTTCCATCACAGGCAAAACTGAACTACATTGATTGGGGATGCATTCTTACACAGTAAAATTAAAAAGAAAAGGACAGGATTATTTCAAAATATAGGATATCACTAAACACAGTGGCTCACACTTATAATCCCAGCACTCTGGGAGACCAAGGCAGGAGGATCACTTGAGGCCAGGAGTTCAAGATCAGCCTAGGCAACACATGGAGACCCCATCTCTACAAAAAATAAAAAATTAACGAGGCATGGTGGTGTCTGCCTGTGGTCCCAGCTACTCAGCAGGCTAAGGCATAAGGACTGCGTGAGCCTGGGAGTTCAAGGCTGCAGTAAGCCACAATCCTGCCACTGCACTCCAGCCTGAGGGACAGAGTGAGACCCTGTCTCAAAAACAAACAAAAAGGCCAGCACGATGGCTCACACCTGTAAGCCCAGCCAGCACTTTGGGGGACAGGTGGGAGGATCGCTTGAGCCCAGGAGTTCAAGAACAGCCTGGGCAACACAGAGAGACACCATCTCTACAAAAAGTAAAAAAAATTAGCCAGGAGTGGTGGCTTATGTCTATAATCCCAACTGCTCTGGACGCTGTGGTGGGAGGATCACCCATGCCTGGGAAGTTGAGGCTGCAGAGAGCTGTGATCACACCACTGCATTCCAGCCTGGGCCACAGAGCAAAACACTGTCTCATAATAATAATTATTATATATATATACACACACATAGTATATATTAGATGTGGCATATGGATGAGGGGGAGTTATCATCAGGGAGGAGCATGAAGGAAACTGTGAGGTACACAATGTCTATTTAACCTGGGTGAGAGTTACAAGGACATACAATTAAAATTATTCTCTTATATATGTGTCCATCTTTATGAAAGGTATCTCATAATACAAATGTATTAGAAAACAAACAATTAGGCAATGAAGCAAAAAAAATGCCAGCAATGACAACTGATTTACACAGCACTCTCAATAACAATGGGACCAAGTACCTGCTGTATGATCAACCACATGAAACAACTAACCAACCACTGCAACCAGCTAATTGTCTGCCACGGTCTCAGATAAGAGCTAAGGAACCACAGGTGCAGAAGAGTTATGAGATTATGCAAAAGGCAACTAGAAACTTTATATTCCTCACACAAAAAAAGAGAGACGGAGGAGACTATGTTCAAGGAGATCGTGGTTGGATGTGCTAAGCAGCAAGCTCACAAGCTAGGGCCAAGAGTTTCAACCTGTGCCATTTTCTCCATTCGCCTTGAGCCATCCTGTGAAACTGGTCGGGAGTGAGCCACCCGAAAGGGTGGATGGGGAAAGGGAAGTACTGTGGGATAGGCAGCTCTGCACGTCTCCCACCTCCGCCCACTGACATGCCAGGGGCTGGCAGCTCAGCTTCAACCCCAGCACCACCACCTTTCCAGAGCTTTCTCTGGGTGACTGCTCCTAGTTGCAGGAAATCCTCTTCTGAAAATAGCATGACTCCAAATTCGTCAAGCTGAAGGGGTTTCCACAATGGGTTTATATCTCACTATCTCCTAACAAAGGGAAATTCCAGTGCCACAGCAATGCTATGAAGAGGGACCACTGAGGATTTAACATGCCTTATACCAACAGCAAGTACACTGCAAGTTGTATTAAAACACATTTATCATTCACAGTACTTGATGGATTTGCTTTGCCAGTAATAATCATAATGATTAAATGAAGCAATTGTGTTTCCTTTTAAAGTGATATTTATCATTATAATTTAATTAGACCATGGAAATTGGGGCTCTGCTCTGCCAAAAACTAAGTACTCTCCTTTTCTACCTTGCAGGAGCATAAAGCCAATACTATTACACGGGTGTGCAGTTACAACTATGGTCAACTGATGAGATTTCACTGTTTCGAGACAGTAATTATTTCAGGAAGTACAGAGGCATGATATGCTCACGGCAAGTAAAGTACAGGTCAGGAGAAAGTAATCAACCGGAGGGTGCTACAGCAAAGACACCTTCTTCCTAATTTTTGCCAGGAGCTGCCATTTGAAGTGCTTTATTAGTCCTAAGAATTAGTAGCAACAATGGGGGATGAAAGCCGATGGCCTGAGAGGAGGGGATACAGCTCGGAAAACACCCTCGAGCATGCTGGAAAAGTCAAACACACCATATACGAACAGCAAACAACTGCTTAAGGAGATACAGACAGTTGGGAAACAGGTAAACTAAGAATGACCAACTGGACTTGGCGGGGCAGGGAAGCAGAGAGACCCTCCAGAAATAATAGCTATAATGACTAACGTTAAAAGCTCAGTGGACAGGTTTTAGCAGCATATTAGACACAGCTACAGAGAAAATGACCAAACTGGGCAGCAGAACTGAAGCAATAACCCAGAAAGCAGTGCAGAGATACACAAGAGACAGAAAATACCAGAAGCATGGGAGCTCTCACAGAAACAGATTCGGCCAACTAACCTGCAGCAGACTAAATACAAATAAGCATGAACCCAGACACAGCACAGAGAAATGACGTGGGAGCACAGGGGGAAAGTCAGGCTGAGAGCAGATGCTCAGGGTCCAGGGAAGAAACCAGGTAGTGGAGTAGGACGAGATCTTCAACGTGCAGACAGGAAAACAAACTCCCCACCTAACAACAGTCTTTCCACAATAAGAATAAAGACGTTTTCACACAAATCATACCTGAGACAGTTAATCCCAAAGGACACATTCCAGAGGAGCTGTGCTCTTGTAGAGAAAGAATATGTAGCAAAAAAGAGTGGCTATAAAAGGAAGCAGCATGTGAAAGCACTGGTTGAATAAAGGAAAAGCACAAATCTTACACACAGCGTTCCAGCGAACAAAAAACAGGGAACATTCCCAACTCGTTTTATGAGACCAGTATAATCTTGGTAGTAAGATCTGTCAAGGATGTGCCAGAAATGAACTATTAGTGGCTTTTATAAACGTAGACACAAAAATCATAACAAAATTAGCACATTTAAATCCAGGGACATATAAAAGACAGTAGGTCACACCTGAGTTGAATACACACACACCAAGAATACACAGCTGGCTTCAGATGTGAGAATCGATCAATGCGCTGAACAGCGACATTTCTATTCAAGGGTTCTTTAACTTAGATTTCTCAATCATTCAAACTGGTATTTCTGTAAATTTCCATCAGCAGAATAAACCTCACACTGTTCTCAAAACATACATGACCTGTGGAAGATAAAAAATTGGAGGATAAAGCTAATAAAATGAAAACATTGTCGCCAATAATGAAAGTAAAGGCCCAGCACACAGCTTCTCCACGTTCCTGCCCTTGCTGGGGGAGGACAATAAGCTTGGGAGTTGCCCCAGAGCAATGTGGTTGTAGGGGTGGTGTCCTCAGAGGGTCCTGGTGTGTCCATGATAAGGCCATCATGGACAGAACCAAAGAAGGCAAAAGGGAGACATCTGGCCTTCGCAGGTCTCCTTAGAGTGTTTTCCACACCTGTGAGGATCCCGAGTGAATGCCAGGAGGAGACAGAAGAAGTGCAGCTTCCTGCTCCTCTCTAGAGCAGGCATTCTTAATCAAGGGTTCACGAATGAGCTTCAGGAAGCCCATGAGAAGTGTGAAATCATATATGAAATGGTACGTTCACATGCACAGATGCATTTCTCCAGCAAAAACGTAAATGGATTTAATCAGATACTCAAAAGAACCCAATACCCCACAAGAGTGCCAACATCTGACATGCAAACTTACCTGTACGGCAGAGGCCAAAGACAGTCCTCACCATGGGCTATGAGATGACCCAAAACCCAATCCTTTCTTTGGCACTTAACCAACAAAATTTCATAGCCTTTCTTTTCTCAGTACAACTAAGGGCTAGTCCGTGGTAACCTACGAAGTGAATTATTACGGGGCACTAAGACTTATAATTTATAACCTACACCTGGGGTGTTACTAGACTGTATAGAGGTCTAATTCAGTACGAAGAAATGGGGCTCCGGTGCAAAGCTGCAAAGCTCAGTAATGTGCCCGTGTAGGGGCCACAAAGTCCTCATCCTCAGAAACAGCATTTCGTTCATCATCAATGACAGTTTTATTTATAATGGATTTCAATTGCCAATATTCCTGCTTTTATGATTTCAATGTCAGTTTTTTCTCATTTTCACACCAGTTTAATGTGGGTTGTTTGGGTATACAATGATGAAAATTCATAGTTTTAGGAGCCATAATTTTTCTACAACTTATAAGTATCCTAAGTCATCTCCATCTTTATTTCAAAACAGATGTATAGAACCTCCCCTAAATTTTGAGGCAGTAGTAACATTTTATTAATTGGTGATGTGCTGATTAAGAGTATATGAAATTTAACTAACTTGCAACACACCATCAAGGCAAGTGTAACAAAGTTACCCAGCTATTTTTAAGTCTATGGCCACACTCTTACAAAATAAGGAACAACATGTCTCATAAGAACTGATGTATCAAAAGTACCTAAACTGCTTCATTTAATTTCATCCCAATTCTTTGATAATGTTGAGTGATATTTCCACTGGAGAGCAAGAACAGCTACTGGTAAAGGTGACCAAGGCACTAATTTTGGCACTGAGAGTGATCTAAAAAGGCTTTTAGGCTAGGCACAATGGTGTGCTCAGCACTTTGGGAGGCCAAGGTGGGAGGATGGCTTGAGCCTAGGAGTTCGAGACCAGTCCGGGCAACACGGCAAGACCCCATCTCTACAAAAAATTTAAAAATTAGTCAGTCAATGTGGTACGTGACTGTGGTCCAAGCTACTCAGGAAGCTGATACAGGAGTATGGCTTGAGCCCAGAAGGTGGAGGCTGCAGTGAGCCATGATCACACTACTGCACTCCATCCTGGGCAACAGAGCAAGACCCTGCCTCCAGATTAATTAATTAAAAGGATTTTTAATTAAAAACGGTGATAAAGTACACTGTACCTTCTCTCCATTCTTCCCAGAACTCCGTTAAAATGTCAGAAAAATTACTTTTTGGTGGTGAATGAACCACCAAAATAATACGGTGAATAGTAGTGCATGGTGCTAAAAATTTACAGAGGGATTTAGCCGAATACAAGAAAGCCTGCCAGGGCTTTTAGGGCATAAGGCAGACAAAAGCAGGTTGATGCGAAAGAGCAGAGGAAACTGCACAGCAAGACAACAGAGGTGAGCGGTCTTCCCAAGAAGGAGGAGCCACAGAGAATGCTTTTATTCCTGGGCTAAAACCTGAGAATCGCTCTCCGAAGAAAGCCTGAGGTTTTCTAAGGGGTGATCCCAATATGGGCACGCAGACTGGAAGAGAATCAGATCAGGGTTTAGTGTAACGAAAAATCAAACCGTCAGGACATGAGGCCCAGGGAGGGAGAGGAGGAGAGAGTAGAAGACGTTTACCTGCAATAGAACAAGGATCAAACGGATATCCAACTCCTCATTAACAATACTAGATTCTGGAAAGTAATAGAGAATATTTTCTGATTTCAAAAGGAAAATTATACGATCCTAGAATTCTAGACACCACCAAATTATCAATAAGTATGAGAACAAAGTAATTGCATGTTTGAACTTTACATGCAAAAACCCAAGAAGTCTGTCAGCCATCCATTCTGTAAGGAAATGGATTAAGGAAGTGCTCTAGCAAAACAAAAATAGAATACAAGAAATGAACACTATGGGATAGGAGAAATTATGGCAACTGAGGCAGCTAGAAACAGCAGACATCCAAAGAGAAACTGGGAGTTCCATCTGAATATTCTCCTTTTATTGGCAAAGGTTTGGTGAGGCAGAATTACATTTCACACCACTTGGTTCTATGGCAAAATACACTATCATAATACTATAAATGTTGCTTTTCTTATATTAAAATGTTTAGACTATACTTGCAGGAAAACCACAGGGAGCCTAATGATAGATGGGAAACACTACAAATGTTTTAAGCCTTGTCAATACAAATCTCATCAAAATTCAGGGTGTGAAGGCACTGTCTGTTGATTCCCACATGAACTTACAAACAGAAAAGTTAAACTTATAATGGTGACTACAAGAAGAACTTAAAACAAAAGAAGAAAACATAAACTGTACTTTGTTTACCTCTGGAAACAGGGCGGGGGGCGGGGAGGGAGAAAGAGGAAAAAGGAAATCTCTAACTTAATTTATACCCATTCATGAGTTACAATGTGTTTTTTACCATGTGCTGGTATTACTTCCATTTTTTAAAGTCACATTAACAAGGCCCCTTATCAATAGCCGATCCATTAAATAACTGCAGTGCATCTATAGGACAGAATAATATGTCCTTCTAACAAGTGAAGTAGCATGAGCACTGCATTAGTTACATAAAGTTAGAATTTTAAAAAACCCTTTTTTTTTAACTGTGAAAGAAAAAAGATAGTGTCATAGTCCTATGAAGAGAACGGCACTACCTGTACTGACATGCAGGATGTGATGCGATAGCTGTGTTACAGAGTGATGTGCGCAGAAAACCGCTGTGTATCTCAGCAATCCCATATACGTAACAGAAACTCCTCATTTATCATATATACCAGAATCCAGTGCTGACACAAACTAGTGGGTATGTACCCTTCCATAATTTCCCTACATACACACACACAACATTTTGTGAGCCTAAAAAACTGGCACAAAATCAAACCAACTTCACAAGGACAAGCCAGAGAGTCCTTGGGGGACGTCCTCCCAGGAAACTCAAAACGGCAGTGGCTAAGTCTCCCTGGAGAAGGAGGCTGGGAAGAGCATCCGACAGCACTGCTCCCTTCATCCTTCAAGGGAGTAAGCCACAAAATGCAAGGCTGTCTACTTCGCGTGGTTTCCTGAGAATATGGGTAGAAAACATTTCCAGTAAAAGCTTTACTAAAATGTTATACAGTGAAAATTAAAATACAAACCATTACTCCATGTGCCAGTGTCATCTGCTAATTTGCACAACATCTTGTTTCGATGATCTGAGAGGCCTACACAAATAGGTAGAGTAACCACAGTCTATCAACTGTGCTTAGAAAAGGAAAAAAAATACATACACATAAAAAGACACAGATATTGTTTGGCTGTGTCCCCACCCAAATCTCATCTTCAATTGTAGTTCCCATAATCCCCACGTGTTGTGGCAGGGACCCGGTGGGAGGTAATTGTACCATGGGGGCAGTTACCCTCATGCTGTTCTCGTGATAGTGAGTGAGTTCTCACAGGATCTGTAAGGGTCTTTCCCCCATTTTGCTGGGCACTTCTCCTTGCTGCTGCCACGTGAAGAATGATATGTTTGCTTCCCCTTCTGTCATGATTGTAAGTTTCCTGAGGCCTTCTCACTCATGCTGAACTGTGAGTCCATTCAACCTTTTTCCTTTATAAATTACCCAGTCTTTGGTATGTCTTTATTAGCAGCATGAGAACAGACTAATACAGACACAAAGGAAATATACAAAATGATAACAAAAGTTGCTTCTATGCAATGGGACTAATCACGTCTCTTCCTAGTTTTGCATTTCTGCAAAGTATGCACAGTCCGTAATAAGCATATTTCGTTTCTAAATAAACAATTAAATCTTTCAGAAGAAGCTCAGAAATGCAGAGTTTTCTCCAAAGACTTAGCAGCCGAGGCAAGGGAAGGCAGGAAAGGGTGCTGTGCAGCAAGCACAGGCCCTGCCCAGGCCAGCCCACCCTGGGGCTGAAGATGGAGAAAAGGCCAGTTCCAAGACTGATCCTGTTCAGAAGACAAAATGAGCTCAAGCAGCTGCTCCTGCCACTGTAACCTGAGGAATTTCGCCCTAGGAACACTGAGAGATCATAGCAGATACCATCTTAATCAGCACCCGGAAAGCACTCACCCCAGGATGCCCCAACCTTGCACAAAGGACTTAGTCTCCACTCAGCAAGAATGCAACACACAGTTCCTTATGGAAAGAGGATGGATGACAAGGGTGAAATCAGTTAATTAACAAATATGTATCTCTTCAGCATTTTGCTTTGCAGGGGGAAAAAAAAGACAAGCAAGCTTCCCTACTACTTAAAGTGGTGACATCCTGGCCCCAGATTTTAGGTGAGACACTAAATCCCCTTGACCCACAAGACCACATCTTATGTAACAGCACCAGAAACTCACATATTTGAACTTTAGAGCAAGTGAATAATTCCTTACATGCATTATAGATGAAAGAAGAAAAAGCATATGACTTCTGCAAGAGTCCTTGGGTTTAATGGACACAAATTTTAAAAGCTATCTCATCTATTAAGTTTAAATAGTAAACATGTAAACATGTTAAACATTTACATAGTAAACATCCTTCAAAACCCAAGGATGCAGAAGAAGGGGAAGAGATTATGCTGAAGTCAGAAGATGTACACCTATAAGAAGTCAGTGATTTGATTGCTAATTTGACTGGGATGTAAATGGCATCTGATGATACAGATGTTCTAACTGGGTTTCTTATTCCTTGCTCTGTCAGGGACAAGCTGAGTGATCCAGAGACATCACCCTGACCGGCTAGTGCCCCGTGAGGAAGCTGGTGCACTGCTGACCCAATTCAGCAGAGAGCTCTTCTATCACAGCAGGCCCAGCATTCACTCACTCTGAGACTCACAGACAGTCACTGGCACCACAGCAGACCACCTCCTCATGCCTCCAGTCAAGGAGGTCAAATATCCCAAACCATGTACTTCTGCATTTCTGGGTAAAGGAATAGATGACTTTCAAATATTGTTTGTCACTGGAAGTTTGGTCGCCTTAAATCTTCCCTGGGCCCTTACAAAGCAAGAGGCTCACAAAGCCTGTCTGTGAGTGGATACATGACTTGAAGAAGTGTACTTCCCAAAAGATCACACCACTTTGCTATTGTTTCAAATAAAAGCTCTCCAATCCATTCCCCATGTCCAGCTCTCCACAGGTCAGTGCAACCCCACGACCAGGATTATGAACACAGAGTTGGAAGTTTGCCTGCTTGAAGATCCAGCAATGCAGCCCCCGACTCTGAGGCTACTGTCACCCTGCAGTGTCTCAAGCATTCTCTCTGGCAGGAGCAGGTGCAGATGGCCGCAGCAAAGGCTGAATAAAATAATGCAGGCAAAGAACTCAGCACAGTTCCTGCATGGAGGAAGAATTCAATAAATGTTAGCTATTACCGGAGGTGATGATGACAATGCTAAGGTGACGATGACAACCTCAACAATTTTTTTTTTTTTTTTTGAGACAGAGTCTTGCTCTGTCACCCAGGCTGGAGTGCAGTGGCCCAATCTCAGCTCACTGCTACCTCCACCTCCCGGATTCAAGCGATTCTCCCGCATCAGTCTCCCGAGTAGCTGGGACTACAGGCATGCACCACCACGCCCGGCTAACTTTTGTATTATTAGTAGAGATGGGGTTTCACCATGTTGGCCAGACTGGTCTCAAACTCCTGACCTCGTAATCCCCCCGCCTCAACTTCCCAAAGTGCTGGGATTACAGGTGTGAGCCACCACGCCCCGCCATTTCAACCAATATTTTAAAATTCACTATCACATTTTAGTCCCCAAAATATCCCTAGGAAAGGCATGCAAGCAAGGCAAGTAGATTTCCCTTTCCACAGACAAATAAAACTCAACTGAGTTTAGTCAATGAGTGAAATACTTATACATTCTGCCTCCAACTCCAGCCATCTTCCTATAGCTACTCACATGGCCCCAGCACCCCTTAGGGCCTGTGTACAAAGGACACACGTGGCCCCTCACAACTCGCAGAGGGGCATCCTCCCTGTGACGCTCTCCATCTTTGAGATAATAACTGTGGGGATCATGACCTGATCTCTCCAGGACTTCCTGGTTCTCACATGTCATCTTGGGGTCATTAACAATCACAGGCCCTTTCACTCTCAAAGTGTCCCTGTTCAAGCAGTAAATCACATGGTCACCTATTTACAACACAAGCCCGCATCCCCCAAACTGGAGATGGGACCAAAGGTCCGCAGAGGTTGCCAGCTCCTCACACCAGGGCGGACTGACCAAAGGAATGTGGGTGACTCAGGACTATCCCCCTTTATTTCCACCCAACTGCATTTAGAACAGAATCCGAATCTCACCACGCAACCCCATACAGAGATACACACCGAGAGGAAGGCTCGCCCCCAAGCCCAAGCCCTGGCCCCAGCCCAGAAAGGCCAGGGAATAGAAGAGTGAAGGGTTATGAGGAGCCCCAGGGATGGGGGAAGGCCACTAAGGGCCTTGTGTGCATGTCTAGGCAACTTGCACTCATCTCGGCAGATATGAAGTCCCTGTGCCTCTTTACACTGAATTAAAAAGGCAATTCTAGAAAAGACACCTGAGCTAGACTCAAAAATGATGAGCCAATTTCTATCATTTTGAGAGGGAACACCAGTATTTTCTTGAAGAAGGGATGCAGGCATGACATGAGGTGTGCAGAGACACCATTCCCATACCTACTCCTTCCCTGATGACAGAAGCTGTAGCTGGGCACTTTGGGAGGCACCTCAAAGAGTCCAGATGACCATGAAATTTAACAAAAGCTCAATCTCACTAGCATGCAGGTCCATGAGAATCGAAACTACAAAAAAGTACCACACACACCGGCCAGAATGGTAAAAATTAAGAAGACAGAAACTTCCAAAGCAGTTGATGCCACATGAGGAGTGTGGTGAGAGGAGGCAGTTGAGTGCCCAACCAGGCACCATGCCAGCATCACCCGCTCACGCTGAAGTGTGTGTGCTCACAGCCAGCCCATCCACCCCAGCAACACCTGTGTTTCTTTACCAAAACACATGTATCAGTATGGTCAGAGCAGTTATGCTTATAATTGCCCCAAACTGGAAACCGTCTAACTATCCATCATCAGCAGAATGAATATATGATATGGTCAAACAGCAGACTACTATGTACAGCAATAAAAATGAACAAGCAACAACACAGGCAAGTCTCACAGATGTAATACTGAACAAAAGAAAACACACAAAAACACATCCTTTGATTGCATCTATATAGTTAATAAATAGGCGAAGCATAGGACTTTTAGGGCAATGAAATAATTCTGCATACTGGAAGGATGGATCCATATCGTCATAAATGTGTACAAACCCACAGAACGTCCAACACCAAGAGTGCACCTTCGTGAAACTATGAACTCTGGGTAATGAGGTGTCAATGTGGCGTCATCAACTGCAACAAATACACGGCTCTGGATATGGATGTTGATAATGGGGGAGGCTGTGCCTGTGTGAGGGCAGGGGGCATATGGGAAATCTTTGTACCTGTCCCTCAATTTTGCTGTAAATATAAAACTGCTCTAAAAAATAAAGTCTATTAAAAAGTTAAAAACAAACAGGCATACCTAAACAAACAGGTTGCAGGATACAAGCTCAAGTGACAAACCTGTCACCCACAGAGGTCAGTGGCAGGCGCCCATACTAACAGGAGGAGCCTGAGGAAGTCTTCAGGGACTGCAGCACTCTGTGTGCTGGCCTGGGTGGAAGGCACAGCCCAGCGGGCTCTGTGATGCTTCACTCAGCCGCGCCTTCCTCTTGTGTGCTTTCTTGCCTGCGTAATGCTTCTCAACAACACAAGTAAACCCTGATTGTCTTACAAGTAACTGCTGACGAGCTGAGAGACGCAGGAGTGCCCTAGCCCTCTCGACCTGAGCTCTCACTAGCACCATCCCCTCACAGAGCAGAGCAGGGGAAAGGGATGAGTGTCCAAAGAGGATGGACAGATGGGCAGAGCTCAGCACAGCACTCAGGAGTACCTTCCAGAAGGTAAAAACTGACAGAGATGTACCCACTGCATTTAGGAAGCAGCACAAGAATCTGGGCTTTCTGTCCATGAGATGTAAATGTTTATTACTTTTTAAAATAATGGTAAATTACCTAATCGAAATGAATGAATCCTGACAGCAACTATAACTAGAAATATTTAAAAAGCCACAAATGCTAACAACTCCTTGAATATTACAATTTCCAAAAGGATTAATACATGCTTAAATATATTAGGTTTATTAATCAAACTGTTATAGGTGAGGAGTTTAATCTCCTAGGAATTAAAATACATTATTGTCAGTAGCAATTGTTTAGTTCAATTCCTGAAGAAAAAGGAAGTGAAAAACAAAGGGTGAACAAATTCTCCACACCCTGCCCCACTGGCTCTTCGAGGACTCGGTGCCCACGGCACCACAGCCATGCAGAGACTTGCCGGAGGGTCCAGAAAACACAGCTATTACCCGGCACAGAAATGTACTGGTTTTCAAATTAGCTGGACATAAGAAAATAATTATTTCATAGAATAAACAGATGAACGTTTTAAGGTTTGTTTCAAGAATGGAAAACGTTAAACATGCTACCCTGAGGTTAATTCCACCAATTTCCGAGTATATGACTGAAAATAGCTTCTCATCAAGGAAGAAAATTATGCAGAGGAAAGACTCTCACATTTTCTTCTCAAAATGTGGAAGTGAAAAGGTCAAGTAAAAATAAATACAAACCAAACTGACTAATTTGAGCTTCTTTCCTCCCTGCACTCAGCTAATAGAGCAGAACATTAAAAATAAAAGTGGTCCGAATTTTTCAGAGCGAGGACTGTGAGGTAAAAATAGATGCTCACACCGCACTTCCAGCTGAAGCGTGACTAGAGGTAGCCCCCACGCTACTTGTGGCTTTCCACTAATGTCTATAACGACAAAAAGAGAGAAAACTCCTCACAACATGGCTGAAAACTACATACTGACGTATAACGTCATACAGAAAGTTTTCAAAGGAAAATTTCAGGAGCAAATAAATGATTTTTGCTTAAAACCAGCATGCTTTGGCTTCTCTATCACCAAAAGCATCCAAAAAGAGGGGCACCAAGACGTTTGTTTAATAGTAAACCCGGAAACAACCAAAAGGTGGGTGCATTGCTAGGTTAAAAATACCATAGCCCATCCATTTAATCTTCAACAAGTATTTGAGTGCCTTCTACAGGCCAGGAGGATGGGAGAAAAACAAAAGTTTCCATCTACACGGAGCCTCCAGTCCTGGGGGGCGCAGAGTGCACGAGCTGACCCTGCAGCATCAGGAGGTGGTGACGCACGCGGCGCAGAAAAACAAACCAGCCTCCAAGCTGAGAAGGAAAGGTGGATACTTTTCCAGCTTTTGACCAAGCCATTAAAATCCAGGTCACAGAGAAACAGCCTCCAAAATGGGAAACTGCTCCTGACTCGTGAAATGAAAGCATTCATGACAATGCGGTGGTGCCACAGGACTCGTGGGCACACACGTGCGCGCACACACGCGCACACACACGCACACACGCGTGCACACACACCCGTACAGGAGGAGGCAGCAGCGCAGATTGGTGATTCCCACATGAACCCCAGAGCCTGGTCTGGTCCTAGCTCTGTAGCTGAGAGCTGTGCCATCCTCGCAAGGACTTACTCCAGGTCCTTTTGCCTCTGTTGATTCAGCCTCAAAAGTAGAGTCCTAGCAAAGCCACCTCCTTCAGGTGTGTTTGCAGGGCCCTGCTCAAGTGACCCAACTTCTGGCTGGTTTGGCCTGGGCTGCAATCACACAACCTTCAAAGACAGAATACTATCCTTCTAACTCAATTCTGTGTTTAATCTGTATCAGGTACCTTCCAGCCATGTGTCTTATGAAATCCATAATGAAAGCAGAGCCATCCTAAGAAAAAAGGTAGAAGTGTGGAAACTACCTAAATTTAACAACCCCTAGGTTTGGGGACGTGGGTGTGGTGGTTGGAGGGAAGGAGAAACAGCCCAGAGTAATCCACAGCAGAACGGGGGCATCCTGGCAGCCTGTGCATGCAGGTGCATAAGAATTCAATACCTGCTTCCTAGGAAATCTAGGGAGATTACTGCTGCTTTTGTTACAAAGTCTATTTCAGAGCACACTGAGAATAAATTTAGAAGTGAACAATCATGAACTTTAATGCTCTTTTAAGCTGAAAAGACAACTGGCTCTTCACCTTTATTTAATACATCATTTCCAATTAAGCATGTACATGAGACATTGCACCATGATTACAAATAGCTATCAAGTGAGACTTTTGATTATTTGCAAATCTGTAAGAAATGGTATCTTAGTAAAGTTTGCGGACCATTTTATGCACGTGTATATGTGCATATGTGTCTGTTCATACTTTTTCCCATTTTCCTAGGATTTCGGGTTTCTTCCCCCTCAACTTTTAAAATATTTATGATATGCTACGAAGGCTTTCTCACAATTGGTATTTTTGTCTTTCGACCTTACTGTATTTTTCTGTTTTGTTTTTGGTCAGGCAAAAGTTGTTACTTTTTTTTTTTTTTTTTTTTGAGACAGAGTCTCGCTTTGTCACCCAGGCAGGACTGCAGTGGCGCTATCTCGGCTCACTGCAAGCTCCACCTCCCGGGTTCACACCATTCTCCTGCCTCAGCCTCCCGAGTAGCTGGGACTACAGCTGCCCGCCACCGCGCCCGGCTAATTTTTTTTTTATTTTTAGTACAGATAGGGTTTCACCATGTTAGCCAGGATGGTCTTGATCTCCTGACCTTGTGATCTGCCCGCCTTGGACTCCCAAAGTGCTGGGATTACAGGCGTGAGCCACCGCGCCCGGCAAAGTTGTTACTTTTCTTTTTGAGACAGGGTCTCACTCTGTCACCGAGGCTGCAGTGGCACCATCATGGCTCACTGCAGCCTCAACCTCCTGGTTTCAAGTGATCCTCCCACCTCAGCCTCCCAAGTAGCTGGGACTACAGGTGCATGCCACCACGCCCAAACAATTTTTGTATTTTTTCTAGAAATAGTTTTTGCCATGTTGCCCAGGCTGGTCGCAGTATTTTGGAATGTAGTCAAATTCATCCATCTTTTCTTTTGTTGAAGATGAATTTTGAGTTACACCTTTAAAAAAGCGTTTCCCAACACAAAGGTAATATTCACCCATGTTTGTGTCTAACACTGGAACAGCTGCCTTTTTCACACTGAGTTCTCTGACCCACTTGCAGCCTATTTTTGTATGTGGTGTAAGGTATAAATCCTAATGATGTATTTTACAAAATGGAGTCCAATTGTCCCAAGAACATTTACTCTAACAATCTATCTTTGACCCAACAATCTGAGATACTACCATTATCATATACTAGATTTCCATCTACATATGGGCTTATTTCCTCCATTGGTCTGTCTGGCTCTTCATGCAACCTTGCCACACTATTTTCCATATAGAGTCTTTGTAGTATGTTTTAATATCTAGTAGAGCTATTCTCCTTTTCTTGGCTCTTTCTTTTCTAAGTTTTCTAGGTATTAATGCTTTTTCAATTTTAGAATCGACATGTCCAGTCCAAGGAAAAAAAAAAAACTGAGTCTTTTGGTTTTCATGTATTTATTAGCATCACATTAAATTTGCAAATTAACTTACAACTGACATCTTAACGAGCCGAGCCATCGTAACCGAGAACAAGGTGTCTTTTCACCTGCTCAAGGCGACTTCTTTGTCTTTCTCAACTTACCGTTTTCTTCACTTAGCTTTTGAACAGTTCTCATTACATTTATTCTTAAGTACTTTCTCATTATTGTTGCTATTTTTTTGTTGTTGTTTTTATTTTTTTTAAGACGGAGTCTCGCTTTGTCGCCCAGGCCGGAGGGCAGTGCGCGATCTCGGCTCACTGCAAGCTCTGCCTCCCAGGTTCACGCCATTCTCCTATTTCAGCTTCCTGAGTAGCTGGGACTACAGGTGCCCGCCACCACGCCCCGCTAATTTTTTGTATTTTTAGTAGAGACGGGGTTTCACAGTGGTCTCGATCTCCTGACCTCGTGATCTGCCCGCCTCAGCCTCCCAAAGTGCTGGGATTCCAGGCGTGAGCCACCGCGCCTGGCCTGTTGTTGCTATTGTTAATGGGCTTGTGTTTTCCGTAATATCTTCTGATTATTTTTGTATATATGAATAACATTGATGTTTGCATATTAATTTTGTATTTCTACCGGACAGGACTGCTCTAGGGTTTTCCAGGCACTCCCAAAAGAGGTAGTTTTATTTCTTCTTTTCCACATTTTATGCCTGTTTTTTCTTTCCTTTACTCAACCTAGCCAGTGAGTACATTAGCATTCCTTCATGCTGACTAAATGAAACTGCGCATCTGTGCTTTGTGCAGCCTCTTCCTGGCCTTGCCACAAGCCCTGCCCCAACGCACTCAACTCCAGCACCTACTCCTTGCTTTGGGGAGATACAACTGACACAGAGAAGAGACAAATTTGCATCCCAAAAGCGTATCCGTCCGTATTTATTCTCAACAATACCTTCTTTACCTTTCTTGGCTCTTGTTTAACTAAAATTAATTAAATTTGTGTACCTCCCACTGGAAGGACCCTATCATCGATAGCATTAAAAATGGTTTGTAAAAGTAAAGTGAGCTAAATATTTTAAGTTGCTCGTAAGTTCCCAAGTCACTCATTATCCAGAGAATAAGGGAAAAGGGGACAGCAAAAACCCCAAGGCCTGTGGCTCCCCAGAGTTCTCGTGGGTTTCCAAGTGCACACTCACAGCTGAGAAACGGAGTGCAGGCATCCCAGTACTTTGCCTAGGCACCCCCTCTGTCTCCAGGTCACGTCCTTAGGATGGCCTTAGAAACATGATGATAAACACACTGAGAGCAAGGCTAAGTTAAGTGACAGATGACAGCTGTACTTAATACACGAGTCTAGACTGCAACATTAAACACAACCACGACCACGCTGAACACAGAGGGCTTTGTTAAATATCATAAAAAGGCTTTAAACTCAGCAGGCAACATAGCCAAATAGAGAAAGGACCTATTAAAACAAAAAACAACAACAAAAAAACAAACAAAAAAACGCCTCCCACAGGATTTAACAAGCCTGCTACAAGACACAATTGCAATAAAGGCAAAGAAAGGAATACCGCTGTAGATGAGAAAAGAAAGCAAACAGCTAAGAACAACTTCATCAGGTTGAGGAGCAAATAATCCAAAAACAAGACATGACATCAGGGCAGCTTGTTCTTACAAAAGAATGTCTCCACTAGATCGTCGGGATTCCTTCACAGTCGTTTTACAGAACAAAGACAACTATCACTAGCCAAAAGTCTAAAAAAGCAAAGAAGCTGATTTCCACCAAAATTCCTAGACAAGGTATACTATAAAAAGAGAACTCGCTCAACAAGTTCATAATCATAAAGACTGGACAGTGGTGAGTTTCTTGAAACTTCACCTCCACAGACAGATGAATCATGTTTCCAGTCCCCTATCTTCTTGCAACCAACAATACGTTTTCACAAAGGAAGCCAGTCCTTGAAATCATCTGCATACTGAGAAATACACTCGTGTGTCTGTGTGTGCATGAAGCAAATTTAGTAAGGAACATAAAAGTAACAAAATGTTAGAATGCTTTTAGCTTTAGTGTTCAAAATCATTTCTTATTTCCTTAGGGCTCTTATGAGTTTTCTCTTTTAAAATATATTCAATTAATTGTGATCTGAGAAGGAACAGATGAGGACCAGTCAGGAACAGCTGAAGGAAACAGAGAAACCAGGCCTTCCACCTCTTGTATCATACTTAGGCCAAAATGAAACCAAAGCTCCTCTAGAAAATCATAAATTACACAAATATTAAAATACAAAGAAGCAGGCTGGGTGCAGTGGCTCATGCCTATAATCCCAGCACTTCGGGAGGCCAAGGCAGGCAGACCACTTGAGGGTCAGGAGTTTGAGACCAGCCTAGCCAACAAGGCGAAACCCCATCTCTACTGAAAATACAAAAATAAGCCAGGTGTGGTGGCAGGCACCTGTAATCCTAGCTACTTGGGAGGCTGAGGCAGAATTGCTTGACCCCAGAAGGTGGAGGTTGTGGTGAGCCAAGATCGTGCCACTGCTCTCTAGCTTGGGTGACAGTGCCAGACTCCATCTCAAAAAAAAAAAAACAAAAAAACAAAAAAAAACGAAGCAATGATCCATCTACAGCATAACAAAAAAAAAATCGCCTGGGAAGTAAAGTCAAAGCTTCACATGCCATCCTTGTCTCCACTTCAATCCTATTAGGTAAGTTTCTCCAACTCAACCTTATTATCCAACTGTATTATCAGAACCTGGGTGCTTCGTATTTGGGAGCACTTCCCCAAGGGAAACATAGAGACTTTATATCAATGTCATAAACACCTAGACCCTTGTAGCCAGCTGGCACCCCAAAAAAACTTCAAAGAGCAGGTGTGGAGCTGCTCTGTGTGAGGCCACCCAGGACAGTAGGAGGCACCTACGGCAGCATGGGCGGCCTACCAGTGCCAGACAAAGTCCCTACTCCCCAGAGCACATGCTTGCCACTGCTGACATTTCCCTGCTTCCAGCTCTTCACAGGGGGCCCTGCAATGCCATGTCCGTTTTATTTTAGCCAAAACAGACCACCTCAACTTTGCTAGAGGTTATTGCTAGTAAGTATGATGGGAGTTTCATCTCAACCTTTGAAGATTCTCTTCTTGAGAAACACCTCCAGTTCTGGGTCCATGCCTCATTCCTTGTATCTCCAAGGTGCAGGAAGGCCTGTCCCTGCCCTGACTCCCACTGTGTCTCCACTGACCCAATTCTTCCCTGCTTTCTTGGAACTCACTCTATCCCAGGAGTCCCCAGTCAAATGGGTACAGTAGCAACAGCCTCTCTCCCCTGACAATGCTCCTTTACAGGCTCCACTGCACAGGACAACTCCAGACTCCAAGCTGACAGCACCCGGACAGCATCTAACTCTTCACAGAAGTGACTGTAGCACATAAATATATCCCACTGCACCAAAACTAACCACAGCCATTTCACAGATACCCAAGGCTGTCAAGCACTAGAAGACAGACAAGAAAGGAGAAGCCCCAGTAGAAGGAGAGGGCGGCAGGTGTACCTCGCTGAAGGGAACAGAACGCGTTTGTGAAAAAGTACACGAGAGAGCTGAACATGCACTGCTCCAGGAGGGACCCCCCACCACTGACAAGTGAACCCCTTGGAGATCAACCATTACTGACCCGTGGGTCCTGGTTCAACAAGTGTGCCCTGACTACTCAGTTTTCAAAACCAAGGATATACTGTTTAAGGGTAACAGACAGAGTTAAGAAATCAAAGAAAACTAGTGGAACCACTTACACAAAAGTCAGGATAATTATTTATTTGGAGCAGAAGGTAAGGACACAAAAAAGTGTTTTTTAAAAAACACTCATTTTTAAAGTAAACGTTATTTTTAGAACAATTTTAGATTTGAAGAAAAATTGAGTAGATGCGACAGAAAGTTCCCACAAACCCCACACCCATTTTCTATCATTAACCTCTTACATTAGTACGGTTTAATACAGGAGTCCCCAAATTCGGGGCCACGGACAAGTAACAGTCTGTGACCTGTTAGGAATTGGGTTGTACAGAATCAGCTCCTGCACTGATTCTGTCAGATCAGCGGCAGCATTAGATTTTCACAGGACTGGAACCCAACTGTGAACTGTGCATGTGAGGGGTCTAGGTTGCACATTCCTTATGAGAATCTAATGTCTGATAATCTGCCACTGTCTCCCCTCACCCCCTGATGGGACCATCTAATTGCAGGAAAACAAGCTCAGCCTCCCACTGATTCGACATGATGGTGAGTTGTATAATTATTTCATTATATATTACAATGTAATAATGGAAGCAAAGTGCACAATAAATGTAATGTGCTTGAATCATCCCCAAACCATTCTCCCAGCCCCCACCTCAGTCCATGGAAAAATTGTCACCAGTCTCTGGTGCCAAAAAGGTTGGGGACTGCTGGTGTAATGGACCAGTATTAATCAACACATTGTTATTAACTGAAATCCACACTTTCGTCAGATTCAGTCGTCCCATGTGACAGTCAGACGTCACAGCTCCTAGGCCCCTCTTGGCTGTGAGTTTCTCAGACTCTTCTTGGTTTTGGTGACCTTGACTGTTCTGAGGAAGCTGTCCCTCAGCTGGGATCTGTCTGATGTTTTTCTCATGGTACAGGAAGGGACTCAGTGTGGGGACGAAGCCCTCAGAGGTGGAGGCCCACTGTCACTCCACTGTATCGAGCACACCCTGTCACCGTGACTGACCACTGTGAGGCTGAGCTGACCCCTGCTGGGTTGAGGCCCCCTGCTCCATGCTGTCTTCTCTGGAAGGAAGTTGCTCTGCACAGCCCTTGCCTTGGGGTAAGGGTTGTGCTCCACCTCCTGGAAGACACAGCAGACACAGCAGATACAGAGATGATTTGGAATTCTGCTGGAAAGGAGCTTTGTCTCTTCTCCCCATTTATCAGTCATTTATTTATGTCAGTCTGGACTCATGGATATTTATTTATCTCTGGGCTATAATCCAATACTACTTTGTTTTGTTGTGGAAACTGTTCCAGCTTTGGCCACTGGGAGCTCTTTCAGTAGGCTCCTGGGTCCCTTTGACACCATCCATTGATGGGGTGTGGTCATGTTTCTCAGCGTTTCCTTGCCATTTCCTTAGAATGTCTGGCACTTGTGTACTTCCTGCACAGTCCTAGAATCAGTTATTTCTCCAATAAAGAATCCTCACTCTATTTTTTATATGCTCTTTTATGGAACATGCAGCTACATGTTTAAAAAATACAGTTTTGGTACCAGCTGGTTTTGCTGCCTTGAATCCATCCCCTTCTTTCTGATAACAACAACCCAAATGTGCTGAGGAAACTGTCTTCTCCCATTGAACTGCCTGCATAATTACTTCCAAGAAATCAAAAATTATTTTAAACCCTTGTGCTGATAACAGACAAACACCAAGGTAAGGAAGTTAATTATAGAAATTCTGATTTAGAATTAAAATAAGTACACTGGCCAGGCATGGTGGCTCACACCTGTAATCCCAGCACCTTGGGAGGCCAAAGAGGGAGGATTGCTTGACCCCAGGAGTTCAAGACTAGCCTGGGCAACATAGCAAGACTCTGTCTCTACAAAAAATAAAAAAAGTTAGTTGGGTGCGGTAGTGTGCGCACAGCCCCATAGTTCCAGCTACTCAGGAGGCTGAGATGGGAGGATCACTTGAGCCTGGAAGTTGAGGCTGCAGTGAGCCATGATTATCACTGCACTCCAGCCTGAGTAACAGAGTGAGACCCTGTCCCAAATAAATAAATAAGCACAAAATATGTTCACTTTAAAATAAACCATGTCTGGCAAAAGTATGTCCACCACTGTTACTACTGATCCCTTACACAATTTTAAGCAACACTCATCTCTCACGTAACAGTCAGCAAGACTGGTGTGCTAGCGTACCCAGCATTCAGAAACTCCAAAAGCTTGCGCAGCAAGTACACACTATCCAGAAAATTTCACGTGCTTTCTGCTTGGGGAAAGAAATATCAAAGCTCTACAGATGGTGATGTTCATTACAATTTCCAAAAGCAAAAGGATCACTGATTACTTAGGAAGTAATGCTTCCTTTAAACTCTCGTACAGGAGGTAAATGTTACACACTAGCAAAACTTTTGAGAAGCATTAAAAAAGGTTTTCGTTACATCACAGGTATACTTAATCATAACGTCCAAGCCTCTAAAATAAAAACTCTGTGCACGCACTTCAGGAGTTTTTCCCATGTCCGCGAAAGAACGGAGCATGGGTGTCTGCAGAGATCCTCTGCACCCAGCACTCGGCGACTGGCAGCGGGCGTTTCCGCACCTGCTAAAGTCCGCTGGGCAGCTCGGCAGCGCCAGGTGCGGGGCTGCGGAGATACGGCCGCCTGCAAGCAGGGCACAGCGAGCAGGTGAGCTCAGAGCCAGCTCCGGAGCGCTAGGGCGCGCGTGGCGGCACACCTGCTCCCCGTGGTTGACCGTTAACAGTTGTGGGCAGGGGTTAGGCCAGGTTACGGCTGTCAGGATCTCACTGGACAGGACCGGAGAGGACCCCGCGGAACAGACACTCTCCGCAGCGACCGCGGCCGCGGCACTAGCTAGGGGACGAGTCGAGCGCAGCGCTCGGTCATGGCGGCCCGATCCGCGCTGGCGCTGCTGCTGCTGCTGCTGCCGGTCCTGCTACTGGCGGCGCAGAGCCGCTCAGAGCCCGAGGCCACCGCGCCCACCCCCGCCCCAACCCTGGGTGGCAACTCGTCAGTGAGCAGGTTCCTACCCAGCATCGAGCTCCACGCCTGCAGCCCGTACCCCAAGCCGGGCCTGCTCATCCTGCTGGCCCCGCTGGCCCTGTGGCCCATCCTCCTATAGGGGAGCCCAGCCAGCCACGTCTAGGCCTGCCCCATCGAGCAACAGAGACGCCTGAGAGCTGCCCGCCTCCATTCCTTGACTTCATTCAGAAATGGGTCCAGAAAACAGAATCCCACCAGGACTGGTTTGGAGCATCTGGAGACCAAGGTTTCACCTCCTGGGATTCCATGAAGAGCCTCAATGGAGATGACACATCCTACTGAATTAAAGTTGGGCTGAGGAACTTGGGTACCCACAACTCTGCCTTGGGAATCAAAAGAAAATATTTATCTTTAGTTTGGTTCATTAAATGTATAAAGTCAAAATACGACCAGGTAGTGTGCAAGGCCTCCTTGTTCTGGGTAGAGCTGGGAAAGGCAGGGCTGGCAAGCGCTCCCTAAATCTGCCACCTGCAGCCTTTTAGAGTTCTCTAGGAAATGCACTGTTGCTCTGGTGTTCAGTGCAACGCAGCATTTGACTTGGGAACAGTGACTGATGGGTGCCAGTGCAAACCTAGTTAGTAAGCCCAGACTGTCTGCTCCACTGTCCCCCACACATCCCCATTCATCCAAAGAACCTTGTAGCTATCATTTCAACCTAGTTCCAAAGAGCAGACATATATAATCTCATATAATCTGCAATGCTGCTTTTTAAATTTCTGTATATGTTGAATAATTTTTACAAGTTAAAAGTGACCTTTTTAAACATATATTTTTAAATCTTTTTTTTTTTTTTTTTTTTTGAGACGGAGTCTTGCTCTGTCGCCCAGGCTGGAGTGCAGTGGCCGGATCTCAGCTCACTGCAAGCTCCGCCTCCCGGGTTCCCGCCATTCTCCTGCCTCAGCCTCCCGAGTAGCTGGGACTACAGGCGCCCGCCACCTCGCCCGGCTAATTTTTGTATTTTTTAGTAGAGACGGGGTTTCACTGTGCTAGCCAGGATGGTCTCGATCTCCTGACCTCGTGATCCGCCCGTCTCGGCCTCCCAAAGTGCTGGGATTACAGGCTTGAGCCACCGCGCCCGGCCTATTTTTAAATCTTTAACATGAGGGGAAGGAAAAGGAAAGTTTTTGGAAAGGGAAGACTAGAAGCTTGCCTGCTTCAGTTCACACAAATTTTACACTATTTCTATACATGTGTTATCTTTATAAATCCACATTTGGAATACTTCCTATATAAATATTTTTAGATAGAACCTAAAGACTAAGCCTTGAGTAGCTTCTGGAAAATAACCCCAATACCACCACCATCAAGGTGCACACACACCAATGTCCAGCATCTAGGAGGGCTTCAGGGCCTCCACAGCCCGAGACGTGCCAGCCTGAGAGAGCATTCCCAGGAACTCCAGATCCAGCCAGCCTCAGAACAGCATGTGAACACTTCACACTTCACACGGGCCTACTGCGCATGTTTTGGATTATGCCTTGTGTTCAGTAATTATGCCTGGATTTACATAGCTTAAAATGACATATTGTAACATAAATGGTATTTTTTTTTTTTTTTGAGACAGAGTCTCGCTCTGTCACCCAGGCTGGAGTGGTCCCCCAGCAAGGTTCAAGTGAGTCTCATGTCTCAGCCTCCCGCTCGCTGGGATTACAGGTTTGTGCCACCACACTCAGCTAATTTTTTTGTATTTTTAGTAGAGATAGGGTTTTACCATGTTGGCCAGGCTGGTCTCAAACTCCTGACCTCAGGTGATCCACCCACCTCGGCCTCCCAAAGTGCTGGGATTACAGGCGTGAGCCACCCACCGCACCCGGCCTGTAAATTATTTTTTTAAAAAGGCTCGCATAGCTATCTGAAGACCCTAATTTAACAGGCTGTACACTAGGCACTGAAGGATGATCAACTATAGCTTTATTAAAGGAATAATGAAATTGCTGCTCTCCCACAGGAAATTACAGTTCCCTGGTCACCAGCCCTACCACCCCCTCCTCAAGGACAAATGTGGAATCAACAACCCTTAAGAGAAATCCTGAGAGGGAAGACGTGCGAAAATCCCCATCAGGCTATGATCACGGCTAAATTTCAGTCCCAAGCATCTACATGTCACCTCTGAAGTGCCACCTATCTGCTGGTAACACTACCACTGACACATCTGTCCCGCTGAGGGAAAACAATAGGCTCCTATGTCAGGGGGCACTTCTGCTCTGCAGGGAAGGACTCTGTCTGACCTTACAAACCAAGAATACTAAGAATAACCTGACCTCCAATTCCGAGGCAGAGGCAGTGAGCTCAGGTCAAGGATAAGCTCTGACAGTTGTCCACTAAATGCCAGAGAAGTTTCTGCCCTAAAAGAGAAACACAAACAAATATACACAAGATTGAAGGCCAAGGTAAGTGCTCGAAAGGAGGCTAAGAGCATATGTGTGCAAACAGCCCAATGAGAACAGCCTCCAGCTCCCACCTAGCACTCGCCATCCCCCACACTGCCACACTTTACCTAATCATGTAATCCTTATGAGAATGAGGCAGGTTTGAGTGTCCCCATTTTGCACATGGGGAAACTGAGGCCCAGCAGGTTAGACCACATGCCAAGATCACGCAACTAGGAAGAGGCAGGGTGGGGATGATTCAGACTCAACAGTTTGGTTCCAGGGGCCAGGCACCCAACCACTCCTTGGCTGCCTCTCCACTGAGAACCTAGAGGATGCCTCCATAAACAGGCAGGTCAGGACGGGATGGGAGACAACGGTCATATGATGCGCTGGGGCAGGAGGGGCCATCAGCAGAGGAAGAGCACACATGGAAAGCCACTAGTTGGGAATAAGCAAAGCCCAGGCAAGAAACTTCCAGAAAGCTGTGAGCAGCCCCTGGACAGAGATGGGGCAAGTGGTCCAAAGGAGGAGGCCATGGGCCTGCAGCAGACCTGGGAGAGTGCTCCAAGGGGGTCTGGAGACAGATGGGAGCTGGGTCAAGCACAGCCTTGGGGTGAGGAGGAAGTCACAGTTGTATTCCAGATGCCCTGGTGGGTCTGTAGGGCTGGAAGTACAGGGCAGGAATGACCTGCCAGCTGCTGGACAGCAGGGAGACATGGAAAGGCAGGCACCTAGGTAGGGAGTGAACACAGGGACAGCAGGCACAAATATTCGAGGGGACTGGGTGTGACAGTGAGGGAAAGCGAGGTGGCTAGGACGACTGCCAGGTTTCCAGCAGCTGGGTGGGTGTTGTTGACGTTCACTGTAAGGAGAAAGGCTAGGAAATTTAGGAAAATGAAGTTCTGGTTTCAGATGCTCATTTTGTGACACCTGTGTGACATCAGTGGGGAGCAGGGGAGGCTGCCTAGCGGGCTGGGGCAGAGGACCACATGGAGCTTAGGTCGAAAGGCAAAGGCACTCTCCTTTTCCTTTAGGGAGCAGTGGTTTGTCTCTGGAATTACTTCCACCCAGTGGCCTCCCTGACAGCTCCCCTTAAGTGCCCTCAAGTCAG
The DNA here is from genome assembly GCF_049350105.2 of Macaca mulatta. NCBI lineage: Eukaryota > Metazoa > Chordata > Mammalia > Primates > Cercopithecidae > Macaca > Macaca mulatta. The sequence continues at coordinate 2,424,226 of NC_133408.1, forward strand.
CACACCCAAACAGACCTGCTAGCCTACCCTCCCCACCCTCCACAGTGGGCTCCCTCCCAGCTGTCCAGTCGTAGGCACTGCCTTCCATCTTGCCACATGGCCAGCACCCAGGCATCCTCAGAACCTCGCACATGTGTCTGAAGTCCCCATCAGCCATGCTCCATCACCCTTGCCTGTACAGCGGCCCCTCGGCGTCTGCTCTCCACGTGTTCTCCTGCCACAGGGACCCTTCCATGGCACAACTCTGAGTTCATGCCCCCAACACAGTGGCTTCCCACCTCCAGAAAGAAAAAAAATCACAATTCTCTACCATGGCCAACACCTTATACTTTGTACCACATCACACAGGGCCTTGGTATCTCCTGACTAGTTTTCAAATTGGGAGGGGGCACCAATCCATCAGCCCGAAAATCATGCTGGCCTCCCTCATTTACACATCAGGCTTCCCCAAAGCTCATAAGCTTAGTTTTTTCAGCATTTGCTCTTTTGTCCTGTTACCAAAGGGAAGGTATGTGACCATCTCACAGTGGAAAACACTCTCCTTAAAGAATGGAAAGGGCCAACCCCACCCGCCTTGTACCTAAAGGGTGATGCTGAGGAAGGAGGGGAATTACATCTAGTTCCCAGCAGAAAACAGGCAAAAGAAACCAGACTTGAAGAGGAAGCTACTTGGGAACATTTAAAAAGAGGAGAAAATTCCTCCCAAAGCCAAGATGGCTTCCCAGAGGTTCCCTCGTCTCTCAGGAGCTCCTCTGGGTGACAATGATGGGGTCTTTCTATAGTATGATCACCCCAGGAACGACCAGGGAGGCCTCAAGGAAGTTCGTGGGGACAATAGCAGTTCTTTCTGGAGGGATGGCTCACCAGAAGCAGTTTCAGAGACAGAAACCACTGTCCCTAAAGGGAAAGGAGAGTGGATGATGAGGGGAAGAATTGGGGCTGCCCCTCCAACAGCCTCAGGGCAGGGTAGTATGAGGACACAGGCCCGCAGCAGCCAGCCCAGACCTGCAGGAAGACAGGCAGGGCTGGCACAGCTGGTGTAGGGGTTGAGACTGCCCAGCTTCCAGACTTCCAACAGGAGATATGCAAAACTCTTCCTCAGAGCAGAGGGAGCACTTGTCCCTTGCCCTTCTGTTCCCTGTGGACAGAATCCAGCTCACCACTCTTTCCTGCAGAAGGAGGCATGTAGAAGGAGGAAATGGGTTGCTTAGCTCAGCCAGTCCTCCTTTCCTCTTGGGCTAGGCGCACCCACACCAAAATGCTAGGGTTTCTTCTCCTGCCACGTGGAAGGGGCTTGCCCCCAGCCATGCTCGTTACTAGGTGGAAAGTTTGTCTAATTTGGGATAAAGGATTAGCAAACCCACTTGGCCAGTCAGCCACTTTCTCTAGTTGATTTTATCTAAAACAGAGCCTGTATCTGATCTCCACTTGCCTATCTACAGTGTGTGCGGCTCTCTCAACTGGTCCGGAACTTGAGGGGGTAAAAAACGGGTGCAAACATAAAGCCCCAACAACCGCACTTTTTAAGCCTCCCTCATTCAGGAACTAGGACTTACAGCCTATAGCTCCTTGCTGATCTGGCTGCAGGAGACCCTAACTCACAGAGCCTGGTGTTGTTGAGCACAGACCCTGCCCCAGGCATCCGGGCAACCAGAGGTAGTCATGTAATACTCTTCCAGCCAATGAGAGACACCGAGTTTCCTGAACTCCTTATCACTTTCCTGATGCAGAGACCACCCCTTCCTGCCTCACCACCTCTCAGCTGGAACATCAGGCTGGAGACATGACCCAAGGAGCCAAGCACGAGAAGGAAACGTGCACTCTGAAACAGCAAGATGGAGAGACAGAAGCCTCAGGAAATGCGGATGGCAGTGTGAGACTCCTGTCCCAGCCCCATGCCTCTGAGGAAGAGCTAACAGAAAAAGGGGGCAGAGAAAAACCTCTGGGTTGGGTCTGAGTCAATGGTCACTGTGGGAAACTGAAAGGGGGTATGATGGACAGGAGCCCGGGGAAGGGATCCAGAGCTCAAGCAAGTCTGTGTTGCTCAGGGCAAAGGCTGGGGAATCACACACAGAGCAAGCAGGGAGTGCAGCCTGGGCTGGGGGCAGGTAGGCTGCACCTGCAGGGCTCCTGGTGGCAGGGGGACCTGCACAGAAGACTGAGCCAGAAGGATGCCAGGTTGGCACAGCCCACAGAATCCCAGAGGTTAGTGAGTTCTGTACAGTCTTGCTGAGACACTGATTAAGACCGGGACAAAATACAGGCCACTGACCTTAACAAGAGACAAATCATTAGTGACTAGCAAAAGCCATTTCAGAGGGATAGAAGGCCAAAACTTGAACAGAACAGATTGAAGAGAAATGTCGAGGAAGTCATGATAGTGGAGAAGGTGCCTAGCACATGGGCAGCAGAATGAGGCTGCCAGCTTCCAGCAAGGAGACCAAGTGCAAACCTCGCCTCTCAGTAAGCGTCCGGGCCCCTCCGCTGATGGAGGTCTTCAATTTGTCTTCCTTCATCACAGCTACCACTTTACATCTGTTTGTGTGATTACTTGATACACAGAGATCTGCATCACTAGACATTTCCATGAAAGCAAGGACCATGTCTCATTTGCCCCTCTCTCTGCCCTCAACATGATGCGAGACTCTGGACAGGAGGACAGGAAGGGGAGCTGTGGGGACAGGAAGCCCACCAGGTCAGCTGTGTGAGGAAGAAGTGAGTCCATGCATGTCTGGGGCCTCAGCAGGGCCCACACGCAGGGCCGCAGAAACCTTGAGAACAGAAACACAAGCAGACATAGTGCTTGGGGCTGCTTCCGTGTACAGAGGATGCTCCCTGATCTGGCGGGGCGCCTGGCAGCACATGAATGTGGCTGATGGTAGTGGTGCCAAAACAACCAAATATATCTCCCTGAAACCTGCCATTCAAAAGTATCCTAGGGAATAAATCAAAAACTCAAAAATTTTACTTGAAGATTTTCCAGTTTAAAGGTAATTTCAGGCAATAAACTAGTATTGGGTCTAAAATGAGCTGACAGTACCTGGGAAGCCACACCACTGCTCGATAAAGACACGGACCAACAGCCTCACAGAGATTACCAGTGAGGGATCTTGAACAGAGCTCTAATCAGGTACACGCTACCTGCTTTAACAGAAAACTGCTTGCAGAGTTAGAAAAAATGCTTCGGAATGTTTCTGAACAAATAATTTGATATATTCTATTTCTCAAAAGACCCTCACTTTTTAAACACAAAATCACCAAAAAACCATCTTATGAAAGAGAACATTAAATATAACATTAAGATCAAGAAACTACCTTTTAAAATTGTGTAAATAAAGTAACAATCAGGATGGGCAGACAAATAATTTGATCAGTCACAATCGCCTCAATCAACGACTAACAAATCACCAGTCAAAACCAAGTGCTAAAAAGCGAGTTATTTAATTTTATCTTATCAGACACTTTTCTGAGGAGCCCCCTTGTGCTGTGCAGGGTCAAAAAACCCAATCCTAATGTACTTAAAAGGGCAGATGAGAGACATCTGCCCGAAATTAAAACACAAAGTAATTCTGTTCTGGGACTTTATTTGAAAATCCAGGAGAAGCCCTTGGCTGGAAGCATCAGCCTCCAGGGCCTCTTCACCCTGACATTCCTGGGGCTGCAGCACAGTCACCCTATACCCCTGAGCCCCCTGGAGAAAAGACGCACTCATGCCTCATGCCTCCTTCGGGCACGCAGTCAAAGGGCCTCTTCCTGAAAGAAGAGGACAGAACTTCCCAACACCCCAAACCTTCGCTCCAAGCAGGTTAAGACCTAGTTTCAGAGTCACGGCATGAAACATGAGAGGCGGCAGAAAAACCCACAAGTCTGAGAACAGCAGCTGTGTGGCCCAGAGGGCTCGGCACCCACAGAAAGCCAGCTCCTCTCTTCCTCTTGTCAAGGACGTCAGGCAGATGCCTGTGGACACCTGCCAACAGGAGCAATGGCCAGACCTAGAAGAGCCAAGCCCGGTGCGCCCTCGCCTGGAGTTGTGAGAAAAGTCCCTGTAGCCCCAGATCTAGGGCCTGCAACATTCTCCTCCCTGAGACTCCAGGCTGCCCTGAGAACTGGTGAGGAAAGCCAAAGCGCATCCCGCAAACTGCCTGGGATCCATCCAGGTTCCTAAAGCAAGTACCGGGGGGCGAGGTCTAGGCGCAGTATGGGCAGCAGCCGAGCTGCTTCCTTCCTTGGTAGGCGGTTCCTGAAGCCAACTGCCGGGGGCCGAGGTCCAGGCGCGGTATGGGCAGCAGCCGAGCTGCTTCCTTCCTCTGGAGGCTGCTTATTTCAGAGACGAATTTCCTGGTTTTCACTGTGCCTATTGTGTGAATATTCAGGGGGGTGGGGTGGGGTATAAACTGAGACTCATCAGAAGGGTTTCAGGGCCCAGTAACAGATTACCCTGTTGGCTATAGAAATGGGACTGAGATAGCCTCGACTTCAGAAAATGGAACATGATACTAGTTTTGACATCTTTAAGACTTGGGCTCCATCAAGAAAAAAAAAATTTAAAGTACAAATGTGTGATGATGAATCACTCCTATTTTACAGGAATGGGAGGCTTGATTTATAAAACAGTTTTTTAAATTATTATTCAGGTAAAGGGTTAGATTTAAGCTATAAAGAGCTTGACTGATTTTCCTCTGCGTTGTCTTCTCTGTTTTGGAACAATCCCTAATATTGTTCATTACTTCAATATTTACAGAAAGATGTTTTGGTTTTCCTGTGTCATACTATTAGTATAAGTCTAGTCAAATGACTTGTAAATACCAATATATAGAATGTATCCATTTTTAAAAATCCAACAGGAGCACAATAATAGGGAAAAAGTTAACTTTTAACTAAAGCTGAATTCCTGATTCTAAGATTTAAAGGTCACCTACTAGAATTAAGATTTGGTCCTCACAACTGTTACCGGAAGGTAAGAGTAAATTCCAAGGGTATAACTATATCAAAAATAACAGATAACAGATATTTCCATAAAAATTGTGTATGTTTATTTTTTAAATCTCTCTCATCAACCAGTTGTAATGCAGTAGAGAGAATGAGGAAAGAGAGAGGTCAGAAAGTCACCCAGTAAACAAAAGGACCACAGATTTTTCTCCATCCTCAACAGAGATTCCAGCTGATGAAGAAGGCTGCCATGCAGGCTCAGGGCAAGGAGAGGGAATGTGCTGCTATCACTGGAGCTCAGCTCCGGGCAAGGCTACACCTTCTGAACCGACGGCCCAGGAGCAAAGTGACCCATACTTCCTCCAAAGCATCACTCTCCAGACATGGTGATCCAGGCCCAGAAGCAAAGGTCAGTCCCGCTGTGCCTGTCACACACTCTGCTCCTCTACACCCTCCTCTAGGAAATGAAAGAGGAAGGATATTGATCTCTAGGGTCTTTTAAATTGTTCCAAATAAATAAAATAGAATTATTTTCCCTTACTAAAAATAAAACACTGATTTTCATACTAAAGACAAATTAATTGTGCAAAGGATTTAAAAAGCAGAAATCCAAATCAGTTTAGCAGAAAGATGAACAGATGGATTTCTGAGGTCCACTGGCCTGCATCCAAATTTCCCAGCCTAGCCCACGGTTAAACTCGATCTGGAGTCTTCCAGCTCCTCCTCCTACAGGGAAACCCCCGCTCTCCCTGGACTGTGGCCCACAGGTCTCCCTGGACTGTGGCCCACAGGAGAACAAGGAGCTCTACTCCACAGGACACCAGAACATCAGCAAACGTGTGGCAATGCTGTAGGATGCTGGTGACCAGGATCCTGCCCCGGGAGCCACTAAGCTGCCAGATGACACAGTCACCCAGGCAAGGCTGTGAATAGCACCCCCTATCCCTACTGCTCTCCCTCTGAGCCATAGACAGAGATCATGCTGGTGGGGAATAAGGTCTCATGATGTCCAGAACTATAGTAGAAAACTGTAAGCTGATCTCCTGCTCCTCACTAAGTGATGACGGTTCACACAACACAACAGTGCCATTTCACCAAACTGTGCTATTACAACCCTTTCATCATCAACCTTTCTACAGCAAAAATCGCCAGATTCAAGTCTCTTGTCTTTTCATCGTAAGAATTCAATAAAAGCAGAAATAATTATATAAGTAGTTAAGCCAAACATCAACTAGTACTAAAGCAGTGGAAGAAATCGGATTGATTTAGAGTTGATTTAAGATAATACCAGGAGCAAAGGCAAGTGGATGTCTGAGTTAGGGGAAAATTGGCAAGGACGGTCAAATAGAAAAAACACGTGACTTAAAGACATAGCAGAACATATGCTCTGTGAAGAAAGGGACTGAGTTATTTCATTCACTGCTATACCTTTGGTATCCAAAGTGCTCAAAAAATATTTATTCAATGATTGCATAAACACATGAATGAAAAACGTCAGTTTAGATGAACGAAGTTGATGAACTTCATGAATATAAGATGGCAGCAATGCCCCACATTTAAGAAAAGTTACCACAGAACCTACATTGTTTAATAAAGCCAGTGCCACAATAATAATCAGATGCTCAATTTTTCAATAAAAATCATTACAAACCCTGTATTTTGCTATCTATAAATGAGGTGGCCAAGGCAGTTCTTGGCGGGAAACCGTAGAGCTGTATGTGCACAGAAGAGAAAACCAGGATGACGTGAAAATAAACAAGGTATTAAATCCCCAAGTGAGAACAAAAGTGGAGAGAGGTCAGAACCGGGGCCCTCCTGGGTCCTCCTGGGGAGGGTAGGAGGCTAAACGGCACAGGTGCCAGGAAGCCTCCAGGTTGGTCCCGGGGATGGCTGCACGAGTGCTCAGACACGAGAGTCACCAGGCTGCACACTCAGGCCCCACTGGTGTGCGTATTACACCCATTCAGGAGAGAAGAGAAGACTGTCACATTTTCAGGCATTTTGTAAACCAGTTGACAGCTCATTGGTAGCTTCAAATAGGGCATGGTAGGGACATTTATACCTTAGACATTGGCAAATGCTACAAATCAGGGGTTTCCACACATTCCCACCCCTCCTTGCCACCAAAAGCCAGGTGTTAAGCACTTACACCACTATGTAGCTACTACAACATGTAAACCACGTGACAAAAATGAAAAGGCTGGGGGTAGGGCTGGGGAGAGACTCATTTAGAAAAAATTGAAGGTATTAAAATAAATAGCAATTTTAATTTTGCACTGTGTTAAAAGTAGGATTTTCCCCAGAATGCAGGAATGTTTAATATCAGGAAATATATTAATGAAATTTGCTATATTAACAGAATGGAGGGAAAACCATGTGATCATCTCAACAGATGCACATATGGTAAAATTCTACTGCCACTCATGATAAAGATTATTTTTAAAAGAACTCTCAGGCAAACCAGGAAGAGAAGGTAACATGCTAAACAAGATAAAGGGTATATACAAAACAACTAGAGTAATATCACACTTAAGGATGAAATACTGGAAGGATTCACACCAAAGACAAGAACGAGAGGCAGCCTGCTAGCCATCACTATGATCCAAACACTACACTCAGCACAGTACCAGAAGTCCTAGCCAATTAATACAGGGGAAGTACAAAGCTTAGGAAGATGCATGTTCCCAAAAGGATCCTCTATCTAGAAAACATGAGACACAAATGACGAGCTGTGGACACAACATACAAAAACCAATCACTTTTCCACACAAGAATAATAAGCCATTTGAAATGTCATTGAAAGAAAACATTTAGTAGGGATAAAGGTGATATTTCTGATAATTGGGAAAAGGGAAGACTACTCAATGACTAAGGCAAATGATTAGCCAATTGAAAAAATATCCCAACTTCAAACTGTACAAAAACAAATTTCATATAGATCAACATGCTAAATGTGAAAAACAAAATAAAACCTATTAGAAGAAATTAAAGAAAAATATGATTATTGAAGTAGGGAAAGTATTCTTAGGATTCAAAACCGAAAAGCAATAAAGGAAAAAAACTGATAAATTTGACTATATTTAAAATTTCTTTTAGAAAAAAAAAATCGACCAAATCCAAAGACCAAGATAAAACAGGTAAACACTCTCACATGGGAAGAAACCGAGGTAGTGGCTGGCCCTGCCATTTCTGCCATTCTCCCATCATATTCGGCTATGTGCTTTCTTTTTCAATGTTTTATGTTGAAATTTTAGGCTTATGGGAAGGCTGAAAAATAGTACAGAGAGTTCCCCTATGTCCTTCTCCCAGCTTCCTCTAAAATCTTAGATTTGTAAGTTGTGAGCATGAGGAGAAGTATGTATCAATCACAGATCTATACGTTGTGAGCTGGGAGGACATATCGAAATCAGAAAATAAACACTGGCACAATACGATTGGCTACTCCACAGACCTCATCTGAATTTCGGTGGTTTCTCCACCAATACCAGCTTCTGTTCCAGGATTCTGCCCAGAATCACAGGCCACAGTTAGTCATCGGGTCTCTAAGCTGAGCCCAATCCTCAGTGTTTCCAGTGTTCATGACCTGGACACTTCTGAAGAACACTGATAAGGTATTTTGCACGATGTCCCTCTACTGGACCGTCTGATATTCCCCCATGACTAGACTGTGATTGTGCATTTGTGGCAGGAGTCCCTGAGAGAGCACACGGCTTGTGGTGTGGGGCTGCATATGATGGCAACTTGTCTCGTCAGGTGATGCTGATCTTGATCGCCTGGGTGACGTGGTGTCTGCTGGCTTCCTCCATTCTAAAGTTACTATTTTTCCCTTTTTAATAAATAAACAACTTGAGGAAGAGATACTTCGAGACTAGGCAAATATCCTGTTTCTCTCCAAACTCTGGATTCTCCCCCGGAACTCGCCTGAAGTTAACTATTTCTGTAGTGCTGGCTGCCTGAAGGCGGTTTTCTACTTCCTCACTGCTCCTACACCAATTAATTGGAAGGTTTCTGTCAGGAAGAGATGCCCCTTCTCCCTCATTTTTTCAATGTCTTCTTATATCAATAGGTAGTGATACTGACTTTGTTCTATAGATTATACATCTATACTATCATTACACATTTCCTTGCTCAAACTGACCCCGCTTTGGCCATGGGGCTCCTCCAGGTTGCTTATGTGCCTCTGACACACCGCATCCTTTTTGGGCACTTCCTTATTTCCAGTGTCATCAGAGGTTCCAGACTCATCTTCTGCAAGGAGCCCTGCTTATTTTTATTGGCAACTGATACTAAGGTGTGCTACCTGTTGCTGGAGGTCATCGCTTCTAGGTCTTCCCAACGGACAAAGCTAGGAGATGCATGTGTAGGTATATCACTAACCCATGCATGTAACGTGTACACCTATATTTACTTCTGTGTGGTACGTGCATATATTAAAGACCACAGGGTCACACTGACACCTGAATCCAATCCAACAGCACGGGCTCCCTCTGCCATCTTCCTTTCCTTATTTGTAACTTCTTCCTGGGACAGTGAGAAGCCTGGCTCTCATTATCTACTATAAGTCTGCTTACTTGTTCAATCCCCACATACACATGAAGTCGTTTCACACTGCTCAACATTAACACTGAGAAAAAAATTTACTTCTATTTTGTACAGTTCTCTTCAGCCTCACAGAATCCAGTCAACATATCATTTTCCCAAATAAGGTTAACACTTGCCTTTCCACCCCCTTCGCTGTGGTTCTGCCGCTTTATACTACAGTGAGATGTGTGTTTTCGGCTTATATTTCATTTTGAGTCCCCCACATCCTTGCTGATACTAACCATCTATTTTACTTTGGAGTGTATGAAGTACTGCTATGGTTTCAACAGCTGGGCCACACTAAAAGGTGTACTGAGAGCAGCACTGCCCCCCACCTATGACCCAGCACCCACACCACTTCCCCACCCCCTCGCCCTCTGCACCCCACCTACGACCCGGCACCCACTCCTCCTCCGTCCCCTCGCCCTCTGCAGTCGCCATCTCTTTTGTTTCTGGCTCTGCCCTCCCGTATCTGCTCTGCACAAGTGTGCAGGGAGCATGTGTTTTCCTGCATCCCCTTCTTCTCACGTCAAGGGCAGCATTTAGATGTTCTTTGGCATTTGCCTTGTTCACATCCGCATGCCCTGAAAACCACCTCGAACCAATTCACAGAGGTCATCCTCAACAGTGGATGTGGTTGTGTGGCTATACCAGAGTTTACTCAACCTTCTCCTGCATATGGATATTTAGGTTATTCCCAGCGTATTTTCATATTGTTGGAGGTCTATCTTCTGGAAGGATTCCTAGAAGTAGAATTGCTGGGTCAAAGGGTAAGTGTTTATGTGGTGTTGTAGGTTGAATGTGGTTTTAATATGCCCAACAGTACTTCATTGACTTCCTCTTCTGATAAGTTGGGGGGAAAACATCAAACACCAGGGAAGAACTCATCTGTTGAGAACCTAATAGTGTGCACCAACAAAGGGTGGTCATCTTAAGAAATGCTAATAGCCACTGCTCCACATTATAACCATATTTCATCCTAGAAGAAATAGGTTCATACAATTCAAGAAGCACAGTGCACCTCACAGAGACAGACTTCAAGAGCAAGCCATCTGAAACCAAATAAATGGCCCTTGCTAGCATCATCAATATCAAACAAAGACTTCTGTCTTAAACTCCATTTCGAAGCTCCTATGAACACCTAGGAATCTACCTATGAGAAATGAAAATACACATCCACACGCAGACATGCTTGCTAATGTTCAAAGTCACATGATTCATAACGGCCAAAATGCAGAAACAACCCAAAGTCCATCGCTGGAGCGGGATAAACGAACATGCTATGCCAATACTAGTAAAAGGAACAAACTACTGATACGTGCTACAACACGGATGTACCTGAAAAACATGTTAAGTGAAAGCCTGATGCAAACAACTACACAGGACATGAGTTGCTTCCTGTGAAACGTCTGCAAGGCACATGTGGAAAGAGCAGGCGGGCTGCCTGAGTGGTTGCCGGTGGCTGGGCTGAGAGTGCGAATCAACTGTAGACAAGCACAGGGAGCATTTGGGGTGACGGGAGTGTTCAAGAACTAGGCTGTAGTGATGTCCGCACAACTCAGACATTCAGAAAATCACTGAATTGTCCTCTTACAGAGGGTGCATTTCATGGTAGCTGTTTAAAACAAAACAAAACCGCCTTAGAATGCCTTTCCTGCGGTTTATTTTCCGCCCATATTTTCCCAGAGCATTCTAAAAAGGTGAACACTCACAGCATTATTTGATCACAACTTGCAATCTGCATTGTTTCCTTCAACGATCAATAAGCCCAGGAAATCATCTAGATAAATTCTCGATGCAGTGTGAAAAGGCACACAGGGCAGGTAGGTCTTCTGTCCAACAGCATCGCCCTATCCCGGCTTCACACATAGCAAGCAGTGTCTGGCGAATCAAAGCCTGCCTTTTCCAGTCTACAGCATAGCTCAAAATCATTGTCAAATAAAGGAAAAAAAAACCTTACTTTTCCTACAGCAAGTGCTTCCAGCGATAAACAGAACTAAAATCTAGCAGGCACTTATTGCCTGTGCCACACACAACACGCGCCTATGGCTAATTCGTGCATGGAGAATTCAAGGTGAGCTGCACAGGACGCTATATGTCAGTTCTGCGGGACAGGCATGTGCTCAATGACTTCCTGTAGGTTCACGTGACACCAGCCCTTTCTGTGTAAATATAATCAATTCCTCACAGTTTCATTAGAGGGATAAAATTAAAGAATAGAAAGCTTCACTATGAACGAGATAAATATGTCACTCATTCACCTGCATGTGGGTGAAAACATCTACTACGTGACACCAAAAAGTGTGGAGGGAAAAAATTCCAGAGTAGAAGTTAGAAGATGTCACTTTTAACCTGCTCTGCTCCTGGGTACATAAATACATAGTATGTAAAGGACTCAAATTCAAAATGACCAAGACTAATAAATATGCATTTGATGTGACTACTTTCATTCATATCTAGAATAGAGGGGACGTAAAGAGTCAAATAATTGCTGTTTAACTGCAGCCGGGGCGCTGAAGTCTCTGGAAACTCTAACCTCTGTTTAGATTGACTTCATGCTATTTATGCTTAGGTCTAAACCAAGTGAAATGTGTAGATTAACACTGTTTCCCACCATTCTTCATGTAGAGGTCAGAGGTCACATCTGTAGCTCCCCAGCATCTTTTGAATCCCCTCTCTCTACCTGGGGACATCCCTAAGACAAAAGCCAGAATTCTATTTCCTGTTCTCACAGCCAGGGTGCACTCAGCCAGTCAGATGAACCCACACAAAACCTCACCTCAAATGACAGAAATTGGAGGGAGCAGGTCCCTAGTGGAATCTATTCCTGAAAAGGGAAAACAATGAGACAGGAGAGGGCTTGGGGATGCAGCAGCGGGCAGAGGGCCCACCAGCGGCATCCGGCAGCCCAGGCTCACTGCACATGGTCCCAGGGTAACCAGGTATTGTGCCTGACTCCAGAGCCTCACGAAGACCACGAGAAGCCACTTGACATCCTTGAAAAGATTCCTTTTTTCAAGGAAATCAACTCACTCTAAGTGACTTAACACTGGCTGGGTTGGACACATTGTGCCCAACTGTTACTAATCAAAGAAAAAGAAACAAAACTGGGTTTATGTGCACTGCCATACGTAAACACACAGGAATAAAATGCAACTTTCCAACTTACTCTCCAGCCTGACTGATATATATGTTAAAGACCTCCACTTCTAGCTTTATAATTTTAGAAGTGAGGGTTAATGAAATATTAACTACTATTGAATTACCTCTGGTTGCTTATGATAAGCTCTGGACTTACAGAAGTGAAAAAAAATCCCTGCTCCATTTAATTCAAGACAACTAACACAGTCTAGTCCCCCCAAGACTGAGGAAACAGAGAAAGGGATCAATTCTAATCCCTAGAGTTTCATGTTTTCTATTGGACTCTGAATCCATCATTCCAACCCTCTAGATCCTGCCACCTAAGCCTGCTTAACCCCTAAGGCCTATGCCCTCCCTTCCTATACCTCACCTTTTTCCACAGTTACTGAGTCAAGAAAAGGGACATGACTCTGTGCCAAGTGCCAGCCTCGCGTGAGCCTCGGCAGCCATGGCAGGAAGTGGCGTAGCACCACCTACATTAGACAGGACTACACATAGGTTCTACGATGAATATTGGTTGGATAACTGAATGAATGATTATTTGACTCTGACTTACAACAGTCTTCTAGAAATGGAGAGAACCTCGGCAACAAGCAATTCAACTGCCCTCATTCCACATCCAAGGAGCCCACAGCACAGCCATGAAGAGAATGCACCATCCTGTTCAGAAGCAGGGCTGGGATTACATTCCTGATCTCCCAGATTCTGGGACACTTTCCTATTTGCTCCTTGACCAAAAACAGCTTATAAGAGATGCTTTCTTGGCCAGGTACAATGGCTCCACCTGTAATCCCAGCAATTTGGGAGGCCAAGGCAATTGGATCCCTTGAGTCCAGGAGCTCGAGACCAACCTAGGCAACACGGTAAAACCCTGTCTCTACAAAAAATACAAAAATTAGCTGGGTGTGGTGGCATCCACCTGTAGACTCAGTTACCTAGGAGGCTGAGACTGAGGCAGGAGGATCGCTTGAACCCGGGAGGTTGTGGCTACAGTAAGCTATGATTGTACCACTGTACTCTAGCGTGAGCAACAAAGCAAGACGCTGTCACAAAAAAACAAAAAAGATGTGTAATTCCTTTAAGCCTCCACAGTTGAATCAAACTTTTTTTTTTTTTTTTTTTTTTTTTTTTTGAGATGGGAGTCTCGCTCTGTCCTCCTGGCTGGAGGGCAGTGGCGTGATCTCAGCTCACTGCAAGCTCCGCCTCCCGGGTTCCTGCTATTCTCCTGCGTCAGCCTCCCGACTTGCTGGGACTACAGGTGCCCGCAACCGCGCCCGGCTAATTTTTTGTATTTTTAGTAGAGACAGGGTTTCACCGTGTTAGCCAGGATGGTCTCGATCTCCTGACCTTGTGATCCGCCTGCCTTGGCCTCCCAAAGTGCTGGGATTACAGGTGTGAGCCACCGCACCCGGCCAAATCAAACGTATTTTTTCATTTTATTTGGCTGCTTTTTCCTGAATCCTCTCAGAATTATTCGAAATATTCTTGTTTCTGTCAAGATGTAGTTATAACTATTACTTCAGAGAATGTATTTCAACTGTATCTTGTCCAAATGGGGTTAAAATGATGCTGGCAGGACAGAGCTACTTTTTCAGGATGTGGCCTCCCTGTTTTCAACAGATAATTTACTATGTCACATTTTATGGTTTTATAATAATTTTGAATGTTTTGTAAATGTTTATATTCTACATAGACAAGCGTGGAAATCTGGAGATAACACAGACATATGGGGCATAAATATGTGACTGATTCACCAAGTACAATAGGATGGGGGGCAGTGTAGGGAGGCAGCAAAAGCATATGTTTTCAGAAGCAGATAAACTTAATGCTGGTTCTACTACTTATTACCTACAGAAAAAGTAAGTTAAAGTTATTCTCTCCTTCAGCAAAGGCTTACAAGTGTCTGTCTGCCAGGCATTGCTCTGAGCCCTCAGGACAGATTCAGAGCAATAGCCCTGCCTTCCTGAGGCTTCCATTCTGGCCAGGCAGGCTGTGTGGGGAGGAAGGGAGTGGTGGGTACAGATGGCAGAAATAAACAGAATGGTGAGCAGGGCACATAGCACACAGCGGTGTGTGAACACTGAAGTGAGGGCTAGCTATAGGCCCCAAGACAGCTGGAGCCATGGCTCTGAGTGGCAGGAAGGGACAGCAGGAAAGAAGGCTGCAGGGGGACTCTGAGCAGGAGAATGACGTGATGTCTTCCATGTAGAGACTCAGATCTGACTGCTGGTCAAGAACAGACTGAAGGAGACCAGGAGTGGAAGAAGAGATCTGTTAAGAGGCTACTAAGGTAAGCCAGGCCAGTGTTATCAGTAAAAAGGGATGATGACAGTGACCCTTAATAGCAACATCCTAAGATCATCATGAGGATTAAACTAGATTAAACCCACTTTACCATGTCTGACACATAGTAAGAGCTTAATAAATGTTAAATATTATCCAGCTTTCCTAGGACGTCACTGAGCCTCTTAGCATCAGTTTCCTGATCTGATAAATAGGGGTAATGAGACCTCCTACAAGACTGTCGTGAGGAATAACTTAATTACAAGGACCCTGAAGAAGAGCCAGTTCTACCTAATAAAAGTTTAAATGCATGTGTCTGTGTTTTACAAACAATGTATTACAAATTTTGTAGGCCGTGGGAAGGTACAGACAGACCCTGGCTTACAACAGTCTGACTTACATTTTTTTTACTTTATGATGGTGTGAAAGTGACACACATGGCCGGGCGCGGTGGCTCAAGCCTGTAATCCCAGCACTTTGGGAGGCCGAGACGGGCGGATCACGAGGTCAGGAGATCGAGACCATCCTGGCTAACACAGTGAAACCCCGTCTCTACTAAAAATACAAAAAAAACTTAGCCGGGCGAGGTGGCAGGCGCCTGTAGTCCCAGCTACTCGGGAGGCTGAGGCAGGAGAATGGCGTGAACCCGGGAGGCGGAGTTTGCAGTGAGCTGAGATCCGGCCACTGCACTCCAGCCTGGGTGACAGAGCGAGACTCCGTCTCAAAAAAAAAAAAAAAAAAAAAAAAAGAAAGTGACACACATTTACTAGAAAGTGTACATTGAATTTTGAACGTTAGGTGTATTAAATGTATTTTCAACTTACAATATATTCAAGTTATGAACCTCATCGTAAGTTGAGGAGTATCTATACAAATATTCTGCAAGTCATATATGAGGTGACAACTGCTTTGCAGAATCAAACAGAACCCAATATAAAATGAGGTCTATAGTTGAAGACTCCTCACCTGAGATCCTCTGGAACACGGCGGCATCACATCATTACCATCCAAAGAGTTCCAAGAGCACTTCATGGTCCCTCCACTTCCCTTGTCTCCAAGACCCAATCTATTGCCCACAACCAAGAATTCACAACTGCTCTCTTTTCTCCAGCTCTGCCACCTCTGCCCCACGAAATCATGGCAAAAGCGCCAACCCAGGCCTCCATTCTTTCTCTTGCACTTCTTCACCCCCTGGCTGAAAGCACTCTGAGTCTGCAGCACCTGGCCCACGTGTCTCTCCAGCCTCACCTCCCAGCCCCTGACTGGACAATGGTTCTGGTTCTATCCTGGCCCCTCTAATAAGCAGGCCCTCTGGCAGGCTATCCTTCTACCCAGAAGGCTGCTGTCCCCGCTCCTGACATGAGCTCATTCTCTCCCTTTGGGCCTCAGCATACCACATCGCACTCAGAGAGGCCTTCCCAGAACATCATGCCTCCACCAGGAGCCACCCTCTGATGCCATCTATCTCAGCTGCATCTCTTCAGTCATGATGATAAAGATAGCACAGGGGCTGCTTGACTGATGGTGGAGTTCCAATCCCATGAACCCATTACAAGTTGAAAACATCCTAATCTGAAAAAGCATTCATTACACCTACCCTACCAAACATCAAAGCTTAGCCTAGCCTACCTAAAAGGTGCTCAGAACACTCACATTAGCCTACAGTTGGACAAAATCATCTAATACAAAGCCTGTTTTATAATAAAGTACTTAATATCGCAGGCGATCTATTGAATGCTATGCGGAAAGTGAGAAACAGAATGACTGTATGGGTACCACGGTCAAGTCAAAAATTATTACTGGAACCATGATAAGCCAGGTCTGTGTGTAGTTGTGAGACATGGTGTCTGCCTCTGTGATCTGTTTAGTTTCCCCACCAGAACGTCAGCTCAAAGAGGCACAGACCTCCTCTCTGTCCTTCTCCACCGCATCCTCCCACGATGACTCACACAGAGCAGGCACTCAGGAAAGCCTGCCCCTGAGAGAAAAGAGCGAAGGGAAAATGTTTCCACAGCAATGGGAACTACTCTCCACTGCACAGATGATGGAGAGAATGCAAGGAAGCTGGGAAAGGCTTCTTTGCCTTTCATCGCATTGGCTGAACTACTAAGAAGATGGGTGTTCTGAAACTCCAAACCTGAAAAAATCAAATAATCACAAAAACAAATCAAAACTCATGCAGTTAAGATATTTTACCAAGTTAACAGGCAACTTTATTTCACTGAATGCTGCTGACCCAGTGGAACATAAACATATACATGCAACAGGCCCAAAGCAACAATACTTGCTTTCCTCTGGGGGTAGGATTGGTGAGGGAGTCATCTTAAATGCAAAACTGAAATTCCCAGCTAGACAAATCAAGAACAAATCAGGCACGAAGTTTTCTAGTCCTCTGAGTACTGAGTTTGGCGAATAAAGGTGACAACCTCCAGGTAACAATACTTTTAGAGAAAAGTGAATTTTTTAAATAAATAAAAAACTCCATTTCCACATGTATCTTTCTGTAAGTATGCCCCATGACATGTTCAGCATAAGCTGGTAAGAATCTGGATCCTGAGTCCTAGGGTGAGATTCCCAACTTTTCAGGACTGAGGACACCACCATGATTTATTTTCTATCCTCCTTTCAAAAGGGCAGCATGTCTTGAGGCATATTTCTCAGTCCAGGCTCCCACACGCAGAAGTCCCGCCTCCCTCCTGAAGTCCTGCCTCCCTTCTGGAGCTGAGCATCCCTGCTCTTCCTGCCTCCCTCTCACCTTCTCAAGGACTTGGCTCCAACATTATCCTCTTTCCTGGCATATTATAAATGTTTCCCTCTACTGGATCATTCCTATTAGCTCATAAACATTTAAAAATACAAATAAAAACTTCCTGTGCCCATGTCCCCTCCAGCCACCATCCCATGACTCTTCCCTTTTAACAGATAGTCGTCTACACTGATGTTCCCACTTCTACTCTCTCTGTTTCCTCTCCCCACCACTCCAAACCTATCAAGGTCACTCACAACCACCTCTTATCAAAGCCAACAGGAAACTCTCCAGCCAACGAAGAATAAGAAGAACCCCTTGGCGTCTTGGCTTCCAGGCCACTAGACTCTCACTAGTTTCTTCTTTCTTCAAACAGAGCCCTTTTCAATGGTATTGCTAGACCCTCCCTCCCAATGTGAACACCTTGCCAAAAGCTCCCAGGTCATTCCTCATCTCCTGCTCTTCTGTATCCATACTGTACGCCTCAAAGATCAGCAATATGCAAATGACTCCCAAATTTACATACTTGGCCCCAACCTCTTCTTGAACCTGACCTTGAATTTCCATCCATATTCACCTTTCTCTACTCAGATGACTAATCATAAAAATAATAAGCAAAGTAAGCCCTGTTAAATACTGTCAGTCAGGTACTATTTCAGGCACTTTACATTAGCAACTCAACAACTCTGACAAGTTGCTTTTACTCTTCCTAATTTATAGATGAGAAAACTGAAGCACAGAAAGATTAGACTGCTTGCTCAAGATCATCTAGGAAATAGTTGCACAATGACCCAATCCTCGTCCTCCAGATCTGGCCCTTGAGTGGAGCTGCTGAGCTGGGCTGCCTTCCAGAGTCACAAGCTCCACATGTTCAAATCCTAACACTGGCTCTTCCCAGACTTCCCTATATCATACCTGGCACCAACGCCGAGTCAAAAGCTGAGTTGGAAGAATCAGATTCTAGATGTGAATAAATTTCAGAATTACTTTATTTCACTTGTATTTTCCTTTTTTGTGAAAGTGCATGAATGATATGATTTTAAAAGTCAATGCTTAGTCTAAGCTCTTTCAATGAGTATAAATGAATGCTGGGTAACAAGAAAGCATTGTGTCACAATCTAGCTGGCTACATTTTCCCTTTGTTAGCAGCATAAAAAATGGTAATGCAACTTAAAAATGATGGCATCTTACAAATGCTGAAATTCAGTAGGCTGAATCTGATCTCACCACTTCCGCCCTGGTCTGAGGTGCCGGTACAGTCACCCAGCTTTCACAAAAGTCTAAATGATCTCCTTGCTGATATTCCTCCTCCAGTCTGCAGTAGTGGAGGTGAAAAAAGCAAGCTGCAGTAAGGAGGTAAGGGTACATCTTGCCATTGCCACTTCCTGTGTGACCTTGGGTAAATCACTTAACCACTCTGTGCCTAGGTATTCCCCCCTGTAACAGGGGAATAATGATAATAATGCCTACTTTTTGGACTGTCATAAGTGAATTAATATATGTAAAACTCTTAAAACAGCCTGGCATATCATAAGCCCAACAGCCAGAGTGGTACTTTTTAAAGATAAATCAGATCATGTCATTCCCAAGGAAGGAAGAAAGGGTCTCTTAAGGCTTCCCATCACACTTAAAATCTAAATTCCTTACCACAGCCTGTGTGCTCCAAGATGCAGCTCTCCTCCACTCACGTCTCATTTCCTGCCACTCGCCCAGCTCTCTGGCAGTAATGGCCTCCCTGAGGTGACCAGCATACTACAAGGAGGCTCAGGAACCAAGGCTTTCACCTAAGAGGTCCCTGTGCCTGAGAGGCTGCTGCTGCCGCGACCTCAGCCCAGCTCGCTCCATCCTCATCACCTATTTGACCTTCTCTTACCTACCCTGCCTCATTTGCCCTTCGAAGCAAGAAAATGAACTGCTCGAGGGCAGGAACTCTCCTCATCAGGCTCATCCTGAATCTCCAATACCTAGAACAGTACCTGGGCCAGGATGCATGGGTGAAGGCCTGTTGGATCAATAAGCAAATGAAATAGAACCAGGTTCCAAAATCACCAAACTAGAAGCAAGTAGAGCTTCCATTTCACTGTACTTCCAATAAAAATAAAAGGTATCTCAGAGTTACTTTCACTCCCCTTCCTGTTCCATCACAAAGACGTTAAACCTAAAACCAAAGTCATTGTTCTTTGTATATGCCTAGGACATCTTATAGATATACAGGTGGAGAAGTGCAGCAAGCAGTACTAATCAAACTACAAAAAAAAAAAAAGTGATAATTTGATATTAATGGTCCTAGCCCAACAGTTGTCAAGCTATGGATGAAGCAAAACTCTGCAAATGGAAGGTGCAGTAAGACCCTGCCACAAAAACCTCTGTGGGCTACTGTGCTGTCCCTGTCCACACCCGAGATAAAAAGTTGTCGCCTTGGAAAGAAAAGTCACTCAAGGAATAAGGAAGAAATCTTAATGACTTCACTGGACAATTTTTAATTTTCCTATTTGCTTTTCCTACCTCGCGTATTATGACTATACAATATAATATAGGTTTTTTTTTTTTAACACTACCATTTCCAGCACACCAAATTACAGATTTGGAAATTCCTATTTTAGAAAGTTGACACAGAAAACCATTGAGTTTTCTAATAAAATTAGACCTCTCTGAGCTTTTTGGTTTCAAACTAAGCTTGATAACGTTGCTTAACTTTTTTATAGGCTGGTAAATGTAACTTCATCTATTACTCTCCAAAGTTAACTACCTCCTATCTATTTAAATTATACTACTTGATCACAGAGCTAATCACAGCATTCAAGGGAATAAAACCCAGTTCTTAAGTAAAACGTACAGCTAATAAATTTTGATAATAAATAATTAGTAGGCTTTGCTTGTACCCATGTGTAAGAATATCCACTGTAGCAATGTTTGTCACATGTTAAAACATATACAACTGTGTACATACTTTGACTCTTGCTGGGACAATACACAACTGGGTGCAGCCTTTGAACCAAGTGCCCAGGGATGGAGTGGAATGAGGTTTTACCTTTCTGTAGGTATTGCGTGCATGCTGATCTTTTTAAACCTATCAATACAAATCTACTGCTTTATGCCAGAAGCATTTTTTATCTCTACCTATCTTGTTAAGTACTGCATCTCCTAGGGCCTAAAACAGGGAGGGCCTAGCACATAACAAGCCACAGACAAGTATTTGTCAAATGAATTAAGTTTGTTTTATGCATTCACTGGACAAATAGAAGTTAAAAAAAATTCTTATTCCAAAAATCTAAAATAATTCAAATACTTTACAACACATAAATTCACAAGGAAGTGAAATTAGCCTCTGAGCCACGATGTTTTTTGTGGATGATGTTATCACTTCATAGCTAATCCTTCCCCCTTGGCCTCCCTGCATGAACATGTCACACCAGAGACACATGTGTCATCAATTTCTCAGAGCTGGATCGATTCTCTTTAAGCCCCTGCCCCTGCCCCTGCAGGAGGGCCTCCTTTTTTCCTTTCCAACTATAGCTTCAAATTTGATGTCGATGTAGTGGGATATACCCAGTCTTAGGAACCCTCAGACATCTAACAGGGCATCACTCACAGACAATGCATTCCTTTCAAAGCTTGTGTGAGTTCATCCTCTCCACCACAGGCAAGATATAGGCACCCAGCTCAGCCTGTCTCATCAAATATTTATCAAGCCCCTGTTGTGGCTGTCCATGCATAGTGGACCCTGCCCTCTGGAGGAACCGCGCAATGAGAGACAGTTAATTCTCTTATCCAAGAATGAACTGTATCAGCCAACCTTTTACCCTTTCTTCCTTCTCCCTTTCCCCTCTGGGAAACCCTCAGCAGGCAAAAAGGATACAGCAGTCTCAATCCCAAGGAAAAGATGGTCATCAAAAGACAATTAGTTTTTCTATCTCCTAAGAACAACTGCTCTTAAGACAGCCTAGTGTTTTGGAAAATGCAGCTCTGGGTGTCACCTTTCGAAACAATAAAACATACGGCTAAATTTAAGAGGAAACAAAGAGGATTAAATACATATTTGTATTCTCAATAAAAAAACTACGGTTCTATCATCTTAATCACGGAACTAAACGTAAAGAAACAAGTTTGATATCATGCCACTTTTCGTTATACTTCGAGAATGGAATGCAATAATGGTTAGTGTAAGAAGGAAATAAAATGCCTATATCAGAAGTAACAGCCCAAACCTGCTACCCAAAAATATTAACTACAAACTAAACACCACGGTGCAGATCTCCGACACAGAAATCTGGACAGGAACACATTTTAGGTTAGGTTCTCCAGCGTGTAAACTGGGACTCCAATACGTTTCAGCGTCCACAGTCCAATATGACACCTTCCCTCGCACCCATCCACCACGCAGTAATTTTCCTTCTCCTCATGTAAACACGTCAAAAGTCACCTCGGGCCCCCAACTGCCCCAGATTGCTCCCGATCGCTGCAGACGCCCGGCACCCGCAGGAACTTCCCCGCCCCGGGCCGCCCGCGGCTCAGAGCATCCCGCGCGGACACTGCGCCCTCGGGAGGAGACGCAGGACCGTCCAGGGCGCAGCCTCGTCCCCAGCGCAGTCTCCACGCCCGGGGCACAGCGTCCCCTCCTCACAAGGCAGCCTCCCCTGCCCGGGCCCAGCCTCAGCCTCATCCCGGGGGCAGCCTGGCGTCCCCCCCGCGCAGCGTCCCATGCCGGGCGCAACGTCTCCCCAGGGACATCGCCTCCCGTCCCCGGGCGCAGCCTCCCGTCCCCCAGCGCAGCCTTGTACCCGGGGCAGCCTCCCGTCCCCGGGGCAGCCTCCGATCTCCGGGGCACACCGTCCCCTCCCCAAAACGCAGCCTCGGTCCCCAGGGCGCAGCCTCGTCCGGACGCACCTGCCCTCCCCGCGGCGCGGCGCATCCCACGCGGACTCGGCGCCCTCGGGAGGGGACGCGGGGCCGCCCGGGGCGCAGCCTCCTCCGGGGGCCGAGCGCCGGAGCAGACGGGCGCCCCGGGAGGGTGGATGCGAGGCGGTGCCGGGGCAGCCTCGCCTCCCCATAGGCGCCCTCCACTCCCGGGACGGCCCGCAGCCCCGTCCCCGCCGCCAGCCCCTGCCCGGCGCTTACATAAACGCCGCCGCCGCGGGGTCCGGAGCCCGCGCCCGCCCGAGCCGCCGCGGCCCCGCGCCGCCCTCACCTCAGCCGCAGCCGCGCCGCGCCTGGTCCTCCGCACGCGCGCCCCAGGCTCCGACCGCAGTCCCGCGCCGGGCGGCGTTCTGCCTCGTCGGCTGTGCGCAGCGGCGCGGCGTGGCCGTAGCCTCGCGCGGCCCGGAGCCCCGGCCGCCGATCTGGCCGCTTGGCAGCCGCTGCCGCCGCCGCCACGGCCGCCTCAGCGCCTCAGCCCCTCAGCCCGGCCGCCGGCGGCTCCGCCCCCTCCCCGCCCCCGCCCGCCCGCCGGGGCGCGAGCACGCCGAGGGGCGGGGCCGGCGCAGCGACGCCGGACGTGCGCGCGCTCGCGCGTCCCTGTCTGTGGTAGGCAGCCGGGGCTGTGGCGTCTCGCCTCGCGACCACCTGCGGCGGACGGGCGCCGGGCCGGTGAGGCTGGAGCGCGGCCGGAGCTGAGAAACCGCAGCTGGGCGGCACCGGAGCGTGGGGCGGGGGCGCGGGACCGGCCTGGCGTCGCGGCGCCGCCCGCCCGAGCACCGCTGAGGAGACCCTGCCCGCCTTCGTGTCCTCCTCTGGGTGCGCGGCTGCTGCGTTTTGGGGACGGGGTCTCCGTGTCGCCCAGGCTGGAGCGCGGTGGCCCGATCTTGGCTCACTGCAGCCTCGGCCTCCCGAGCTCACGCGATCCTGCCGCCTCAGCCTCCCTGGTAGCTGGGACCGCAGGCGCCCCGCGCCCGGCGATTGGCGTTTGCGTTTTGCGGAGGTGGCGTCTCGCGGTGTTGCCCAGGCTCCCGGCTCCCGGGCCCACGCGCTCCTCCCTGCAGCGGGCGCCGCCCCGCCAGGCCCCCGCCGAGCCGCCCCTGCTTCCCCCGCTCCCAGAGTTGTCTGGGACGCGCGGGGCCCGCCCCGCATTGGGTCAGGGCTGGGGGCCGGCGGGGGGCGCGGCTGTCCCGCTGGCTCCCTCTCCCCGCCTGTCATCCTCACTGTAGACTCGGGGAGAACCGGGTCGCGGCCCAGGACCCCGGACGCGGTTCCCTCCGTGTGCCATTTAGTCCGCACTGACACTAGCAGCTGCTCCCAATTACCAATGTTTAGGTGATGGTGGTTTTGTTTGATTTTTTTGTTATTTTAGGTTGATAGTAAAAGCATTTTAAAGCTTTTTTTTTTTTTTTTTTTTTTTTTTTTTTTTTTACAGCATATGCAATAGACTTACTCCTCGATTTATCTATATTTACTGACTGTTCCACAGTTATACCAAGAAATGTTTACACAGATGATGATAAGCATATGTAGAGATGCAACGTTTTCACAGACCAGAATAACCAGCTCCAGGCTGCAGTTCTCCACACGAAGATAAAGTTTGTTGGGAAACTCCTGACTGCGGCGACCTGAGCCCAGAGGAGCAGCCGGGGGCGGTGGGCAGAGCCGGGTGTGGACAAGCGGGTGGGTCCTGCACCTGGGTGGGGGAAGCAGCAGGCTCCAGGGTCAAGTTGAGGTTGTGCTAGCCCTGGCTTCCAGACCTCAGGCGGCCCACTCTGCCCTCGGCTTGTTTCCTCTCTTGTGAAGTGGGGAGTAAAAGACCATCACAAGCCAGGGATGAAGTGGCACAAACTGTGATCTCAGCCACTCTGGAGGCTGGGTCGTAGGGGTGGAGGGCTCACTTGTGTCTCAGAGCTGGAGCTGTGGTGTGCGAGGCCCGCACCTGTAAATGGCCACTGCACTCCGGCCTGGGCAACACTGAGACCCTGGCTCTGAAAAACAACAAAACTTAAAAGATGAACACAGATGAAGTATGGGAGCCTGGTATGTGGTAAGCACTCCACAGGTGTCAGCCACCAGCCCGCAGTTCAGGACAGGTCAGGGGGAGACCCGCAGTCTGCGACAGGCTGCCGGCTTCCATCACTGCCTGATGGAAAACAAGCCTGTCTTTGGGGCCAACAAGCTAACAAGTGAGCCCTTCACCCCATCTGAAGGCGAAGCACCCAAAGGGGCAACCATGGACCACTAAATAAAAATCAAGACTCCTGGGACGCCTTCTCCGGACACATTCTTAGTAAAGAGATATGTGGATGAGGACGTTGTGTGTATTTCTGTGTAACAGGCCACCCCAAACCTCAGAGGGCGGAAACCTCTCTTCACTGCTCATGACCCTGTGGGCCTGCAGCTTGAGCCAGTTCAACTGGGACAGCTTGCCTCGGCTCCATGGGGTGTCTGCTGGACCCACTTATGGGCAGGGGCCCCCCAGCAGATCTGGGCCACGTGTCACCCACCCACCGCAGGCTGGTCAGGCCTCCCTCCCGTGGTGGCTGGGCTCCATCGGCAGCAAGAGAAAGCAAATCTCCATGGTGCTTCCCTCCATCTCCCCAGGAGAAGCAGGTGAGATGGCCAGGGCCTGAGTGGATGTGAGCGACTGTGCAGGGGACAGGCACGGGAAGCATGGTTCATCAGGACGGTCACTGCAACAGTCTTCCACAGGCCTTCGCTGAGATGCAGGTTGGTGTAGGGAACACAAGGGAACTCACCAGAATGGAGGCTGCTTATGCAAGTTTCAGCTTGTTCTTTTTCTCCCTCCAGAGCATAGGAGAACAGATGGCGGCCAAGGCCGGGACCCTCTGCTGCTCCCACGGGCCTCTCAGGCAGCTCTGCAGGACCAGCCAGCAGCCTCTGATTCTCCCTTCCTATTCCATGGCCTCAGATGCCATCCTTTCCACAGAGATAGTTTGTATCGTGACACTCTCCCTGACTTGGAAGAATGGCACTCAGAACATTCCCCTTGGTGCTGATGTCGGGGTGAAAGCAGTTTCCAGTCGCCTGGGGCCAGGACACGGCATTCCCAGCTGTTGTGGAGCATGAAGCACCAGGATGCCCATTTGGGTGCCTGTTGAGATCAGGCTCTTTGAGAAGGAATCCTGTGGTCGCCTGAGGAGGCCCGAAGAAATTTCGAGGACATCTCAGCCATCCATCCCCTGTTCACTGTGGAGGTCGAACACCAAGGTTCCTGGAGGGGGACCCTGGGTCTCCACAGAAGTGCTGGCAACCATCTACTTCCCGGCCTTCCATGCCTGCCCCACCTCCGTTCTGTTGTTTACCGTCTCCTTTGTGGGAATTATGGAATAAACGATCACTTTGGTGTCCTGGAAAATAAACCTGATGCTGGAGGGCTTGAGTGTAGGAATCCCGCTGGCCTTCCTATGTCTGCCCCATGAGTTAGGCTTTGCATAAGCATGTGAGACATCAACCGCTATGAAATGTGGTCTACACAGCACCAAAAAATCCATTTCACCACATTCTCCCTTCAGTGCAGTTAAATGGCATGACCTTGTGACTGCCCCCCACGAGAAGAATTAAAAATTACACTGGCCCTGCCAAAGCCTACAGGACACAGTGGCACAAAATGATTTCCATGATCTTAGGATATAGACCCAGGCCGACTCGACAGATTAAGTGGATTTCAAACTGTGGTCTCAAGCCTTCTGGGAACTGCCAGAAAGGAGGGGAAGGTGCCGAGTGGCCCAGCTGCCCAGCCTGTTCACACACTGGGCTTTCCAAAAGGAGGAGAAGGCGCCAGCCTCAGAGTGGCCCAGCTGCCCAGCCTCTTCACACACTGGGCTTTCAGTTGAAGAGAGTGTTCAAAGCTTACACATGTAAATGCCACTGATCTGTAAACCCCCTTCCTGTCATGCCCAGGGACTGGCAGACTGTGGCTAGAAGGGTGGGACCAGAGGGGTGGGTCACGTGACCTGCGCACGGGTGTGCTGGCCTCCCTGGGCCTCGGTGGCCAGGACAGCCTCCCTTTCCCTTTCCAGCCACACAGGGCAATCCGTGTGGATTTCTGTCTCCCCAGTTACAGAGTGTGCTGCCAACCTGCTGTGCTGAGACTGGCCTGGTCTTGGTCCTGGTGTCCTAGGGCTGATGACTGACCACAGCCTTTGTGCTTTTGAAGCCCATTTGACTATAGTCCTTGTGTACAACTGAAAATGAAGCTTTAAACAATCTTGCTTTGTTTTATTTAATTCTGCCCAATCTATTTGAGAAAGGACACTCACAGGTACTTTTTCGATTGTAGCCTAAAGTGGATTATTGATTTCCTTGTTTCTCAAACATCAGGAGGAGCATAAAACTGCTAATAAGAGGTGACCAATATTTGGTGATACCATGATTTGAGACATACTAATTTTGCCCTATATTTTAAAAATAAAATAAAAAGACATGAGACTGGAGTAGCAAAACCAGATGGTGCCAACCCATTCGGTCAACAGCTGCCATGGTGGTGGAAACTGTGTGTGAGGCCCGACCAGCTCACAATGTGCCACCGTCTCTGGGACAACTCCCAGCTCCCACAGTGATGCAGCAGGAGCAGTCTGTCTGTGCTCTGTGACAGGCACACAGCCCCCCACCCCACCCCCTGACTCCAGGACCTCAAGCGGATTCTGACTCCCAGGATGGCCCTGGGCACTTAGAACTGGCATTGAGACAATTGTGAGTCTCTCTTTGTGCCTAGGCCTGAAAGGTTTAAATCCAGCACAGTTAGGATGGTCTCCATCACTTGCCAGCCTAACAAGAGAAAACGGTTAGACACACAGGGGCAGGCGAGAGAGGACAATCTGATGGCCTTTCAGTGCCGTAGGCAGTGTCCTGTGCATGGGTCAACATGTGGCCAGGAAGATGTCTTTGCTTCAGGGCATTCATGTTCTAGTGGGGAGATGGCGTCACGGAGCAGCGCAGTGTGATAACTGGGCATTCACGTTCTAATGGGGAGATGGCATCATGGAGCAGCACAGTGTGATAACTGGGCATTCGTGTTCTAGTGGGGAGATGGCGTCACGGAGCAGCGCAGTGTGATAACTGGGCATTCGTGTTCTAGTGGGGAGATGGCGTCAGGGAGCAGCGCAGTGTGATAACTGGGCATTCGTGTTCTAGTGGGGAGATGGCATCAGGGAGCAGCGCAGTGTATTAATTGGGACACCATCCAGGGCAGGAAGAGAGGTGTGACAGTCAGTGCGGACCTAGCTGTGCCATGCAGCAGCGGCCAAGTAGTTTGGCCTGTCTGAGCCTGTTCTACATCCAGAAGAGGGAGACAATGGGTGGAAAGGCTCCAGTGGTGACGTACAAATGCAAGCTCCTAATGGAGAGGCATGTGAATGGTTGCAGGAGTCCAGGGCGCTGCAGCCGCACCGCTCAGGTGTGTCGGAGCAAGCTGCAGGAAGCTGCGCTGAGCCTTGGGGATGAGAAGGCACTGGCGGCAGGAGTGCCCTTGGCAGAGGAAAAAGCACTTCCATGGCACGTGAAGTTGGAGAAGAGAGGAGGTTTCTGCCACCATTGGTCAGAAGAGTCCTCCTGATTGGGCCACTTTGCACTCTGTAGAGACCAGGCAAAGGGAATGTGCTGCGTGGTTAAATCAGAGGTGGGCAGGCTGAGCCTGGGCCCAATGGTGTCCAGTCAGCAGTTAAGAATGAATATTAAACATGTAAAGTGTTGGGGTGGGTGGGGGGTTATGAAGAATAGATGCAGTGGGCTTCTGTGGCTGGCAGAGCCATAGATCTTTGCCATCTGGCCCTTTACAGAGAAAGGCAATCCCTGGTTTAGCCAAATAGGGCCTAGCTCTGGAACTGGGAGTTAGAGCAGCTGCCATCAAAGTGCATAGACTGTCTGGAGGTGGGAGAAACAACCCAAATCAGCACCACGGGTGAAGGGATGGGGGCTCTGACGTACTCGGTGGTGTCTGTCTAGAGCTCAGGCATGCCTGCAGCTTCCGTGCAGAAGACTTCTATCAGGTGTTGACACTGGAATTGGAAAGAGTTAAGAGGCTTTTGGAATCAGACTCAACAGGACTTAGTGATGGAGTCACTAGAGGGGTCTGGGGAGGGGAAGCATCAGGGCTTACCCAGGATCCTGGCTTGCACATATCGGTGGGTGATGGTGCTCTAGGATGACACGGGGGATAGGGAGAAGAAACCAGGCATTCCTTTTGGGCGCGTTAAGTTTGCAATGCCTACAGGATGTCTGAGTGGCTGTGTTAGGAAGACAGCTGCGTACGAAAGACTGATGTCCGGAGAGGAGAGCCGTGCTGGAGATGGACACTTGAAACCCTTGAAAATGGAAGACGTCACCGATCCCTTAAAGAGAGGGTGGAGAAAGGAAAGAAGGGAACCTGGCACCAGACCTGAAGAGCCTCAGCCTGGCATTAGAGGTGAGCATAGAAAGAGAAGGGGGCGTGGGAGGCAGGAAGGCCCATCGAGGCAGGAGAGAAAAGGCAGAAGCGTGTTTCTCTGGAGGCCAAGGCAGGGAGACTGCTTGAGGCCAGGAGTTGGAGGCTTCAGTGAGCTAATACCTCACACAGCTTGTATTCTTTTGTGTCTCAATTATTTCACTTGATCATGGATAAAGAGTGGAAAGGGAGACATAAATATGGTTATGTACGCAGATAATTTTAAATCTACAGCCGAAGTCTTAGATCTAATTAAAATTCAGCAAGATTACTGAGTATAAAATTGACACCCATGCACACACCCCCAAAATGATTTCTATGTATCAGCAGCAAACAACATGTAATTTGGAAGATGATTCTGTTTACAACAGTAACAAAAGTGTGAACTAAAAATAAATCAAAAAGAAGTACATGATCCTTAAGGAGAAATTCATTTTTAAAAATTACTAAAAGAGCAGGCAAATATAGAGACACACCAAACACCTCAAATTCTTCGTGGGATGAGTATAAATATATAAATCAAACAAAATTAGCAGCTTCACCAACTTCTTTTGAATGATACTAGATTTTTAAAATAAATCAGATGCAAAAACAGTATGGTTCCTGGTGACATACTACTCTAAAATAATGAACTAGAGCTAGGAAAAGGAGATTTTTTTTTTCTATTTTGCTGAGTTATGTCTTAATTATTATGTTAGCAGTCTTTCCTGAGAAGCTAAAAGGTAATTAGCAACTGAAGCCAGGCAAGAGGCGGAGGAGGGAGGGCGTGGGCAGGCCGTGCTCTCTGCTGAATCTCCAGGAGATGTTCTGGTGGGGATGGAGGCTGGAGGCTGAGCCTAAGTGCAGTTGGGTTAGTGACAAATTAGATGGCTCATGTGGTTATTTAAAGCCTTCTCTCTAGGGAACTTTCAACTACCATATATTCAAGATCTTGCAGTTGATAGTTTTAAACTGGAATCTCAGGGACTCGGGCTGACTGTTACCTATACGAGTCGCTAAGGGATACAGCCAGCTGTGAGCGGTGGTGTGAAAAATGGCCATCATTGCGTATTTTCAAACTTTTTTTAAGTATAATGCATACACCAAAAAGTATCCATGTCGTAAGTGTACATCTCAACACGTTAGCCCAAAGTGGACACAGCTGTGAAACCTCCACCAGGGCAAGCAGCGAAATGTGACCGACCCGGAGTGTCTGGCATGCCCCTCTGCAGCCAAGGCTGCCTCTGGGCCTTAAAGATAACCTCTACCCTGACTCCCACCTCCGCAGATTGGTTACGCCTGTTTTTGCTTCACATAAGCGACATCACACGGCATGTATTCTTTCGTGTCTTGATTCTTTCACTTGATGCTGTGTTCATGAGCTCCATCAACCTGTGCCTCTGTGAACCTTCTCATACTCCTCTCTCAGTGCACGTGTGTATATGTTTCTGTTGGGTTGTGTACCAGGTCGCAGGAGACACATAGGTCCCACTCTAACGGCACACTGATTTACCAAAGTGTTGAGCCACTTTATACTCCTACCAGCAAGCGAGGAGCTTTCCAGCTGTTTCTTGTCCACATCAACAGTTGATGTTGACACTTTGGCCACCCTGGAGGGTGGTGGTGGTTTCTCATGGTGGCTTTAATCTGTAGTTCACTAATGACCAGTGAGGTTGAGCATCTTTACATGTTATTTTCCACATGCACATCCTTTCTGGTGAAGAAGCCACAAGTTTTCTTTATTATTTATTTGTAGAAGTTATTTATATATTCCAGACCCAAACTCTTGGCAGATATATGTGTTGCAAATACCTTCTCTCACCCTGTGTCTTGCATTTCCATAATCACAGTGGAGTCTTTTGTTATACAGGAGTTCTTAATTTCAATGTGATCCAATTTATCTACCTTTTTTCTACGGTTAGGGTTTTTTTGTGTCCAGTTTAGAAAACTCAGCTACTCCATGGTCATGAAGGAATGCTTCTGTTATCTTTTGGAAGGTTTATTGTTTTAATTTTCAAATTTAAAGGACAATTCACCAGGAATTGTTTTTCTGTACAGTGTGAGGTAGGGGTTCAGAGTCAGTCCATCAGTGTTGTCTGTGTTTGATGTCCAGTTGACCTAGCACTGTTTACTGACATGATTTCCCTTCTCCCTGCTGCTCTGCTGCAGTAGCTTTGTTGTGAATTAAGCATCCATATAGGCATGGGTTGTTGTTTTTTTCTGAACTATTTTGTTAGGTGCTGAGGACTGGCCTTGAACTGCTATTTCCTGTCCTAATTACTGAAACTTTCTTAAGAGTCTTCTTTTGACACCATAGAATCACCTTGCAGTTTTTTTGTTTTTCAAAATTTTCTTGGTTATACTTGGTATTTTGCGTTTCCATTTAAATCTTTCAATTAGCTTATCAGTTTCCTCAAAATATTCTGTTAGAATTTTTATTAGACTTGCATTGAAGCTATAGATCATTTGGTGAGAATGGATATTCTTACAATATTGAGTGCTCCAATTCATGTTTAGCCATACATTGATTTAAATATTCTCCAATTGTTTTCATTATCTTCTAGTCTTCTGTGTAGATATCACACACTTAGTCCATTAGATTTATTCCCAGACATTTGGTGCATTGGATGATCAATTTAAAATGTTCCCTATTTTTATTTTGTAACCACTGGTTTCTGGTTTATTTAGAATGCAATTGATCTTTGTGTATTGACCTCGTACCAGCAGTCTTTTGAGATTCACTTAATAATTTCAATAGTTATCTGTAGATTCTATTGGCTTTCTTACATACGTATCATTTTGTTTGTGAATAATCACTTTTTCATTTTTTCCTTTCCAGTCATTTTATCCTTTATTGCTTTCTTCTTGGCTTACCTCACCGGTTGCTGTTGAAAAGAAGTGTTAGTGGTGAGCATCCTTATTTTTTTCCTGACCTCAGGGGGGACACTTTCAATATTTCACCAGTAAGTGTGAGATCTGTGGTAGGATTTTTAAATATAGATCACCGCAATGAGATCAAGGAAGCTCCCTTCTATCTCTTCTTTGCTAAGAGTTTCTTTTCCTGAATGCATGCTGAGTTGTATCACATTCTTTCTTCTGCATTTATTGAGATGATAGTATGATTTTTCTGCTTCATTATATTAATACGGTGAATTAAGTTGATTAAAGTTTAAATGTTATACCAAACTTGCATTTCTGGAAAAAGCCCAACTTAGAAAAAGCCCAGGAGATACCCCAGGATCCTTCTAGCAAATCCCCCTCTCTGCTTGCCCACCCACCTTGCTTCAAGGACAAGGAGTGGAAGAAATAAGGAAAATGGTGAAGCAGCCCAGGTCTCAGGGCTCCACCTGGCCATGCTGTGGCCTAAGGCATGTGGCAGGGGGGACTTTTGTGACTTGGCTGGGGGTGGTGAGGGGCTGCTGTGGCCTAGGTGGTGGGGAGTCTGTGGCCTGGGTACGGGGGCATTGCTGACTACTGTGGCCTGGTCCCCTTCCCCAACTGCATCCTAGCCGTGGGGGGCTGCTATGGCCTGGCCCTGCCTAGCAGATGAGAGACTCCAGGCCTCGTTTTCTATTGAGTGCATGGAGACAGCTCTGGTTGATTACTGGACAACCATGTCCAGGTCACTTACTGGACATGGGTCCCTTCCTTGGGCTTCAGTCTCCTCATCGGAGAGGCTATCTGTAAAGTCAGGAGTCAACAAAATGTCCCTCAGGCAAACTGTATAAAAAGAAAGTATAAACTAAACATTAAATATCCCGTCAGCCACAGAAATGTGAGGCACTGTTCCTGCCTGCACTGAGGTTCAGAGACTCGCCCTTCCCCAGCACCATCCACTGTGGGGTGCGGTGCTCAGTGTTTGCCAGCAGCCTAGGGTCTTCAAGGGGAAAAGTCTCTCTGCCGTCCTATGCTGGCCACCATGGGGACTTGTGATGGAGCTACTCATCAGTTCTTCAGCCAGTCTCTTTTCAGGGGGAAGGGTCTCCCATCTGTCATCAATGCCTCAGGGGACGGAGGGGAGGGAGGGCACATCTGGAGGGGTGCAACCCCAGATGGCCCCACGAGAACCAGGAGGGGCCCTGGTGGCAGCAGGAGTTCAGGCCCAGGAACAGGTCCCAGGCTCCCTCTTGTCCCAGCTCCTTCCCAGACCTCCTGGGAACACAGCACGCATTCCAGAGAGATGAGAGCAGTCATAGTCTGTGCGGGTTTGGTTGAATGGCATACAATATAAGCCCACCTATTTTTGCTTTCTAGAATTCCACTTCTATTTTTGGTGGAATATGAAAGCTTTGACTATTTCCCAAAGTGGAAAAACACATATTTTTCCTTGACTGTCTGGTAATATCTTTGTTGCTCATTAAATAAGTGCATTCAGTCTGCATGGGTGCTCGGTGAAGCCCCTTCCCGATCCCCTGAGCAGGAGCTGGCTGTGTGCACCACACACAGATCCTTTCTCAAGCCCTCCTGCATTTTATTTGTTAAAGCTTCAGCACTTCACACATATCCCAGTGGGTAGATCTGAATAAGGGCATCAGATGTGCCCACCACTCTGCAGCTAAGGACTGCAGAGTAGCCTCTCCGTGAGGATTCCAGTGCTTAGGTCCCACGCCCCACCCCTCATGTATCTGTAAAATAGAAGAGGAGGAGGGGGAGGGAGAGGAAGAAGACGGGTAGGAGGGTAGGAGGAAGGGGAGGGGCACTTCCACCCCTTCTACTGCCTTAAGGATGTGTGCGGTGGACACTGGGGTGACTATGGAAGGAATACGCCTACCTGAGCTCACTCCCACCAGCATATTAGCCTCCATTACAACCACTAATTCTTTCGGTATTTTGCAACAGAGTTTTACTCCGTTGCCCAGGCTGGAGTGCAGTGGCACAACCATGGCTCACTGGAGCCTCCACCTGCCCACTCAACCAATCCTCCCACCCCAGTCTCTGCAGTAGCTTGACACCACCACACCCCGCTAATTTTTTCATTTTTATTTTTTGTAGAGACAAGGTCTCCTTATGTTGCCCAGGTTGGTGTCAAACTCCTGGGTTTAAGTGATCCTCCCATCTTGGCCTCCCAAGGTGTTGGGATTACAGGTGTGAGCCACTGCACCAGGGCTTAGTGGGTCTATTTCTTGACTCTTTATTCTGTTCCATTGATCTATTTGTTTTGCTTGCCACAGACACCACGTTGTCTTGAATCCTATAGCTTAAGAAAAAGAAGCTGGTGTCATTCTTGCAGACTCTGCAGGATTGTTTGCCCTATTCCAAGTTCTTTGCCTTTCCATTAAACTTTTAGGATCAGCTGGTCAATTTCTACAACAAAGCCTGCTGGAATTTTTACTAGAATAATATTGATCTTTCAGGAAGGATGGACAGCTTTATAATACTGAATCTTCCAATCCATGATCATGGTATATCTCTCTGTCTCAGTACATTGCGGCAGCTATAACAAAGCATCTTTGACTGGATAGCTTACAAACAACAGAAATCTATTTCTGGCAGTTCTGGAGGTTGAGAAGTTCAAGATCAAGGTGTCTGGCGAAGGCCCAGGCTCCCCAGCCTCTGGCTCCAGAACTTATACCCTTTGCCTGGTGTTCTCAGGCCTTTGGTTTGGACTGATGGTTTTACCATCAGCTTCCCTGGTTCTGGGGCTTTTGGACTTGGACTGAGCAACACTGCCAGCATCCCTGGCTCTCCAGCTTGTGGATGACTTGTAGTGGGACACCTCAGGCTCTACAATTGACAGTGCCTTCTTGCTATGGCCTCACGTAACAGAAGTTACTAGATAGCTCTCTGCAGTGTCTTTTTTTTTTCCCCACCCCAAGACAGAGTCTCGCTCTGTTACCCGGGCTGGAGTGCAGTGGTGCAACCTTGGCTCACTGCAACCTCTGCCTCCAAGGTTCAAGCCATTCTCTTGCCTCAGCCTCCCAAGTAGCTGGGATTACAGGTGCCCACCAACACACCCAGCTAATTTTTTGTATTTTTAGTACAGACAGGGTTTCACTATGTTGGCCAGGTTGGTCTCAAACTCCTGACCTCATGATCTGCCTACCTTGGCCTCCCAAAGTGCTGGGATGACAGGTGTGAGCCATCACTCCCGGCCTACAGTGTCTTTTATAAGGAAACTAATCCCATCACAATGACTCCACCCTTATGACCAAACCACCTCCCAAAAGGCCTCATCTCAAAAAACCATCACCTTGGCCGGGCGCGGTGGCTCAAGCCTGTAATCCCAGCACTTTGGGAGGCCGAGACGGGCGGATCACGAGGTCAGGAGATCGAGACCATCCTGGCGAACACGGTGAAACCCCGTCTCTACTAAAAAATACAAAAAATTAGCCGGGCGAGGTGGCGGGCGCCTGTAGTCCCAGCTACTCGGGAGGCTGAGGCAGGAGAATGGCGTAAACCTGGGGGGCGGAGCTTGCAGTGAGCTGAGATCCGGCCACTGCACTCCAGCCCGGGCGACAGAGCCAGACTCCGTCTCAAAAAATAAAAAAATAAAAAAAAAGAAACCATCACCTTGGGGGTCAGAATTTCAACTTATGAGTTTTAGGGGGACAGAAATATTTAGACCATAACACTCACAATGTGTTTACATTGTCTTTAATTTCTACCAGCTGTGTTTTGCAGTTTTCAGGATAAAGGTCTTGCACATCTGTGTTAGGTTTCTCCAGAGAAACGGAACCAATAGTATGGGTGGATAGACGGGTAGATGGAGAGAGGGAGAGAGAGAGAGAGAAAGAGAGATAGACAGGCAGACAGGTAGATAGATAGTTGAGAGGGGATTTATCAGGGGAATTGATTCATATGATTGTGGGGTCTGAGGAGTCCCACTGCAGGCCGTCTGCAAGCTAGAGACCCTAGGGTGCTGGGAGTGTGGCTCGGTCCAAGTCCAAAAGCCCCAGAGCCAGGCAAGCTGGTGGTAGAAGTCTCAGTTCAAGGTCAAAGGCCTGGGAACCCAGAGGCAGGGGAAGAAAGCCCTGGAGCCAAAGGCTGGGGAGGCTGACATTGTTGTCCAAGGGCAGGAGAGGACCAGTGCATCCCAGCTCCAGCAGGGAGCTCCACACATTCACCTTTTCTCTGCCTCTGTTATCTCCAGGCCCCCAATAACTGGATGATGCTGTCCACCCTGAGGGAGAATCTCCCCCACTAGTCCACTCAGACTCACACTAATCTCTTCTGGAAACACCTCACAGACACACCACAAAATACACTTTATCAAGTTTCTAGGTATTTCTTAATCCAGTCAAGTTGACACCTAAAATGAACCATCACAAAACCTTCTGTTAAATTCATTCCTAAGTATTGCGTTTTTTGTTGCTACTGTAAGTGGTATTTTAAATTTTAATTTTCCTGTTGTTTCTTGCTAATGTATAGGAAAGCAATTGATCTGGTAATTGATTGTATACCCTTTGGCCTTGCTGTATTCACTTACTAATTCTAGTGCTTTTTTGTAGCTTCTTTGGGATTTTCTGCATATAATCATATTGTTTATGAATCTACACAGATTTGCTTTTTCCTCTTCAACCTGTGTATGTCTTTTATTTCTTTTTCTTGCCTTATTGCATTGGCTAGGACCTGTGATACAGTTGGAGAGCACTTGCTGTGCCCACATGGCAGAGTACATAGAAGGGTGACACCAGGAGGTAGGTT
Organism: Macaca mulatta; assembly: GCF_049350105.2. Classification (NCBI taxonomy): domain Eukaryota; kingdom Metazoa; phylum Chordata; class Mammalia; order Primates; family Cercopithecidae; genus Macaca; species Macaca mulatta. The sequence continues at coordinate 2,460,891 of NC_133408.1, forward strand.
TAGAGGTCCCAAAAACTAAGTGTAGTACAGTCATCCCCTCTTATCTGTGGGGAATATGTTCCAAGACACCCAGTTGGTGCCTGAAGCTGCAGACAGACAGATAGATAGATGGATAGACAGATGATTGATAGATAGATAGATAGATAGATAGATAAGAAGGGATTTATTAGGGGAATTGGTTCACATGGCTGTGGGGCCTGAGAAGTCCCACACAGGCCATCTGCAAGCTAGAGACCCTAGGGTGCTGGTCGTGTGGCTCAGTATAAGTCCTAAAGCTCCAAACCAGGGAAGCCAATGATAGAACTCTCACTCCAAGGTCAAAAGCCTGGGAACCCAGAGGTAGGGAGTGAAACCCAGGTTGTACAGAACACTATATATACTATGTCTCTTTTATCTGACTACCGAAAGGGCTACTAAGTGACTAACAGTGGCTAGTGCAGACAGCATGAATATGCCGAACAAAGGGACAATTCACATCCTGTGCAGGACAGAGCAGGACGGTGCAAGATTTCACTGTGCTTCTCACAGGGTATCCAATTTAAAACATATGAATTGTTTATTTCTGGACTCTTCCAGTTTATAATTTTAAAATGCAATTGACTGTGGGTAAGTGAAATTACGGACAGTGAAACTGAGGATGGTGGAGGCTACTGTACATGACTTTCAGTTCCTGCTGACTTCTCTAGTTTCATTAAAGAGCAAACTCTGGCAGGATAGGTCATATTTGTATAACACTTGAGAGCTGGGCTGGCTATGTAATTTGCAGGGTGCACTGGAAAATGAAAATGAGACTGCTTATTCATGAAACATGAAAAACCTTCTTTCCTTTTTTCCAAAGTCTGTCTCTGTCTGTGCCCTTCCCTCCGTCGCCCTTCCCTGCCCTCTCGATCTGTCACAGTGGTTTTCACGTGCAGTTTACTGTCGTGCTCCCTTGAGCACGGGAATACCTGCAAGACAAGGAGGGGTCTCCACAGGCAGAGGCGTCAGGGTCAGAACCGTGGAGTGGCCTTGGGTGAGTCAGGGCTGCAAGCCCCATTACTCCATTGCCCCACAGGGCTTCTCTTTCAAAGCACACATTCAATAATAAAATTGTTAAAATATCAAGATAACAACTTCAGAGCACTCAAAATGCAAACACCGTCCTCCCGAGCATGGAACCCTCTTGAGAAAAAGGCCCTCCTGAGCACAGGGTCCTCCTGAGCACTGAGCCCTCCTGAGCACGGGGTCCTCCTGAGTACCGAGCCCTCCTGAGCACGGGGTCCTCCTGAGCACAGAGTCCTCCTGAGCATGGGGTCCTCCTGAGCACAGAGCCCTCCTGAGTACTGAGCCCTCCTGAGCACAGAGCCCTCCTGAGCACCGAGCCCTCCTGAGTACCGAGCCCTCCTGAGCACCAAGCCCTCCTGAGTACCGAGCCCTCCTGAGTACTGAGCCCTCCTGAGCACAGAGCCCTCCTGAGCACAGAGTCCTCCTGAGCACCGAGCCCTCCTGAGCACAGAGCCTTCCTGAGCACAGAGCCCTCCTGAGCACAGAGTCCTCCTGAGCACCAAGCCCTCCTGAGCACAGAGTCCTCCTGAGCACGGGGTCCTCCTGAGCAGAGAGTCCTCCTGAGCACTGAGCCCTCCTGAGCACGGGGTCCTCCTGAGCACAGAGTACTCCTGAGCACCAAGCCCTCCTAAGCAGAGTCCTGAGCACCGAGTCCTCCTAAGCATGGGGTCCCCCTGAGCACAGAGCCCTCCTGAGCACTGAGCCCTCCTGAGCAGAGAGTCCTGAGCACAGAGTCCTCCTGAGCACAGAGCCCTTCTGAGCACTGAGCCGTCCTGAGCAGAGTCCTCCTGAGCATGCTGTCCTCCTGAGCATGGTGTCCTCCTGGGGGTCTCCTGAGTGGCTCCCAATCATATACCTGCCTCACACACACCAGTGCCAAGGGCCTGCGTGCTTGGTGCCCTGCCAGGTGTCTGGGGCCCGCC